>NC_066582.1:342869570-343512570 GCF_024323335.1 Lathyrus oleraceus | reverse complement strand
TAATTTGGTTTTTGAGTGTAAAAAGAAAGAAATATGAAAATAAGGGTTTATAGAGAAAAAGGAACAATGCCAGGGAAGGCGTATGATTTATCCTTGTAATAACTCTGAGTTACTATTGCATCAACAAATATCAATTACTACAAGTTCTCAAGGGTATTTTCTCCCAAGTCCTTGGTGAGAAAACCTTTAATCAATCTACCCTAATTCTTATGTCCATAGCCAATTAGGGTGAAGTTAAGCTGTATAATATCAAGAATGCTCTGGTTCATACAGGGTATCCCTAGTCCTAGGTGATATCTACTGCAGAGTAACCTGATGAAAACCTTATCACTGAGGGTCCAGCCTAAGTGATAACCATAGATCAATCTCAATTGGTCCGAAAGAGAAAGCAATAAACACATCAAAAGGTTACCGTAAATAAAATATTATAACTGCAAATGTAAACTCAAATTCATTACAATTCTAAACCAGGGACACCCCCTAGAATTGGGGGGTTTAGCTACTCATATTGTTTAAAACAAATTCAAGATAAAAATTACACATTACAAGTAATTGGATGACTTTGATCTTCAATCGTTCCTGCTCATGAATCTCTTCAGCTCTGCAAATGCCTTGATCTCTGTAATACTTGATTGCTTCATAATACTATGGTTTGTTGTATTCCAAGATGATTTTTCCTTTGGTAGAAGACCTCTTTTTATAGTGAAAGTTCCCAGTAGCAGTTGGACAGGTCCAAAGATGTCTCCACAAAGCCCGAAGAATGAAAAGCCCGAGAAAATTGGAAATATTGGGCTTGGGCTGACACGGGTGGCCGTGTCAGCCTACTGCTTCTCCTGGCACGCCTAACAAGGTTGGGATTTCTGCCTGACACGGCCCGTGTCAGCTGACACGGGTGGCCGTGTCAGGCTACTGTTTTTCTTCTTCTGCCTCCCTTGCCCTGACACGGCCCGTGTCAGGTGACACGGGTGGCCGTGTCAGGCCTCCTGTACCGGGATTTTCTGCTCTTTTGCGTACCGGACTCTCGCACTGTCGTGTTCTGAGTTCTCCGGTTCTTCTACCTGGATCTGTCTGACAAAAACACAGCTATCCCACGCATAAAATCAAGATAAACAAAGTAAGACATAATAAAGATTAAAAATGCGTAAATAACATAACGGAAGTAAAACTACTTGAATTGTACCTTAAATGCTTGTACAGTGTATCAAATGTCTCTGTTTTGCGTCGGATTAGTAATGAAAACTTACTATAAATGGTGACTGATCACAACCCCAAACTTAGCTCATTGCTTGTCCCAAGTAATGTTTCACTATCACTCTCCAGAATTCTTTATGCTTTCCACCACTACTGAGATCATTCGCAAACGTCTTCCCTTTTCCTTCCACAAGTCCTACCCATCCTCGTAAGTCATCATTCACACTTCCACTTTAAAGCATTGTTTCACCTGTCAGCTTATTTCACATTCTCACCAATTCTCTCGGGGTTAACTGTTTACACTCATAATTCAAAGTATGCAATATCACTCACAAGTTTGAATAGTCTCTCTTTTCTCATCACCTACACATAACACACACACTTTTGAGGTCTTTAGGGTTGTAGCTTGGCTTGGGTTAGGGTATGGATTCACACAAAAAAGGAAAACAAGGGGCTTTTGGTTCAGAGTCGATGTTACATCCTGTGTTTGTTTCTTTCATTTCCTCGGTTTTTGTTTTTTACCGACTGCTCTTTTTCGTGCTTCTTTCCTTTGAATCATCGAGTATTTGATTTTTATTTTTCTTTCTTTTTCTCGATTCATCAATTTTATTTTTCTTTTATTTTTGCACTTTCTAGGGCTTTGAGAGCTTTTGGGGTTTGTACCCCAAACTTAGCTTTTCAACACAGTTGGAATATATTCTCATGACTCTGAAGAGGGTGAGGAAGTGTTTTTGGCCAATGGTTACATTCATGGTGTTTTAAACAAAAAATGGATATAGGCTCAAAGGGGGTTAACGAAGGATATAATAATGCGGGATGGCTAGAAAGGCTCAGGGTTAATTACAAACAACGTGCCTCAGTGTGTGTATCATGCAGTGACAGTCCTAGAGAGTCTATGCAAATTCAGAGTGATAAAGACAAACCTAACGGTCGCATCATGCTGCTTATCTCATCCAACATCGCTCCCTGACGGGCTTACTCGATGCCTTGCCTTTGTTGTTCGGTCCTCAAGTCACCTAGCTAGGTCTGTACCCAGCTTCATTGGTCAGTTGACCAAGATGATGAACCCGCCGCCTCTTGGGTGGGTTCCTGAGGTTGTGGAACAAACTGCTCAGGAGGTGCTTGAGGATATTCTTCTTCTCTTTCCGTTCCTTCTGCCTGGTCATCTACAAAGTGCTCACCTGCATTAAAGTGGTCAGTTTCGTGGCCTTCATCCGCATCGGGATCGACACTCACATATAACCAATTTGCACAGTCAGTGATAGCAACTCTGTCTAGATCCGGCAGAGCGATGATAAACCTTTTATGAATGAGGACAGAATAGTAGGTAGGGGCAACCGCAATCATACCTTGGGCAATCAGAGCAGATATGTCAATTTTTGTATTACCTGCAATTGGCGTGTCCTCGAGTAAAACAGCCTGATACCCGAAATGCAATGCAATTTGGGTGATCATACCTCCCACGGAAATGCCTTCGGAGTTTGCTCGGCCGACTCTCCCCAGGTAGTCTGCTGCAAAGGCAGCTACATTGATGGTCTTGTTTTGAGCCATCGAGTACATGAAAAATAGCTCTCTCTGAGTAGTTACTCCAGTGTTGTCGCCTCTACCAAACAATGTGTAGGCTAAACCTTTTTGGGTGTACCTGAAACAGGGATTCTGGATGCCCGAGGCTTTCGCACCTTTGGAGGAGTAATCCGTCCTCCCAGTTATGGCGATCAAGAAATCCTTAGGAGAAAACCCGTTTGGGACCGCTTCGGGTCCGTTCAGCGGGAGTCGGAGTATAGCAGCTAACTCCTCAACAGACAATTTGTGATAATTGTTAAATAATCGAAAGCGTAAGGTGCCGAAATAATACCTGGTGGCGTTAACCCACCGCTTTTCTAGCTGGAACTCCAAGGTGCTGAGGAACTCGAGAGTAATGCGTTCGTAGGTCGGCGCCTCCAGACTCATACTCTCGAGCATGCCCAAAACATGGAACATTCGGTCTACCTCAATTTTCATCCCTAGATCGGTCAGAGTCTTCTCACACATATACCTGGTCGGCGTGAGCTTGCGTTTTCAGTGAATTTGATAATGTCTCTCTTGCTCCGGGTTGTCAAACACAATATTATGCGGATTAGGATTCCGGCTCGGGCGCTTCCGGGACTTTGCCATCTCTGCACGTTGTTGCTTTCCGGTAAGGGTTCTATTCGAGGACATTTTGGACCTGCAAAAAATATCAAAATTCCGAACTTTTGAGTTAGAAAAATCTAAAACCGTGGTTGCGACCGGGACGACGAGGTGAGAAATATTTGTGAAGGGTGTTTGAGCTATAGGTGAGTGGAGCTTGGTTGCATGTAGGGTTTTGTGTGGTGAGGGGAGTGAGTTTTAATGGAGTTTGTGAGAGAGTGGGAGAAGAAGATGAAAAATTATGAGAGAGAGTGATGAAAAGTTATGTAAAAATCTGATAATGATGAGTGATTAAGGAAAAAATGTGGTTAAGAGTGGTTTAAGTGGGTGGGGCCCACGAAAATTTAAAATTTTCAAAAAAAAATCAAAAATTTTGCACGCCTGACACGGGTGACCGTGTCAGGCTACTGTTTTTACCATTTTCTCAACTTCTTTTACAGTGGTCCTGACACGGGCCGTGTCAGCTGACACGACCGGCCGTGTCAGGCCACTATTTTATCATCCTCAAAATCATTTTTCTTACAGTGCTTCTGACACGGCCCGTGTCAGGCCACTATTTTTAAGCATCCTTCCCAAATTTTCCCTCTTCTGACACGGCTCGTGTCAGCTGACACGGGTGGCCGTGTCAGGCTATCCTTTTGGCCGTTTTTTGGTTTTCTTGTCAGGTTAACCGCTGGTTCCTCTGGCTCCTCCTTGTGGGACTCTTGTATACCTACAGACACATACAACTAATTAGAAATAAAAAGTGTGGGTTGCCTCCCACGAAGCGCTTCGTTTAACGTCGCATGGCTCGACGGTTCTTCGTCTGCTTAGGTAAGACGAACTTTTTCTATAGGACCCTCTTCCTGGTCTTGTATGTAAGGTTTCACTCTCTGCCCATTTACCTTGAACGTGTCTCCGTTCGCTGGATCTCTTAGTTCAATGGCTCCATGTGAAAATACCTTTTGTATCTCAAAGGGTCCCGACCATCGGGATCTCAGTTTCCCTGGGAAGAGTTTCAACCTTGAGTTGAATAATAACACCAGTTGTCCTTCCCGAAGGTCTTTTTTCTGAATGCGCCTGTCATGCCAGGTTTTGGTTTGTTCTTTGTATATCTTGGCATTCTCATACACTCGATTCCTGAACTCTTCCAGCTCTTGTAATTGAAGGATCCGAGATTTTCCCGTTTTGGCTAGATCATAGTTGAGGAATTTGGTGGCCCAGAATGCCCTATGCTCAAGTTCAAGTGGCAGGTGACAAGCTTTACCATAGACTAACTGATAAGGGGACATACCTATCGGTGTTTTAAACGCTGTTCGGTATGCCCAGAGTACGTCATCGAGTTTGATTGACCAATCCTTTCTAGAGGCACTGACACTTTTTTCTAGGATTTGGTTGATCTGCCGATTGGATACCTCAACCTGTCCACTGGTCTGAGAGTGGTATGGAGTGGTGATTCTGTGCTTGACATTGTATTTCCGCAGTAGGTTTTCCATCAATTTATTTAGGAAGTGGGTACCTTCGTCACTAATAAGTGCTCTTGGTACCCCAAACCGTGCGAAGATACAATTCTTGAAGAAGTTGATCACCACCTTTGCATCATTCGTGGGCAGTGCAACTGCTTCCACCCATTTGGACACATAGTCCACCGCCACTAGAATGTACTGCTTTCCGAAGGAAGGTGGAAAGGGTCCCATAAAATCTATCCCCCATACATCGAACAGTTCGACCTCTAACATGGCATCCTGAGGCATTTGATTTCTTTTAGATATGTTTCCTGTTCTTTGACATCGGTCGCACTCTTTTACCACTGCTTGGGCATCTTTGAACAGTGTGGGTCAGTACAATCCAGATTGGAGGACTTTGGCTGCGGTTCTGTCTCCGCTGAAATGTCCTCCATATTCGGAGTTATGATAGGCTTTTAAGATGTCCCTCTGCTCTTCCTCTGGAACACATCTCCTGACTAGACCATCTAATCCCTTTTTGTAAAGGAATGGATTGTCCCATACATAGAACTTGCAATCATGCAAAAAAAATCGTTTGTTAGAGCCAAAGTCATCAGGTATCAGTCCACCTACCACAAAGTTTGCGTAATCGGCGAACCATGGGGTATGCGTAACGGCTAGAATGCGTTCGTCCGTGAACTCATCTCTGATGGGGTGTGTTTCTTCAGTTTCTTGAATCTGAGTCATCCGAGACAAGTGATCATCAACAGTATTTTCACTACCCTTTTTATCTCTGATTTCCATATTGAATTCCTGTAGTAGGAGGATCAATCGCATCAGCCTCGACTTGGATTCCTGTTTTGCAAAAAGATATTTCAAAGCAGCATGGTCAGTATATACAATTTACCTTGGATCCCAGCAGATAGGATTGGAATTTGTCAAAAGCGTATACCACCGCCAGGAGTTCTTTTTCTGTGGTTGCATAGTTCATTTGAGCAGGGTTGAGTACATGGCTTGCATAGTAGATCACATGCAAGAGCTTCTCCTTGCGTTGCCCTAGTACCGCCCCCACTGCGTTATCACTTGTATCACACATTATCTCAAAAGGAAGAGACCAATCTGGGGCAATAACTATGGGTGCTGACACCAGCTCCTTCTTCAAGGTCTCGAAGGTTTTCCTGCATTCTTTGTCAAATAAGAACGGGGTATCTTTTACCAGCAGACTAGTCAATGGTTTGGCAATCTTGGAGAAATCTTTTATGAACCTGTGGTAGAACCCCGCATGTCCTAAGAAGCTTTGGATGCCTTTTTCATTTACTGGTGGTGGTAAGTTTGCTATTACCTCCACTTTTGCTATATCCACTTTGATACCCTTGTTGGAGATCTTGTGTCCCAATACTATTCCTTCCTGAACCATGAAGTGACATTTTTCCCAATTTAGGATCAAATTTGTTTGCTGGCATCTTTCTAAAACAAGTGACAGGTTAGTCAAACAGTTATCAAATGAAAAACCGAAAACCGAGAAGTCATCCATAAATACTTCCATATGCTTTTCGAGCATGTCAGCAAAAATAGAAGTTATACACCTTTGAAATGTGGCCGGTGCGTTGCACAAGCCAAATGACATTCTTCTATAAGCGAAAATACCATAGGGGCATGTGAACACAGTCTTCTCTTGGTCTTCAGGGGCAACCGCAATCTGGTTGTATCCTAAATAACCGTCTAGGAAATAATAGTAATCGTGCCCTGCTAACCTTTCCAGCATTTGATCAGTGAATGGTAACGGGAAGTGATCCTTCCTTGTTGCCACGTTTAGCCTTCTGTAATCGATGCACACTCTCCAACATGTGACAGTGTGGGTTGGAATCAACTCATTCTTTTCATTCTTTATTATCATTGTGCCCTCTTTTTTGGGTACCACGTGGATTGGACTTACCCAAGAGCTATCGGAGATAGGGTAGATTAGGCCCGCATCCAAGAGTTTTACAACCTCTTTGCGCACCACTTCTTTCATGGATGGGTTAAGTCTTCGTTGCGGTTGCACTACCGGTTTATGGTCATCCTCCATTAAGATCTTGTGCATGCAAACAGTAGGGCTTATACCTTTTAAGTCCTCAATTGCCCATCCGATTGCACCTTTGTATTTTTTTAGTACTTGAATGAGTTCTTCCTCTTGGACGCTCTATAGACTAGCATTAATGATGGCTGGACATTTTTCTTCAGTGTCTAGAAATACATACTTTAGATTTGTTGGCAACTGCTTCAGATTCACCCCTTTTTTGGGTTCTTCTGTGACATCGGACGGTGGTGGTCTTAGATCTTCCCACCGGTGTGGTCTAGATCTAATCCATTCAGGTTGTTTTTCCATTAGAGCAAGCACCTCAGATTCTTCTTCATCTTCATTACTTTAAAAAATGGACAAGCTTAAGACCCGGTTTAGAGGTGACCGGGGTCTATGCTGGTCATTTTCTTGAGCAACTACTTGGTCGATTATCTCTATAGTGTTGCTTGTGCCGACATCATCTTTGTATTGCATGGTATTCCTTACATCTATCTTTAACTCTTCATCATAGACCTTGAGGGTCATAGTTCCTTCCTCAATATCTATCATACATCGTCCTGTTTCTAAGAAAGGTCTTCCCAATATGATAGGGATCTCCTCATCCTCCAGCATTTCCAGAATGACAAAGTCGACTGGAAAGACAAACTTGTCAATTTTTACAAGAACATCTTCCACAATACCATAGGGTCGCCGAATAGAGCGATCCGCAAACTGAAGGGTCATTCGAGTATCTTGAACAGAACCGATGCCTAATTTCTTAGAGATGGACAGTGGCATCAAACTTACACTCGCTCCTAAGTCAATCAGAGCCTTCTTGAATTTTCGATCACCAATTGTGCAAGGAATAGTAACCGATCCCCTGTCTTTCTTTTTTATTGGTATTTTCATGCCTTGGAGAATGGCACTGCATGTTTCAGTCAAGATGATCGGTTCAGTATCAGTGGAACGCTTCTTAGAAATTATGTCTTTCATGAACTTGGCTAATATTGGCATTTGTTCCAGTGCTTCAGAAAAAGGGATATTGATTTCGAGTTTCTTGAACATCTCCAGAAATTTCTTGAAATTCTTCTCATGTTGATTTTTCTTCTTCTGTCGTGGAGGATAAGGAAGTTTGATTATGGGTTTAGGAACCTTTTCCTTATCCTGGACAGGAGGTGGTATTGCTTCTTCATCTTGGACTTTTGTTTCCTTGATTTCTAAATCCACCTTTATTAATCCATCTTTTTCTATATCATTTACCTCAGTTGACTTTCCACTTCGGGTTGTGACAGCGTTAACAGTGTTATGTTCCCGCGGATTTGTCACCGTACCACTAGGTAGGGTTTCAGGGGCTTGAGAGTTTGATGCCAACTGTTGTGCTATTTGTCCCATCTGAACTTCAAGATTTTTGATGGAGGTTGTGGTGTTTTTCTGATTAGTCCTTGTTTCTTCTTGAAACTGTATACTGTGGGCTGCTAACTTTTCAATGGCAATCTCCCATTCAGCCTTTTTAGGTGCCTGTTGTTGTTGTTGCTGTTGCTGATACTGAGTCTGATATTGCCCTGTACCTTGTTGTGGAACATTCCCTCTCTGGTCTTTCCAGGAGAAGTTTGGATGATTCTTCCAACCCGGGTTGTAAGTATTAGAGTAGAGATTATTCTGCTTCAAGAATTTGATCTCTTCAATTTGTTGGGGATTCGCAAAGCAATAGACTGTGTGATGAGGTCCATTACAGATTTCACAGGTACTCGCCTGAGTTGGCTGAACCTGTGCTATCTGTTGAGTACCTATATTCATAGATTTCAACTTCTTGTCCACTTCGGCAGCAACAGTGTCTTCCAGACGGATTTTATTTGTCTCTAATTTAAGATCAATTACCCTGTCTGGCTGACTGGTACACCTGCCATATAGCTCTAGATGCTCATTAGCAGCTATTGCTTCAATAATCCTCTTGATACCAGTGGCTGTTGAGAAATTTGTTGAGCCACCGACTGCTGTATCAATCAACTGTTTTGTCTTTATTTTCAGCCCATTAATGAACATCTACATTTGTTCTGTCTGGTCCATATTATGAGTGGGACACGCGACTAAGATCCTTTTGAATCTTTTGTAGGTGTCTCCCAATGATTCACCATCCTTCTGTTTGAAATTAAGAATTTCATACCTTTTTCTCAGGAATACTGATGCTGGAAAATACTCATTTAAGAATGTAGTTTCCATCTCCTCCCAGGAAGTGATACTATCGGCAGGGAGAGAATAGAACCATTCTTCCGCGTCTTCAGCTAAAGTGAACGGGAACATTCTTAATTTTTTTGCTTCATCAGTGTGACCATCAATTTTCAAGGTGGTGCTCATGGTCAGAAATCTCTGCAGGTGTTTGTTGGCATCTTCATTAACCTTTCCGGTGAAAGGTTTTCTTTCCAATTGATTGATCGTGCTAGGATGCAGTTGAAAATTTGTCACATTCACCAGTTGATTAACTATGGTCAGTCGACCACCCGGTGCGTTTGCACCTCCATAGTCACCTAGGAGTCTTTCCAGAGGTGGAGGAGGTGGAATTGGAGGAACTTCAACCATTGATTCCTTGACTTCTAGTTGATTTGAGGTACTTTCTTCTGTAGAATCCACTCTTTGTTCTCTGCGTCTTCTATAAAGGGTTTTCTCGATCTCTGTGTCAAAAAGAATTTCAGCTGAGGGTTTTCCTCGCATACACTGGTTAGTAAAATATAAATGTCAGAAAAATAATTTTATTGCAGAGCAACAAAATTTTAATTGAAATAAAATTAAACTCTATATTTTTGGCAGTCCCCGGCAACGACGCCAAAAACTTGATCGGGAAAATAGCAAGTGTACTGTTTTGCCTTTTATAGTAATAATGGGGAAATTCCCCGAATGTCGATCTCAAGGACTGCACGTTAGTATTGAGTTTAAATTATCATTCAATTAAACAAAAAGTATTAATTTGGTTTTTGAGTGTAAAAAGAAAGAAATATGAAAATAAGAGTTTATAGAGAAAAAGGAACAATGCCAAGGAAGGTGTATGATTTATCCTTGTAATAACTCTGAGTTACTATTGCATCAACAAATATCAATTACTACCAGTTCTCAAGGGTATTTTCTCCCAAGTCCTTGGTGAGAAAAACTTTAATCAATCTACCCTAATTCCTATGTCCATAGCCAATTAGGGTGAAGTTAAGCTGTATAATATCAAGAATGCTCTGGTTCATACAGGGTATCCCTAGTCCTAGGTGATATCTACTGTAGAGTAACCTGATGAAAACCTTATCACTGACGGTCCAACCTAAGTGATAACCATAGATCAATCTCAATTGGTCCAAAAGAGAAAGCAATAAACACATCAAAAGGTTACCGTAAATAAAATATTATAACTGCAAATGTAAACTCAAATTCATTACAATTCTAAACCAGGGACACCCCCTAGAATTGGGGGGTTTAGCTACTCATATTGTTTAAAACAAATTCAAGATGAAAATTACACATTACAAGTAATTGGATGACTTTGATCTTCAATCGTTCCTGCTCATGAATCTCTTCAGCTCTGCAAATGCCTTGATCTCTGTAATACTTGATTGCTTCATAATACTATGGTTTGCTGTATTCCAAGATGATTTTTCCTTTGGTAGAAGACCTCTTTTTATAGTGAAAGTTCCCAGTAGCAGTTGGACAGGTCCAAAGATGTCTCCACAAAGCCCGAAGAATGAAAAGCCCGAGAAAATTGGAAATATTGGGCTTGGGCTGACACGGGTGGCCGTGTCAGCCTACTGCTTCTCCTGACACGCCCATGGCACACCTAACACGGTTGGGATTTCTGCCTGACACGGCCCGTGTCAGGCTACTGTTTTTCTTCTTCTGCTTCCCTTGCCCTGACACGGTCCGTGTCAGGTGACATGGGTGGCCGTGTCAGGCCTCCTCTATCGGGATTTTCTGCTCTTTTGCGTACTGGACTCTCGCACTGTCGTGTTCTGAGTTCTCCGGTTCTTCTACCTGGATCTGTCTGACAAAAACATAGCTATCCCACGCATAAAATCAAGATAAACAAATTAAGACATGATAAAGATTAAAAATGCGTAAATAACATAACGGAAGTAAAACTACTCAAATTGTACCTTAAATGCTTGCACAGTGTATCAAATGTCTCTACTTTGCGTCGGATTAGTAATGAAAACTTACTATAAATGGTGACTGATCACTAACCTTGTGGATGTGGAATTTGCACAACACACACACATGCACAGACGCACATACGCCTGCTCACACACACACGCACGCACGCACGCGCACACACACACACACATACATACACACACACACACAGATATATATATATATATATATATATATATATATATATATATATATATATATATATATATATATATATATATAGAGAGAGAGAGAGAGAGAGAGAGAGAGAGAGAGAGAGAGAGAGATTATGTTAATGAAGAGTTGAATTCGTAACAAATAAATAAGGAAATGACGAGGTAGATAACCTTCTGCAGTTATTTGGAGTATTTGGTTGCTGTCCTTTCTCGAGATTTCGGGTTGAATGTATTTCGCGCTTTAAAGAGTCTTCTTAGACCAGATGGGGTGTCGAGTCATCTTGTCTTGTGTGAGTGTATCCTTCCATTAGGTGTGTTTTGTATGATGTCAAAACTAGGGTACTTTAGCGTTTATGTACATTGGATGATATCATCTGAGTCTAGTTGTGCATTTTAGCATTAGGAACCATGACAACATGTTTGGAAATGGTTTAGAAAAGATTCATGCATCAAGAAAAAAAAGTATGCATCAAAAATTCATTTGTGTGTGAGAAAGTGTCTACAGGTTGACACATACACTTCATAGGTCGACCTATATAAGAAATGTTTTTCTACAATTCGACAAATACGATATACACGTCGACTCATGTGCTACAGTTTTAAATTCTATAAGCTCTATTAAATGTGTTGCCTATACAGGTCGGCACATAACATGTACGTGTCGGCACATGACTTGTATAGGTCATCCTATAGTTCAAAAATCTTGAAAATTTGCATTCTTTCTATTCCTTTTTGCATTCCTCTTGCTTCTCACTTGTTTACATATATATATATATATATATATATATATATATATATATATATATATATATATATATATATATATATATATATATATATATACTTGTTACATGAATCTTTTTCAAGTAAGGTTTCTAGAGAGAAAAAAACCTAAACGAAACTAGGATTTCAAAGCATTCTCATCATCTTCAACCTCATTCTATGCATACACATAATCAAACTACACATAATCATTTTTTGATTGGATGCCATCTAGATTAGGGTTGACAACGTCTAGTTTAGGTTTGTTATATTGTAAATTGGGTTGAAAACTTTGAGGGTTTCAAATTAGAAAACCGAGTTGAGGTTTTCCTTCAAGATCTTTTACGGTTTAAAGGTTTTTGACAAGATATGCAATCTGGATACGATCGAGTGAAGTCTTTGAAGAATGGGAGGTTCTTGCAAAGGAGTAGATTTGGACGGTAAATCGCATTGGTAAATCTTGGGTTTCAACAAGTGCGCATTTTGGATTCGATCGAGTGAAATCTTTGAAGAATAGGGGGTTTCTTGCAAAGAAGTAGTGTGAGATGGTGAGTCAAAGTGGCAATTAAGATATTTCTGCTAATCAATTAAGAAATGAGTTTACCTCATAATAAATTAAGATGTCAATTAATTGATTAAATAGAGGAAATGTTTTAGGCTTTTTTACTTAATATAACATATTAACTTACTATTTATAATGTATTATCTAAATGTTTTCCTATATAAAGAAGTGATGTGTTCACTTATAAAGCACAAATTGGTTGAACTTATCTACTCTTTTATGTTACTGACTTTCCTTCTAAAACTATTTTTATTCATTTCTTCAGCCCAAAAGTATTTTTAAACATTGGATTTGTTTACCATAGCAAGAAGTTTAAATTTATTCAACCTAAAAGTATTTTTCAACACTGGATTTGTTTATCATAGTCCTGGCCATTTCTTGGAGGATTCTATTTTTCCGTTCTACAACACCATTTTGTTGAGGTGTTCTAGGATAAAAAAAATTATAAGATCATTTCTTATGGCTATGATATTTGAGCTTTTTCCATTTTGAACCTTTTTGCAAAATGTTTTAAATGTCTCAAAGGATTCAACCTTTTGTTTAAAAAATAATACCCATTTATATATGGAAACACCATCAACTATAACAAAGACATATTTCTTGCCACTTAGACTTGAAGTTTTAACAGGACCAAACGAGTCAATGTGGAGAAGTTCTACAGGTTTGTGTGTGGAAATGATATTTTTTTAATGAAAAATACTTTTAACTTTTTTTCCCTTGATACAAGCTTCATAAATAGAATCTTTACCAAAGTTTGTCTTTGGAAGTCCTCTGACAAGATCGAGTTTGGATAAGATTGAAATATTTTTCATACTTACATACCAAACCTTCTATGCCATAACCATTTGTATTTTTCTATGGTTAAGACACGTGATTCATATTAAAGGTCATCTAAGTATATAGTGTAAAGATTCATTTGTCTAGTTCCAAAAATATAATTTTGCTAGATGATGAATTTTTTACTTTTAAGAGTTTTGATTCAAATTGACTTCATAACCATGTCACATAATTGACTAATGTTTAGTAAGTTATTTTCCAATCCTTTATCATACTGAACATTCTTGATAATACTAAAACCATCCTTACATATATATCTTATACCTTTGATCTTTCCTTTATCATTGTTTCCAAAGGTTACAATCCTCCATCTTTATCCTTTAGTGATATGAAGCTTGTAAGAACAAGATTTGGTTCTGCATCTGGCCTTTAGTTTTGATGATAACAATACATTGTTTCTTAGAGAACAATTTTGTACCCTAATGGTTTTGTCTAGTGTGTATCTTTTTCTAACAGGTTTTGACTCTGAATATTTGGCAAGTGACATCATCAGATTCTAGACTCAACACACTTTAACACTGAAGAGATGCAAAGGTGCGCTTTACAAGATTATGTCAAGTTCTGAAACTCTATTAAGCAATAGTTCTACTGAACCATTATGCTAAAGCCTCTGACTGTTACTCTGATAGAAGAGCCTCTAAAGATTTGTCAAGCTCTCAAGATTATGTGCTCTCCAGTTTTGAAGACCAAGTTCTAAAGACTCTGAAGACAAGATTATGAAGACTCTGGAGACAAGGTTTTGAAGACTCTCTACTCAATATTAATCCTTCTAAACATACTTCAACAAAATTTATTCAGAAGCCTCTGAAGATTAGAAGATAAGATCAAAAGATTTTACATGAGAAAAATAATACACAGTACAAGTGAAAATGCTCATTCCACTACGCTTATTTTGTGGAATAAGGATTGTAGTATTGTACCATTTTGTCTCCCACCTTTGAATACCGTTATTCAAGGTGCCAACTCATTTGTGAAGTTTTCCATCCACACTCTCGAACTGATCTTTTCATTTCCTATATAAAGGAGACTTGAAAGAATGAACAATGTTAATTCACACTACTATCTCACAATGATTTTGTTGAACTGAATATTATTCTTGTGAATATAGAAAAGAAAACACACATAGAGCTTTTGTTCATTTTTGTGTGATAAATACATTGTACTGAAATTTGTGTAATCTGCTTTCTTAGAAGCAATCTTGTAAACACATTTCTTGTATCTCATTTATTGAGTTTGTATTCCTTGAGAGACTAGGGTTTAGTCAAGATTCTCAAGAAGACATTGACGTGTTGTCTTTGTGTATCTGTAGTAAGTTGATTATAGTGGATTAAGTCCTTGTTGATAAGGAGAAATCACCTTGGCAGGTGGACTGGAGTAACTTTGTTAACAGTAAACCAGGATAAAAATAATTGTGTTCTTTTATTTTTGTTCTTGTTTCATCTTTGAGTGTTTTGGGTACAAACATTTTGAATCTTGGAAACCCAATTCAAACCCCCTCTATTTTGTTTCTTGTCACCTTCAATTGGCATCGGAGCTCCGATTTTGGTATTGATAAGATTATCAAACACTTAACTATGTCAGATAAAGATCCAGTATGTTAAATACAATGGCGTCTATTCCACTTCCACCTGCGCCTGTTATAAATGATAGAGATCACTATAACATTAAACCTCTTGTTTTTAATGGAGAAAGATTGGATTACTAGAAAGAGAGAATATAAAGCTCCTTTCTAGGTCATGATGTAGATCTATGAGATATACTAGTTGATGGCTACGCACATCTATTGACGCCAACAACAACAAAATAGAAAGAAGAGTGATGACGGAACAACAAAAGAAAGATTATAAAAATCATCACAAAGCTAGAACTATATTGTTGAACGATATCTCATATATTGAGTATGAGAAGATAACAAATAGAGACTCTACAAAGTCGACATTGGTTCTTTAACGATGACTCACGAAGGAAATACCCAAGTCAAAGATACCAAGGCACTTGCTTTGATTCAAAAACATGAAGCGTTCAAGATGGAAGATGATGAAACTATTGAGAACATGTTCTAAAGGTTTGAAACTCTTGTTGCAAGACTTAAGGTCTTGGACAAAGGATATTCTACTACTGATCATGTGAAGAAGATAATCAAATGTCTACTTAAAAGATGGAGACCTATGGTAACTGTGTTGAAGTTATCAAAGGATCTGAACAACACCTCTCTTGAAGAAGTTGTTAGTTCTTTAAGAAGTCACAAAATTGAGATTGAAGAAGATGAACCCCATAGAAAGATAAAATATATTGCTCTGAAGTCTTTGGTAAAGTATGAAAAGACTAGAGCTTTTCAAGCAGCAAAAGAAGAAGAAGAAGAAGAAGAAGAAGAAGAAGAAGAAGAAGAAGAAGAAGAAGAATCTGAAGAAGATTCTAAAGAAGGAGATGAGTTGTCTCTTATGTCCAGAAGAGTTAATCAACTCTGGAAGAAAAGACAAGGCAAATTCATAGGACAAAGAAGGACAAGCATTCCTTTTGAGTCTACTTCTGGATCCAAGAAAGATGGAGCTAGCAAGGACATCACATGCTATGAGTGCAAGGAACCTAGGCACTACAAGAGTGAATGTCCCAAGCCGAGGAAAGACAGACCCAAGAAGAAAGTACAAAAAGAGAAGAAGAAAGGTTTGATGGATACTTGGGATGATTTTGACTCATCTGAAGAGGAATATGAATATGAATATGCAAATGCAGTGCTGGTGGCTACCATAGAAGCTCCAGATGAAGAAGCTCTCTCAGGAATCAAAATCTGATTCAGACTCTGAAGAGTTATTCGCTGAACTCTCTCACTATAAACTTGAATCCATTTTAACAGAAGTTATGGATAAGTATCAGAAGCTTTTGAACAAATAAAAGGATCTGAAAAAGGTTCATGTATCTAAGTCTGAAGCATACTGTGAGCTTAAGGAATATTTCTCAAGTTTAAATGAAGAAAGCTTTATTTTGAAAAATAATAACTTTGTGCTTCAACGCAAGAGTTCCAAACTTGATAAGGAAAATCTTTCAGAAGCCTCTACAGATTTTGATGATGTCATAAAGAAATATGACAAATCCTTCCAAAAATTTCTTGCTAGAAGTCTAAATAGAGGTGTAATGGCTTTAATGATTTATGGCATAAGTAGAAACGGAACAAGAGAAATTGGTTATGATTCTAATGAAGAATATAATTATGAAAAAGATGATAAACCAAAAACTCTTTATTCCCATTTTGTCCCTTATGGTAAACAAAATGGTGTTGTGCCCAAAGATAAAACCTTTTCAAAACCTAAGGCTAAAGCAAAAGCTCATTCTCGTTTCAACCATACATGCATGTATAAATATCATGCACAGAAACCCAAGTTTGTTAAAAAATCTGGGAATACTAACCAAAAAGGATCCATAAAGTTGTGGGTACCTAAGGATAAGATAATCTATGTTGCAAACATCCTTAGCAACACAGTTAAGACACCAATAATGGTACCTAGACTTTGGTTGCTCGTGATACATGATGGGAAGAGGGCATATGTTCCAAAGCCTGGAACTTAATCCCAGAGGCATCGTTAGTTTCAGAGGTGATCAGAAAGGGAAGATCATTGGCTCTGGAACAATAGGTAACTGTTATCTCCCTTATATTACTAATGTTTTATTGGTTGAAGGATTAATGCATAACCTTCTTTCCATAAGTCAATTAAGTGACAATGGTTATGACATTATTTTTAATAAAAAAATCCTGTAAAGCTGTCAGTCAGAAGGATTGCTCGGTCATTTTCAATGGAAAGAGGAGTACAATAGTTACAAAATTAGACTTTCTGATTTAAAAAGTCAAAATAATAAATGCCTAATGTATGTGAATAAAGACCAATGGATGTGGCATAGATAATTGGGCCCTTTTAGCACAAGCAGGATTTCTCATCTAAATAAGCTTAATTTAGTTAGAGGCCTGCGAAATATGAAGTTCTCTTCAGATGCTCTTTGTGAAGCATGTCAGAAAGGCAAGTTTTCTAAAACTTCTTTCAAAGCAAAAAAATATTGTTTCCACCTTTAGACCATTGAAACTTCTACACATTGACCTTTTTGGACCAATGAAAACTGTTTCTATCAATGGTAACAAGTATGGACTAGTCATTATGGATGACTATAGAATATGGACATGGGTGGAATTCTTAAGACACGAGGATAAGTTGAAGGAGAATTGCGACCCAAAGCGCAGCGGAAATTAAAAATTTCTCCTTTAGAGATCCTTACGAATGTTCATGATCAGTGATAGAATATTTACCTCTTGTGACGGTTGAAACCTTTGGTGCAGATCTCTTGTGACGATCAAAACCCTTTGATGCAAATCCACGAAGCGATCACGAACGTTGAACGATGACAACGTCTCTACTCAGTCCACACGAACGGGTTCCTTCAATCTCAGTGCTAGCTGGTACGAATGAAGGCTTTGAGTGAGAGAGGGAGAGTGAGAGAAAAACGAAAATAATGCAACCACAAATTTTTGCTTCTGCACAAGTGTTCTATTTATAGAACCACTTGTGTGGACTTCAAGCTAAAAGCCCACTTAAGTGTATTTTGGCCCATATCTTATAATATGCCCAAAATCACTTAAGCCCATGGTATCTTACCATATTTCGTATTCTACTCAAGTACACCGTACCTTACGATGTTCCATAACTCACTTAAGGGCACCGTACCTTACGGTATTCCTTAGTTACTCTATCTCTCATTAATCCGTCCTTTGTGTGTGACCCTGTAGGTTTTCGTGACGTTGGCAATTATATTAAATCACGTATTTAACATAATAAACAGTGAGAGGTATCTAGCAACACATCACTGCTACCCAAGACACGAAAATGTCATGTGATCTGACAAAACCTTCTGTGATAATACTTATGTGTATAATTACCCTTTTACCCTTATGTCTATATTGAACACAAGGCATAGACCGTGTCATCCTTGTCCAGTTCAATATTGGGCCCATAGACATTTATCCTGTTATGCAGGATGGGCAAATTCCATCTAGGTCACTCATGTCCCTCAGCATGCTTTATGGAGTACCCATCAACTGCCTTTATGGTTATCCAGTTACGGACAACGTTGGATCAGCAATAAAGCACTCGACTCTACATCTAGGATCCATAGTGGTTTCAGGTCGAAGAGTGGTATACACCATTATCACCATGAGAATAACTTATGACACTTTGCATAACTTTCTATATAGTATTCTCATAGCGGGTCAATCCGGTATAAATATTACTCCTAATATTCATACCTATGTTTAAGACTTGATAACTCTTTATCCATGATCCATGAGATGTGATCATCAGTCTACAAACATAATAGTCTTAATGCTTTAATGTTATCCCACTTCACACTAAAGCTCGACTACGGATACTTTAAGAATAGTGTCCTTATGTTTAATGTGTTCTCATGATTAAGTCACACTTAATACATTAAACGGACTATCTATTCTAGGGACTTTATTAATCAACCATAATAAAGAGAATGCCTTTTATTATTCGATACAAGTACCAAAATGTATTGGCCTCTAGGGCTTACACCAACAATCTCCCACTAGCACTAGAGCCAATCAGGTATACCCCTTATGCCCATTGATCTAGTATGGCCATCATGCTTCTGCTGCGCAAGAGGCTTTGTCAGTGGGTCAGCTATATTGTCAAGTGTAGGTACTCTACATATTCTCACACAACGTCTAAGTATGTGTTTGGATCGTCGGTGAGATCTAGGCTCCTTAGCTTATGCGATAGCACCATTGTTATCATAATAGAGACCAATGGGATCCACAATGCTAGGGACTATGCCAAGTTCACTAATGAACTTTTTGATCCAAACAGCTTCCTTTGCTATACTTGAGGCAGCAATATACTCGACCTCGGTTGTAGATTCAGCAACTGTATCTTGCCTTGAACTTTTCAAGCTCACAGCGCCACCATTTCAGCAAAACACATAACCATTGGAATCATTCATATTAAAGCGTCTCAGCACCTTGTCTATGTACTCTGACTTAGGCCAAGCATTTTATGATCTATCTCTATAGATTCTGATTCCTAATATATAGGCTGCTTCACCTAGGTCCTTCATAGATAAGCATTTCCCCACCCAAGACTTTGCTTGTTGCAGGGTAGGGATATCGTTTCCAATAAGTAATATGTCATCTACATATAATACCAGGAATACGATCATGCTCCCACTAACCTTCTTGTAGACACAAGGCTCATCTTCGTTCTTGATGAATCCATACAGTTTTACTGTTTCATCAAGGCGAAGATTCCATGAGTAGGTCACAGGCTCATCTTGATCCATGAGTAATACATCACCTTGATCAGATATCCATATATCTCAGGTAGGTGACGTATCCTGCCTGACCTATGCTGGTCTTGTTCTACTTGAGCAGGTTGCTCTTACACAACCACTTGTGTTTCCTGCTCTAATTCCTCCATAGGTGTATCGATAATTTGTGATTCTTGAATTTCTTCAAGTTCTACTTTCCTCCCACTGATTCCTTTGGAAATAAAATCCCTCTCTAGGAAAACTCAGGTTCGAGCGACAAACATTTTGCCCTCAGAAGGATTGTAGAAATAATATCCTCTTGTTTCTTTAGGATACCCCACAAATAAGCATTTGTCAGATTTGGGCTCAAGCTTAGTTGAAACTTGTCATTTCACATAAACCTCGCAACCCCAAATCTTTATGTAAGACATATGTGGTTTCTTACCACTCCATATCTCATATGGTGTCTTCTCAACCCTTTTGGATGGAACACGGTTAAGTGTGTAAGCTGCTGTCAATAGTGCATGTCCCCAAATGGAGTTTGGAAGATCGGCGTGACTCATCATGGATCGGACCATGTCTAACAGGGTTCGATTCCTTCTCTCAGACACACCATTCCATTGGGGTGTTCCAGGAGGAGTGAGTTGGGATAGGATCCCACACTCTTTCAGATGGTCATCAAACTCTAGGCTTAAATATTCACCACCTCGATCTGATTGAAGTGTTTTAATATTCTTACCTAGTTGGTTTTGTACTTCATTCTTGAATTCCTTGAACTTTTCAAAGGACTCTGATTTGTGTTTCATTAAATACACATAACCATATCTACTGAAATCATCAGTAAATGTGATGAAGTACTGAAAACCTCCTCTGGTTGGAATGTTCAGTGGTCCACATACATCAGTATGTATGAGGGCCAAAAGATCATTAGCTCTTTCACCTTTTCCTGTGAATGGAGATTTTGTCATCTTCCAAGTACTTTGGGCAGTTTCTTTTCCAGTGTCCGGTCTTACCGCAATGGAAGCAGGTGCCTGCCTTTGTTATGCCTCCACTAGGCCTCAAAACAGTAACAGTGGGTCTGGGTTTGGCAACTTCCTTGCCCTTCCCTTTATCACCCTGCCTGGTGGGCCTTTTGTTCTGTCTCTTTCCATTTCCGATCATCAGAATGGACTTCCCTTTTGTCTTCAGATTCTGCTCGGCAGTTCTTAACATGGCGAGCAGTTCAGGAAGAGATTTGTCCATATCAATCATATTGAAATTTAGGACAAATTGACTGAAACTATCTGGCAACGATTGCAAGACCAAATCAGTCGCAAGTTCCTTTCCGAGGGGAAAACTCAACCTTTCAAGCTTTTCCATATACCCAATCATATTGAGCACATGGGGACTTATAGGGGCTCCCTCGGCTAACTTGCCTTAAAAAAAAGGGTTTTTGAAACTTCAAACCTCTCATGCCTTGCTTGCTCTTGATAGAGCATCTTCATGTGTTCGATCATATCGAACGCTGTCATGTTCTCATGTTGCTTTTGCAACTCTGAGTTCATGACATCCAGCATGAGACAAGCAGTTTCATTGGCATCATCGACATGCTTCTTATAAGCATCTCTTTCTGCCTTAGGTGCAGAACTAGGAGGTTCCTCTTCAGGAACAGGTGTCTCCAAGACATACAGCTTTCTGTTATGTTTGAGGACAATCCTCAGGTTTCGGTGTCAATCCAGAAAATTTGTCCCAGACAATTTTTCCTTATCAAGGATTGATCTCAAGATGTTGTTAGAGGTGTTTGCTGTCATGGTTATCTACATAAGGATTAAGAAAATATAAGTATCATTGACATATTTAATTAGGCCTTTAATCAAATATGCTCCCACTATTTTACTCAAAATAAATGACCCTCATCATTTGATTCGGAAAATCCCGTTGGAAGATTTTCTAGTGGGTCGAGATCCATATTTCACTTCGTTCTAAGTCCGCGTAGGCGGATTACACAAAACTAGGTTATTTAGGTAGGAACTCCTTCCAATTGTATCTCATACAACTCTCGAATATTTCAGTTGGGTGAATAACTCCTTATTCCAATCCATCATATGGATCATTCCCAACTCTTGCTTCTAAACATATATATAATCTTATTATAATTTGTTTAGTTAAGTTTGACCCATTGTTTTAACAGTTGGATATTACAATTATCCCATCGCACCTTACTAATATATAGATCATGCACCTCACGTAGGCGAAACCTACATTATCCATTACTAGTCTTGATGAGTGTTAAAACTTGGAAAGCATAAACTTAATATTTTAGTTTGAGGGAATTGCAATTGTTATGATCTCACCGGCTTATTTATCATATAAATCGTCTCTCACATGCATCAACATACATTCACATGCATCAACATACATACACAATGAAACAGTTATGGCCCCTAGCGCAATTGTTCTCCCAAGCCAATGAGAGAACCTAAGCTAACCTAATAACGATCTAAGCTTCTCCAAGCAAGATCTTCAAGGTTGTCCTCCTTTAGTATTGAATTCTTCTCTAAGCTTCTCCAAGCAAGATCTTCAAGGTTGTCCTCCTTTGATCTTGAATTCTTCTCTTTCTTCATAACATTGTCTTCTTCTCTTTCTTCACAGTATTACATTCCAGAAGAAACTCGTTTTACATACGAGGGTTTGAGATGAGAAAAGAAGTTACATTAAGAGATCAAAAGGAGAGGCACGACACGCAGGTCGTATTTTAAAAAAAACCCAAAACAAAGTAAAGAAAGACTAAGGCCATAACTGATCACCACAAGGCAATAATAATAAACACATTGTTATTATTAAATTTTAATTCCTTTAATTAATTAAAACCAAATTAAATTTCGGCGACCGATCACACTACGCAGAGTTAGCCGGGGGTTCCGCTGCCCGGTCAGCGGACGGTGGTTCCGCTGCCCGGTCAGCGGACGGTGGTTCCGCTGACCGATCAGCGGACGGGGTCAAGGGGCAGCGCCCTTGCGGGGTTGGAGGGGCAGCGCCCCTGTCCAAAATTTTAATGAACAATTCATTTGAAATGGACATTGTTTTGCATCAACACAACCCTTGCGTAGTCAAAACAGAAACCCCACTCTGTGTGTGTGACGACCGTCACAAGGCATGTGATGACCGTCACGTCCTTGTTACGACCGTCACGGGCGTCACGCAGCGTGTTACGACCGTCACGCATCTTGTTACGACCGTTACGCATCTTGTTACGCTCGTCACGAATCCATCTTGTTACGCTTGTTACGCTCATCATACGAGCTTCACGCGGCCAAGATAACAGACTTTGAAATAGTCAACACGCTCGTCACACGAGCTTCACGCAGCCAAAATAACAAACTTTGAAACAGTCAACAGACGTGTTCCAAAAGCCCTAAATTCACAACTCTTTGACTCCTTGACGGCACAACCCTTGCGCCGTCACCAACCCTAATGCGCCAATTTCAGACCGTCAAACACACCTCGATTGTTGATTCAGTATGATTGATCAACAGGTCATTGCTTCACCATACTAATGTCGGATTCCGAAGCAAATGACCATTGATCGCTCAAAGGAAAACAATCATTTAGTGTTCGAATGAATGAAACAGAAACAGTATATCACATATACCGTACTTTGCATTAGGATTACTTATATCATATATAAGTTGATCGGTCTCAATTGCGTAACCTATGGACGATCGATGTATCGCTGCTTCACCATACTAATGTCGGATTCCGAAGCATAGTCAACATCAATCATCCAACTTATACACTCATGATGCCAAATTTAATTGCCCGTTTAATTAATTGATTCTTTCTGTCTTTTAATCATATTAATACAGAAATTAAACACCTATCCGATTCATGGTTTCGTAAGTGGCTCTGATACCACTGAAGGAGAATTGCGACCCAAAGCGCAGCGGAAATTAAAAATTTCTCCTTTAGAGATCCTTACGAATGTTCATGATCAGTGATAGAATATTTACCTCTTGTGACGGTTGAAACCTTTGGTGCAGATCTCTTGTGACGATCAAAACCCTTTGATGCAAATCCACGAAGCGATCACGAACGTTGAACGATGACAACGTCTCTACTCAGTCCACACGAACGGGTTCCTTCAATCTCAGTGCTAGCTGGTACGAATGAAGGCTTTGAGTGAGAGAGGGAGAGTGAGAGAAAAACGAAAATAATGCAACCACAAATTTTTGCTTCTGCACAAGGGTTCTATTTATAGAACCACTTGTGTGGACTTCAAGCTAAAAGCCCACTTAAGTGTATTTTGGCCCATATCTTATAATATGCCCAAAATCACTTAAGCCCATGGTATCTTACCATATTTCGTATTCTACTCAAGTACACCGTACCTTACGATGTTCCATAACTCACTTAAGGGCACCGTACCTTACGGTATTCCTTAGTTACTCTATCTCTCATTAATCCGTCCTTTGTGTGTGACCCTGTAGGTTTTCGTGACGTTGGCAATTATATTAAATCACGTATTTAACATAATAAACAGTGAGAGGTATCTAGCAACACATCACTGCTACCCAAGACACGAAAATGTCATGTGATCTGACAAAACCTTCTGTGATAATACTTATGTGTATAATTACCCTTTTACCCTTATGTCTATATTGAACACAAGGCATAGACCGTGTCATCCTTGTCCAGTTCAATATTGGGCCCATAGACATTTATCCTGTTATGCAGGATGGGCAAATTCCATCTAGGTCACTCATGTCCCTCAGCATGCTTTGTGGAGTACCCATCAACTGCCTTTATGGTTATCCAGTTACGGACAACGTTGGATCAGCAATAAAGCACTCGACTCTACATCTAGGATCCATAGTGGTTTCAGGTCGAAGAGTGGTATACACCATTATCACCATGAGAATAACTTATGACACTTTGCATAACTTTCTATATAGTATTCTCATAGCGGGTCAATCCGGTATAAATATTACTCCTAATATTCATACCTATGTTTAAGACTTGATAACTCTTTATCCATGATCCATGAGATGTGATCATCAGTCTACAAACATAATAGTCTTAATGCTTTAATGTTATCCCACTTCACACTAAAGCTCGACTACGGATACTTTAAGAATAGTGTCCTTATGTTTAATGTGTTCTCATGATTAAGTCACACTTAATACATTAAACGGACTATCTATTCTAGGGACTTTATTAATCAACCATAATAAAGAGAATGCCTTTTATTATTCGATACAAGTACCAAAATGTATTGGCCTCTAGGGCTTACACCAACATAAGTCACATTATGTATTATCTAACTTTTGCTCTCAAGTGCAAAACAAGAAAGACTTCAGAATTATTAAAGTTAGAAGTGATCATGGTGGAGAATTTGAAAATAAAGATTTTGATTTTTTTTATCAAAATGGAATTTCCCATGATTTCTCCTGCTCTAGAACTCCATAGAAAAATAGAGTTGTAGAGAGGAAGAATAAGAATTTGCAAGGAATGGCAAGAACCATGATAAATGGGCCTAATATGGCAAATCACTTCTAGACAAAGGCAATAACATCGTGTGTTACATTCAGAATAAGATCTCTATAAGACATATTCTAGGTAAGACTCCCTATGAATTATGGAAGAATCAGAAGCTAAACATTTCTTATTTTCATCCTCTTGGATGTTCTTATTTTATGTTGAACACTAAGGAAAATATGAACAAGTTTGATTCTAAGGCACAGAAAGTGCTTCATGTTAGGATACTCTGAATGTTCAAAAGGTTATATAGTTTATAACATTGAGACACAGATTGTGAAGAATCAATCCATGTCCGATTCAATGATAAGCATGACTCTGGAAAATCATAGCTAGTTGAGAAATTTGCATATCTAGAAATCATGTATTCTAAAGCAAAAGACTCTGGAGCTAAAGTATCAGAAGCAAAAGACTCTTAAAATATTCAACCATAAGTTGTTGAAGTTTAGACTCTTGTGATGAAGCAAAGGCAAAGATCTTCACTTTCTGAAGAATTAATTTTGGGAGATAAATCTGAACCAGTCAAAACTAGATCCTCATCCAAACCTTCTGAAGAGGCGCTTATGGGTTTGGTGTCCCTTATATAACCTACATCTATTGATGAAGCGCTTATGGAAACAAACTGGATTTTGGAAATGAAAGAAGAACTAAATCAGCTCTCTAGAAATGATGTGTGGGATCTTGTGCCAAGACCCAAAGGAACTCACATTATTGGAACAAAGTGGGCCTTCAAAAACAAGTTGACCGAACAGGGAGAGGTAGTAAGAAACAAGGCCAGACTCGTTGCACAAGGCTATAGTCAGCAAGAGAAGATTGACTATACAAAGACCTTTTCACCAGTTGCGAGGTTAGAGTCTATTTGTCTCTTAATTTCTTTTGTTGTTAATGATAATATCATCTTGTATCAGACGGACGTTAAGAGTGCATTTCTGAATGGTTACATAACTGAAGAAGTATATGTACACCAGCCTCTTGGTTTTGAAAATCATAAAAACCCATATTTTGTTTTCAAACTTAAGAAATCATTGTATGGTCTGAAACAAGCTCCTAGAGCATGGTATGAAAGACTAAGCAATTTTCTTTTAGAAAATGATTTCACTTTAGGGAAGGTTGATGCAACTCTTTTTTGTAAAACATTTAAAAATGATATCCTTGTTATTCAAATCTATGTGGATGATATTATATTTGGTTCTGCTAATACCTCTTTGTGCAAGGAATTTGCTAAGTTTATCTAGGCAGAATTTAAGATGAGTCTGATGCGAGAACTCAAGTTCTTTCTAGGAATTCAGATTAATCAAAGTCCAGAAGGAACATATATCCATCAGAGTAAATATACTAAAGAACTTCTGAAGAAGTTTGATATGTCAGAATGCAAGATAACAAAGATTCATATGCATCATACCTGTATCCTTGAGAAGGATGAGGTAAGTGCAAAGGTATAGCAAAAGCTTTACATAGGTATGATTAGTTCTCTCCTACACTTAATTGCTTATATACCTGATATTTTGTTTAGTGTATGTTTATATGCTCCCTTCCAATCAGATCCTAGAGAATTCCATTTAACAGCTGTTAAGAGGATCTTCAGGTATTTGAAAGGTACTATTAACCTTGGCTTGTGTTATAGAAAATCAAAAAAGTACAAGCTAGTGGGTTATTGTGATGATGAGTATTCTGAAGATAGACTTGAAATAAAAATCACTTTTGGAAACTGTTAGTTTCTAGAAGACAACTTGATCTCATGGTCCAGCAAGAGACAATCCACCATAGCATTATCAACTGCTAAAGTTGAATACATTGCAACTTCTGGATGCAACGCTTAGATGTTCTAGATGAAAAGTCAACTAGAAGATTTTTAGGTATATGAGAGTAACATTCTTATTCCTTGTGATAATACTTATGCTATTTGCTTATCTAAGAATCCAATTTTATACTCTAGAGCTAAACATATTGAGATTAAACATCACTTTATACGTGACTATGTTCAGAAGGGAATTTAAAACTTAAAATATTGATACAGACCATCAATGGGCTGATATCTTTACAAAAACCCTTGATGAAGATAAATTTGTTTTCATTATGAAGAATTTAAACTTGGATTTATGTCCAGAATGAAAAACATGATTATCTAAAAATGTTTAATTTCTCATAATAGTTTAATGAGACTCTGAGATATTTTGTCTATGAATATTTGAGTCTTATGAAGTGAGAAGGTTTCATAAGTTCAGAAGTATTCAGTTAGAATTTGTTTGGTTAAATGTTCTATCTTATGGATACTGAATCATTTATGCATTAATTAGTTGCCAATCAGTGTTGGTTAGTGGAACAGTTTTAAAGACATATGTCTTATAAAACTGAAACATTTCTGAATGGCTGAATGACACATTGGGTGAATAAATTTCTTGGGATTAGGTAAAATCTTCATGCTTTGTCCCTTTTCATATTTATGCATTGTTCAAGATTTTATTCATGATTGCAAAACCCTTATATAAACCCACTACACACACTTTCACTACATTCACTTTCTACACTTTCTATCTTTCAAACTAAAAGTTCTTTACAACCAAAAACCCTTATTTGTGTGTTCTTCACACTGGCTTCTCAACAACAAATTATTTCAACTGCTCAAGAAGATGTTCTTGGGTCGTTGTCACAATAACAACAAGAACAAACTCCTCTTCTTCTTCAAACTAGTTCTTCATAATCTGCTTCGGCATCTGCTCAATAAGTGATCTATGAATAATCTTATGAAACCCATGAAATCACCTTATCAACTCCTATAATCACCTTGGAAGTTATTTGTTAAATTATGATTTATTTTGAGAATATAAAATAAAATGGATTCAACCTTTTGAGTGATGTAAAAATTCAAGGCTGGGAAAAGTATTTTGACCGTCTCCATGGTCCAGTTTTCTTTCACCTGGTTAGATAGTTTTGGACTCATGCCAAGACTTCAGTTTTCCAAGTTACTTCTTTTGTTCTATGAAAGAAGATAGTCATCACTGAAAAATTGATTGACAAACTCATTGGACACGATGGGTCTGGAACGAGATGTCATTAGATGGTGGAGAAAATGTCTGATCTTATTAACATTTCAAAAGTGATTTTCACTTATGGAGTTCACTCTAACAAGATCAAGGTTCTTCTACCTTATTTGAGGATCTGGGCCAGAATTCTTGTGGGGTGTGTTCATCACAAAAAGCCAACAAATTCTGCAAACTACATCAATGGTGACCAACAATATGTTCTCTACTATATTGCTACTGGGAAAAAGGTAAACCTCCTTTAACTTATCTTTCAATACCTAAGGGACACAATGAAGGAAATTAGAGATGGTATCAAGAAAAAGAGGAATTGGGTTCCCCTTGGAAGGTTGATATCAAATATTATGATGGAGAGTAAGTTGATAGACTCTCTAATAAAAGCTCATATCACCAAAGAGCTGGAACCTCAGGTTGGAAAGATCTTCAATGCCAGAAGTCTGAAGAATGTGGGCATTATTTATAAATTGACAAGCAACCTGCTTAAGTTCCCAAGGAAGCTATATCCAACAGAAGGACCCCTTTAGAAGACTTTATAATCTTCACAAAGTAAGATCCTCTGAATGTTATGATAAATTACCTTGCTAGCTGTCAAGCAGGTGCCGAAGGCAAAGCTTATGAAACTCCTTCTAAGAGGGAGATGAGGAGTTCTTAAAATAATTTTGATGGAACATCTAAGAAGGGTAATACTTCTAAGAGGATTCTGGACACTTCTGTTGAAGAACCCATAGTTGCGGTTTCTACTCCTTCTGTTGGAACTGTCTCAAGTAAGTTTGTTCCTTTTGAAACTCAACTTTAATCTGTTGATAATAGTTCATCCTTTCCATCTACGCAGTTCTTTCACCTACCCCTAATCCAAATGCTTTTGGTTTTATAACCAATCCTCCTCAAATAACTTCCATAACTATTCATGTTGAAACTGCTCAGTTTGAACAAGTTCTTTCTGAACAAGTTCTCTCTAAAATAGTTATTACTGAACCACCTATTTCTACTTCCCAAAACATAATCTAAATGATGTTATTGCACTTACCACACCATCACTTTTTGAACCCCTTATACATCCATTATCATACCTACACCTCGACCACAACTTCCATTCTCCCTTTTATCCCAAATTAGTCAACCAGAAAACCCTCATTCACCAATTCAATCTAAAAACCAATAACCAAAAAACACCACTCACTATGAACCTCATGACTCTGATTCTGATTTTGAGTCAGATGTTGTGATCATTATCGTCCCTGACAAAACACCTCATTTCTACTTTGACCAAACCCCCTTCAAACCAATATCCGTCACACACCTTTGGATGAATTCTTCGTGCAATTTGAAAGTGAGGTTGTTTCCATAATGAACCTTCTCAATAAAGTTTGCACCTCTAATGCAAACCTCTATGAAGTTTGTACTATGTGTAACAACTTTAGAAGATTGACTGATTCAATTCTAGGGAGTTGGAATTCCTTTGCTTAAAGGATACTCAAAGGAACTTCCATGCCAGATTCTATGGTATTATTGAACCCTTGATTTAGAAGGTTCCTCTAACACTTCTTCTCCCTACACATGAAGTGGAAGTTCCTCCTCCTGCTCAAGAAACTGCAATAGTAACATCTTCTGGAACACATCAATTTGTGGAAGCTGAAGGCTCTGGTTCTGAACCAATTCCTCTAGTTCTGAAGACTCCGCAAGAGTTTAAGTAAGAGAATGAAGTTGTGAGGAATCGGTTGGACAAACAAGATGATTTGTTCAAGGAACAAGTTGAAACAAACAACAAGATTGAATGGATGCTTCATGCTATCTTATCCAGACTGCCACCCCCTTATTAAACCTTAATTTTTAAACCTTGTTGCTTTCCTAGTTTTTAAGTTTTTATCATTTCTGATTTTGTACCTTATGCATTTTTTAATAAAATGAAGTTTTGTTTTGTTTTACTTTTTTATATTTTCTTTATTTTGATTGATGACAAAGGGGGAGAAGAGTGATATGATTTTAATGTACCTATTTCCTTTCTAACACCCAACATTTGTCTTTAATATTCTTATTTTCGACCCTGATTAACTTATCTAGGAACTTTGAATATCATGTTTCAAGTTAACCAAGTTTTTGATGAGTTAAGATTTTTTCGGAAGACATTAACCAAGTTGATATGAGTTTGAGTTAACCAGATGTATATAAGTTCTGACAAATCAAGCTCTGATACAAGGCTGATAACTAGACTTATGTAACCATGCGTATATAAGTCAAGTCTGAATACTTTTGTAACCAGGCTTCTACATTTTGGGAAGTTATTTCTTTCATGTTTATTGAGATATTTTATATGTTAAGATTATTTTAAAATCTTAAATTCAGGGGGAGCTTGCATACCTAAATCTGAAACTCTAAGCTGAAAATAATTTTAATAGTATAAAATTCAGGAGGAGCTTACAAACCCCACTCTGATGTTTTTATGTGATTAAACCTAGTAAAAAGTGTTCATCAAAATACATGGTTTTGTCATCATCAAAAAGAGGGAGATTGTGAGAACAAGATTTGGTTCTACATCTGGCCTTTAGTTTTAATGATAACAAAACATTGTTGTACCCTAATGGTTTTGTCTAGTGTGTAGCTTTTGCTAACAAGTTCTGATTCTGAAGATTTGGAAAATGATGTCATCAGATTTTGTACGCAATACACTTTGACTCTAAAGAGATACAAAAGTGCGATTTATAAGATTATGTTAAGTTCTAGAACTCTCTTAAATAATGATTTTGATGAACGTTTATGCTAAAGCTTATGACTGTGACTCTGATAGAAAAGCCTCTGACGATTTGTCAAGCTCTCAAGATTCTGCGCTCTCAAGTTCTGAAGATTCTGAAAACAAGGTTCTGAAGACTCTGAAAACAAGGTTCTGAAGACTAGCTACTTAGTCTTTATCCTTCTAAACATGCTTCAACAACATTTATTCAGAAGCCTCTGAAGATTAGAAGATAAGATCAAAAGATTTTACGTGAAAAAAATAGTACACAGTACAAGCGAAAATGCTCATTCCATTACGCTGATTTTATGGAATAAGGATTATACTATTTTACCATTTTGTCTCCCACCTTTGCAGACCGTTATGCAAGGTCCCGACTCATTTGTGAAGATTTCCATCCACACTTTCCAACGGATCTTTTCATTGTCTATATAAAGGAGATTTGGAAGAATGAACATTGCTAATTCACACTACTATCTCACAACACTTTTGCTGAACTGGATATTATTCTTGTGAATATAGAAAAGAAAACACACATAGAGCTTTTATTTGTTTTTATGTGATAAATTCATTGTACTGAAGTTTATGTAATATGCTTTCTTAGAAGCAATCTTGTAATCACAATTCTTATATCTCATTGATTGAGTTTGTATCCCTTTAAAGACTAGGGTTTAGTCAGGATTCTCAAGAAGACATTAACGTGTTATCTTTATGTGTCTGTAATAAGTTTATTAACAATAATTGTGTTCATTTATTTTTGTTCTTGTTTCATATTTGAGTGTTTTGGGTGCGAAAAGTTTTGATCTTGGAAACCCAATTCAAATACCCCCCCCCCCTCCTTTCTTGTTTTTCTTGTCATCTTCAAAGCTTTCTTTCTTTCCTGTCATATGTCTTGAGCATCCACTGTCCAAGTATTATGACTTATTTTTGAGTGTTAGAAGACATCCATGAAGTGTGTGTTAGTAAAGTTTTAGGTACCCACAAGGTTTTTTGGTCCTTGATTGTTAAAGTTTAGAGAAACATAACTTTTCGAGTGATCTATTTCAAAATTATGTTTTTCCTTTTCAAGTAAAATTTGGATTCAAGATGATTAATTTTTTTGGAGTAGCGACATCTCCTTTTAATGATACATTTTTCTTTTGGATGGTCTTCTTTCTTATAATCTAAACTATTTTTATGGTTGTCCTTTTGAGGAAGAAAGAAGTTTTCATATATCTTTTGATTTTCAAATTTTCAAAATCTAAACCAACTTTGTCAAAAACACAAGATTGAGAACCCATGATTTTTTGAAAGGTTTTAGTAGATTTCACAAAGGTATTTATATCATGAGTTAAAGAATCCACTTTGTTTTCGAGAAGTGTGGTCTCCTTTTCTTTTTCTTTTTCAAAGACCTTGTGATAGTATGACTACTTGATTTTCTTGTTTTGAAGTAACCTAGCTTGTTGCATTCATAGGAAGTAATTTTACTCTTGTCAACCTCTGGTTTTTTATAGTCTATTTTGGGTTGAAATGTTCTTATGTTTTTATTTCTCTTTAGGATCATCTGTTGAATTCTTCTTGAGATTAATGCTAGATCATCTTCATCCTCAGAACGTGATTATGTATCCTCATTGGTTATGATTTGAGATGATAAAATTTTAGTGCGAGCTTTTGATTTTTATGAGGTTTTTGGAGCTATCATTTTTCCTTTTCATGTGGTTTATCCTCACTGATAATACTTTCATGAGCGCGAATAGATCCTATGAGTTCTTAAACTTGTAGTACTTTAAGATTCTTTGCTTGTGAGATAGAAGCTACCATTGGTCTCCAAACTTTGGGAGACATCTTAGAACTTTTCTAACCCTTTAGTGTGTTTGTTCCATTCTGTCAGAGGCTTAGGAACTGATGTTGTAGTTTCACTTGTAGTGGTCATAGGTATGGAGTTACCATTTTCTACAATCGAACACATGTGGTTGTCTTGAGAAATTACTAATAATCTAATATTTCCTTTCCATTAGTAGTAGTTTGATCTATTGAAATATGGAGGCATGTGTGAAGATCTTCCTTTAGTTATTGTCATGGCGTGAAAAATACTTGGGCATTCGCACGCTCGAATAATCAATAGAGTCATCCCTGAAGTTTATATATTCCAAAGGAAAAGGGAAAATATCGATAAAACCCTAAAAAGAAAAAGAAAATGGTCGTCGCAATTAAATTCGAGTTCGTGAGTCGGTTATGCCAAGGGAAAGTATTAACACCCCTCACGTCCGTTATACTCAAAGGGAACCATTTAGTTAGTTTTGTGAATAAGAGTGTTAGCTTTCATTATTTTTTTTCTTTTGATTATTGAAAGTTTGAAAGGAAAAAGAAAAGGACTAAAAATAATTTTTTTACTAGGGTGCTTGACAAGATTGCGAGTCTTGCTCCTATGTATCCTCAAATGCGATGAGGAATTCAAAGCTACGTAATTTTGGGCAAGACAAGGGTTTTTTGTTATAATGCTTGAGGAGACATTGAATCTCGCTCCTACGCATCCTCAGGTGCGATGGGGAACTCAAACCTACGTAGTTCTTGGAAAAAAAATTATTTTTTGGGTTTTTGTTGTAGTGCTTGACGATATGTTGAATCTCACTCCTACATATCCACAGGTGCGATGGGGAACTCAAAGATACGTAGTTCTTGGTAGAAAACCACATATATGTTAGTTGATTTTAATGAACGATGTTTAGGTCACATTCAAGCGGTTAAACATTGCTTGGATGCTCGCGTATGGGAGACTTAATAGTTTGTTTGTATCGCAGTAGAATGAATAAAACATTGTTCGGTTGTGAAAAGTGTGCGGCCGCACTAAGGCGGGAAAAGATAGTTTGATTGATTGTATTGTTTTTAGGAGGATGACGAGTATTCGAACGGTAGGCTAACTACGACCATCACCCAAATACTCAGGGACTGCGATGGATAATTACGTACAACTAATCCTTTTTCATTCAAGTTATTTATGAAGTTCGTAAATATTGTGAGACGAATTATGCCATGATTCCTTAACGAAAGACAAACATTTGAATGGCTTGTATTCTAGTATTTGAAAAAAAAATTAGGAATACACCCAATTAGTCCTTATTCAACTACCAAAGAGTGAAATAAATTCGGTTAATTATTGTATTTTTATTGGAAGACGAGTATTCGAATGGTCATGTTATACGACTTGTATTCAAATATTCAGGGAAAAGAGAGACATACGTCAAACTAGTCCTTTTTCATTCGATTTATTTGAGAAAGTGATTTTTTGAAGTTTTTGATTGTAAAAGAGGTTTGGTACGAATCGGGTCAAGATTACTCAAATATGACAAGCACTCAAATGATCAAGCTATACGACTCGTATCCGAATACTTGAGGAAAAAAGAGGCATACACCCATTTAGTCCTTTTTCATCTGTCAAGGAGACGAGTTGAATTTGGTTAATGTTATTAAGTTTTGAGAATATGACGAATATTTGAATGGTCAAACTATACGGCTTGTATCCAAATATTAGGGGAAAAGAGAGGCATGTGCCAAACTAGTCTCTTTTCATCCGATTTATTACGAATTTTTTTGGAAGCATTTTCGATTAAGTTTGAAGAGACTTGATGTCAATCAAGTGTTTGATTTGTTTTTGTTTGAAATGATTCGTAAAGTGTTTGATTTAATGATGAAGTGTTGAAAACTAATTGAAAGTCGCGAATTGTAACGCAAGGGCACTAATTGTAACGCGAGGCCGTGAAGTCTAACGCAAGGCCGCAAATTCTAACGTGAGGTCGCAAATTCTAACGCGAGGTTGCCAAATCTAATGCGAGGTCAAGAATTCTAAGCGTGGTCGTAAATTTTAACGCAAATTTGTGAATCCTAATGTGAGGGCACAAGTTCTAACATGAGGTCGCAAATTATAACGTGGGGCCGCAAATTCTTACACGATGACGCGAATTTTAACACAAGGGTGCGAATTCTAACACAAGGCCGTGAATTCTAACACGAGGTCGCAAATTGTATTGCAAGGTTGCAAATTATAATAATGGGTTGTGAAATCTAACCCGAGGCCACAAATTGAGTTCTTGTAGGCAATGGCGTAACGCAACACAACGAATCATGTGAGGCATCACGCTGCACGCAGGCTGACAATAAGAAAAATGAGCATGCATACACAAGAATTACATCCACCATGCATTTATCAAAATTGAATCAGCAAAACAAATAAAATATAATGCGCATTATGAGTTAAAATAACGAAACGAAAGTCAACCTAACGTAACAAAAAGTAACACATCGAAATGAAAGTTAACATAATGAAAAGTGTTCAGATCTAGTTTAAACGCAAAGATACGAAAAATGTCGAACATTCATGAACATAGCACAACAAAATGTTCTAAACATATAATCAATTGCAACAAGATGATAATGTCGAATGCGCATATCATGAACGAATCAAAATGCAACCATCATAACATGCATGTTCGTAATGTAAGCAAACCAAAAAAACACAACACACCACAAAAACATACACAAGAAACAACATCAAATGTGTAACACCCCAAAATTTGCCCTCCTCATTCATGCATTCATTTAGCATTTCATATTGCATTTCATCATGTCAATCAGAATTAGATCCGGAAAAAAAAAAGGAAAAAAAAACGAAAAAAAAATAAAATAAAATAAAATATTTTTTTACAAAAAAAATAAATAAATAAAAATAATAATAAAAAAAATAAATAAAATATAATAAAAAAATTTGGACTTGGGTCTCTCTCATTTGAGCCCACAAAACCATGAAATTCAGTCTATAAATACCAAGGCTTCACTTGAGAAAAAGGAGAGAAGCAAAATACTCTGAGATTTCCTTGGAACAAAACCCTGGACAAAACCTAAAGAGAAACCTGACAGAGAACTCAGAGCAGCCTCCAAACCCTGAAGGGCCTCACGGGTGCAACTCAATTTCAATCAAGCTCTCCAATCAGGTTTGCCCTATTCCCATTATTTTACGCCTTCAATTTGAATGTTTCAAATGTGTGATGTATTATGAATGGGTGAAACCTATGCCTTGAATGTTTAATCACATGATTTCTGAAGTGTATGCCACAGGGTTTGAGGTTTCTGAAACCATACTGTTATCCATGAAAAAAATGCTTATGGTGTTTCACTAACCCTTTTGTTGAGTTTTTGTGAGGGCTCACATGACTTTTGCAGGGATAACTTGCGTGGTTTCCCACTTTATTTGTGGGATAACCCCTGGAGGTTCATTCTGATTACCTGTACTGACCCACTTTCTTTGATGATGTTAGCTTGGAAGGATCTCAGGGTTTTCCATTCCTCTAATTGCTGTTACTTCGGATCTTTATCCGCGTGGTACTTTTACATTTTTCCCGCATTTTACTGCTTTCCTAGCTGGAAGACCTCGATAGGAGGCAATGTTTTTGTGTTTACTTTATGCAGGTTCCTTTGTCCAGGGTTAAGAGCTATGAGGTCTTATCCTCATTACCCTTTTGCATGCGCGTTCCTACAATGCAAACAAACCCTTCATTGATTTTTCTTCTCCATAACACACGTTTACTCCTTCTACTACAGGCGAGTAAGTCTCCAAAGGTCGAGCATCCGGTAGATTGCGTAGTGACGTCGTTCGTCCAAAACCCAATCCATAACCCCGTAGTTAGCCGAACTACGGCTTGCTCTGATTCTCATTATAGATGAGATACGTAGGCATAAGACGCGATGTCTTAGCGAGCACACATCCCCCAACCCATAGGTCAGCCGAGCTACGAAGACTCTGATTCTCATATTCAGATGAGATACGTATGCAGTGGATGCGACATCCGCGCGAGTCATTTTCATTTAACCCTTTTTTTTTGTAAACAACACAAGATAAACTCACACCCTTTAGACAAGAACTACAAAAGTGGATCCCGTAGAGTACTACGGATGCGTAGGGGTGCTAATACCTTCCCTTCGCATACCCAACTCCCGAACCCAAGATTTGGTTGCGAGACCCCGTCTTGTCCTTTCCTTTTTCAGGTTTACTTCGAGCGTTTCCTTTCCCTCCTTTGGGATGAATAACGCACGGTGGCGACTCTCCTGTCTTTCTTCGCCGGTTGTTTTTTTTCGCATTCCATTTTTCAGGTTGCGACAGCTGGCGACTCCACTGGGGACCAAGAAGTTGACCTCTTGCTGGTCCATCTTCCCTAAGCGAGTCCCTCCTAGCTTGTGTGATTTCTTGTTTATTGGGTGTTCATGCTTTTGTACATTTATTTGCTTACCTGCTTGCATGCATCTGTTGTATCTATTGGATCTGTTTGTTTGTTTGTTGGGATGGGATGTTCTATGAGAGATAAGCCCATTACCCAGGCTTGAGTGTACACACAGGTTTTAGAGTGGATGATCATGAGGCTTGCGTGGCATGTTGCTACGTTAAGTCGTTCGTGAAGAACCACACCCAGACGAGGTTTCTTTTGGATATATTATGTCCTACGGATGTTCCATAACGACATGGTGTTCCTTTAGAAATCGTCGACTCTGGTGACCATTTCCCGAGAACTCAGTCGAGGCCTCTCCTCCGAGACGTGATTATGTTAGCTCTGGTGGGCGCATTCTCGCTGATCAATCCGAGGACCCCGAGATTGGGAACTTGCTTTAGGATGTCCTGTTGAGGGGAGTCAGTGGAGGTCTTTTATCCCGTAATAATGCCAAACCTTCAGTGGTAAACGTATTATTCGCGACTGAAGGGCTGAAGCTGACGAACTTCTGTTCTTAGAACCTACCAGTGAGGGGTGGGCTAAATTCAGGAAACCTTAACCTCCAACCAACCCGGTTTTCTGGAGCAGAGTTTTGGTCTTGTATTATATTCCTCAGTGAATTTCTCTCCAGGAAGTGCAACCTGACAGATGTTCAAGCGGATCCATCAATTCTGATTGACATGCCTTTGCATTGCATAACATCATCTGCATATTTGCATCCAACATCTCATGCTTATTCATTTGCAGGGTATTCCCTTTCAAAACGGGGGTGCCTTAAAACTGAACAAGCAGTGCATCGCATACCATGCATATTAACCCTTGTCTGTTTTGCAGGTGTCACCGCAGTGTCTAATGTTTGTTCCCTGTATCAGGCAGTTATTGGTCCCAAGCGAGTTCACAGATACCCGACAAAGGAAAACCGTCCACGACTAGCGATGGACCAAGTACAGAAAGAGCTGGCTGATATGCGTGAAAGGATGGATCAGTTCATGACATTGATGACTGGTATGGCAGAAGGCTAGGAAAAGCTGAGGGAATTGGTTGAGCAACCGAGACCCGATCCGGAGGTGGAGATACCAACTGTTGAGGGAAACCCTGGTAACCCTGGGAACGCTGATAACCCTGTGAACACTGGTAACGCGGGTAACACAAATGCTGATGGAAACCCGGGTAATGTTGGCAACACAGGGAATGTTGGAAATGGTATTGGCGGAAGGTGTAATGTGAATCAAGGAATTCGGATTAACGGGCGCCCCGTTACTAAAGATTATCAGTATGATCAATTTTCTTTGCACGACGAGGCCCTCGAGACCACTCGCCGTATGGATGAGCTTGCTGAGAAGCTCAAATCTTTGGAGTCTCAAAATTCCTTAGGCTTTGATGTCACAAATCTTGGTCTGGTTCAGGGAGTAAGGATTCCTCACAAGTTCAAACCCCCTACTTTTGAGAAATACAACGGGGCTTCTTGCCCACGCACTCATCTCCAATCTTATCTGGGAAGGTTGGGAGCTCACACGGAAGATGAAAAGTTGTGGATGTACTATTTTGAAGAGAGTCTAACTGGAGCTTCTCGTGAATGGTATTCTCATTTGTCTCGTACTACCATCAAGAGCTGGAAAGACTTGGTAGAGGCTTTTGTCAAGCAATATCAATACAACTTGGACATGGCTCCAAATCGGACCTTGTTGCAAGGCATGTCCCAGACTGCCAAGGAGACCTTTAGAGAATATGCTCAGCGTTGGAGACAGATTGTTGCGTCCGTCCAACCCCTTATGTCTGAAAGGGAGATGGCGGACATGTTCATGAACACTCTTCAAGGCAATTATATTGAGAGATTGGTTGCTTGCCCGTCAATCAGCTTTGCAGAGATAGTAATTGCTGGAGAAAGAATCGAGAGTCTGTTGAAGATGGGTCGAATTCAAGACAATAGTGCTTCCAACTCATCAGGTCCCAAGAGACCGTTTGCTGGTAACGGTCAGCGAAGAAAAGAAGGCGAGGCAAGGAGTAAAGGACACCCTAATTATTATCAAGATCAAGTGGCCGCAGTCACTATTCCAACACCTGTTCCTCAACCGCAATATCATCCGCAACAACAACCCAGGTACAACAATCAACAACAAGGAGGTAATCCGGGTCAGCATAAACACAATCAACAACGTCCAAGGCAGACGGACCGGGTCATCGAGCCAATCCCAATGCCTTATTCAGTATTACTTCCCAAGCTGATTGACATGAATCTGGTTACATTGAGAACTCTGGCCCCACCAATCGATCCCAATAATTTGCCTAGAGGTTATGATGTCAACGCCAGATGCGCTTTTCACTCCAACGCACCTGGCCATACTACAGATAATTGCAAGGCTCTCCAGTTAAAGGTACAAGATTTGAGAGATGCCCAGGCTATCAATTTTGCTCCGGTGCCTAATGTTATCCAGAACCCGATGCCGGCTCACGGCGGGCAGAGGATTAATGCTGTTGATAGTGGGGAAACTTTGAATTTGGTTTCTGATGTGACTAAGGTGAAGACTTCGCTATCGGTGGTTAAAGACCGACTTTTGAAAGGACAAATTTTCCCGGGCTATGGGGAAGAATGCAGAAATTGTCAAGCTGCCGAAAACGGATGTGACAGTTTGAGAAGGGGTATTCAGCAGCTGATAGATGAAGGTTGTCTTCAGTTCGATCAGGCCCGTCCGGTGAAGAATGATGTATCGACGGTGACGTTTTATTTCACTCCTGAAGAAATATATGTTCCCGAGAGACTCGCTCTGACAACAATATATTTCCCAAAAAGTACAGAACCAGCAGCGGTGAACATCGAAAGTTCAGCACCAGTTGCAATTTACTCTGACAGCCCTCAACCGATTTTGGTTGATCCGATCACCATCACAGTACCAGGACCTGTTCCGTATGAGAAAGACAGTGCTATCCCGTGGCACTATGGGGCTGATATCTACTGCCAGGGGCAGAAAGTTAACGAAGAAGACATCGACATTGGTAGCTCCGCTGTAGACAATGTTGGAGGGGTTGGTGGCTTCACTCGCAGTGGACGCCTATTTGCACCATCAACATTACGCGCGAATACTGAAGCCGAGGCAGCTGCCAAGGCTAAAGGGAAACAGGTATCCACCGAAGAGGTTACTACTGAGGAAGATCCTCCTAAGACCGCATTCGAGAAGGAAGTGGATGAGTTTATGAGGATTATCAAGAAAAGTGACTACAAGGTAGTCGACCAGCTAAATCAGACACCCTCAAAGATCTCCATTCTCTCACTATTGCTGTGCTCTGAGGCGCACATAGCAGCCTTGTTGAAAGTACTGAATATGGCCTATGTTCCACCGGAGATAACTGTTAACCAGCTGGAGTCGGTAGTTTCCAATGTAAACGCTAGCCGGGGGCTAGGTTTCACCGATAATGACCTGACATCTGAGGGCAGGAATCACAACAAAGCCTTGCATATCACAATGGAGTGCAAAGGGGTGATGCTTTCCCATGTTTTGGTTGATACAAGCTCTTCTCTGAATGTTCTTCCAAAGAAAGCCTTAATGAAGTTGGATTGCGATGGCATCATCCTGAGGCCAAGTAACTTAGTTGTGAGGGCTTTTGATGGCTCTAAGAGAGCTGTTTTTGGCGAAGTTGAGTTGCCAGTTAAGATTGGACCGCAGGTGTTCAAGAGCACCTTTTATGTGATGGATATCCAGCCTGCCTACAGCTGTCTGCTAGGTCGGCCTTGGATTCATGCTGTCGGTGCTGTTACTTCTACCCTCCACCAGAAGCTCAAATATGAACTAGAAGGTCAGATCGTCACTGTATGTGGTGAAGAGGATATTTTTGTTAGCCACCTGTCTACATTTAAGTATGTAGAGATGGATGGCGAGATGCATGAGATGCTGTGTCAGGGCTTCGAAACTACAAACATCAATGAGGTCGCGCCCGAAGCTGTCTTTTCACCTGAGTTTGAGAAGGTCGGGACTTCTATCTCTTCATACAAGCAAGTTGTCGAAGTGGTTAAAGCTGGTAATGCCCAAGGCTGGGGAAAATTTGTGGAGCCAGTCATCAAAGAAGACAAGTTTGGATTGGGGTATGCTCCGGGATCTCAGAAGAATGAAACCAGTACTCTCTCCAGCGGGGGTTTGGTTTCCCCCCACATCGTCAATGCTGCAGATGAAGACAAGGCTGACAGCGACTGTGACTTAGATAGCTGGATTCGCCCGTGTGTCCCGGGAGAAAAGCTCGACAATTGGTCGTCTGAAAAAACCGTCTGGGTTACTCTGCTGAAAGAGTGATTTTTATTGTTTTCCTTTATTACATGCATAATAAAGTCTTACACTTTGCCCAAGGTGTAACGGCTCATTTGTAGGGCCATCCATTTAGTTACGTTTCGCAATTATTTTTATCATCAATAAAGGACGGCTTTTGCAAACAATTTTGTGTTCTCTTTCTTTCAGTTTTTTTTACTTTTTACAAAAAAAAATGGCAATGTTTCTTTTTTCGTTTTTCCTTTCTTTCAAAAAAAAATCTCTCATTCTAAGGTAAAGCATGATCCTCCATCATGCAGAGCCGACCACTCGGATCTCACTGCTAACGACACTGCTATGGCCAAGTATGACTTCGACAATCCTATCTATCAAGCCGAAGAAGGGGCTGAGGAAGATTGTGAATTGCCTGAAGGGTTAGCCAGATTGTTGAAACAGGAGGACCGAGCTATTACACCTTATCAGGATGTGGTTGAGACCATCAACGTTGGTACCGAAGACGACAAGAAAGAGATCAAGATCGGGGCCAGTCTACAGGCCGAGAGGAAAGACCGTTTGATCATGTACTTGACTGTGTTAGAAAGGTCAATGGGTTGTGTGCTCGGTCAGCATGACGAGTCAGGTCGAAAAGAGCATGCAATATACTACCTTAGCAAAAGTTTACCGACTGTGAACAAAGATACTCATTGCTCGAGAAAACTTGCCGCGCTTTGGCATGGGCTGCTCGCCGACTAAGACAGTATATGTTGACTCACACGACTCTATTGATATCAAAAATGGATCCAGTCAAGTATATTTTTGAAAAGCCATCACTTACCGGAAAGGTTACTAGGTGACAAATGATACCGACAGAGTATGACATCCAATACACTTCACAAAAAGCCATCAAGGGAAGTGTCTTGTCAGACTATCTTGCAGAGCAACCGATTGATGATTACCAACCTATGAGGTTTGACTTTCCTGATGAGGACATCATGTTTCTCAAATCGAAAGATTGAGAGGAACCACTCCCGGAGGAGGGGCCTGACCCTGAATCCAAATGGGTTATGATGTTTGATGGGGCGGTCCACGTCAATGGTCACGGAGTTGGTATAGTGTTGATCACACCGGAAGGGGGTTCATATGTCATTTGGTGCCAGAATAACTTTTCCCTGCACCAACAATGAAGCCGAATACGAAGCTTATATCCTAAGACTTGAGGAAGCCGTCAATATACAGATAAAAACCCTGGATGTATACGGGGATTCAGCTTTGGTCATCAATCAAACCAACGGGAAATGGTATACACCTTAGCCTCATCTGGTTCCTTACAGAGACTACACGAGAAGATTGTTAATTTTCTTTTGAAGAAAACCAATTTGCTGATGCTTTGTTTACCTTGTCTTCGATGATTAAGGTGCTATACTGGAACTACGTACCCAGAATTGACGTATCTCGGTCAGAGATGAATGAAGAAAGCATTTGGTCAGAAAGTGCGCCCTCGGGGGTATCAAGTCGGTGAATTGGTACTCAAAATATTTCTTCCTCCCAACACAGATCACAGGGGCAAATGGACACCGAACTATGAGGGTCCGTACGTGGTTAAAAGGATTTTCTATGGCGGAGTTTTGATGCTAACAACCATGAATGGTGAAGGATTCTCGTCCCCTATTAACTCAGACGCAGTAAAAAAATACTTCGCATAAAATAGACCCGCTGGACGATAAAAAGAATAGTCCAGGCAAAAAAAAGGGCATCCCGACGAACCAAAAAGAGGTTCGGGCAAAAATTAGGGATATAAAAAAAGAGTACACCGGTGAGTCGAAAACCCAAAAGGGCGGCTCAGGCAAAAATGGGTATCCCGATGGATTAAAAACCCGAAAAGGGGGCGATCCAGGCAAAAGTTAGGGAATAAGCGAATGACTGTGATCTGAGTTCATCAGTGTTATATCACCGTTTCATTCAATCCGGCAATCTTCGAAGGTTAAAGATCGACTAATCATCCACTTCAGAAAGCAAGATGAGCAGAACGTCTTGAGGACATACGAGTCATAGCAGAGCCGAAACTCAGTGGGACCCCGTATCCCCGTTGTCATTAGGATAGTTCTCTTTTTATAGCGATCACCTCTTTTTAGGGATCAGCTTCCTGATACCCTCGCCTATTCCTGGCATAAATTTTCTCCCCATTAAGAGTCGAATAATTCAGTTAAAGAGCCTCTTTATTTTTCATTTATCAGTTTGTTTGCAAAAATGTCCGAATTTTTGATAAAACATATTGCATATGAACATAATGGTGGCTTTTGCAGATGATTTGCACAGGAAAACATTTAAAATTGCTTTGAATGTGCTTAATCCCGAACGGTGAATTCAAACTGAGTAATTCCCCCGAGGCATACGTGTATTTTTGGTTGCAGGTCACAGGAACCGGATGCCAAGTCATGAATCCTCATCCCCAAGCGGTTGACAAAGTCTCTCCTCAGCAGAGCATGTTCCCCAACAGAGTTGACCGTATCCAGACTGTCTATCCCCAGTAGAGTTGACAGTATCCAGACTATATATCCCTAGTGGAGTTGACAGTGTCAGACTGTATCTTCCTAGCAACAGCGGAGTGGTTGCATAACCAACAGATGAGAGGGTGGCGTTCCCAGTGTTCATCTCATTCCCCAGCAGATTATTTTTAACAGATTTGTTAATCCCCAGCTTGAGGGCGATTAGCAAGTTCATATCCCCAGCAAAGGCCGTTTCCTACGACATTTCCCCAAGAAGTGTTTTCCCCACAGACTCTCCTCACAGAGCCTCGCCGAACAAAGTTTCCATAGTTGATACTCCCCCCGCAAGGTCAACTTTTCAAGCAGCCAATTTATTTTTGGTGGCTCATTGGTCCCGGCAGACGGATCATTCCCCACAGAGCATTCAAGGATTGATACAACGATCTGTTCCCTACCGGAGTTTGCTTCCCCAAGCAGATTTCTTTTTACACCATGCATAACATTTGCATTTGCATGCATATCATATCAAGTATACACATAAGCTGATAAACAGGTTCTTCCAAGCAGACTGAAGAATTACTTTACAACCAAGGTCATGAGATCCAGCCAGAGGATCAAGCGTGAGTGATCCAGCCTGAGGGTCGTTTTGAAGATTCAGCCTGAGAATCGTTTTCCAGTGATCCAGCCTGAGGGTCATTTTGAAGATTCAGCCTGAGAATCGTTTTCCAGTGATCCAGCCTGAGGGTCATTTTGAAGATTCAGCCTGAGAATCGTGTTCCAGTGATCCAGCCTGAGGGTCCATTTCGAAGATTCAGCCTGAGAATCGTGTTCCAGTGATCCGGTCTGAGGGTCATTTTGAAGATTCAGCATGAGAATCGTGTTCCAGTGATCCAGCCTGAGGGTCATTTTGAAGATTCAGCCTGAGAATCGTGTTCCAGTGATCCGGCCTGAGGTTCATTTTGAAGATTCAGCCTGAGAATCGTGTTCCAGTGATCCAGCCTGAGGGTCCATTTCGAAGATTCAGCCTGAGAATCGTGTTCCAGTGATCCAGCCTGAGGGTCATTTCAAAGATTCAGCCTGACAATCGTGTTCCAGTGATCCAGCCTGAGGGTCATTTCGAAGATTCAGCCTGAGAATCGTGTTCCAGTAAGCCAGCCTAAGGCTCAATTTAAAGATTCCCCAGTGAAGTCGCCTACAAGCTTTATTTCCCCAGCAAGCCCAAGTCTAATTGAGGAGTCGTTACAACATGTTCTAGCCTGAAGAATATGTACGAAGCCCAAAAGTGGAATATTCTCGAAGCTGCATATCTAATATGAAGGTTGGGTGTAGATTTCAAAAGAGGGTCAACCAGCGCATGCCTCAGATGCGGGATCCTAATGACGGGAATTTATCATCAAAATAATCCAGATCTAGCCAGAAGATCGAAGTAGATTCAGCCAGAGAATCGAAACAAAGAAGATCTAGCCAGAAGATCGAAAATCGCAACAATTCAGATCTAGCCAGAAGATCGAAGTAGATTCAGCCAGAGAATCAAAGGAAATAGATTCAGCCAGAGAATCGAAACGAAGGAGATCTAGCCAGAAGATCGAAGAAGATCTAGCCAGAAGATCAAAATCGTATCCAGCCCGAGGATCAAAATTAGTATCCAACCAGAGGACTAAATTGAGTATAGGTTCAGCCAGAGGATCGAAACTCCAGATTAAGCCAGAGGATCGGAAGAAAAATAAACAGCACGGTGTATTTCCGCGTTTTTGTGGTGTTCTCGGAGCGCAAATTTTCGGTCTGTCTTTGGTATTCAATCACAGCTCACCCCGTTTGTCTGATAAGCTGTTCGCTTTCATCCTACTCGGTTTAGCTGATGATTGAATAGGGGCAGCTGTAACACCCCAAAATTTGCCCTCCTCATTCATGCATTCATTTAGCATTTCATATTGCATTTCATCATGTCAATCAGAATTAGATCCGGAAAAAAAAAAACGAAAAAAAAAATGAAAAATAAAACGAAAAAAAAATAAAAATAATAAATAAATATTTTTTTACAAAATAAATAAATAAATAAAAATAATAATAAAAAAATAAATAAAATATAATAAAAAATTTTGGACTTGGGTCTCTCTCATTTGAGCCCACAAAACCATGAAATTCAGTCTATAAATACCAAGGCTTCACTTGAGAAAAAGGAGAGAAGCAAAATACTCTGAGGTTTCCTTGGAACAAAACCCTGGAGAAAACCTGAAGAGAAACCTGACAGAGAACTCAGAGCAGCCTCCAAACCCTGAAGGGCCTCACGGGTGCAACTCAATTTCAATCAAACTCTCCAATCAGGTTTGCCCTATTCCCATTATTTTACGCCTTCAATTTGAATGTTTTAAATGTGTGATGTATTATGAATGGGTGAAACCTATGCCTTGAATGTTTAATCACATGATTTCTGAAGTGTATGCCACAGGGTTTGAGGTTTCTGAAACCATACTGTTATCCATGAAAAAGATGCTTATGGTGTTTCACTAACCCTTTTGTTGAGTTTTTGTGAGGGCTCACATGACTTTTGCAGGGATAACTTGCGTGGTTTCCCACTTTATTTGTGGGATAACCCCTGGAGATTCATTCCGATTACCTGTACTGACCCACTTTCTTTGATGATGTTAGCTTGGAAGGATCTCAGGGTTTCCCATTCCTCTAATTGCTGTTACTTCGGATCTTTATCCGCGTGGTACTTTTACATTTTTCCCGCATTTTACTGCTTTCCTAGCTGGAAGACCTCGATAGGAGGCAATGTTTTTGTGTTTACTTTATGCAGGTTCCTTTGTCCAGGGTTAAGAGCTATGAGGTCTTATCCTCATTACCCTTTTGCATGCGCGTTCCTACAATGCAAACAAACCCTTCATTGATTTTTCTTCTCCATAACACACGTTTACTCCTTCTACTACAGGCGAGTAAGTCTCCAAAGGTCGAGCATCCGGTAGATTGCGTAGTGACGTTGTTCGTCCAAAACCCAATCCATAACCCCGTAGTTAGCCGAACTACGACTTGCTCTGATTCTCATTCCAGATGAGATACGTAGGCATAAGACGCGATGTCTTAGCGAGCACACATCCCCCAACCCATAGGTCAGCCGAGCTACGAAGACTCTGATTCTCATATTCAGATGAGATACGTATGCAGTGGATGCGACATCCGCGCGAGTCATTTTCATTTAACCCTTTTTTTTGGTAAACAGCACAAGATAGACTCACACCCTTTAGACAAGAACTACAAAAGTGGATCCCGTAGAGTACTACGGATGCGTAGGGGTGCTAATACCTTCCCTTCGCATAACCGACTCCCGAACCCAAGATTTGGTTGCGAGACCCCGTCTTGTCCTTTCCTTTTTCAGGTTTACTTCGAGCGTTTCCTTTCCCTCCTTTGGGATGAATAACGCACGGTGGCGACTCTCCTGTCTTTCTTCGCCGGTTGTTTTTTTTCGCATTCCATTTTTCAGGTTGCGACAAAATGCTTAAGAATTCAATCTCAACAACATAAAGAAACTTACTCATAATGACATACCTCATCAAACGGGAATAAACATAATGCTCTCAAAAACCGAAGCAAAGACGAGCAGAACCAAATCGTTATTATGCAAACCGAATCATACACTTATGAAATTGACAACCAAGCCAAAATCAATTTAAATCCATAAATTAAACCAATACAACCTTGCAACATAATCACAACAACAACAAAATAAGATGTTATGAAATCAAATCTTTGTAATTAACGTCACCAACACAGTGATGAATGATGTTTCGATTTCTGAAGGTTGATGTTGAGGCGGAAGAGATCATGGATGAAGTGATTTTGGTTGGTGGCAGTTTGTGGTTTGGAGGTGTTTTGAGTGGCTGAGTTGTGGAGATATGGTGGTCATGATTTTAAGAAGATGGAAGGCGACCAGTGGAGCAGATGAGGGTTGGAAGTTATGGTTGTTGTTCGGTGAAGCAAGGAGAGAGTGTTGAGGTGAGATGCAAAGGGAAAGAGGAATGGTAATGATGGAGCAAGGGTGAGGCCAGGCGATGGTGGTGCGGTTGTTGAAAGAGGAGAAACAATAAGAATAGGGGAAGGTTGGTTTTGAAAAGAGAAATTGTGATGGTTCACATACAAGATACGTGAGAGAGTGATGGTGGAAAGAATCAAGAGAGATAGAGAGAGGAAATGTTTTCTAATTGAGTTAGCTAAGACGAAGAAGAAGATTGTTCTTCTTCAAAATTTCATTTTTTATTTTTATTTTTATTTTTATTTGAGTGAAAGAGAGGAAAATATATTTTTACCAGCCACCACCTCTTGTCTTTTTATTGGGCTTTCCCTACTAGTCCTAAGTGGTCTCTTATTTATACCTTCCAAATAGGGTTTTCTTATTTAATTAATCTTAACTTTGCCCTTGGGCCTTGGTATGCGGGCATTCATTTGAAAAAGAAATTGACAAAGACAAATAAAGAATTAAAACATCACATTAAAAAAACACAATTTTTATTATATATTTAGATTTTAAAATAAAGAATAAAAAATGGCAACTGAAACAAATTTTTGGGATATATTTTACTGATAAAGATGCAATAAAATGAGAACAAAATCCACCCAATTTGAATTGATTTGATTAATCTCCTTGACGAAATTGGGGTATGATAATTATGAGCTTTGTTTACTCAAACATTCATGTTAGGATCATTTAACTCTAACACTACTGAGTATTTTTTATGCTCAAAGCTCGAAGCTATAATACCAATTATTGGAAAAAGAAATGTCATAACAAAGAGGGTTGGATTGCGACTTTTTGAAATTTTAATAAATCTAGTAAAATTTCTCAAGTACTAATGGGAAATAAAATATTAGAATGCCTTTTATGTTCTAATGAAGTGTGTATGTGTGTGCGCGCGCGTGCGCGCATGCGTGTATGTTTGTATGTGTGTGTATGAGGGGGGAGGTGTATATAGGTGGATGAGTGGGTGTGTGGATGTGTGTGAGTGGGTGCGTGGTTGCTTGTGTGCGTACATACGTGTGTCCGTGTGTTTGTGTGTGTGTGTGTTAGTGGATGCATACATGTGGGTGGGTGGGTGGATGTGTGGATTTGTATGGGTGGGTGTGTATTTGGATAAGTGTGTATGTGTGTGTGAGCATGAGGGTGTGTATGTGTGTGTATGAATGTGTGAGTGTGTGTGAGTGTGTATGTGTGTGTGTGAGGGTGTGTGTGTGTGAGGGGGTGTATATGGGTGGGTGGGTGCATGCATGGATGCGTATGTGCATGTGTGTGTGTGTTAGTGCTTGCGTGTGTGTGAGTGTGAGTGTGAGTGTGTGGGTGTGTATCTATGTGGGTGTGAGGGGGGGGGGGTGCGTCAGTGTAGCTTGGTTATGTGCTCGAAGACATCTTTGTTCATCGAGCTTTGACGCATCGTTGCCAAATGTGGCAACATTCTGAGTCAAGCATCCTAGTTTTCCAAATGGTTTTGAGATACAAAAATGAGATATGGTATAATCCCACATTGTTTTTGTTAGACATACATTTAATGTTTATACAGTTTATTCAAACCATTTCCATTGACAACTTGTGGATCAAAGAGAATCTAGAAACAATTGGACCTTAAATCTATATAATTATCTTTTAAAACTTGTATTAATAAATTTCTTAAAAAACATATTAATTAAAAGAAATATTAATAAATAACTCATTATTAATTAAAAGACATAATTAATTTAATTAAAAATATTAATAAATAAATAATTTAGTCATCAATGTCATGTTATTAAAGGACCAAAATAATTGATTTTATAGGGAATCAATGATTATTACAACATTGTTCCATTGCACAATCCTAAAGAGTGGTCAGCATTTCTCAATAACCTTAGGACTCCAACTTTCAATATTAACTTGTGATTTGGAAGTCCAAAAGAAACAATTGTGCTAAAAAATTTCGGTAGTATGCACATCATTTAGCATGTAAACATTTGAGTTCACATAATCGCAAAATCAAAACTTAAATACATTTTTTTTTCTCCATTTATTAAATCCATCATATAATTATTGATTGAGTCGACAATAGTATTTTTAGGAGACAATATAATCCATATATATATATATATATATATATATATATATATATATATATATATATATATATATATATATATATATATATATTTGATACTAACCATTATTAGTCATTTTGGCAAATTTAAATACTCTAATACAAATTTGGTTGCTAAAATTTCATGGTGCGGTGATAAGACAAAATAGTGATAATGAATAGTGTATTCATAGTCTTTTCATCTCAAATTTTTAATAACAGTTGCATAAGAATAATTGCAAACAAATAGAAATAACGAAACAAATTATGTGGAATAATGCCAAATATTATTAGTTAATGAGTAAGTTATATTTTAAACAAATAAAAATTTTCATGAGAAATAAAGTCAAATATTAATAATAAGATAATATTGCAAACATGCAAAACATTTAGATGAGATGATAAAAGATCTCTTCTATTTTAACCAAAAGTTTTATGTTTGAATCTAATATTGGACACAACAATGTTCAATATTTTTTAAAGAAGTGCTCTGTCATTTGTTGTGATCATATCCAATTTTAAAAATTAATTTCTACAATCACATGCAAAAAATATTTAATTTCTAAAAATAAAATAAAATAATAGTAATGCATATAACATTCATTTTTAATTTTATAAATACTTGACAGGAGGATTAACATTTTTCTATCATGGCACCCTTAAATTTATATACATTAGAATAAAATAACTCTAATATCTATTATTAAAAAAATATTATTGAATAACTAATATATCTAATTTATAAATTAATCAAATACTTTAGTCAATAAATCTACAAAATAATTTTTTTCTTATATTTTAATTGCTTATATTTATTTATTTATTTGGAAAGACTAAAATAACTTATCTTGCTATTCAATAAAAAAATATAAATAAAGCCCATGTCTAGTTCTCCTCTCACCAGATCCAATCTGTTAACAAGTTGATTGATTCAACAACGCGCCATATTTTTCAACCAAAAGAGAAAAAAACACGCGCGACATTTTTCTATTCCCGCTTTATTTCATTTCCAAACCTCCAATTTTTTCATTTTTCGAACTTTCATATTTTCCAATTTCCAACTGCTTCTTCCCTCGCTGTTTTCCGAATTCATTTCAAATTCCCCGCAAAACCAAAATTTCCTTTCATAATCAAAACTAAATCCTTATTAACACCACCAACCTTCACTCCAAATTACAAACATCCCCACCATGGATTTCGCCGCAAACCTCACCGATCTTCCTCCAAACAAAAGACACAGATTCATTCAACAAACTCAACAACAACAACATAGTCCATGTTCACCTTTACCCACCAAAAAACGTAAAGAATCTCGAAACTCTTCACTTTTTCACACCCCACCTTCAACACCATCACCCTCTATCTATTCTCTACCCACCAAAAAACGAGTTTCCGCTCTTCAACCCCACTTTTACCACCACCACACCACCACAAACGACGCCGTTCTCCACCCTCTCATAGATCTCAATGTCGAGTACAACCCAGCTCTCCACTCACCCATCCCAGCCGACAAAAAACCTCAACAGGAACAAACACAAGACACTAACAACAACAACAGCAAAGAAGTTCTCGCTGAAGAGGATGGGATTTTATGCTGTGTGTGTCAGAGCACCGACGCTAACTCCGAAGATCCAATAGTGTTTTGCGACGGTTGTAACCTAATGGTCCACGCTTCCTGCTATGGAAACCCACTAGCAAAACAAATCCCAGAGGGTGATTGGTTCTGCGAACGGTGTCGTTTTACAAGCACCGATCCAATACGTTGCTGTCTCTGTCCAACAAAAGAAGGGGCTATGAAGCAAACGATAGACGGAAAGTGGGCACACGTGGTGTGTGCTTTACTTGTTCCTGAAGTGTATTTTGTTGATCCAGAAGGGAGAGAAAAGATTGACTGTTCTAAGGTTCCGAAGAAGAGATGGTTGGAGAAATGCTATGTATGTGGGCGCTGTGACGGGTGTGCTTTGGTTTGTTCTGAACAAAAGTGTGGTTTGGGTTTTCATATTACTTGTGGGATTAAAGAGGATGTTTGTATTGAGTATAAAGAAGGGAAGAAAGGTGCTACTGTTGTTGCTGGGTTTTGCATAACCCATTCTCAGATATGGGAAAAGGTAACATCTTTGCATGTCTGGTTGGATAGATTTGTTTTTTTGTGTAAACGATTTTGATTTGATTTTGTTGGTGCAGAACAAGGGATCTGGGAAATACAAGATTGTTGCAGCTGAAGATAAATAGTATCAGGATTGTTCTTTGAGTTTTTCAATTCTGGTAATCTGTTTTAGGAAATTTTACTGTTGGTTAGCATAGGAGTTCATTTAAGCCTGTTTTAGATTTTGCTTATGCTTTTTTTGGGTTGAGTCTTGTTTGTCATCAATGTTGTGTTACTGGACCTGGAATGGAACAGTAGTTATTGAATTGTGATCCACTTTTCTAAATCAACAAAAATAATGTAGATCATGGCATTAGGCCATAATATCATACTCGGATTTATGATGATGATCTTTGTTTGATTTTTGATTTTTTTGATTTGAATTAATTTTAAAAAAAATTCATTGACTTAATTATCCACTTAAACTCAAACAATAATCTTATTTAGGCCTCTTTTATTTAAATCAATTTGGTTACATGAAGTCACAATTGATTCATGATATTTTTACATTTGATGCCTATATCTACATCATAAAATAATATGGTTTCAATTTTTTATTATTAATTTCTCTTTCCTATTTTCAAATCAAAACAAAAAAACAAATTTATTTGAATTAAAGGCATATCGATATAAAAAAATAATAAATCAATTTTATAATTTTATTAACTAGCATTTATATTTTACTAATCAACTTTGTTTTATTATTAAAAATTATTTTTAATATTTGATATTTATTAATTAACTTTATTACTTCATTAATCAATTTTTTGTTTTACTATTAAAAATTATTTTTAATATTTGTGTTTATTAATCAATTTTATAATATAATTAATTTTTTACATTTGATTAACTAATATTGTTTTATTATAAAAAGCCATTGTTCATGTAATGTGCACGAGCACCGTTCGAAGATTGTTAATGTACATAGTGATCATGCACTATTTAATGTTCACGACATTATTCAGTGTACTAAAATGATTGTAGCACGGTGGTCACAATATTCACCAATTTGATTTCTTTAATGTATCACTAATTAATTCAATTAAAATAATTTTAAAATATATAATAATGTATTTTTCATGACTTTTCAAATACACCATTGGCATTTCATATTAGCAATATCATAAACAACATAATGTGAATAACAAAACTTAATAAAACTCAATAAAAACATAACCTTAATTGAACTCATAAGTGTTGTACAATACACTCATTAAACTATATATATATATATATATATATATATATATATATATATATATATATATATATATATATATATATTGATTATATTAACAAGGATTTTTACATAATGTCCATTCTTTGTACATGGTCAACAAATTTCTCTGGAAAGAGACCTTTCAATTTCATATGCTTAGCACCTTTAGAATACTTATCATTCTTAGAGAAAGACAGCTGAAGAATTATCACAATAAATACTTAGCGGCCTAGCTATACTGTCGACAATACCAAACTCTAAGATGAAGTTTTGCAACCACATTGATTGAATCGTGGTCTCAAAACATGCCACAAATTCTGCCTTCATAGTTGAAGTAACAATGATATACTTCTTTCCAGTCTTCCATGATATTGCTCCTTCAACGAAGAAAACATAATAAATGTGGTTTTTTTTATTCGAACATCTGAACATGATTGACATTGTGTCTGAGTCAATGGTCAACTCAGTCGACTAAAAGTCGAAGGGGACCATTTTGATTTTTTCCATTCTCTTTTCAATTCGTTTTTACATATATTATTTTCTAATATTTTCTTCTTTTAAGATTAATTAATCTTTTTTTTTTTTTATCATTTTGTGTTTTAGTCATTTTTAATTAGTCTCAATCACCCACCAGTGGTACCTCGTAGCAATAGAAAAAAATTAAGCAGTGGTTTAGAGGGGATTCAAAGAAACCGAAAAGAAGCAAAAACTAAGCAGAAGAGTGTCAAAAGTCACGTTTACCTTAATCTTTGGGGCTCGCCGAACGAACACGCCGGAAAACTCATTAGTTTTGCCAGAATTTGGAATTCCAATTGGTTTTTTTCTTGCCATTTTCTCCAATTTAATCGCCTATGCACATGTTTTGAATCATTCCTCATTTAATTTCCATGCTAATCCCTGCAAATAAACACAAACAAATCTGATATATGTTAAAATCTTTTTTATGTTCTTGATGTTCACCTTTTTTTAGATTGAGTTTGTTTGTTTGTTGTGTCGTATATGGATGACAATGGGCAGGGTTTGGACAGAGTACTATAGTACCCATCTCCATACTCGTGATTTGAAAAAATCCCCGTGCCCGAGCCCATACCCTCTTGGGTGCCAAAGTTAGCATCCGTACCCGTGCCCTATGGGTATGTAAGTACCCATACCCATACCCATGATCCACATTCTTATTAAAAATAAATAGATCAATTATAAAATATCATATAATTTTAAGTTTTTAAAAACATTAAAAAGTTTTCAAACAGTTTATTGTTGAAATGAACAAACACTTATATTAAATACATAATGATTTAACATTGATATACATTTTATAATTGATAGACATACATTTTTATATAATAATATAAATTAAAATTTACAAACATAAATAAAAATACATAAATATATAGTGTGCGGGTATGGGGCGGGGTGGGTACCAAGGTGCCCATACCCGCACACATACCCGCTTATTTTTATGGGTAATTACCCGAGCCCATGCTCGTACCATTTTTGCGGGTTTTTACTAGGGGTGGCAAACGGGCATGCCCGCCCCGCAAAAGCCCGCAAAAAAACGGGGCGAGGCGGGACGATCATAGTTGAGGATGCGAACCTAAAACTTAGACCCGTCCCGCAAAAAAGTGAGGGCGGGGAGGGGAAAGCCCGCGGGCACTGCACTCTTTAAGCCTAAAAATGCAAAAATTTATGTAAAGACACATGCCCGCAAAAGCCCGCGAAAAAAACGGGGCGGGGCGGGGAAGACACATTTGAAGGTGATGGCCTAAATCCTTGGCCCGCCCCGCACAAAAATGCGGGCAAAACGGGCATGCCCAGCGGGGCGAGCCCGTTTTGCCACCCCTAGTTTTTACCCTATCCGTTATGGGTAAATTTGCGGGTGCCCATTGGGGGTGGGTCAAATTGTCATCCCTAGTGTCGTATGTTCATATAAGAAACCCCAAATCCAAACTGAACGAATATTGAATAAAAAAAAACGACATCGAACCAAGTAAAAAGGCAAAACGGAACCAAATCGGAACCTGTACCGAACTGAGTCAGAAACCAAACAAAGCCAAGTAAAAAAGAAAAGTGGAGCCAAGTCGAAACCAATACCAAACCGAGTATGAAACCAAAACAAAATCGAGTCAAAACTAAACCTGATTTGCATTGAATTCAAGTATGAGTATGAACCACAATGAGTTTTAACCATTAATGCTTTCGCTTGAATCATTTTTTGCTATGAAAATTTAAGCTGAGTCATGAACCGTGAGAACAAAAGATGAGAGCTTTGATGTCCTTTGTGCGTGTGTGTGTGTGTGTGTGTGTGTATGTATCTGTGTGTGTGTGTGTTTGTGTGTGTATGTGTGTGTGTGTGTGTGTGTGTGTGTGTGTGTGAGTGAGTGAGTGTGTGTGTGTGAGAGAGAGAGAGAGAGAGAGAGAGAGAGAGAGAGAGAGAGAGAGAGAGAGAGAGAGAGAGAGAGAGAGAGAGAGAGAGAATCAAAGAAGAAGATGATGTGCGGCGGGAGAGAGAAGGCGTGTTTCAGGAGAGCTTGAGAGGATTTTTTTTCTTGTAGAAACGTGAACCAAAGAGAGTAAATTAAGGAAAGGTTTGTTTGAGGGGAGAGATTTTGTTTTTCTCTCATTATGAAAGAGAAACCGCAGCTAAAGCATTTCCTCATTCCTGCTTTTAGGGTTTGTGTTAATGAGTCGGGCCTTGGGCACATGGGTCTACCCCCCTTGGATTTCTCTGCACACCCATTTCTCTATTTGTGTTTATTATTTTAGTTCGGATGCTGTTATGGGCTTAAATCCTTGGGCTTCCTCTTGGCTAATTCCCTACACCTCAATTATTCCTAGTCTACACCCCGCGATCCTGCTTGCACACCCTTTTGGATTTTTTAAATTTATTTTGTTTAATATATTTAGTGCATTTTATTTTAAAAAAATACAAAAAAGGTAAATATTATAAAATACAAAAAATAAAAATAAATTTTATAATATAAAAAAGGTAAATATTATAAAAAAAATCAAAATTTATTATAGTTAATTAGTTTTAATTAATTAATTTAGTTTTATTAGTTTTTTTTTTCTTTTTATTAATTTGTGTTAGTTAACTTTGGCTATTAATATATACGAAAAAAATATACAAAAAACACGCATCTTTTATTTTCCTTAGGTTGTTTAATTAATAAAAAAAATCCAAAAATAAAAACTTCTTCTTTTCATAATTAAAATAAACCTCAACCCATTAAATTGTTCTTTCTCTAGTTAAAACAACTTTTTTTCTTCATAAAAGATAGGGTTAGATTCATTTCGATGCGAAATACAAACAAATACATCTGCCTCCATCGTGCAAGCATACATGCAGACATTTAACCGCTCAAATGCGATCTAACACTATTCTATAAAAATAACCAACACACAAACATTTTTTTTACAAAGAACTACGCAGCCTTGAGTTCTCCATCGCACCTGGGGATACGTAGGAGCGAGACTCAACATCTCGTCAGACACATTAATAAAAAACTAAAGTTTTCCCCTTTTGTAATTATCTTTTAATTAGAAGAAAATAAATAAACATAAACTAACATTCCATTCACACATCTAACTAAATGGTTCTCATTGAGTACAACAGATGTGAGAGATGCTAATACATTCCTCTTGCATAAATGAGTACTTTGGTTATATGGAGAATTGGTTAGAATTTGCGACTCAGACTACAATTCATAAGCTTGCATTATATACTATTACAAATAAAACCGTCGACAATAGTTAAACCCTATAAATCTGACACGTATCCCATTACTTAGGCCTTCATATTCCAACTTGCTTCCACATGTCTTCAAGGATATTAAAGATGAATAACCAAACAAATGGGGCAATAATTGGAGACAACCGTCTCTAAAAGCATTAAAAGCCTATATCGAAGGCGAATACATCTCCAAATCACATAGTCTTAGGATTTAAAAATATCCTAAAAACTTAATACTTAAAAGTTCCGACTTCGACTTAGTGTCAAAAGGTTGTTATGTGATCTTTCAAGATTCTGAACATGTTTGGAAGAGAGAGTGATCCTAATCTTGTGGATCCTGTTCCTGAGACTCCTCCAAGCCATTCTTGCCCCCGAATCCACTTACATCTTAGTCGAACCAACATGTCAATACAACCAAAATGTTGAAGCATTTGGATTAATATTTTAGGCACTTAGTAATGTCAACATAGTCTATTGATCCGCTGTCGCACACGGGTCAAAAACGAGTTTAAAAGTGTAGTAAAATCGAAGCGACACTCGAATATCGTATCACAAGGACTCTTGAATGTTATAACCAAACGAATAGAAATAAGGGGTTTTTAAGGTTCAAAAATCAAATCGAAGATGATTAAAGGTAAAGGCAAAATTGATAAATAAGCTAATCTATTATATCGATTTCCGACTTATCATTGATTCTTATAATTTCAATTCCCTAGAGGATTCAATCCCATTCGATTACAATACCCACTGACAAGCGCAAAATGGTATTATATGATGTATGTTCCTAATTTTCGAATTAAGAAACGGATTTAAGTAGACGCGAATTAAGCAAACACGACTTAATCAAACACGATAACGAAAAAGCTACGCTAACGTGATTATAGTTAAGGATCATACAAACAATCAAATTTAATTAACTCTATCCTATAAGAAACAATCGAATTAAGCAAATGAAAGTAATCAAATTAAGCAAATGAGTTTATAGGAAGAATTAAAAAGAAATTGAAATTAAGTTGAAATTAATAAAAACCTCAAAGTGGAATTCGAATACAACAGATCAACTCTTTGGGAATTAGCTCTCCATGAAATATTCTAAGCAATATTGTGTCATCAAAATTCAGAATTAGATTCATGTAGCAGTGGAAGACCTAATATAATAAAAGGGAAATTCGGGCCCTTATGGGATCCGACCCGAAAATTACAAAAACCGACCTAAACTAACTATTTTAATTAAGTCTGGGACTTTAACGAATTATTCGACCATTCTTCATTCCGAATATTCTTTTGACTTTAGCATGAAACTTGTAGTTCTTTCTATTATCTTTCTAACGTATATTAGAACGCGTCAATACGAGTCCTATAGCCCAAGTTATGATCTGAATAGTGACAAGGTATCAAATAACTATTTATGCTGAAAATAAAGTACGAAAATAAAATAAAGCCAAAAATAAACTTAAATATAAAAACACACTAAAATAGTAAAAATAATAGAATAAATTATAGAAATGCCTAAGTATAATTATAGAAGAATATGCATCAAAATGCACTGATCAAATTTCCCCACACTTGAACTTTTGCACTCCGAGCAAAATTACAATTTCAAAACAAAAGGAAAGAAAACAGAGCATGCCCTTCCAAAAGTTTTCAAGATACAAGGTATAAGCATAATTCTAAGTCTAAGCTTCAAGAATATAGTGTTAGTAAGCAACTTTTTGTGACATTCAAAGTAGATAGAAAAACAAATTACCAAAAAGTACATCAACAGTAGTAAGATCCTCACAGGATATTATTCACTCAACTCTAAAGTGTTTAGATTAATTGTTTACACTCAAAGCACAACATTAAAATTAGTACTATCATAGCTTGAAAAGACTCTAACACCCACAGTTGAAATACATGCACACAAAGATCAAAATGACTTTTATTTGGTTGTAACGTGGCCAAGGTAAGTGTGAGATAAATTCTAAGGGGTACTAGGCTAAAATTCAAAGAGATAAAAGACACTTGAAAGAAACTGCGGGAGTTGAATTTACAAAATATTTCATTCACTTGAACAACTCTATAGAAATTGTTTTGTCTTCTCTTTCCTCTTTTTATTCTTTTTTTGAAGGAATATGTATTGACATGTATTGAAATATTACAAACATAATGCCTTTTTTTTCCTTCCTCTTATCCTTCTATTTTTTCATTCTTTTTTTTTCTTTTCTATTTTTTTTCTTTTCTATTTTTTTTCTTCTTTTTTCGCCAACTTCTGAAATATTACAAACATAATTATTCAACCCCACACACTCCAAACAAGACTCTTTTAACCCTTTGAATAGGGTGATAACATTGTTTTTCACTTCTCGGCTTGTAATGAGTTTTAAATGAAAAAAAGGATAATAGGCTCAAGGGGGTTTCAAACAAGGGATGCAATTATTTTAGGATTGACTTTTTGGCTAACTGGCTAAAAAAACAAAAGAAAACAAAATTACCTTTATCATATCAGTGTGCACAAGTAAACAACAACATCAACAAGAGTCAATTCAAGTTCTAGAGACTAACAAACATGAGTGAATCACATAAGAAAGAAAGAGATGGATTTTTATATGTTATCCATATAAGGCTCAAAATCTCACAAGGTTAATTGATCTACCACAAATGATGTACAATTTAGAGTTTAGTCTTACCTATCATACTAAAAATGCACATCAAATTTTTCACATCACATCACAAGACTTTAGTCAAGAGAACTAAGAAAAATACTCATAATTGTAACTCAAAAACTAAAGGAAAAAACATGCAATTTTTTTTAAGAAAGCAAACCGAAAACCAAAACAGAGAAAAAACAAAACAAAAATAATGGTTCCATCCCCCACACTTAAAACATACATTGTCTTCAATGAAAGAGCATAAATATAAAATAAGAGTGAGAGAAAGGAAAGAACACACCCGAGGAGTCAAGGCGGATAAGTGATTGCATAAGCAGCCTTTCCCAAAGAGAGTTCTTCTACAGTCTCTTCTTCCAAAGTCGGGTTCTCATGTAGTAGCTTTGGGTAGTGTCCATTGACCTTGAAATTTTGATTAGTGCGTTCGCCTTGTATTCCAGGATCAAAAAAGAATCTTTGATAAGTAAAAGTGTTGAATGGGCGCGTGAAAGTGATCTCCTTTTTCACAATATCAAGAATAAAAGGATTACAGGGCTGCCTCACTACTTTTATTTCATCTTTAAGTGAGATCCTATACATACATATGGAATGACTAATATCACGAGTGTCAGCCAAGGTCCATCCAATTTCCTTCTTATGTTTCTGCTTAAGTTGAAGCTTTGATGAATAATATGAATTCTTGGGAAGTGGTTTAGGCTCTATAGAATGTGGTTGTTCAATGGATGGTATGTTTGGGGCAGCCGGAATGTCAAGAGCTTCAGCTACATAAAAAAATTCATTTACACTGTCACCCTGCAAGACAGCATCAATCTCAGCACAAACAGCACACAAGTTAGTGTTAGTACAATTGTCACATGAGTAAATATCATCAAAACCAGATAAAGTTGGAAAGTCAGTTGACAACAAATCAGAATAAGCTTCATCAACAACTTCAGAAACCAACTCTATTTGAAAAACAAAATGCTTTTCCTCGTCAATCTTCTTATTTTTCAGTACTCCTTGTGGGAAAGGGATTGGTGATACATCCTTTTTTTCAACCTCAACAACAATAGAAGGTTCAGGTTTATTTTCAGGTGTTACACTAACAATGTTTTTATTTTTTTCTGGGACTGGTTTTGTAACTTTTTCGGATCTCAAGGAAATTGCACTCACATTAGAGCCTTTTAGATTAACTACTGTTTAGGCATGTAGTTGGTTTGATCATTGAGCTTGTTGCATGGCACTCATTGAAGTGGCAAGTTGTCCAATTTGTGTTTGCAAAGTCTGAATACTATAATCTATTTGCTGTTGAAATTGGAGACTGTTTATAACCATTTGCTTGACAAGTTCCTCTAGTGAAGGTTCAGAAGGTGAAAAGGTGGTTACTTGTGGAGGGTTATATGGTGGTGGTGGTGGAAGAGGTAACATCAATTGTTTCACTAAAGAGGTAAGTTCATCAATTCTGGTTTCTAGAGATTTGTTGGAAGAAGAAACCTGAATCTCATTCACACCTTTTGCTTGGACCACAAAATTATCCCTTGTTGTGAACTGTTGGGAGTTAAGTGACATCTTCTCAATCAAGGATTTGGAAGCAACTGGAGTCTTATCAACAATTGCTCCACCACTAGCAACATCTAAAATGTTTCTATCCATTGGTAGAAATCCCTCATAAAAGTATTGTATTAGTAATTGTTCAGAAATCTAGTGGTGAGGACAACTCGACACTAACTACTTGAATCTCTCCCAATATTCAGCCAATGATTCCATGTCAACCTGTCTAATACCACATATTTCTTTTCTGATTAAAGAAGCTCTTGAAGTAGGGAAAATATTTCTAAGAATATTTTCTTCATATTATTCCAACTTGTAATAGAATTTGGCTCAAGATGATATAACCAATCTTTTGCAGCACCTTATAGTGAGAATGGAAATGCTCTAAGATTAACATGATCTTCAGTAATTCCTTGAGGCCTCAATGATGTAGAACACACAATATGAAATTATTTTAGATGCCTATGCGGATCCTCACCTGCAAAACCATTAAATCTTGGCAACAAGTGTATTAAACCATATTTCAATTCGAAAGGTACAACAACAACATGAAATTCAATACATAAAGCATTGTAATTAACATCAGGGGCAACAAGTTCTCTGACGGTTCTTTGTTCAACCATGTTAAACTCAATAGAAAAGAAAAAAAAATCAACAAACAATGAGAAAACACAACTAATTCAGCAATGTAGCAACAAATAGAAAAATACCGACAATGTCCCTATTAAGTAAAAACAATTGAAATACGAAAAAAACGATTAAAATAAAATATAAAAAATACAAAAACATGAAAATTAATCTAATAACGTCAATTAAGAATTTTGAGATTTTTTGCGGAATTTTCGGAAACTACCAAAATAGAAAATAAATCATAAAAAACAGAAAAATATGGAATTTCGATTTTTTAGGGTGGCGTCCACTATTTAGTACCTAAATAGAGGCTTTTGATCCTTGATTTTTTCCTAATAAATCGACAAATAATTGGAATAATCTGAGACGATTTTCTTAAAAACAGATATTTTTTCCTAAACCGCAAAAATACCCGTACGCAAAAAAGTTAGGGCAAAAAAAAAAGCTAAAACATAACACCTAAACCTATAATAATGATTAGACTATAATAATGGTTAAGATCTACAAGAGTCCCCGGCAACGACGCCAATCTGATCCGCTGTCGCACACGGGTCAAAAACGAGTTTAAAAGTGTAGTAAAACGGAAGCGACACTCGAATATCGTATCACAAGGACTCTCGAATGTTATAACCAAACAAATAGAAATAAGGGGTTTTTAAGGTTCAAAAATTAAATCGAAGATGATTAAAGGTAAATGCAAAATTGATAAATAAGCTAATCTATTGTATCGATTTCCGATTTATCATTGATTCTTATAATTTCAATTCCCTAGCGGATTCAATCCCATTCGATTACAATACCCACTGACAAGCGCAAATTGGTATTATATGATGTATGTTCCTAATTTCTGAATTAAGCAAACGGATTTAAGCAGACGCGAATTAAGCAAACACGACTTAATCAAACACGATAATGAAAAAGCTACGCTAACGTGATTATAGTTAAGGATCATACAAACAATGAAATTTAATCAACTCTATCCTATAAGAAACAATCGAATTAAGCAAGCGAAAGTAATGGAATTAAGCAAACGAGTTTATAGGAAGAATTGAAAAGAAATTGAAATTAAATTGAAATTAATAAAAACCTCAAAGTGGAATTCGAATACAACATATCAACTCTTTGGGAATTAGCTCTCCATGAAATATTCTAAGCAATATTGTATCATCAAAATTCAGAATTAGATTCATGTAGCAGTGGAAGACCTAATATAATAAAAGGGAAATTCGGGCCCTTATGGGATCCGACCCAAAAATTTCAAAAACCGGCCCAAACTAACTATTTTAATTAAGTATGGGACTTTAACGAATTATTTGACCATTCTTCATTCCGAATATATTTTTGACTTCAACATGAAACTTATAGTTCTTTCTCTTAGCTTTCTAACATATATTAGAACGCGTCAATCCGAGTCTTATAGCCCAAGTTATGATCTGAATAGTGACAAGGTATCAAATAACTATTTATGTTGAAAATAAAGTACGAAAATAAAATAAAGTCAAAAATAAAATTAAATATAAAAACACACTAAAATAGTAAAAATAATAGAATAAATTATAGAAATGTCTAAGTATAATTATAGAAGAATCTGCATCAAAATGCACTGATCATCTGTCCATCAATTTGTTGACTTTTCACTTAACTAAAAATCATAGGATAACAGCGAGCTGACCACGAACTGAATTGAGATTTTTACTGAGCTGATCTCGAACCTTACTCAGTTTTTATACTAGGCTGAACTCAGATACCAAGAGAGATTTTACACATGGCTGATCTCGAACCAATAGAGATTTTAACGATCTGAGCTCAATAACCATTATGGAATTTTTCACTAGATAATTTCCATGAATCAAAAGAGAGTTTTTTCAATGGTGGAGCTCATAAATCAAAATACTTAAACTGATCTTCCATAAACCATAAGAGTTTTTAAAGTGGTTTAACTCTCAACCAAAATAATCACTTCATACAGAACAAAAATTTACTCAAGATAAAAAGATAAACTATTGGTATACAATTATACTGTCACCCAAAAGACTATCCTCACTAAGACTCAACAACACTCTCAAAGCACTATATTTAAAATATGTGAGAAAATAAGACTGATTTCAAGAGGTGATGAGAGAAATGAAAAGTGAGGTTTTCAAGTTTTATGGATGTTTTGAAATGGTAGAGAATCTCTTCATTTATAGGACAATAAATGTTGTGAATTTGTACACAATCCATGGACCAAATAAATGACCTAATCGATTAGGTTAATTAATTATGCAATGCCAATAATGGATTATGGTTGCCACAATAGAATATTTAGATGTAGAGCAGATACCAATTATTAAAAGACTGTCATAGACTCGATTAGGCATCACCTAATCGATTAGGCTATTAATCTAATCAATTACACAAATTGAAAAAAGGCTTTCCTAATCAAGAAAACATTCCCCTAATCAAGTGGCTAGGCTTCAAACACACACACACACACACACACACACACACACACACACACACACACACACACACACACACACACACACACACACACACACACACACACACACATATATATATATATATATATATATATATATATATATATATATATATATATATATATATTATTTTAATCAAAAAGTAAGAGGCTTCTCAATGTCTTAAGTGTGTGTGCGATTTAAAAATAATACTTCTAGAAATGATCTTGTGTATTTACAATATACCGATCACTCAACTAAATAAGATTAGACGAGCTTTCACTCTTCCCCTCCTTATCACTTTGAATCTTTAAGTCCCGACATTATTATCTTTGATCACACAAGAGCCTTGAGTCTTCTTGATGAGGATTGCTATATTTATATAATAGTAACCATCATATTAGATGTTGAAAGTTTAAACCATCGATGATCATAAACCCTAAGTCTTCACTTGATAGTCGTTGGACTACAATGTTGGCAAATGTCTTTAGCTTAATTCGGGAGGATAGCTTTGGTCAACCATATTTTTCATCTTTGACCGCTTGAGCTAAATATAACATTTTATTGACTTCAAGTGTTGTTATTATCAAAACCATATCATTTTCAAAACTAAGCAGCTAATAATTGACTCGTGTCTTGCTATCCATGAGCTTCATCATATTGGATCACATCTTGATTATACATACAAGCACATAGGTCCATAGTTGTGCATTAAAGTTTAATTTTTTTTTTGTTTTTCTCTTTTTGATATTTGTAAGGGGGGATGTTTTATGAGATATCTATCAAATTTTTATGCATATTAAGTGTTGAATATAGGGGGAGCTTGAGTGCTCAAGAGATTTTTTTTATGAATTGTGCGCTTCACAATAATTTGAATCAAATCAAATTATTAAAATCAAATAACATCTCAAATTTGTGAAACATAAAAAGGGGGAGACTGAAATTGCTCCATCGGTAACAATGAATTTCATATATGTATTTTGATGTTTTGTCACATTTTAAATATTTCTGAATTATCATATATTTGTAATTTGATTTTATCGATTTATCATAATTTGATTTTGGTCATTCATTATAGTATTGTACCTTGAGTTATCCCTTACACTTAATTTGGTTAAACCCATTGCAATTGTTAGGTATGTGATTTTATGATTGGCATCAATTTTGTTAAAACGTGTATCTGTAAGACCCTAATTTTGACCCTAAGATCCCTCATGTTATTCTCATCATATGCATTGGCATTGGGATCACACCTTGGCATCCTCCTTACCCCTTATTCATTGGGTTTGCATTGGGAGAGATCACCAAGCACCATGTGATTGTATCACACTTTATTTTTTATCATTTACTTACCAAAATACCAAAAATATGTCATTGTATAGTTTAACTCTTTTGTAGGTAGTGCACATGCTCATCTATGCTCTATCAAGCTCACATCTAGGGTTTAAGGCCCTCATTGCAAGAAGCTCAATCAAGATTTAGTTTACTATGAATCTAAGTATCATATATGAATCCCCGTGATCTTCACATGATATTTTGATCAAGAAATCATCAAGAGTTTGGAGTTGGTTTGCCTTGAAAACCCTAATTCATCTGGGTATCTTATGTGACTTCTTCAACAAGCTTCTGAAGGAGAATTGTGATCCAAAACGCAGCGGAATTTAAAATTTCTCCTTTAGTGATCCTTACGAATGAGCATGATCAGTGATAGAATCGTTACCTCTTGTGGCGATTGTAACCTTTGATTCAGATCTGTTGAGCGATCACGAACGTTGAACGATGACAACGCCTCTACTCAGTCCACACGAACGGATTCCTTCAATCTTAGTGCTAGCTGCTACGAATGAAGGCTTTGAGTGAGTGAGAGAGAGAAACGAAATTGCAGTTGCGCAAATGCTTCTACACAAGGGTTCTATTTATAGAACCACTTGTGTGGGCTGCAAGCTAAAAGGCCCACTCAAGTGTATGTGGCCCATATCTTATAATATGCCAAAATCGTATTCTACTTAAGTACACCGTACCTTACAATGTTCTACAATTCACTTAAGTGTACCGTACATTACGGTATTCCTTAGTTACTCTATCTCTCATCAATCCGTCCTTTTGTGTGTGACCCTGTAGGTTTTCGCAGCATTGGCAATTATATTAAATCACGTATTTAACATAATAAACAGTGAGCGGTATCTAGCAACACATCACTACTACCCAAGACACGAAAATGTCATGTGATATGATAAATCCTTTTGTGATAATACTTATGTGTACAATTACCCTTTTACCCTTATGTCTATATTGAACACAAGGCATAGACCATGTCATCCTTGTCCAGTTCAATATTGGGCCCATAGACATTTATCCTGTTATGCAAGATGGAAAAATTCCATCTAGGTTACTCATGTCCCTTAGCATGCTTCGTGGAGTACCCATCAACTGTCTTTATGGTCATCCAGTTACAGACAATGTTTGATCAGCAATGAGGCACCCGACTCTACATCTAGGGTCCATAGTGGTTTCAGGTGAAGGGTGGTATACACCATTATCACCATGAGAATAACTTATGACACTTTGCATAACATTCTATATAGTATTCTCATAGCGGGTCAATCCAGTATAAATATTACTCTTAATATTCATACCTATGTTTAAGACTTGATAACTCCTTATCCATGATCCATGAGATGTGATCTATAGTCTATATACATAACAGTCTTAATACTTTAATGTTATCCCACTTCACAATAAAGCTCGACTACGAATACTTTAGAATAGTGTCCTTATGTTTAATGTGATCTCATGATTAAGTCATACTTGATACATTAAACGGACTATCTATTCTAGGGACTTTATTAGACAAACATAATAAAGAAAAAGCCTTTTATTATTAATAAATAATTTGATATAAATACCAAAAGTATTGGCCTCTAGGGCTTACACCAACAACTTCTTCACCAATTGATCAAATATTTCAAAGGATACTTCACATTTAACCATCTTATGCATATATGATCTTCCACGAGTCCCAAAAGTCAAGAGAATGTCAGGATAACAAGTTGGTTCATGGTGGTTGACTAGAGGAATTCAACTGATCAAAACTGGGGTTCCCTAGACCCTATTTCCTACAATGTTTATCATATGAAAATTATTCCAAGATAAAATTTACTCTAAATGACATTACAAACAACTTTAATGTTGAGGTCTAGAGCTAGTTTTTCTTGGAAAGTCATTTTTTATGGTGAAAAATTATAGGTCATTTTGTCTAAACCCTAATTTGGAGGTCAACTTCCTAAGACCATAACTTGCTCAATTTTTATGATATGAAAGCTATTCAAGTTGCACATTAAAATTCAAGATGTCTAATTCAACTTTGATGTTTGGAGGAAGAGCAAACTCAACTTTTAAATGCATGTGATATGAGGAGACATTATAGGTCATTTTGGACCAATACCATTGAACAAGTGATTTTCCTCAACTTCTAAAATGCATAACTCCTTCATGATAAATCCAAATGAGGTTAAATTTATGACCAATTTGAAGTAATTTGAGAGAGCTACAACTTTAATAAAGTAATGTTTCTCATTTGAATCCCATAGAAAAAGTTACTCAAGGTGGAAGAAGTGAACATATCGCTTGGTACTTAGATTTTTTTTGATATGTTTGATTTTCCAAACTTCCACCTCAAAATTCATCATGATCCAAGCTTCAACCGAAAAAGTGTTCAACATGAAAGTTGCTCCTCTTGATCTAACCTTTCCAAAAAGTCCAAATTCATCCTATTTGAACAAAGTATGAGTGACTTGCGCATGGCTTAAAGTTGGATGACCATTTGGCATATTTGAACTTCCACTTTCCATACATGAATGCATGACCTGTTAACATGACTTCAACATTGCTTGCACATGATTTTGGACCTGAATGCATCATTACATGGGCCTATCACACGCCCATGCATCCATGCAAAAGCATTTTACTATTTTTGAACTTTGAAGAGAAGTGTGCAAATATCATTGCCTTGGCCTATAAATAGAAGCCCTTTCACTCAGAATTGAGGACCCGCGCACCAATTTGAATCTCCAACCCTAAACCCTCACATTCAAAGGATAACCTTGAGGACTTTCATTGAAAACTGAGTTTGAATCTCCACTGTTTTGAGATTCAAATCTCTAAGAGTCCTGCTTCTTTCTTGATCCATGTCCACTCCATCAAGCATCTAGAGCAAGGTCAAGCACAATTAAGAGCAAAATCGTGTCCATTTGAACCTGCAGTGAAGGTGAATTTATGAATTTTTCATCTCTTCGATTCTCACTCAATTCTCCATAATTCTTATTGATTTTGGTTGTCTGAAGTCCTACCAATGTAGGCAACAAGATTAAGTTGCTTAGAGGTTAAATCGAAGCAACTCAGATCATGATCCTCAAAATTCAACTCCCTGTATCTTTCAATATACTTGGAGTTAGGTAAAATTGAGGCCAGATTCGAGCTCCTGAGCATTTTTAATTTAAATTCATGTCCTCCTTTCTTATTTTGGTGATGGTTGAAGGTGGACCAGTCCGGTGAGGTCCACCAGAGAAGAAGACCGGAGCTCTGCCTCCAGCAATGCGTTGGCGTGTCTCCGGACCACAGGATCCTCTTATTTTGTTTTAATCTTGAGCGTCCAAACTGATTACCACACGTGTGGCACATTGACTATAGTCCATCATGGAACGCACGCTCTGATCCACTTGATCTGCCACCTCAATTAATGAGGGAGATCAAGTGGTCTACATATTTTTGCATTTTCTGATTTTCATTTTATTTGGCTTATTTTCATTAATTCATATTAATTTTAATATTGATCCAAAAAATATGGGACGTTCACCAAAAATTCTCAAATATTTTTCTCTTTCATTTTCTGAATTAAAATTATTTTTTGGATCAATATTAATATTTTTCATGATTTAATTGTTTTTGTGCATATTTTTAATTGTTTAAAAATACTTTTAAGTTTCAAAAAATATTGAAATTTTTACTCCAAGGTCCTTTGACCTTGTTTGACCTATGATAAATCTCATGGCCATTTATTTGGTGTTTTGATGAGGTTTTAGGATTTTGACCAACCATAATTTAATTTAATGCATTTTTAATTGTTTTTTAATTGTTTAATTGCAAATAAATTGTGTTGAGTTATTTTTATTGACTTGTTGAGTTTGAATATTGTTGTTGGGCCTTGGTCAAGATTGATTTAACTTTTTTAAGTTAAAATCATTGGATTTAGGGGATTGATGAAATGTACATTTCATCTCCCAAAATGAATGAATGATTTTAATTTGATAAAAGTCCTCCTTTGACCAATTTGTGTTGATTTCATTTCCCCTCCCTCTTCATATCAATCCTATTCTATTCCCATCTATTTCATTGGCCTATGATATCTCTATATCCTAAGGCTAGTTGATTGCAAAATCAACATAAGTATGGATGAGATTAGGCCAATCCTTTTGCCATTTTCTTTTAAGTGTGGCATGTTTTAGGAGTATGGTTCATAATACCATATCTCTGACATGCATTAACACTAAAATTTCTATTGCCCAACCTCAAATAGTTGTGACTTCTACATAAGTCCAATTACGATTGCTTAACATAGCGCTAAATTTTGACACAAAAGGCATAACATTCTAGTAAGTGAGATTGTAAGTCTCCCCCCTTTCATGGTATTGTATGGAAACTTGGACTTTTTTCCTTCCTTTGGAAGATGTCTTGGTTCAAGGATCCATGCTTGTGAATAGTGGGTTGAGTATTCTCCAAAGAATGACTTAAACAACAAAAAGCAAAAGCAATACTAACTTCTAATCAACTAACCATTTGACTAACTTTTAATTTCAAGTCATTTACCTTTTGCACTTTAAATTCAAGTCTTTATTCATTTGCCATTATTCATACAATTTAACTTGTTTACTTTAATGCCATTTTCACTTTGCTATTTTGAGCCATATCTTGTGATTATATTGTGATTGTATATACTTGTTTGTGTATTTTGTTTGTGTTTATGGTCTTTTGACCTTAATGTACATAATAACAACAAAAACTCTAAAAGATTTGTGTGGACTGTTGGATTTGATCTGAGACATTGGACTTAGAATTAGGCAACATTCCCTATGAAAAATGACTTGGTCAATGCCAACTTTTCTGAAACCAAGTGCTTGTGAAGGAAAACTTTCATCTGATGCAAGTATTGAGACCCCCTTTTGAGTTCATCTGCTACATGGTCTTGATGAAGTTGTTACTTTGAACCTGTGTCTAATGCCTATCTCTGAGCCATTCAAGGAGTATGTCATCTGATACATGGGAGATTATGAAGAAGATCATGGAGTTGCTAAGCTTGGATGTGGCCATCTTTATTTGATGCCTTGCTCTTCACCTTTCTATTTGTGTGTACGGATATTTCTTGATTCTAAAGTACAAGGGAAATTGGGTTTCTATATGACATTCTTGTCTATTGGATTGCACCCCATCGGTCATATATTTTCAACTCTTAACTTTTAATTTCTGCTTAGGATTAGTCTCTTCATCTCCTCCCACTTCTTTAATTTCAAATCTCTCACCCTTTTTAAAATCTTCTTTGCTTGTGATTTCTAAACTTAGACCTTGTTGAAAATTAGAAACTTTGGCCTTATTCCTTTGCATTTTCAAACTCTTTTCTTAATCAAATTTGTAAATGAACTTAACTATACTTGCCTTAAAATTTAAAAAGACAAATAGAACTAACACTCATTCAAACATTTTTAGGCCTTTTATGCCTCTTTTAAACTTAAACTTTTGTTAAAATCAATGCACTCACTTTGAAATTTTTATTACGAGCTACGAGGTTTTGATCACTCATTTTATGTTGGTACATAGGCACAAGTACGAAGGTATTGTCAAACACAAAAATATAATTAATGAATTATTTTCTCATCCCCACACTCTATTTATTTCAAGCATCATTTTATACCAAAACACATGTACACACAAAAAAGGGATCCATAGGAGTACCTAAGACACTTTGGGTGCTAACACCTTCCCTCTATGTAACCAACCCCTTACCTGTAATCTCTGACATTTTATTAGTTTTGATTTGAAAACTTCTTATCTTTGGGTTTTGTTCATACTTTTCCCTTTTCCCTTGGAAACAATAAAAGCGCGATGGCGACTCTGGTTTTATTAACGTTAAGTTTATCCATAGCTTAATGGTCATGAATTTACCACTATAGTATCAGTGGCAGAGCCAGATAAAAAAATTTGGGATGACGGCTAACGTAAAATAAAGATTATAAATAAAATGTAAATAATATTTTAAATAAAACATTAAAGTTAAAATAAATACAAAGTTAATTACTAAAAATTTAAATTACATGACTTAAAACCACCTTAAAGTAATGCTTTACGCGTTCCGAGTGACTTGAAATCGTCAATAATTGACTCCGAACTAATGCTTGCACTAATCTCCCTTTCAATATATACTGTCATGCTATCTCCAAGAAACCCATCATCCATCTTGTTTCTCAACTTAGTCTTAATAATTTTCATTGCTGAAAAAGACCTCTCAGTTGTGGCCGTAGAAACGGGAAGAGTCATGATAAGACGAAGTAGTCTATCAATCAAGAAGTAAGTTTCAGCCTGTCCAGATGCAACCAAACATGAACATAATTCTTGAATAGTTGATAAATTATTCAAGTTTAATGCTTGACGAGCAACAAATAGAAAATGTTGGAGTTGAAATTGCAAATTATTCTTCTCTTGATCACTAAAATCCATAGGATAATATTTTTCAACTAAAGAACAAATAGTATCAATGCTAAAAGCTTTATATCCATCCTTAGGAGATAAAGAACAAGAAAGAGTTAACAAATCCATTGCCTGCTCACTGAATCTGCTATTCAACTCTTGTAACTGTTTATCAATGGTAGTGAAAAATATTTCAACTTTAAAGTAATGTTGAATTGTGACTTGATTCTCTTCAAGACGGGAGAGTCCAAATCTTGTTGTTGAATGAACATCATTAAGGTCAGGAATCTCAATACCATGCTTTTCACAAAAAGATACCACTTTAGTAAACAATATATCCCAACCATTTTCTCTCAAACCTTGAATAAGATGTTTTGTTGAACGAACCAAGTTCATAACATTAACTACATCTTGATTTTTTTTGTAAGGCTTGACAAAGCATATCTGTTATTCCCATGATTTCTTTCATTAAGTGCAAAATAAATATAAAATCAAATGCCTTCAAGTAATTGTAACAACTATCTGCATCCCCACGTGTAGCATAACTCCCTCTATCTTTTTCAATTTTTTAAAAACTAAATAAGTTGCTTCATACATGTTTATCAAGCTAGAAATTGAATCGTAATGTGATCCCCAACGAGTATCTCCAGCTCGTTTCAATGTACCAACTTGATTTGCACCTTTACCAGTTACAATCTCATTAATCTCTAACAAATAAGCAATTTCTTCTAATTGGGCAGCTTGTAACTCATCATAACGCTTTGTAGAAGAACAAACAACATTCACAACAAAGATCAGCTTCTCAAAAAATTTATGAACATGTTTGACTTTTCTTGATGATGTAACTAATGCAAGTTGCAATCGATGAGAAAAACAATGAACATAGTATGCATAAGGACAATCCTTCATAAAGAGGGCTTGTAAACCATTCCATTCTCCTCTCATATTGCTAGCACCATCATACCCTTGGCCACGAATGTTAGAAACATCAAGGTTATGTCGAGAAAGTGTATCACATATAGCTTCCTTAAGAGTTAAAGATGTGGTGTCTTTAACATGTGCCACATCAAAAAATCTCTCTTGTATTAAACCAACTTTATCAACAAATCTTAATACAAGAGCCATTTGTTCCTTTTTTGACTCATCACGAGCTTCATCAACAATGATACAAAATTTGGAATCACCAATTTCCTCACGAATACTCTTTTTCACCCTACTAGAAAGAATTTGCAAGAGCTCTTTTTGAATTTGATATGAAGTATACTTGCAATTTTGTGGAGCATTTTCCAACACAACTTTTGCAACTTCGTCATTGTAGGATGCTAAAAGTTTCAATAACTCAAGAAAGTTACCTTGATTTCTTGATTTGCTACTTTCGTCGTGACCCCTAAAAGCATAAGCTTGTAGTGTTAACTGTAACACCCCAAAATTTGCCCTCCTCATTCATGCATTCATTTAGCATTTCATATTGCATTTCATCATGTCAATCAGAATTAGATCCGATTTTTTTTTTTTTTTTTTTACAAATAAATAAATAAATAAAAATAATAAATAAATAAATAAATAAAATATAATAAAATTTTTTGGACTTGGGTCTCTCTCATTTGAGCCCACAAAACCATGAAATTCAGTCTATAAATACCAAGGCTTCACTTGAGAAAAAGGAAGAGAAGCAAAATACTCTGAGGTTTCCTTGAAACAAAACCCTTGACAAAACCTGGAGAGAAACCTGACAGAGAACTCAGAGTAACCCCCAGGCAGCTCTGAAAAATTCAATCTGACTCACACACTTTCATTGCCTTGCAAACCCAGCCGTGCCATTTGATTTCAACCGGTCTCTCCCATCAGGTTTGCCTCATTCCCATGATTTTATGCTCTTAATTTGGATCATCTGAATGTATGAGGTATGATGGATGAATTTCATTATGTTTTTGCCCACGGGTTTAATTATGCATGAATGGGTGAAACCTATGCCTTGAATGTTTAATCACATGATTTCTGAAATGTATGCCACTGGGTTTGAGGTTTCTGAAACCATACTGTTATTCATGAAAAAAATGCTTATCGTGTTTCACTAACCCTTTTGTTGAGTTTTTGTGAGGGCTCACAGACTCTTGCAGAGATGGTTTGCGTGGTTTTCCCACTTTATTTGTGGGATACCCCCTGGAGGTTCATTCCGATTACCTGTACTGACTCACTTTTCTTTGATGGCATTAGCTTGGGAGGTCCCTGAGCTTCTTACTCCTTTAATTGCTGTTACTTCGGATCTTCATTCGTGTGGTACTTTTACCTCTTTTCCGCATTTTATCGCTTTCTTAGCTGGAAGACCTCGATAGGAGGCATTTGTTTTCTTTTGTTTATTTACTTCTGAGCCCCTTGTTGGCACATTTACTTTATACATGTTTGTTTTGTATGTGTTCGTATCCCTGCAGGTAGCGCGGTTCCTTCATCAAGGACTGCCTTTTTGCCCTTGAGCATCCCAAACTCTAAAACCCAAAGCAACACGTTAACTCCTTCTACTACAGGCGATTAAGTCTCCAAAGGTCGAGCATCCGGTAGATTGCGTAGTGACGTCGTTCGTCCAAAACCCAATCCACAACCCCGTAGTTAGCCGAACTACGGCTTGCTCTGATTCTCATTCCAGATGAGATACGTAGGCATAAGACGCGATGTCTTAGCGAGCACACATCCCCCAACCCATAGGTCAGCCGAGCTACGAAGACTCTGATTCTCATATTCAGATGAGATACGTATGCAGTGGATGCGACATCCGCGTGAGTCATTTTCATTTAACCCCTTTTTTTTTTGACAAACAGCACAAGATAAACCCACACCCTTTAGACGAAAACTACAAAAGTGGATCCCGTAGAGTACTACGGATACGTAGGGGTGCTAATACCTTCCCTTCGCATAACCGACTCCCGAACCCAAGATTTGGTTGCGAGACCCCGTCTTGTCCTTTCCTTTTTCAGGTTTACTTCGAGCGTTTTCTTTCCCTCCTTTGGGATGAATAACGCACGATGGCGACTCTTCTGTCATTTTCTTTCGCCGGTTGTTTTTTTCGCGCATTGTATTTTTCAGGTTGCGACAGCTGGCGACTCTGCTGGGGACTAAGAAGTTGACCTCTTGCTGGTCCATCTTCCCTAAGCGAGTCCCTCCTAGCTTTTGTAGTTTGTCTGTTTATTGGGTGTTCATGCTTTTGTACCTTTATTTACTTACTTGCTTGCATTCATCTGCTGTATCTGTTGGAGCTGTTGTTTGTTTGTTGGGATGGGATGTTCTATGAGAGATAAGCCCATTACCCAGGCTTGAGTGTACACACAGGTTTTAGAGTGGATGATCATGAGGCTTGCGTGGCATGTTGCTACGTTAAGTCGTTCGTGAAGAACCACACCCAGACGAGGTTTCTTTTGGATATATTATGTCCTACGGATGTTCCGTAACGACATGGTGTTCCTTTAGAAATCGTCGACTCTGGTGACCATTTCCCGAGAACTCAGTCGAGGCCTCTCCTCCGAGACATGATTATGTTAGCTCTGGCGCATTCTCGCTGATCAATCCGAGGACCCCGAGACTGGGAACTTGCTTTAGGATGTCCTGTTGAGGGGAGTCAGTGGAGGTCTTTTATCCCGCAATAATGCCAAACCTTCAGTGGTAAACGTATTATTCGCGACTGAAGGGCTGAAGCTGACGAACTTCTGTTCTTAGAACCTACCAGTGAGGGGTGGGCTAAATTCAGGAAACCTTAATCTCCAACCAACCCGGTTTTCTGGAGCAGAGTTTTGGTCTTGTATTATATTCCTCAGTGAATTTCTCTCCAGGAAGTGCAACCTGACAGATGTTCAAGCGGATCCATCAATTCTGATTGACATGCCTTTGCATTGCATAACATCATCTGCATATTTGCATCCAACATCTCATGCTTATTCATTTGCAGGGTATTCCCTTTCAAAACGGGGGTGCCTTAAAACTGAACAAGCAGTGCATCGCATACCATGCATATTAACCCTTGTCTGTTTTGCAGGTGTCACCGCAGTGTCTAATGTTTGTTCCCTGTATCAGGCAGTTATTGGTCCCAAGCGAGTTCACAGATACCCGACAAAGGAAAACCGTCCACGACTAGCGATGGACCAAGTACAGAAAGAGCTGGCTGATATGCGTGAAAGGATGGATCAGTTCATGACATTGATGACTGGTATGGCAGCAAGTCAAGAAAAGCTGAGGGAATTGGTTGGGCAACCGAGGCCTGAGGTGGAGATACTAAATGCTGAGGGAAACCCTGGGAACGCTGATAACCCTGTGAACACTGGTAACGCGGGTAACGCAAATGCTGATGGAAACCCGGGTAATGTTGGCAACACAGGGAATGTTGGAAATGGTATTGGCGGAAGGTACAATGTGAATCAAGAAATTCGGATTAACGGGCACCCCGTTACTGAAGATTATCAGTATGATCAATTTTCTTTGCACGACGAGGCCCTCGAGACCACTCGCCGTATGGATGAGCTTGCTGAGAAGCTCAAATCTTTGGAGTCTCAAAATTCCTTAGGCTTTAATGTCACAAATCTTGGTCTGGTTCAGGGAGTAAGGATTCCTCACAAGTTCAAACCCCCTACTTTTGAGAAATACAACGGGGCTTCTTGCCCACGCACTCATCTCCAATCTTATTTGGGAAGGTTGAGAGCTCACACGGAAGATGAAAAGCTGTGGATGTACTATTTTGAAGACAATCTAACTGGAGCTTCTCGTGAATGGTATTCTCATTTGTCTCGTACTACCATCAAGAGCTGGAAAGACTTGGCAGAGGCTTTTGTCAAGCAATATCAATACAACTTGGACATGGCTCCAAATCGGACCTTGTTGCAAGGTATGTCTCAGGCTGCCAAGGAAACCTTTAGAGAGTATGCTCAGCGTTGGAGACAGATTGCTGCGTCCGTCCAACCCCCTATGTCTGAAAGGGAGATGGCGGACATGTTCATGAACACTCTTCAAGGCAATTATATTGAGAGATTGGCTGCTTGCCCGTCAATCAGCTTTGCAGAGATAGTAATTGCTGGAGAAAGAATCGAGAGTCTGTTGAAGATGGGCCGAATTCAAGACAATAGTGCTTCCAACTCATCAGGTCCCAAGAGACCGTTTGCTGGTAACGGTCAGCAAAGAAAAGAAGGCGAGGCAAGCGTTGTGTATGCCGGCAGAGGCAGGGGTAGAGGACGCCCTAATTATTATCAAGATCAAGTGGCCGCAGTCACTATTCCAACAACTGTTCCTCAACCGCAATATCATCCGCAACAACAACCCAGGTACAACAATCAACAACAAGGAGGTAATCCGGGTCAGCAGAGACACTATCAACAACGTCCAAGGCAGATGGACCGGGTCATCGAGCCAATCCCAATGCCTTATTCAGTATTACTTCCCAAGCTGATTGGCATGAATCTGGTTACATTGAGAACTCTGGCCCCACCAATCGATCCCAATAATTTGCCTAGAGGTTATGATGTCAACGCCAGATGCGCTTTTCACTCCAACGCACCTGGCCATACTACAGATAATTGTAAGGCTCTCCAGTTAAAGGTACAAGATTTGAGAGATGCCCAGGCTATCAATTTTTCTCCGGTGCCTAATGTTATCCAGAACCCGATGCCAGCTCACGGCGGGCAGAGGATTAATGCTGTTGATAATGGGGAAACTTTGAATTTGGTTTCTGATGTGACTAAGGTGAAGACTTCGCTATCGGTGGTTAAATACCGACTTCTGAAAGGACAGATTTTCCCGGGCTGTGGGGAAGAATGCAGAAATTGTCAAGCTGCCGAAAACGGATGTGACAGTTTGAGAAGGGGTATTCAGCAGCTGATAGATGAAGGTTGTCTTCAGTTCGATCAGGCCCGTCTGGTGAAGAATGATGTATCGACGGTAACGTTTTATTTCACTCCTGAAGAAATATATGTTCCCGAGAGACTCGCTCCGAAAACAATATATTTCCCAGAAAGTACAGAACCAGCAGCGGTGAACATCGAAAGTTCAACACCAGTCGCAATTTACTCTGACAGCCCTCAACCGACTTTGGTTGGTCCGATCACCATCACGGTACCAGGACCTGTTCCGTATGAGAAAGACAGTGCTATCCCGTGGCACTATGGGGCTGATATCTACTGCCAGGGGCAGAAAGTTAACGAAGAAGACATTAACATTGGTAGCTCCGCTGTAGACAATGTTGGAGGGGTTGGTGGCTTCACTCGCAGTGTACGCCTATTTGCACCATCAACATTACGCGCGAATACTGAAGCCGAGGCAGCTGCCAAGGCTAAAGGGAAACAGGTATCCACCGAAGAGGTTACTACTGAGGAAGATCCTCCTAAGACCGCATTCGAGAAGGAAGTGGATGAGTTTATGAGGATTATCAAAAAAAGTGACTACAAGGTAGTCGACCAGCTAAATCAGACACCCTCAAAGATCTCCATTCTCTCACTATTGCTGTGCTCTGAGGCGCACAGAGCAGCCTTGTTGAAAGTACTGAATATGGCCTATGTTCCACCGGAGATAACTGTTAACCAGCTGGAGTCGGTAGTTTCCAATGTAAACGCTAGCCGGGGGCTAGGTTTCACCGATAATGACCTGACATCTGAGGGCAGGAATCACAACAAAGCCTTGCATATCACAATGGAGTGCAAAGGGGTGATGCTTTCCCATGTTTTGGTTGATACAGGCTCTTCTCTGAATGTTCTTCCAAAGAAAGCCTTAATGAAGTTGGATTGCGATGGCATCATCCTGAGGCCAAGTAACTTAGTTGTGAGGGCTTTTGATGGCTCTAAGAGAGCTGTCTTTGGCGAAGTTGAGTTGCCAGTTAAGATTGGACCGCAAGTGTTCAAGAGCACCTTTTATGTGATGGATATCCAGCCTGCCTACAGCTGTCTGCTAGGTCGGCCTTGGATTCATGCTGCCGGTGCTGTTACTTCTACCCTCCACCAGAAGCTCAAATATGAACTAGAAGGTCAGATCGTCACTGTATGTGGTGAAGAGGATATTTTTGTTAGCCACCTGTCTACATTTAAGTATGTAGAGATGGACGGCGAGATGCATGCGATGCTGTATCAGGGCTTCGAAACTACAAACATCAATGAGGTCGCGCCCGAAGCTGTCTTTTCACCTGAGTTTGAGAAGGTCGGGACTTCTATCTCTTCATACAAGCAAGCTGTCGAAGTGGTTAAAGCTGGTAATGCCCAAGGCTGGGGCAAATTTGTGGAGCCAGTCATCAAAGAAGACAAGTTTGGATTGGGGTATGCTCCGGGATCTCAGAAGAATGAAACCGGTACTCTCTCCAGCGGGGGTTTAATTTCCCCCCACATCGTCAATGCTGCAGATGAAGACAAGGCTGACAGCGACTGTGACTTAGATAGCTGGATTCGCCCGTGTGTCCCGGGAGAAAAGCTCGACAATTGGTCGTCTGAAAAAACCGTCCGGGTTACTCTGCTGAAAGAGTGATTTTTATTGTTTTCCTTTATTACATGCATAATAAAGTCTTACACTTTGCCCAAGGTGTAACGGCTCATTTGTAGGGCCATCCATTTAGTTACGTTTCGCAATTATTTTTATCATCAATAAAGGACGGCTTTTGCAAACAATTTTGTGTTCTCTTTCTTTCAGTTTTTTTTACTTTTTACAAAAAAAATGGCAATGTTTCTTTTTTCATTTTTCCTTTCTTTCAAAAAAAATTCTCTCATTCTAAGGTAAATCATGATCCTCCATCATGCAGAGCCGACCACTCGGATCTCACTGCTAACGACACTGCTATGGCCAAGTATGACTTCGACAATCCTATCTATCAAGCCGAAGAAGGGGCTGAGGAAGATTGTGAATTGCCTGAAGGGTTAGCCAGATTGTTGAAACAGGAGGACCAAGCTATTACACCTTATCAGGAGGTGGTTGAGACCATCAATGTTGGTACCGAAGACGACAAGAAAGAGATCAAGATCGGGGCCAGTCTACAGGCCGAGAGGAAAGACCGTTGATCATGTACTTGACTGTGTTAGAAAGGTCAATGGGTTGTGTGCTCGGTCAGCATGACGAGTCAGGTCGAAAAGAGCATGCAATATACTACCTTAGCAAAAGTTTACCGACTGTGAACAAAGATACTCATTGCTCGAAAAAACTTGCCGCGCTTTGGCATGGGCTGCTCGCCGACTAAGACAGTAGATGTTGACTCACACGACTCTATTGATATCAAAAATGGATCCAGTCAAGTATATTTTTGAAAAGCCATCACTTACCGGAAAGGTTACTAGGTGACAAATGATACTGACAGAGTATGACATCCAATACACTTCACAAAAGCCATCAAGGGAAGTGTCTTGTCAGACTATCTTGCAGAGCAACCGATTGATGATTACCAACCTATGAGGTTTGACTTTCCTGATGAGGACATCATGTTTGTCGAATCGAAAGATTGAGAGGAACCACTCCCGGAGGAGGGGCCTGACCCTGAATCCAAATGGGTTATGATGTTTGATGGGGCGGTCCACGTCAATGGTCGCGGAGTTGGTATAGTGTTGATCACACCGGAAGGGGGTTCATATGCCATTTGGTGCCAGAATAACTTTTCCCTGCACCAACAATGAAGCCGAATACGAAGCTTGTATCCTAAGACTTGAGGAAGCCGTCAATATACAGATTAAAACCCTGGATGTATACGGGGATTCAACTTTGGTCATCAATCAAACCAACGGGAAATGGTATACACCTCAGACTCATCTGGCTCCTTACAGAGACTACACGAGAAGATTGTTGACTTTCTTTTGAAGAAAACCAATTTGCTGATGCTTTGTGTACCTTGTCTTCGATGATTAAGGTGCTATGCTGGAACTATGTATCTCGGTCAGAGACGAATGAAGAAAGCATTTGGTCAGAAAGTGCGCCCTCGGGGGTATCAAGTCGGTGAATTGGTACTCAAAATATTTCTTCCTCCCAACACAGATCACAGGGGCAAATGGACACCGAACTATGAGGGTCCGTACGTGGTTAAAAGGATTTTCTATGGCGGAGTTTTGATGCTAACAACCATGGATGGCGAAGGATTCCCGTCCCCTATTAACTCAGACGCAGTTAAAAAAAAATACTTCGCATAAAATAGACCCGCTGGACGATAAAAAGAATAGTCCGGGCAAAAAAAGGGCATCCCGACGAACCAAAAAAAAAGAGAATAAAGAGGTTCGGGCAAAAATTAGGGATATAAAAAAGGAGTACACCCGGTGAGTCGAAAACCCAAAAGGGCGGGTCAGGCAAAAATGGGTATCCCGATGGATTGAAAACCCGAAAAGGGGGCGATCCAAGCAAAAGTTAGGGAATAAGCGAATGACTGTGATCTGAGTTCATCAGTGTTATATCACCGTTTCATTCAATCCGGCAATCTTCGAAGGTTAAAGATCGACTAATCATCCACTTCAGAAAGCAAGATGAGCAGAGCGTCTTGAGGACATACGAGTCATAGCAGAGTCGGAGCTCAGTGGGACCCCGTATCCCCGTTGTCATTAGGATAATTCTCTTTTTATAGCGATCACCTCTTTTCAGGGATCAGCTTCCTGATACCCTCGCCTATTCCTGGCACAAATTTTCTCCCCATTAAGAGTCGAATAATTCAGTTAAAAAGCCTCTTTATTTTTCATTTATCAGTTTGTTTGCAAAAATGTCCGAATTTTTGATAAAACATATTGCATATGAACATAATGGTGGCTTTTGCAGATGATTTGCACAGGAAAACATTTAAAATTGCTTTGAATGTGCTCAATCCCGAACGGTGAATTCAAACCGAGTAATTCCCCCGAGGCATACATGTATTTTTGGTTGCAGGTCACAGGAACCGGATGCCAAGTCATGAATCCTCATCCCCAAGCGGTTGACAAAGTCTCTCCTCAGCAGAGCATGTTCCCTAACAGAGTTGACAGTATCCAGACTGTCTATCCCCAACAGAGTTGACAGTATCCAGACTGTCTATCCCCAACAGAGTTGACAGTATCCAGACTATCTATCCCCAGTAGAGTTGACAGTATCCAGACTATATATCCCCAGTGGAGTTGATAGTGTCAGACTGTATCTTCCTAGCAACAGCGGAGTGGTTGCATAACCAACAGATGAGAGGGTGGCGTTCCCAGTGTTCATCTCATTCCCCAGCAGATTATTTTTAACAGATTTGTTAATCCCCAGCTTGAGGGCGATTAGCAAGTTCATATCCCCAGCAAAGGCTGTTTCCTACGACATTTCCCCAAGAAGTGTTTTCCCCACATACTCTCCTCATAGAGCCTCGCCGAACAAAGTTTCCATAGTTGATACTCCCCCCGCAAGGTCAATTTTTCAAGCAGCCAATTTATTTTTGGTGGCTCATTGGTCCCGGCAGACGGATCATTCCCCACAGAGCATTCAAGGATTGATACAGCGATCTGTTCCCTACCGGAGTTTGCTTCCCCAAGCAGATTTCTTTTTACACCATGCATAACATTTGCATTTGCATGCGTATCATATCAAGCATACACATAAGCTGATAAACAGGTTCTTCCAAGCAGACTGAAGAATTACTTTACAACCAAGGTCATGAGATCCAGCCAGAGGATCAAGCGTGAGTGATCCAACCTGAGGGTCGTTTTGAAGATTCAGCTTGAGAATCGTTTTCCAGTGATCCAGCCTGAGGGTCATTTTGAAGATTCAGCCTGAGAATCGTTTTCCAGTGATCCAGCCTGAGGGTCATTTTGAAGATTCAGCCTGAGAATCGTTTTCCAGTGATCCGGCCTGAGGTTCATTTTGAAGATTCAGCCTGAGAATCGTGTTCCAGTGATCCAGCCTGAGGGTTCATTTCGAAGATTCAGCCTGAGAATCGTGTTCCAGTGATCCAGCCTGAGGGTCATTTCAAAGATTCAGCCTGAGAATCGTGTTCCAGTGATCCAGCCTGAGGGTCATTTCGAAGATTCAGCCTGAGAATCGTGTTCCAGTAAGCCAGCCTAAGGCTCAATTTGAAGATTCCCCAGTGAAGTCGCCTACAAGCTTTATTTCCCCAGCAAGCCCAAGTCTAATTGAGGAGTCGTTACAACATGTACGAAGCCCAAAAGTGGAATATTCTCGAAGCTGCATATCTAATATGAAGGTTGGGTGTAGATTTCAAAAGAGGGTCAACCAGCGCTTGCCTCAGATGCGGGATCCTAATGATGGGAATTTATCATCAAAACAATCCAGATCTAGCCAGAAGATCGAAATAGATTCAGCCAGAGAATCGAAACAATTCAGATCTAGCCAGAAGATCGAAGTAGATTCAGCCAGAGAATCAAAGGAAATAGATTCAGCCAGAGAATCGAAACGAAGGAGATCTAGCCAGAAGATCGAAGAAGATCTAGCCAGAAGATCGAAGTCAGGTCTAGCCCGAAGACCGGAAATAGATTCAGCCAGAGAATCGAAACAATTCAGATCTAGCCAGAAGATCGAAGTAGATTCAGCTAGAGAATCAAAGGAAATAGATTCAGCCAGAGAATCGAAACAAAGGAGATCTAGCCAGAAGATCGAAGAAGATCTAGCCAGAAGATCGAAGTCAGGTCTATCCCGAAGACCGGAAATAGATTCAGCCAGAGAATCAAAGGAAATAGATTCAGCCAGAGAATCGAAACGGAGGAGATCTAGCCAGAAGATCGAAGAAGATCTAGCCAAAAGATCAAAATCGTATCCAGCCCGAGGATCAAAATTAATATCCAACCAGAGGACTAAATTGAGTATAGGTTCAGCCAGAGGATCGAAACTCCAGATTAAGCCAGAGGATCGGAAGAAAAATAAACAGCACGGTGTATTTCCGCGTTTTTGTGGTGTTCTCGGAGCGCAAATTTTCGGTCTGTCTTTGGTATTCAATCACAGCTCACTCCGTTTGTCTGATAAGCTGTTCGCTTTCATCCTACTCGGTTTAGCTGATGATTGAATAGGGGCAGCTGTAACACCCCAAAATTTGCCCTCCTCATTCATGCATTCATTTAGCATTTCATCATGTCAATCAGAGTTAGATCTGGAAATTTTTTTTTTTTTACAAAAAAATAAATAAATAAAAATAATAATAAAAAAATAAATAAAATATAATAAAATTTTTTGGACTTGGGTCTCTCTCATTTGAGCCCACAAAACCATGAAATTCAGTCTATAAATACCAAGGCTTCACTTGAGAAAAAGGAAGAGAAGCAAAATACTCTGAGGTTTCCTTGAAACAAAACCCTTGACAAAACCTGGAGAGAAACCTGACAGAGAACTCAGAGTAACCCCCAGGCAGCTCTGAAAAATTCAATCTGACTCACACACTTTCATTGCCTTGCAAACCCAGCCGTGCCATTTGATTTCAACTGGTCTCTCTCATCAGGTTTGCCTCATTCCCATGATTTTATGCTCTTAATTTGGATCATCTGAATGTATGAGGTATGATGGATGAATTTCATTATGTTTTTGCCCACGGGTTTAATTATGCATGAATGGGTGAAACGTATGCCTTGAATGTTTAATCACATGATTTCTGAAATGTATGCCACAGGGTTTGAGGTTTCTGAAACCATACTGTTATTCATGAAAAAAATGCTTATCGTGTTTCACTAACCCTTTTGTTGAGTTTTTGTGAGGGCTCACAGACTCTTGCAGAGATGGTTTGCGTGGTTGTCCCACTTTATTTGTGGGATACCCCCTGGAGGTTCATTCCGATTACCTGTACTGACTCACTTTTCTTTGATGGCATTAGCTTGGGAGGTCCCTGGGCTTCTTACTCCTTTAATTGCTGTTACTTCGGATCTTCATCCGTGTGGTACTTTTACCTCGTTTCCGCATTTTATCGCTTTCTTAGCTGGAAGACCTCGATAGGAGGCATTTGTTTTCTTTTGTTTATTTACTTCTGAGCCCCTTGTTGGCACATTTACTTTATACATGTTTGTTTTGTATGTGTTCGTATCCCTGCAGGTAGCGCGGTTCCTTCATCAAGGACTGCCTTTTTGCCCTTGAGCATCCCAAACCCTAAAACCCAAAGCAACACGTTAACTCCTTCTACTACAGGCGAGTAAGTCTCCAAAGGTCGAGCATCCGGTAGATTGCGTAGTGACGTCGTTCGTCCAAAACCCAATCCACAACCCCGTAGTTAGCCGAACTACGGCTTGCTCTGATTCTCATTCCAGATGAGATACGTAGGCATAAGACGCGATGTCTTAGCGAGCACACATCCCCCAACCCATAGGTCAGCCGAGCTACGAAGACTCTGATTCTCATATTCAGATGAGATACGTATGCAGTGGATGCGACATCCGCGCGAGTCATTTTCATTTAACCCCCTTTTTTTTTGACAAACAGCACAAGATAAACCCACACCCTTTAGACGAAAACTACAAAAGTGGATCCCGTAGAGTACTACGAATGCGTAGGGGTGCTAATACCTTCCCTTCGCATAACCGACTCCCGAACCCAAGATTTGGTTGCGAGACCCCGTCTTGTCCTTTCCTTTTTCAGGTTTACTTCGAGCGTTTTCTTTCCCTCCTTTGGGATGAATAACGCACGGTGGCGACTCTTCTGTCATTTTCTTTCGCCGGTTGTTTTTTTCGCGCACTGTATTTTTCAGGTTGCGACATTAACCAACGAACAGTGTCAATTGAAGTCTTGAGTCGTAACCGATTATTCATTCTTTGACTTGAACTTTGCACTTGAATAACATTTCTAATATGACCATCTTGATTCAACAAGTCTTGACAAGCTTTCATTGCATTGTTGTGTGGTGAGCAAGGATCCTTCCCTATGTGTTTAAGAAAGGAACAATGTTTTCCATTCCTAACTTTCTTCCAATTTCTAAAACCCATAGAAATAAAGACAAGTGATCCGGGACGTCCACTTAGTTTTTTGCTAAATAGGTAACATGGTAAGCAATATGCGACATCTTCAGATGGTGAATATTCTAACCATGATGGAAATATGCTAAACCAAGTAGGTTGAAACCTTCTCGGATGATCCTCGTTACCGGACAAAGGATAATTTTCTAAATGAATTTGATATGGACCCCATTTTAGATTAGCTCTTTGTATTGCATCCACTTTATTTGGTGGATATTTCCAAATCGGAGGATGCTTTCCAGGACCGCGTTCCAAAGAATTTTCAAAACCATGATGCTCTTCAATTGTTGGATTCTCAAGAACTGTTTCAGATTCGGATGTCGGGATTATAATTTCTTCATCTCTATCTTCTCTTTCAATTTCACATGCTTTTGAAAAAAGAATCAATTTTCCTATTATTCATATTTACTCTTCATATAATATCATATCAGATCCAAAAATCAATTTAGAGAACATAAAAATTAAAAGAGAAAAAAATTAATAAACTTAATTAATCAACTTTAATCCGCTTTCAAATACCGGTAACTTCACTATTAGAAATTAGCAGCAACAATGATTAAATAAACCTTATTACAGTGTATAACTATATTTGTAAATTACAGTGTTATGAATTGGCTTAATAAACCTCATATAGATTATTTTAACACATCAAAAAAGAAGAACCCTAAAAATCTCAAAAACACAAATCAAGCAATCACTTTAACTTGTTACTTTTTATAAAAGAAGAATGAATAAAGTTTTTTACCTGTTAGATGTCGATCACTTTAATATGTTCCGATTTCGGTACCGATAGCAAACCCAGATGAGAAAGAAAGGAAAGGTAGGAGCTTTTTACCTTATCTGTATTTTAACCTAACTTTGAATGAAAAAGAAAAAAGAAAAATTAATTTTAATTTAAAATAAGGATGTTTTAGTAATTTAATATATATGAATTAAAAAAAAATAAAAAGTTGAGGGGTGGCTGTGGCCTTCCCACGTCCCCCCTCAGTTCCGCCACTGTATAGTATCACAACAAGATGTCGTGACATGTTGATCAGACATCTTTGCAGGTTTTATTTTACTTCTTGGAAGAATTATTTTATTATGAGATATATGAAGATTCTCTGAATATTCAGCTATCATACCTGACTGTCCAAGGAGGTTTTTTTAGGAACTCTTGTTTCGTTTCCAGCTGTGCACTTACTTCATGAAAAGGGATGTCAAAACATTTAAGGAAACATTTGGTTTGATTCGGCAGAAGATTGTGCAGACTGGATGTCGAAACATTTAAGGAAACATTCGATTTGATTATGTAGACTGGATGTCGAAACATTTAAGGAAACATTAGATTTGATTATGCAGAATGAATGTTAAAACATTTAAGGAGACATCATATTTGATTCTGCATAATTTATGTCAAAACATTTAAGGAGACATCATATTTGATTCTGCAGAATGGATGACGGAACATTTAAGGAGACATCAGATTTGATTCTACATAATGGATGTAAAATCATTTCAGGAGAAATCAGATTTGATTTGATCAAATATTATGCATAACAAATGTCAAAACATATAAGGAGAAATCAGATTTGATTTGATCAAATATTATGCAGAACCGATTCAAAACATTTAAGGAGACATCAAATTTAATTTGATCAAATATTATGCAGAACAAATGTCAAAACATTTAATGAGACATCAAATTTGATTTGATCAGATTTGATTTAATCTGCTATTTTTTAGCCCGAAACCCATGCTTACCAAAGGCTATTTAAAGAGGATGTTACTAAACCTTATTGATAGAAGACAGGGTTGCACTGGAAATTGTTATTGTTAAGGTTTAGTTGTCGTTGTTATTTGTGAGCCATTCTAGTATCTCTTTGATACTTGAATTGGATTGAGTTTATTGAGTTGTATGTGTGAATCACTCATGAGATTTTAAGAAAGAATGTATTATGTTTCATTGGAAGTGTGTCTTTTGTTGTTTGATTGTTTTCAGTTGTTATCACTGTTGTGTGATTGAAGGGAAGTGAGAGGAGTCTCATATCTAGGAGAGTTTTAGATAGAAATTCCAAGGGTAGTGATTAGGTGAGAAGTTTGTAAAACCAGAGGTTGTTTAGAACTTCAAACTAATACTATTATAGTGGAGTTCCTTCCTAGCTTGGATGCCCCATATGTAGGTGATGTTGCACTGAACTGGGTTAATAATTGACCTGTGTTATTTACCTCTTGTTTTTTTCACTATAATTGTTTCTGGTGTGACATGTCCTGAACCTGGTGTCGTGACATTGTATATGACATATGTTATCTGCGTAATTGTTTTTGGTGTGACATGTCATGAACCTGGTGTCGTGACATCATATACGACATATTTTATATGCTTACTATTATTGTTGTGAGAAGTCCTGATATTAGTGTCGTGACATCGAATATAACATTTGATATCTGCATACCAGAATTTCAATTGGTATCAGAGCAGACACCCTGTTCTTTTTTGGGTGAGCTCTAGGGAGATACTTTCTGGTACCATGGAAGGGGGATTTGTTAACAGACCACCCATCTTAGATGGCATCAACTATGACTATTGGAAGGTGCATATGGTGGCATTCCTAAAATCTATGGATATCAAGGCTTGGAAAGCTGTCATCAAGGGTTGGGAACTTCCTGTTGTGAAGGACAAAGATGGGAAGGCTACTACTAACTTGAAGCCTAAAGAGGACTGGTTAAGGAAGAAGATGAACTGGCTCTTGGAAACTCCAAAGCTTTGAATTCTTTATTCAATGTAGTTGAAAAAAACATATTCATGTTAATAAACACCTGTACTGTGGCCAAAGATGCATGGGAAATTCTCAGAACCACTCATGAAGGCATATCTAAAGTGAAGATGTATAAACTTCAGCTTCTCACTACTAGATTTAAGAATCTAAAGATAAAAAATGATGAGAGTAATCATGATTTTCACATGAATGTTCTTGAAATAGCAAATTCATCTAGTGCATTCGGAGAGAAGATGTCAGAAGAAAAGCTGGTTAGAAAAATTCTCAGGTCCCTACCTAAGAAATTTGACATGAAGGTCACAACCATTGAAGAAGCCCAAGACATTAGCAACATGAGAATAGATGAACTTGTTGGGTCACTCCAAACTTTTGAATTGGGTATTAGTGACATACCCGAAAAGAAGAACAAGAGCATAACTTTTGTTTCCAATACTGAGGATGAAGAGGATCAATGTGACTTGGAAACTAATGAAGGAATTTCTAACGCCATTGTGCTTCTTGGGAGGCAATTCAATAAGGTGTTGAAGAAAATGGATAGGAAGTCAAGACCTGATGTCAAGAACATGTCATTCGACATCTAAGAATAATGATTCTCAGAGAAAAGCAAGAAAAGAAGAAAATCCCAATCAAGGTAAAGGTATTCAATGTCATGAATGTGAGGGTTTTGGTCACATTAGATCAAAATATCCTACATATCTCAAGAAACAAAAGAAGGGCTCATCTGTTTCTTTGTCTGATGATTCTGAAGGTGAAACCAATGATGAAACTGCTAAGCATGTTACAACATTCATTGGTAGATATGAATCTGATTAAGATTCTTGTGATGAGGATGTCTCTTATGAAGAATTGGCTGCTTCCTACAAAGAGCCTTGTGTCAGAAGTGAAAAGGTTTGTAAGACAGGAGAAGAGTAAAAGAGAATCATAGCTGAACTGCAGGATGAAAAAAAGAAACTTTTATCTACTGTCACTAATCTTAAAAATGAGGTAACTCTATTGTATTCTAAACTTGAAATCATGACCAAATCCATAAGAGTGCTGAACAATGGGTCTGATATGCTAGATGAAATTCTTTAAGTTGGAAAAGAGGCTGGAAACCTAAAAGGTATAGGCCTTAATTAGAAAATATAAAAATAAACAAGGAAAAACCCCTGTGACAAAATTTATTCCTCTAGAAAGGAAGTATGAGCCCATGATGTCCGACACAATGTCACAACATCCTTCCAGACATCAAGAAAATCAAACTAAAGTCAAGTTTTTGCCTTGAAAATGTTACTAATGTGGTAAATATGGACATATAAAGGCTTTATGCTACAGACTGTATGGTTACCCAAAATATCTAACACATCCTAGGGCTAATCATGTGATGACCAAAACTAGAAAGGAGTGGAAACCTAAGGTTGTTTCACATGAAACTACTTATTCTTCCACATGCTTAATGTCCAAGGAAGATGAAGTCAAGTTGTGGCACCAAAAACTTGGACATATGAATCTCAAAGGGATATCTCTTAGTTACTCTACAAACAATAAAGCTTGCATGATATTTAAATCCAGAACCAAGGGCATGATGGAATCAATTAATATTATGGTTGATGATTCAATTATTGTAAAAGGGACTGATATCGATAAAGATGTTAGAACATCATCTCAACAGATTGATGCTTCAGAAAATATGGAAGACATTGAGTAAAACATTAAGCCAACAAAGAATGAATCAAATGCTTCTGCTGACATCTGAGTTGTTTGTTTTTCTGTTTGATTTTGAATGTTTTTTATGGGCCTTTGCCCTGAATATTACACCTTTGTGTGCCATGGTTTGTACCTCTAACTCACATGTTATGCTACTTCTTTGCTCTATTATTTTGTTTCCATTGATGAATGTCTAATGGGTTTGTCATATTTTGGCTAAAAATGGGGAGTAAATAGTGTAAAGTTGTGCTAGTTGTGCTCTTGATTTTTTTATTCTATGTGTGAAGGCTCTGTGTGAAGGTTGTTTCTTTGAGGGGAAGTATGTTTCCTGTGTGACAGGGGGAAGTTATTTCTGTGTTGCTGATCATGACATTCAGGGGGAGTTTGATTTGTTTGTGCTTAGGCTATTGTGTACTTGCTGTGATGTCAGACAAAATGTCTTGACATTTTGTTTCATAGAATTCTGTTTGTGTTTAGAATGTTGTGCATTTGGTGTGATCTTAGATAGAATGTCTTGACATTTTATTTCAGAGAATTCTGTTTGTGCTTAGGCTATCGTGTGCTTGCTGTGATGTCAAACAAAATGTCTTGACATTTTGTTTCTGAAGGAGGCTTGGAGTGTGAGAGCTTTATGTCTTCTCTATGAGGCTGGGTTTTTAATTTTTTTTTGCTACGTGTGCCTTGGATATGTCTTGGTGTTATACCAAGTGTTTGGTTGTTTGGTTTTTGTGCATGTGATTATTTCTGTTGTTTTATGTTTTCTCCAACTATATGATGTAAAGGTTGTTTAAGCCAAAATTTTCCAAATGAGGAGATTGTTAGGTCTGTGCTTTTATGATTGGCATCAATTTTATTAAAACATGTATCACAACAAGATGTTAAGCAAGCTGTCGTGATATGTTGATAAGACATCTTTGCAGGTTTTATTTTACTTCTTGGAAGACTTATTTTATTATGAGATATATGAAGTTTGTCTGAATATCTAGCTATCATATCTGACTGCTGTAACACCCTTCTAAAATACCCCAAATATTTAATTAAAATAACAACATATATAAATCAGAGTAATTATGCCATTTAAGGGTGTCACACAATATTTCACACTATTCATCAAAGTAGCTTGTCATGCTCATTTATTTATCAAATAAAACAGTTGCATAATACACAGCGGATAGAGATCAAATCGATCATTCAAAACATGCAACATACTACATGTAAACTGGTTCAACAATCATCAACAACACAATTAAAATGTTCCCTCCCGATGTTACATCTATCAGAGCATGACTCACTAAGGAGACTACACTAGACTCCAAGCATTAGCTTCTACTCAACTCATTGCTCGTTACCTGAAAAATAGTTGTAAGGGTGAGTTCCTCAATCGATATAATAAGCATTATAAAATCTCATGTCGTGTTAAGTAATTTGACACATTAATCACCCTAATCACAACATACAATCAGTAACAGCACATCAGCTCAACATCATCTTCACACCAACATAAAACACAAGTATAATCTCAAATCATACTCCATAACAACACAAACACACGTATAATATTGGAATACATCCATTCATATTATACGCCATACATACATTATGCAATGAGACTCCACACATGCGGTACCGACGATTCTTGAACATATAGTTCAAGCTCACCGATCAATCCAGATGCGGCTACTAAGCTCACTAGTCCCACTCATTTGAGATCTAATGACTCACTCACTAATTCCTCACCATGGGAATTAGCTACAGCCCCGAAGGCTATGCTATGCACACTAATCATCTAGCATGCAAACATCAACAACAAATCCACAATGATTCACTCACTAATTCCTCACCATGGGAATTAGCTACAGCCCCACAGGCTATGCTATGCACGCTAATCATCTAGCAATGCAACATCAACAACAATTCACAATGGACATATGCTCACACTCTAAGCCATACAACAGTCCATTCACAAATACATGCATAATATATACATTCACAGCATTATGCATATCATCATACATCATCAACACATGTATCAACACATCATATCATGTCAAATAATTAAACACCGTATTAGCACACTCTACTAATAACTGTACTGCTCAAAACAGCGGGAAATAATCCCTATTACATCATACGCCAACATAGGCCAACTCGCAATTATGTACACAACATTAAAAAGCCAATTTTTCCACTCTGCAACAGTGTTAACCGGTTAACGCCCTGGGTTAACCGGTTAACGCAGCACAACACGCTTCCTGTCCCAAAACTTAACAGTGTTAACCGGTTAACGCCCTGGGTTAACCGGTTAACGCAGCACAAACAGCAATATTTCAGCAATCACAACAGTGTTAACCGGTTAACGCCCTGGGTTAACCGGTTAACGCAAGCAAAACAACACATTTTCAATTTTCAAAACAGTGTTAACCGGTTAACACCCTGGGTTAACCGGTTAACGCAAGACAGAAGCTGTTCCTGCGCTAACTCAAGGCAGAATGCAGAATTCTCCGCATTTTCCGCCGTTGGAGGACTTCCGGACCTCCGATTCCAATTCCGTAAAAAGCTATACGTTCGGGAAAACACGACTCACGAAATTACGGATTCAATTTCAGTTTTTAACACAGTTTATCCAACGTAATTCCAGCATTCAACAATCCCAATTAGGGTCAAATCAACGGCTTATCACTACCCATTACATGCTAACCCATAATACCCATTAAACGACGATAAACCCCCCTTACCTGAGTTAATCCGGCAAAATCTCTAAGCTCCAAGTTCTTCTCCAACCTTTGCTCTCTGGTTCTTCCTCTTTGCCCCTTTCTCCTCTTCTCTGCAGCTTCTCAGTTTTCACGTAAAACCCTTTTACAAAATGAAAACTCTTTTTCCTTATTCCAACTTATATATTTTCCAATAATTATTATTCCAAAATAATAGTAATAATAGTCCAATTATCTAATTAAATTAATAATAAATTATTAACTTAATTTAAATAATTATTTCATTATTATCGGGGTGTTACAACTCTCCCCCACTAAAAGAGTTTTCGTCCTCGAAAACATACCTCAATCGAATAACTCCGGATAAGACTCCTTCATCTGACTCTCGAGTTCCCAAGTCACATTGCCACCTGCTGGTCCTCCCCAAGCTACCTTCACCAAGGCAATCTCTTTACCCCGCAACTGCTTCAACTCTCGATCCTCGATCCTCATAGGTGATGTTTCAACAGTCAGGTTATCTCTCACCTGTACATCATCTACTTGGACTACATGCGACGGATCATGAATGTACCTCCTCAACTGAGACACATGAAAAACCTCATGCAAATTCGCAAGTGACGGCGGTAAAGCGATACGATAGGCTACTTCCCCTATCCTCTCCAAAATCTGATAAGGACCAATAAATCGAGGTGTCAACTTCTTTGACTTCAAAGCTCGACCAACCCCAGTTATCGGAGTAACACGAAGAAACACATGATCTCCTTCTTGAAATTCAAGTGACTTCCTCCTCTTGTCATGATAACTCTTCTGACGACTCTGAGCAATTCTCATTTTCTCCTGAATCATCTTAATCTTTTCCGTAGTCTGTTGAACAATCTCCGGTCCAACCACAGCACTCTCACCGGACTCATACCAACATAAAGGTGTCCGACATCTCCTACCATACAAAGCTTCAAACGGTGCCATACCAATGCTCGAATGAAAACTATTGTTGTAGGTAAACTCAATCAAAGGTAAATAACAATCCCAAGCACCTCCCTTTTCCAAAACACAAGCCCTCAAAAGATCCTCTAGTGACTGAATCGTCCTCTCAGTCTGACCATCAGTCTGCGGATGATATGCAGAACTCAATCTCAGCTTAGTTCCCAAAGCCTTCTGCAAACCTTCCCAGAACTTCGATGTAAATCTAGGATCTCTGTCCGAAACAATACTCGACGGAATACCATGCAAACTTACAATCTTCTCAATATACAACTCGGCTAATCTCTCTAACGGATAATCCATTCTGATCGGAATGAAATGAGCCGACTTTGTCAATCTGTCAACAATCACCCAAATAGCTTCACAATTCTTACTTGTCCTCGGTAAACCAGAAACAAAATCCATACTGATACTATCCCACTTCCACTCTGGAATAGCCAACGGTTGCATTAGCCCAGACGGCTTCTGATGCTCAATCTTTGACTTCTGACAAGTCAAACAGGAATAAACAAAACTCGCAATTTCTTTCTTCATTCCCGGCCACCAAAATAACTTCTTCAAATCATGATACATCTTCGTAGCTCCAGGATGAATACTCAAGCCACTACGATGTCCTTCCTCAAGAATACTCTTCTTAAGTTCGATAACATCCGGAATACACACCCGATTACCAAATTTCAAAACACCATTCTCATCGACTCTGAATTCACCACCTTGGCCTTGATTCACTAAAGTCAACTTATCAACCAATAGCATATCGGATTTCTGACCCTCTCTGATCTCATCCAGAATACCACTCGTCAACTTCAACATTCCCAATTTAACACTCTTGTGAGTACTCTCACACACCAAACTCAAGTCTCTAAACTGCTCAATCAAATCCAATTCCTTAACCATTAACATAGACATATGCAATGATTTCCGACTCAATGCATCAGCTACTATGTTTGCTCTACCCGGATCGTAATTCAAACCAAAGTCATAATCCTTCAGAAATTCTAACCATCTCCTCTGTCTCATATTCATCTCTTTCTGATCAAACAAATACTTTAAACTTTTATGGTCACTGAAAACCTCAAATCTTGATCCATACAAGTAATGCCTCCATAATTTCAGGACAAATACCACAGCTGCCAACTCTAAATCATGCGTCGGATAGTTCCTTTCATGAACCCTCAGTTGTCTCGAAGCATAAGCTATAACCTGCTTATTCTGCATCAACACACCACCCAAACCCAACAATGAAGCATCACAGTAAACTTCAAATAGTTCCGACGAACTCGGTAATATCAAAATAGGAGCAGTAGTCAACCTTCTCTTTAACTCTTGGAAACCTTCTTCACATTTTGAGTCCCAAACAAACGCTTGCCCCTTTCTAGTCAACATCGTCAACGGTAACGCCAACTTAGAAAATCCCTCAATGAACTTCCTATAATAACCAGCCAATCCAAGAAAACTCCTTATCTCAGAAACTGACTTCGGAGCTTCCCACTTAGATACCGCTTCTATCTTAGAAGGATCAACAGCAACACCACCTCTTGAAATCACATGACCAAGAAAACTAACCTCTTCTAACCAAAATTCACATTTAGAGAGTTTAGCAAATAACTTCTTTTCTCGTAGAACTTCTAAAACCACTCTCAAATGCTCAGCATGCTCTTCTTCAGATTTCGAATACACCAAAATGTCATCAATAAACACCACAACAAACTGGTCTAGGTACGGATGGAAAATCCTATTCATATACTCCATGAATACTCCAGGCGCATTAGTCACACCAAAAGGCATTACAGAATACTCATAATGTCCATACCTTGTTCTGAAAGCAGTCTTCTGAATATCCTCAGTTTTCACACGTATCTGATGATACCCAGACCTCAAATCTATCTTGCTGAACACACTCGCACCAACCAACTGATCCATCAAATCATCAATCCTCGGCAAAGGATACCGATTCTTGATCGTCACTTTATTCAGTTGCCTGTAGTCCACACACAGCCTCATAGTACCATCTTTCTTCTTAACCAATAACACTGGTGCACCCCACGGTGACACACTCGGACGAATAAATTTCTTATCCAACAGATCTTCCAACTGACTCTTCAATTCAGTTAGCTCAACAGCGGACATACGGTACGGAGCCATCGATATCGGTCTAGTACCAGGTACCAAATCAATCGAGAACTCAACTTCACGCTCTGGTGGTAATTCATTCACTTCTTCAGGAAACACATCAGGAAAATCACACACCACGGCTAGATCGCCAATCCCCAGTTTATCTTTAGCCTCTAAAGTCGCTAACAGCATAAACAACTCTGCCCCATCTGCTACTGCCTCATTCACTTGCCTTGCCGATAGAAACAAACTCTTTCCTTCCTCAATCTCAGGAAAGACCACAGTCTTATCAAAACAATTGATAGAAACTCGGTTAAACACCAACCAATTCATACCCAATATAACATCAATCTGCACTAGTGGAAGACACACTAGGTCCATTCCAAAGTCTCTACCAAAAATACTCAAAGGACAATTTAAACAAACTGAAGTAGTAGTCACTGAACCCTTCGCAGGAGTATCAATCACCATACTACCAAGCATCTCAGATATCTCTAACTTAAGTTTCACAGCACAATCCAAAGATATAAAGGAATGAGTAGCACCGGTGTCAATAATAGCTACAAGAGGAAAGCCATTAATATAACACGTACCTCGGATCAAACGATCATCTGCAGAAGTCTCAGAACCCGATAAAGCAAAGACCTTGCCTCCTGACTGATTCTCTTTCTTCGGCTTAGGACACTGTGGACTGATATGACCCAACTCTCCACAGTTGAAACAAGTTACAGTCTTCAACCGACACTCTGCAGCCAAATGACCACCTTTTCCACACTTGAAACACTTCATCTCAGCACTGGTACACTCATGGACACGATGTCCAGCCCGACCACATCTATAACACTTAACAGGGGCACTAGAGTCTCCCCCACTAGGCCTCTTCATCCCACTCTGTCTCTGAAAACCTTTGCCAGCTGCATACGGTTTTCCACGGTCATTCTGATTCTTGCCTTTCTTATCAACCCTTTGCTGATAGCTCTCTGCTCTGGCTTTGGAATCCTGTTCAAAAATCCTGCAACAGTCAACCAAGTCAGAAAACACTCTGATCCGTTGGTATCCAATAGCCTGCTTGATCTCAGGACGCAACCCGTTCTCAAACTTCACACATTTCGAAAATTCTCCAGCAGCCTCATTATAGGGAGTGTAATACTTCGACAGCTCTGTGAACTTAGCAGCATACTCCGTAACAGACTTGTTACCCTGTTTCAACTCTAAGAACTCTATCTCTTTCTTTCCTCTGACATCTTCTGGAAAGTACTTCCTCAGGAATCTCTCTCTGAACACAGCCCAAGTGATTTCAGCATTCCCAGCAGTTTCCAACTCAGTGCGGGTAGCAACCCACCAATCATCAGCTTCTTCTGACAGCATATGCGTACCGAACCTGACCTTCTGGTTATCGGCACACTCAGTCACTCGGAAGATTCTCTCTATCTCCTTCAACCACTTCTGAGCGCCATCTGGATCGTATGCTCCCTTGAACATTGGAGGATTGTTCTTCTGGAACTCACTCAGTTGACGAGCAGCTCCCATTCCCACCACATTCGGATTCCCTCCAAGTACTCCAGCTAGCATACCCAGAGCCTCAGCAATCGCAGCATCATCTCTACCTCTTCCAGCCATCTCTATTCTGAAAACCCAAACAAACTAAAACAATAAGTACTGATAGGGTTACACAACACCTATACCGTACAGGGGAAACAGAATAATTACGACTCGACTCGACCGACTATGCTCTGATACCACTAATGTAACACCCTTCTAAAATACCCCAAATATTTAATTAAAATAACAACATATATAAATCAGAGTAATTATGCCATTTAAGGGTGTCACACAATATTTCACACTATTCATCAAAGTAGCTTGTCATGCTCATTTATTTATCAAATAAAACAGTTGCATAATACGCAGCGGATAGAGATCAAATCGATCATTCAAAACATGCAACATACTACATGTAAACTGGTTCAACAATCATCAACAACACAATTAAAATGTTCCCTCCCGATGTTACATCTATCAGAGCATGACTCACTAAGGAGACTACACTAGACTCCAAGCATTAGCTTCTACTCAACTCATTGCTCGTTACCTGAAAAATAGTTGTAAGGGTGAGTTCCTCAATCGATATAATAAGCATTATAAAATCTCATGTCATGTTAAGTAATTTGACACATTAATCACCCTAATCACAACATACAATCAGTAACAGCACATCAGCTCAACATCATCTTCACACCAACATAAAACACAAGTATAATCTCAAATCATACTCCATAACAACACAAACACACGTATAATATTAGAATACATCTATTCATATTATACGCCATACATACATTATGCAATGAGACTCCACACATGCGGTACCGACGATTCTTGAACATATAGTTCAAGCTCACCGATCAATCCAGATGCGGCTACTAAGCTCACTAGTCCCACTCATTTGAGATCTAATGACTCACTCACTAATTCCTCACCATGGGAATTAGCTACAGCCCCGAAGGCTATGCTATGCACACTAATCATCTAGCATGCAAACATCAACAACAAATCCACAATGATTCACTCACTAATTCCTCACCATGGGAATTAGCTACAGCCCCACAGGCTATGCTATGCACGCTAATCATCTAGCAATGCAACATCAACAACAATTCACAATGGACATATGCTCACACTCTAAGCCATACAACAGTCCATTCACAAATACATGCATAATATATACATTCACAGCATTATGCATATCATCATACATCATCAACACATGTATCAACACATCATATCATGTCAAATAATTAAACACCGTATTAGCACACTCTACTAATAACTGTACTGCTCAAAACAGCGGGAAATAATCCCTATTACATCATACGCAAACATAGGCCAACTCGCAATTATGTACACAACATTAAAAAGCCAATTTTTCCACTCTGCAACAGTGTTAACCGGTTAACGCCCTGGGTTAACCGGTTAACGCAGCACAACACGCTTCCTGTCCCAAAACTTAACAGTGTTAACCGGTTAACGCCCTGGGTTAACCGGTTAACGCAGCACAAACAACAATATTTCAGCAATCACAACAGTGTTAACCGGTTAACGCCCTGGGTTAACCGGTTAACGCAAGCAAAACAGCACATTTTCACAATTCAAAACAGTGTTAACCGGTTAACACCCTGGGTTAACCGGTTAATGCAAGACAAAAGCTGTTCCTGCGCTAACTCAAGGCAGAATGCAGAATTCTCCGCATTTTCCGCCGTTGGAGGACTTCCGGACCTCCGATTCCAATTCCGTAAAAAGCTATACGTTCGGGAAAACACGACTCACGAAATTACGGATTCAATTTCAGTTTTTAACACAGTTTATCCAACGTAATTCCAGCATTCAACAATCCCAATTAGGGTCAAATCAACGGCTTATCACTACCCATTACATGCTAACCCATAATACCCATTAAACGACGATAAACCCCCCTTACCTGAGTTAATCCGGCAAAATCTCTAAGCTCCAAGTTCTTCTCCAACCTTTGCTCTCTGGTTCTTCCTCTTTGCCCCTTTCTCCTCTTCTCTGCAGCTTCTCAGTTTTCACGTAAAACCCTTTTACAAAATGAAAACTCTTTTTCCTTATTCCAACTTATATATTTTCCAATAATTATTATTCCAAAATAATAGTAATAATAGTCCAATTATCTAATTAAATTAATAATAAATTATTAACTTAATTTAAATAATTATTTCATTATTATCGGGGTGTTACAACTGCCCAAAAAGTATTTTTTAGGAACTCTTGTTTCGTTTCTAACTGTGCACTTATTTCATAAAAGGGATGTCGAAATATTTAAGGAAACATTTGATTTGATTCTACAGAAGATTGTGCAGGCTGGACGTCGAAACATTTGATTTGATTTTGCAGAAGATTGTGCAGATTGGATGTCGAAACATTTTAAGAAACATTAGATTTGATTCTGTAGAATGGATGTCAAAACATTTAAGGTGACATCAGATTTGATTATGCAGAATAGATGTCAAAACATTTAAGGAGACATCAGATTTGATTATGCATAATGGATGTCGAATCATTTAAGGAGACATCAGATTTGATTCTGCAGAATGGATGTCAAAACATTTAAGGAGACATCAAATTTGATTTGATCAAATATTATGCAGAATAGATGTCAAAATATTTAAGGAGACATCAAGATTTGATTTGATTAAATATTATGCAGAACAGATGTTAAAACATTTAATAAGACATCAAATTTGATTTGATCATATTTGATTTGGTTTGGTTTTATTAGCTATTTTTTAGCCCGAACCCATGCTTACCAAAGGCTATTTAAAGAGGACGTTACTAAACCTAATTGATAGAAGAAAGAGTTGCGCTGGAAATTATTATTGTTAGGGTTTAGTTGTCGTTGGTATTTGTGAGCCATTCTAGTATCTCTTTGGTACTTGAATTTGAATGAGTTTATTGAGTTTTAATTGTAAATCACTCATGAGCTTTTAAGCAAGAGTGTATTCTGCTTCATTAAAAGTGTGTTTTTTGTTCTTTGATTGTTTTCAATTGTTACCACTACTATGTGATTGAAGGGAAGTGAGAGGGGTCTCATATCTAGGAAAGTCATAGATAGAAATTCCAAGGGTAGTGATTAGGTGAGAAGTTTGTAAAACCAGAGGTTGTTTAGAACTTCAAACTAATACTATTATAGTGGAGTTCCTTCCTAGCTTGGATGCCCCACATGTAGGTGATGTTGCACTGAACTGGGTTAACAATTGACCTGTGTTATTTACCTCTTGTTTTTTTCACTGTAATTGTTTCTGGTGTGACATGTCCTGAACCTGGTGTCGTGATATCGTATACGACATCTGTTATCTGCGAAATTGTTTATGGTGTGACATGTCATGAACACGGTGTTGTGACATTGTATACGACATATGTTATCTGCTTACTATTATTATTGTGTGAAGTCCTGATATTAGTGTCGTGACATCGCATGCGACATCTGATATATGCATACCATAATTTCAATTGGTATTAGAGCAGGCACCGTGTTCTATTTTCCGTGAGCTCCAGGGAGATACTTTTTGGTACCATGGAAGGAGGATTTGTTAACATACCACCTATCTTATATGGAAGCAACTATGACTGTTGGAAGGCACATATGGTGGAATTCCTAAAATCTATGAATAGCAAGACTTGGAAAGCTGTCATCAAGGTTTGGGAATATCCTGTTGTGAAGGACAAAGATAGGAAGGCTACTACTGACTTGAAGCCTAAAGAGTTTTGGTCTAAGGAAGAAGATGAACTGGCTCTTGGAAACTCCAAAGCTTTTAATTCTTTATTCAATGTAGTTGAAAAAAACATATTCATGTTAATAAACACCTGTACTGTGGCCAAAGATGCATGGGAAATTCTCAGAACCACTCATGAAGGCATATCTAAAGTGAAGATGTATAAACTTCAGCTTCTCACTACTAGATTTAAGAATCTAAAGATAAAAAATGATGAGAGTAATCATGATTTTCACATGAATGTTCTTGAAATAGCAAATTCATCTAGTGCATTGGGAGAGAAGATGTCAGAAGAAAAGCTGGTTAGAAAAATTCTCAGGTCCCTACCTAAGAAATTTGACATGAAGGTCACAACCATTGAAGAAGCCCAAGACATTAGCAACATGAGAGTAGATGAACTTGTTGGGTCACTCCAAACTTTTGAATTGGGTATTAGTGACATATTTGAAAAGAAGAACAAGAGCATAACTTTTGTATCCAATACTGAGGATGAAGAGGATCAATGTGACTTGAAGACTGATGATGGAATTTCTAATGCCATTGTGCTTCTTGGAAGGCAATTCAATAAGGTGTTGAATAAAATGGATAGGAAGTCAAGACCTGATGTCAAGAACATGTCATTCGACATTAGTAAGAACAATGATTGTTAGAGAAAAGCAAGAAAAGAAGAAAATCCCAATCAAGTTAAAGGTATTCAATATCATGAATGTGAGGGTATTGGTCACATTAGATCAGAATGTCCCACGTATCTCAAGAATTAAAGTAAGGGCTCGTCTGTTTCTTTGTCTGATGATTTTGAAGGTGAAACCAATGATGAAACTGCTAAGCATGTTACATCTTTCATTGGTAGATATGAATCTGATGAAGATTCTTGTGATGAGGATGTCTCTTAGGAAGAATTGGCTACCTCCTACAAAGAGTCTTGTGTCATAAGTGAAGAGGTGTGTATGACAGGAGAAGATCAGAAGAGAATAATTACTCAACTATAGGATGAAAAGGAGAAACTTTTATTATTGTCACTGATCTTGAAAATGAGGTAACTCTATTGTATTCTAAACTTTAAAGCATGACAAAATCCATAAGAATGGTTAATAATGGGTCTGATATGCTAGATGAAATTCTTCAAGTTGGAAAAGGGGCTAGAAACTTAGAAGGTATAGGTTTTAATTACCAATATCAAAATAAACAAGGAAAAACCCCTGTGACAAAATTTATTCCTCCAGAAAGGAAGTATGAGCCCATGATGTCTGATCAAGTGTTACAACATCTTGCTAGACATCAAGAAACTCAAATAAAAGTCAAGTTTTTTCCTTGGAAATGTCATTATTGTGGTAAATATGGACATATAAATCCTTTCTGCTACAGGATGCATGGTTATCAAAAACATCCAACACATCCTAGGGATAATCATGTGATGATTAAAACTAGAAAGGAGTGGAAACCTAAGGTTGTTCCACATGAAATTACTTGTTCTTCCACATGCCTAAAGTATAAGGAAGATGAAGTCATGTTGTGGCACCAAAAGCTTTGACATCTGAATCTCAAAGGGATATCTCTTGGTTACTCTACAAACAATGGAGCTTACAAGGTATTTAACTCCCGAACCAAGGGCATGATGGAATCCATTAATGTTGTGGTTGATGATTCAATTATTGTTAAAAGGACTGATGTTAATAAAGATGTTGGAACATCATCTCAGCATACTGATGCTTAAGAAAATATGGAAGACATTGAGTCAAAAATTGAGCCAATAAATAATGAATCAGATGCTTCTGCTGACATCTGAGCTGTTTGTTTTTCTGTTTGATTTTGTATGTTTTTTGTGGGCCTTTGCCCTGATTATTGCACCCTTGTGTGCCATGGTCCGTACCTCTAACTCATATGTTATGCTACTACTTTTCTCTATTGTTTTGTTGCCATTGATGAATGTCTGCTTGGTTTGTCATATTCTGGCTAAAATGGGGGAGTAGATAGTGTAGAGTTGTGCTCTTGATTTTTTTATTCTATGTTTGAAGGCTCTGTGTGAAGGTTGTTTATTTGAGAGGGAGTATGTTTTCTATGTGACAGGGTGAGTTATTTTTGTGTTGCTGATCATGACTCTCAAGGGGAATTTGATTTGTTTGTGCTTAGGCTGTTGTGAACTTTCTGTGATGTCAGACAAAATTTCTTAACATTTTGTTTTAGAGAATTCTGTTTGTGCTTAGGCTGTTGTGTACTTGCTGTGATCTAAGACAAAATGTCTTGACATTTTGTTTCAGAGAATTCTGTTTGTGCTTAGGCTATTGTGTGCTTGCTGTGATGTCAGACAAAATGTCTTGACATTTTGTTTTTGGAGGAGGCTTGGAGTGTGATAGTTTACTTCTCTCTATGTCTTCTATGTGAGGCTAGGTTTCTACTACTTTTTTTGCTACGTGTGCCTCTGATATGTCTTGGTGTTATACCAAGTGTTTGGTTTTTGTGCTTGTGATTATTGCTGTTGTTTTATCTTTTCTCCAACTATATGATGTAAAGGTTGTTTTATCCAAAAATTTCCAAAGGGGGGATTGTTAGGTCTACGCTTTTATGTTTGGCAACAATTTTGTTAAAACATGTATCGCAACAAGATGTTGAGCAAGATGTCGTGAAATGTTGATTAAACATCTTTGTAGGTTTTGGTTTACTTCTTGGAATACTTATTTTATTATGAGATATATGAAGATTCTTTGAATATTTAGCTATCATATCTGATTGTCAAAGAAGGTTTTTTTAGGAACTCTTGTTTCGTTTCCAGCTGTGCACTTGTTTCATAAAAAGGGGATGTCGAAACATTTAAGGAAACAATTGATTTGATTATGCAGATTGGATGTTGAAACATTTAAGGAAACATTTGATTTAATTCTGCAGAAGATTGTGCAGATTTGATGTTGAAACATTCAAGGAAACATTAGATTTGATTTTGCAAAATGGATGTCAAAACATTTAAGGAGACATCAGATTTGCTTCTGCAGAATGGATGTCAAAACATTTAAGGAGACATCAAATTTGATTTTGCAGAATGGATGTCAAAACATTTAAGGAGACATCAAATTTGATTCTGCATAATGGATGTCAAAACATTTAAGGACACATCAAATTTGATTTGATCAAATATTATATAACAGATGTCAAAACATTTAAGGAGACATCCAATTTGATTTGATCAAATATTATGCAGAACAAATGTCAAAAAATTTAATGAGACATAAAATTTAATTTGATCAGATTTGATTTGATTTGGTTTGTTTTGATATGTTGTTTTTTTATCCCGAAGCCCATGCTTACCAAAGGCTATTTAAAGAGGATGTTACTAAACCCAATTGACATAAGAGAGAGCTGCACTTGAATTTGTTATTGTTAGGGTTTAATTGTCATTGTTATTTGTGAGCTATTCTAATATCTCTTTGATACTTGAATTAGACTGAGTTTATTGACTTGTAATTGTGAATCACTCATGAAATTTTAAGGAAGAGTGTATTATGTTTCATTGGAAGTGTGTCTTTTGTTCTTTGATTGTTTTCTATTGTTATCACTGCTGTGTGATTGAAGGGAAGTGAGAGGGGTCTCATATCTAGGAGAGGCTTAGATAGAAATTCCAAGGGTAGTGATTAGGTGACAAGTTTGTAAAACCAAAGGTTGTTTAGAACTTCAAACTAATACTATTATAGTGGATTTCCTTCCTGGCTTGGATTCCCCCAGATAGGTGATGTTTCACTGAACTGGGTTAACAATTGACCTGTGTTATTTACTTCCTATTTTTTCACTTTAATTATTTCTGGTGTGACATGTCCTGAACCTGGTGTCGTGACATTGTATGCGACATTTTTTATCTGCGTAGTTGTTTCTAGTGTGACATGTCATAAACCTGGTGTCATACCCTAATTTTTAACACTAAGATCCCACATACCATTTGCATCCTTGCAGACAAACAATATCTCATTTTGGTCTTCTCCATCTCATCTTTGGGCTTGCCTTTTTGTAGGGATCATCAAGCACCTCTTTGTTAGTGTTTTACTTTTGTGTTTATATTTTCATTTCTTATCTAACCATTAATCAAAATAGCAAAAATATGTCTTGTTTCTTTAAGTTTATTATGCAAGGTAGCGCTTTCCCATCAAGAGCATCAAGTATGGATCCTCAGCTAGGGTTTGTGTTGATTCCTCAAGTAAAAGTATGGTCAACCATTGATTCTAAAATGTCTATTTATTAAGGATTGATCTCCAAGGTTCTCAAACATATTGCAATCTCATTTTTTGATCAAGGGAATCCCAAAGTTTGTTGTTTACTTCTCAAGAAAAGGTAAAGGTTCATGTGTTTATTTCCATGCCTTCTTCAACAAGCTACCTCAAACTTTGAGAAATTAAATCAAGAGAAATTCAAGGAAACCTTAGTTTGAGTTCATATGATCATCCATGTGCCTTGGAATGCAAGAAAAGTTCAAGTGCACAAGTTTATTCCAAGAGGTTTGACCAAAAAGTCAACATTTGAAATCAAAGTTCCAAGGATCACAACTACTTCAATTCTCATCGTTTTTGAGTGCTTTTTTTAACTTGACTCTTCTCAACATACTATACAACTCCTCTTCACTTGATAAGAGCCAATTATGCTTGGAGAATTATCAAAAGTTTGGAGACATTATAGGTCATTTGTGGACTTAGTGAACTTTGACCTATTTTTAAGTGACTTTTTCTCAACTTTAAAGGTTTATAAGTTCTTCAATTTTCAACATTTGAGGCTGGTTCTTTTTTTTCTTCATAATATCATTTGTGATGCCCTCTACAAGTTTTCTTTAAGGGTCAAGGTCAAATTATGCTTGGCCTCTTCACAGAGTGGTCAACAAATTGAAGTGTAATTTTGGTATCTTGCACTTTTCCGATCCCCAACCTCTTGTAAATGGATAACGGCATGAGACTCACACTTGCCCCAAGTCTATAAGGGCCTTTTTGAAAGATCTATCCCCAATAGTGCAAGGGATAGTTACCGCGCCTCGATCTTTATTCTTCACCGGAATCTTCATACCCTGCAAAATTACACTACAAGTTTTGGTTAGTACAATCGAGTCAATATCGATGCTCCTCTTCTTTAAAATAATATCCTTCATAAATTTGGCATAAGAGGGCATTTGTTCAAGTGCCTCAAAGAACGGAATGTTAATCTCAAGCTTTTTGAACATCTCTAAGAATTTCTCGAAGTTCTTCTCATGTTGCGCTTTCTTCTTATTTCTTGTGGGGAAATGGAGTTTGACAACCGGCTTTGGTTCACTAACTTTTTCTTTAACCACCAGTTTAGGCACCACCACCTCTTCACTCACAACCTCATTTTCTTTTATTTCCATCTCAACTTCAAGCAATTGGTCTTCTTCTTCGTCATCTTTCTCAGGGACTTCTTTCGATTTACCACTCCTTGTGGTTACAACACTCACATTATTATGCTCTCTTGGATTTGTAACTGTAGCACTAGGTAATGCACCCGGTGCTTGAGAACCCGCGAGTTATTGAGAAATCTGACTCATTTTCATTTCCAGATTTTTTATCTAAGCACCCGTGTTTCTTAGATTACTTCTAGTCTCCTCTTGAAATTGGGAACTTTGAGCCGCCATTTTTTCAATGGCAATTTCCCAATCCGTTTTTCTTGGTACCTATTGTTGAAGTTGTTGTTGTTGTTGTTGTGGTCGATACTGTTGTTGTGGTTGGATTTGATATTGATTGGGCGCTTGCTTCTGAACATTTCCTTGCTGGTCCTTCCAGGAGAAATTTAGATGATTTTTCCATCCCGGATTATATGTATTTGAGTAAGGGTTGTTCTGCTTTAGAAAATTAATCTCTTCTACCTGTTGTGCAGTTGCCACACAATGCATGGCGAAGTGAGGTCCCCCACAAATTTCACAACTAACCGCTTGAATTGGTTGAACCAGTTGAACTTGTGCCACCGTTTGTGTGTCAAGAGCCATTTTCTTGTGTCTTCGCTCTACTTCAGCTGTTATTTGATCTTCCATCTTCACAACTTGATTTGCTAGCTTGAGATCAATGATACCTTCAGGTTGACTTACACTGCGGTCATAGAGCTCCAGCTGCTCATTTGTTGCAATGGCTTCGATGATTTTCTTTATTCCAATGGCTGTTGTAAAATTTGTTGAGCCACCGACAACCGTGTCTATGAGTTGCTTAGTTTTCATTCTAAGGCCATTCACACAATTTTGCATCTGTTCAGTTGCATCCATGTTATGAGTAGGACATGCAACCAACAACCGCTTGAACCTCTTGTAAGCGTCTCCGAGTGACTCTCCTTCCTTCTGTTTGAAATTAACTATGTCATATCTCTTACGGATATAAACAGAAGCAGGGAAGTACTCATTCAAAAATGTTGTCTCCATTTATTGCCAAGCTGTAATGCTTCCCGCGGGTAAAGAGAAAAACCACTCTTCGACATCTTCCGATAATGTAAACGGAAACATCACCAACTTTTTAGATTCTTCTGAGTGTCCCTCAATTTTCATCGATGTCGTCATGGTCAGAAATATTTGTAAATGCTTGTTGGCATCTTCATTGATTTTTCCGGAGAACGGTCTCCTTTCGAGTTGATGAATCGTTGAAGGGTGTAGCTGAAAATGATCAACATTTACCGGTTGGTTTACTATTGTTAACCTTCCAGTCAGAGCATTTGCACCTCCATAGTCACCCAGAAGTCTTTCCACGGGAGGTGGAGCTTCAACCACCATTTCAGATACGGTGTCGGAGTCTTCCGAATGAACGGAAACAACTTCTTCTTTTTCAGACTCAGAAACAATGAGGGTCGCTTCTGATAGTTCCAGTCTAGCTTTTCGGCGTCTTGCACGCAATAATCTTTCTGGTTCTGCGTCAAAAAGAAATTCAGCCGAGGCCTTACCTCGCATACAAAGATTAGACAATTATTAGAATTTATAAAACAAAACAATAGTACAGAGAAATAAAATTTTGGTTGCATAGCAACAAAATTTCAATTGAATTATTATTCAACTTATACTTTGGCAGTCCCCGGCAACGGCGCCAAAAACTTGATCGGAAAAATAGCAAGTGTACTATTTGCACCGATGTAGTAATAAAATGGGAGTTATCTCGAGTATCGATCTCGAGGACTGCGTATTAAGTACAAACCTTTACCATACTTCCATTGAACAAAAGATCACAGGGGGTTTGTTGATTGTTTTCAAAATGATTATTACGAGAATAAAGTACACAAAGCATATAAAAATCTTTTAATCGATATAAGAAAGCATGCTAGGGCAAGATGTATGAATTGCTTTGTACTACACTACTTCCATATTATATAATATTTACGTTGTAATTATTCAACACCGATTCTCAAGAATTGTTTTCTCTAATTCCTTAGCCGAAAACCATTAACAGTCATTTTCCATCCTAATTCCTTAGCTATTCAAAATGACGTTAAGAAAAACGCAGTTGTAACAAGAATTTACGGCTACAACGGTTTGATCCTTATTCCTAAGAGATTATACCGAAGTATTATTATACAAAAAGCGATAAGGTGGTTTGTCCGACCTAAACCCTAACCATAGATCAAAATTATATTTGTCCGATAGAAAAAAGCATTAAGAACTTTGTATAATAATTTGAATTAAGAACAACGTTGATGATCATAAAAACATAGAAATATTGTTCATACATTAGCAATTCAGGGACACCCCCTAGCATTTGGGGGTTTAGCTTTTCATAGTATTCAAAGAAAGAAAATTACAAAGAGACATTACAATTCTTTGGTGATGAAGATTGATGTTCAATCTCTTCCGATCTTGAAAATCTCTTCTTCTCCAAACCCCTTGAAAGCTCTCTTCTCTTTTCTGTCTATTCTCCGTACCATCCAAAAGTCCCTTTTCTCTTCATCAATAGTAGACTAAATAGTTCCGAATCATCCAAAAGCATCGTGAAATACCAAGACTGCCCTCTGGGATTACAAAGAGACTTGAAAACTAAAAATCAGCAAAAAGGAGCGAATTGGCCAACACGGGCCGTGTCAGCTAACACGGGCGCCCGTGTTGGTTCCCTATTAACTTTTTCATTCAGACTTTGCTGACACGGGCCATGTCAGCTGACACGGGCACCCGTGTCAGCACCCTGTTTTTGCCTTCAAGTTTTCCACCTTCTGCATAAGTTGACATGGGCACCCGCGTCAAGCACCTGTTTTGCGCATATTTTGCTTTGAAAACCATTTTTGACTCCCATTCTTCCCTTATGCATCTTTCGGGCTTATTACTGGACCTAGAAACCAAATAGAACTACCACGAAAACGCATAAAATGCGACAAAAAGAGATGAACCACTAATAAAACATAAAACAAAAAGGAAATTCGGAAATGCGATAAAACTTAGGAAATCAACTAAAAGAAAGAACAAAGTGTTACCGATTCTTGAAGATTCATGCTGGATGGATGATGAAAACTAAGTGCAAATGGTGACCGATCAATTGACATCGAACATGAGAATGGTGTTGTCAAAGAAACCTTGGCTCAGTTCCAAGGTAAGATAGATTTGTTCCAAGGCAACATGGAAGCTATAATGGAGTAACTTCAAGCCCAGAAGGCTACTACCTATGCTAATCCTGTTGCTGATGCTATTGTCACTAATGATACTATTGTGACTACTAATGGTGTTGATGTTATTATTGTTGTTGAGACCCTAGTTAAGACTATGGTTCAATCGGTTATGAGTCAACCCATCTTTCAAGATGGTCCTAGTAGGCGTGTTTCTGCCTATCCTTGGGGGATGCCTCCCAATTATTCTTCTGAGTTCACTAATAGAAGTGCCTTTGTTCCGTACCAACCTTTGGATATGCTTCGTGCTGTTGGAAACTATGATGTGTTTCCCTAAGGCATGCCCTTTCACCTTTCTCCTCAGATGGTTGATACTGACAACCATGAGACTCCTCAAGGTCAGACTCATCAGACTTTTAGGCCGGTTAATGCTGAAAATTCTGATGACATTGAAACTAAATACTGAGGCCCTCGCTACCACTTCCAGATTCCTCCTCAAATTGCTCAGCCTGTGGTTCCGAATCCATACCAATCTTCTCAGAATACTTACTCTGGGATACCTTCTACCTATCCTGGGAATCTGTTGCTATGATGCCACATGTGCCTATTAATCCTACACTCTAGCTTGCACAATCCGGGGCACCCTTTGCTCCCAATGCTCAAACTGGAGGACAATTTCCTCATGTGGTTAATTCTAGTGCTCAAACAGTTCCTTCTAGTTTCACGTATCCACCTCATATGTATTCTCAGTATGTTCCTCTTCCTGTGCCTGTTCAAACATTTTCTCAAGCTATTCATCAGAATTATCTTCATCCTTCCAGTCAAGGTGTTCTTGGTTCTAGTCCGGCTAAGCCACCAGACTATCAATTATTGGGTGAAAGGATAAGGGATATCGAAGGCTTCTTAGCGTTTAGAATGGATGCCAAAGATTTTTTCTTAGTATCTAATGTAGTTCTTCCCCAGAAAGTCAAGGTGCCAGACTTTCTAAAGTATAAAGGTTTGAGTTTTCGCCGAAGCAATGTGACAATGTATTGTAGGAAAATGGCATCCTACATTGAAAATGATGAATTGCTCATACATTGCTTCCGGGACAGCCTATCTGGGGCTTCCTTGGATTGGTACATGAGTTTGAAACGTAACAAGATCAAATCATGGAAGGATTTATCTGAGGTATTTCTGAAACAGTACAAATACAACCTGGATATGGCTCCCACTAGGTTGCAACTACAAAATCAGTCTTAGAAGACCAGTGAAACGTTTAAGGAGTACGCATAGAGGTGGCGTGAGATGGCTTCCCGAGTTAGACCAACAATGTCAGATAATGAGTTAATCGATATATCCATGGGCACTTTGCAAGATCTCTATTGTGAAAAAATGGTTGGCATTTAATCTTCCAATTTTGCTGATATAGTGACCATTAGGGAGAGAATTGAAAACGTGTTGAAGTCGGGAAAGATTGTTAGTAATGCTACTCAGCAAACCATATCCAAGAAGCCACATGATTGTTTTTAAAAGAATAAATAAGGGAAGATAAGTGTTGTAATGGCAAAGTGCACCCTCAATTCCAAGCTCCCATGGGTCCTATATCATTTTGTCCATACCCATATATCATTGTCACTCAGTATCAACAACAACCTTTTCAAGATCAGCCTTAGAATCAAGTTTAACAACCTTTTCAGCCTTAGTATCCTCAATATCAACAGCCTTCACAGGCTCAATCTACTCAGAATCAATAAACTTCTCAGGGTAATCGAGGTCAAGGCTAGGGGCAGAATCGTCGTGGTAATTTCAATGGAAGGCGTCCTCAGTATGATAAAATTCATGTACCATATACTCAGTTGGTACCTTATCTTGTCCATGTTGGGGCTAGTGTACCAAAAATGATTCCATCATCCATTCCCCCTCATCATGACAAACATAACCCTAATGCTTCATGTGCCTACCAGGCTGGGCATATTGGGCATTTAAACGAAGATTGTTGGCCTCTTAAAACCAAGGTACAAGAGCTCATAGACCAAAAGATCTTGTCTTTTTCAGAAGAAAAGCCTAATATGAAGACAAATTTTCTACCTAATCATAATGGGTTGACAGTCAGTGCCTTTATTAAGGAAGAAGGTACAAAATCAGTCAGAGGGGTTGTCGACGTGAATAGTCCCATGACAGTGTTCATGGAGAAGCTCCAGGAACATAGTTTTCTTGAAGGTATTCATGATGATTGTTTTGTTTGTGATTCAGATTGAAGGAATGTGTCCAAACTTTGATGAATCAAGGAAGTATGCAGTTTTCCAAATCAAAAATGGTCTAAGAAGTCTCTGTTATTGAGTCGATAATGATTATCTACAGAAAGAAGAAGATTGAAGCTCCTCCAAGGAGGATCCAACCTATCCACATTTATGTTCCTAGTCCGTTCCCATATTGTCATGCCGCGAAAAATACAGAGTCGCCACCGGATTTTATTTATACTAAAGGAAAGGGAAAATATCAATAAAACCCCCAAAGAGAATGGTCTTTGCAACCAAGAGAGGATTCGAAATTCGATTATGCAAGGGGAAGGTATTAACACCCCTCACATCCATCGTACTCGATGGGAACCATTATCCTTATATCAATGCGTATGGATGTTGTTTATCTGAATGTTACTTGCTATCAGTTAATGAAATGCGAGAATAAGATGGGGGAGAGAAAATTTTAAATTAGTGTGCTCGCCAAGGATTATAACCCTTGTGACTACGTATCCTCATTCGTGCAATAAGGAAGTCAGAGCTCCATAGTTCCGATCAGAAAATGGAGTATTTGTTGATTATTCTTAATGGACAATGTTAACGTTCATGTTCTAGCAGTTAACCTTGCTTGTATGCTCATGTCATGGAAGGCTTAAGTGTTTGTTTGTTTACGATACAATGGATGCGCTCGGATCATATTCTAGCAGTTAAATGTTACTTGTTTGATCACGCATTGGAGGCTTAAGATTCATTCATAGTTAAACGGAAGTAACATGCCCTTTATAAAAAGGTAGGTTTTGAAAGCCCTAAGGGAGGAAATTTATTCTATTGGTTGTGGTTTATTTTAGTATGAAGATAAGTATTAGACCATTGTCTAAGTACGATCAATAGTCTGAATACTCGGGAGTTGATAGGACAGTTGCATCCTAACCCCTCTTTTTCATACAAAATAATTTTGATTGTGAAATGGTTTGGTGAGTTTAATTAGTGATACTTAGAGGGAGACAAGTATATAACCCTTGGCTAAGTACAATCAACAATCAGAATACTCGGGAGTTGAGAGGATAGTGGCATCCTAACCACTATTTTTCTCTCTCATAGCATCAGATTGAACTCATTTTATTTTTAGGTGTTTTGAGGAGGAAGTCAAGCATCAGGCCACAACGGGTTAAAACGAGTAATTAGAAAATTGTAGTTTAGCGGAGTTCTGCTGGGAATTCTGAACACTGAGGTCAACGTCATTGCTGTGCACACCTTGGTGCAGTTCTACGATCCACCGCTAAGGTGCTTTACTTTCCAAGACTATCAGCTAGCGCCGACACTAGAAGAGTATTCTCATATTTTGGGTATCAGGATAAAGAACCAGGTGCCCTACATCCGCACTAAGGAACTTCCTGAATATCGAGAACTTGCTGAAGCTCTGCGTATGGGAAAGAAGGAGATAGAATTGAACCTGAAATCAAAAGGTGGAATCCATGGCTTCACCTCTAAGTTTCTCATAGACAAAGCTATCACTTTCGCTGAAGCTGGACGGCCTTCAATGCCCATCTAGCTTTACTCATCTATGGGATTGTCTTGTTTCTGAATATGGAGGAGTTCGTGGACTTGGCTGCTATTCACATCTTCTTGACTCAGAACCCGATTCCCACTCTTCTTGCTGATACTTACTATTCCATTCATGTAAGGACCCCAAAGAAGAAAGGGACTATCGTCTGTTTCACCCTTTTACTATATAGATGGTTTATTTCACATCTACCCAGTGAAGGTCCTTTCGTTGAGAACAAAGATAATCTGAAGTGGTCCCAGAGGATCATGTCCTTAAAAGCCGAAGACATCTCTTGGTATTCTCGAGTGTATGATGGTGTCAAGCTCATCCTCAATTGTGGGGATTTTCCTAATGTGCCTCTTCTTGGTACAAAAGGAGGAATCAACTACAGCCCGAGGTTAGCATTGCGACAACTTGGATATCCTATGGTGGACAAACCTGATCTCGAAAGTGTAGAAGGTTTTGTTTTGTACGAAGGATTCGAAGATCCAAAGTTGATAAAGAAGATTGTCAAAGCTTGGGGGTCGATTTATCCTCAAGGAAGAGCAGAGATGGGTAAGAATAATTGTATCGCCAAGGAAGCCTACACCAGTTGGGTCAAGAGCAAAGTCAGTGAGGTCTTATTGTTGTTCCCGCCCGAACCATCCATGAACCTCCAATCTTCTGAGCTAGAGAACCAGCCAAATTCTGAGATGGATGAATTGTAGAAGGTTATCAAGACTCTAGAGAAACAGAATGCTGATCTCAAATCTAAGCTTGCTAAGATCTCATTGGAGAAAGAGACCTTGAAATTCAATCTGAATTAGAAAAGGGACTGAGTTCGTCAAGCTGATGATGAGGTACAGACAAAGGTTTTCAAAAGACTTAAAGTGGGTGACACCCTCAAGGGAACTTATGCCAGTATAACGACCAAAAAGAAGCAGTTGGCCGAAGCCCAATACCGAGCTGGTAAAGTAGAACTAGAACACATGGAGCAAATGAAGAAACTTCAAAGCCTGCTAGAAGCTTGTAAGAAGGAGTTGAAGGATGAAAGAAGCCGCAACAAACAGCTAGAAGTCACCCTTCACCAGAACCAGTACGAGCTGAATCAGAAGCTAGAAGAGATCCAAAAGCTCAAGGAGCAATCACATGGGAACCCAAACGACAACAACATACAGTTAAATAAGCGTCCTGAAAACCCCTCCGACCGAGGGAAGACAGTTGTAAACAACCCCCCATTTGAAGAAAGTGCGATGTTGGGAAAATGGGGTGTCTGCCTATCTCCCAAATCACAAGCTTACTATGAGGAGTTGTTATCTAATTGTTTCTAGCCGCTTGTATTTTAGTAGATTGAGGTCTGATTGGACTGATGTGATCTTCTTGTAGCCGATGGGAATTTTCTTGATGTATTTGTATTCTGTTTTATTGATATGGAATAAAAGAGTTTCTCATTTATTGGCTTCATAAACTGTCTCTCTTTATTCGCTTCATAATTGCTTGTGTTAAATAGACTCGTGGATTCCTTAGAATTTTGTCTTTACAAAAAAATAATAGTAATATTAAATGCACACATCAAATCTTTTTGCATGCACACATGCATCACTGCATATACTTGCCAAAAGCTGTCAGAAAACAAAATGCTTACACCCGGTGTTTTGCTGCAGCAGCAACGACGACTCGTCATCCGTACTACACCCGTTCCAGCAAAACTAAGATCATTGCCGAATACGAAGCCGACAACGCTGCTGTCCGTGAGTCCCTTGCCCAGGTGCAAGGAGAGATGAATTTGTTCAGGGGCAATATGGAGACCATCCTGGAGCTCCTCCAATCTCAGAGGAATCCTGCCTCTACTGCTGCCAACGTCACCCGTGCTGTTGGGGTGACTATTGCTGATACCGCTGCTGGAACTACCGTCGACCCTCCGGCGGAAACCGGTGCCTAACACTGGGAACCGCCAAGTGGTCCCCACAGATCCTGCTAGGCTTGCTGCTGCCTATCCATGGGGGAATGCCTCCTCACCTTGCTGCTAGCCTCACCAGTGGGGGAGCTTTCTTCCCTCATTCGGCTCTCACTGCTGCTGCTGGAAACTCTGGTTTCCTTTGGGTTCTCCCCGCTCTCCACACTACCCCGGTCATTGCTGCTGACCCGGAGGACAACCAGGGTCAGGTCCCTGATGATCTCCCTAATGACGAAGAAGACTACCGAGGCCCGCGCCTCCATTCCCAACTGCCCAGCCAGACTGCTCAAGCTGTGAGCACCGACCAGATCCCCGTCCCTTTTGGCTACCCAAGGGCAGGATCTGTGCCCATGGTGATAAACCCTGCATCCCAGTATATGCAGGCTAGGGCACCTCAGGCTCCCAATGCTCAACCTGAGATGCAGTACTTTCAACCTCCCACTACTGCTCAGACTGTGCCACCAGGCTTATCTTACCTGCCAATATGGTTCAACCCGAGCATGCCAACGCCAATCACTCCTGAAGCCTCTCGATCGGCCAGTCAGGTCGCTCCTCCCGTTGTTGATCCGGCCAAACCGGCGGATTACCAACTCCTGGACGACAAAATAAGGGCCATTGAGGGCTTCTCTTCTTTTGGAATAGACGCTCGAGACCTCTGCTTGGTCCCAAACGTGGTATTGCCTCAAAAGTTCAAAGTGCCCGACCTCCCTAAGTATAAAGGTCTTAGCTGTCCCCGCAGTCATCTCACTATGTACTGCAGGAAGATGGCTTCGCATATTGATAACGAGAACCTCCTGATTCATTGCTTCCAAGACAGCCTGACTGGGGCTTCCTTGGATTGGTATATGAGTTTGGAGCGCTCGAAGATCCGATCATGGAGGGACCTCTCTGAGGCATTTTTGAAGCAATACAAGTACAACCTTGACATGGCTCCGACAAGGCTTCAACTACAAAACCATTCGCAAAGATCTAATGAAACCTTCAAGGAATATGCTCAAAGATGGCGCGAAATGGTGTCTAGGGTTCGACCAACACTATCTTATAATGAGTTGGTTGACATCTTCATGGGCACGCTGCATGGGATGTATTTTGAGAAAATGATTGGCAGTTCTTCAACAAACTTCACCGATATGATCACTATTAGGGAACATGTTGAGAGTGGGCTGAAATCGGGGAAGATAACAGACACAACCGCGCCACAGTCAGTCAACAAGAGATCGCATGGGGGCTTCGCAAAGAAGAATGAGGGGGAAGCAAACACTGTAATGGCGAAGGCTCACCCCCGATATCGAGTTCTGATGGCCCCTATGCCGTACTATCCTTATCCGTATGTCGCCGCAGCTCAATACCAACAACCGTCTTTCCAGTATCAACCACAGAGAAGCAATCAACAACCGGCTCCTGCTCAGAAAGATCAGAATCGACAATACAACCGTGACAATAGAGGGCAGAATAACAGAGGAAACTATGGCAAGCGCACTCAGTACGACAAGATCCCAGTACCTTATACTGACTTGGTACCGTATTTGATCCATGTGGGGGCCATTGTTCCAAAAGAAATCCCCCAGGCTATGTCGCCTTACCATTATAAACATAATCCCAACGCCTCATGCGCCTACCACGCCGGTCACGTGGGACATTCCACCGAAGATTGCTGGCCATTAAAAAATAAAATACAAGACTTGATTGATAGGAAAATCTTGACCTTCTCGGAGGAAAAGCCAAACGTGAAGACAAATCCCATACCTAATCATGATGGTCCTTCAGTCAGTGTCGTCATTGAAGAGGAACCCGCAGAGCCTGTGAAGTGGGTCGATGAGGTGAAAACTCCGTTCTCCGTTGTGTTGAGAAAACTTGAAGAATTTGGGTTTCTAGAAGGAGTACATAATGATTGCTCAGTGTGTGAGTCTGATCCAGATGGTTGTGAGCAATTGAGAGAATGTGTGCAAGAATTGATGAATCAAGGGTTAGTACAATTCTCTAAGTCTAAAGCAGCAGAAGAGGTAGCAGTGATTGAACCGATAACTATTGTATACAGGAAGAAGAAGGTTGAAGCTCCTCCCAAGAGGATTCAGCCGATCCATTTCCGTGTTCTAACTCCGTTTCCATATTAGCATACCAAGGCAGTGCCTTGGAATTATGAGACCACAAGTATTTGGGAGGGAAAGAAATCCGCATTCCTGATACAGAAATCATCAACATCGCTAGAGAGGGAGGCATGACTCGAAGTGGCCGTGTATTCGCTCCTAAATACACTCCTAGGGTGTCTCCAGCACCCACAATTGTCTCACCTAAAGAGAAGGCAACTCCTACGCCGACTCCACAGGCAAGGGCGACTGTACCCGCCACTCCGACTATGACGACTGCTCCGGTAGTGACGAGAGTTATTGACAATGACAAAGCTGCAGAGGCCGAAGTCTCCAAAGGGAAGGGTATGATGGTTGAAAAAGAACAATCTGATGGTCACAAGAAGAGTATCACCTTTGAGGAAAGTCAGGAATTCCTCAAACTGATCAAGAAAAGTGACTTCAAGATTGTTGAACAGTTAAATCATACGCCTTCCAAAATATCAATTTTATCTTTGTTGTTGAGTTCTGAGGCTCATCGCAAAGCATTGCTGAAAGTTCTAAATGCCGCTCACGTGATGCAAGATATCACGGTTGATCAATTTGACGACGTGGTTGCCAACATCACCGCCAATAGGTATCTGGGATTTAATAAAGTAGAGTTACCTCCTGAGGGAAACGCCCACAACAAAGCACTACATATTTCGGTCACGTGTACTGACTCTCTCTTATCCCGAGTCCTTGTTGATATTGGATCCTCGCTTAATGTACTGCCAAAATCTACATTAAGCCAATTACAGTTTAAGCAGCCCGAGATGAGAACCAATGCATTGATTGTTAGAGCTTTCGACGGTTCCCGAAGGCAGGTAATTGGGGAGGTCGATTTGCCTATTTGTGTTGGACCACACCAGTTCGATACACTTTTCAAGTCATGGACATCAACCCAGCCTACAGTTGTTTGTTGGGCCGACCATGGATTCATGCCACTGGGGCAGTCACTTCTACTTTGCATCAGAAGTTGAAGGACTTGATAGATGACAAGCTGGTAATTGTGTGTGGGAAGAAGATTTGTTGGTCAGTGAACTCTCTTCCTTCAGATATGTTGAAACAGACGAGGGGATCGTCGAGGTTCCTCTCCACTATCTAGAATTTGAAGATGTCAGTTCTGTATCCGCCAACAACAATCAATCATCCGCTATCACCCTATCCTCAGCGAAGAGTGTCAAGCAGACATTGGAGAAAGGCCCGTTTCCCGGTTGGGGCAAGGTCGTAAATGTGGAAGAAAAGCGCGACAGGTTTAGTATCGGTTATCACCCAGCAACACGCAAGGTGAGTCCGAAGAAAAAGCAATTCAACCCGGTCAAGTTCAGCAGCACCGGCTATCAAAATGAGCATACCGTAGCAGTCATCGGAGAGTCCAGTGGTAATAAGCCAGGGGCACCCAACCTTGTTCACAGATCTCCTCCAGGATTCAAGCTTCCCAATTGGACGACCACCGTGATACCTATGGTGTACTCGGAAAAACGTAATGCATTTTGTTTTCTCCGTCCCTCGTCCATGCCCAAGACGAGAGGATAGCTTGTAAGGGCCCCCATGTTTAAAAGTATTATGTGAATAAATAAAAGTACTTTCTTGCATGCAAAACTCATGTTCCTTTTCTTTCAGATATTTTTCGTTTTCACTAAAAAACAACGAAATGGCAAAAGATTTCTTTTTCTCTTTTCACCTTTTCTAAAAAAAAAGCATACTAAAATAAGATCATCATATGCAGAGCAAATAAAATCATTGATTACAACATGGCTAAAATTATTCGTGAATTTGGACTTCCAATCAACCAAGCTGAAGATGACAGTGAAGAAGATTGCGAATTACCAGCTGAACTAGCACGACTCTTTGAGCACGAAGAGAAAGAGATTCAGCCATACAAAGAACCAGTGGATGTTATTAACTTGGGTTCTGAAACTGACAAAAAAGAGGTAAAAGTTAGGGCATCTCTCGCCAAGCATGTACACTCTGAGTTGATAGATCTGTTGTGTGAATATGTGGACGTCTTCGCTTGTTCGTATAAAGATATGCCAGGGTTAGACACCAACATTGTTGAACATCATCTACCGCTCAAGCCTAATATCCTACTGTCAAGCAGAAGCTCAGAAGGACCAGACCTGATATGAAACTCAAGATCAAGGAAGAGGTTAAAAAGCAGCTAGATGCTGGCTTCTTAGCCATTTCTGAATATCCGCAGTGGGTTGCTAATATCGTTCCAGTTCCTAAGAAAGATGGTAAAGTCAGAATGTGTGTAGACTATCGAGACCTCAATAGAGCCAGCCCAAAAGATGACTTCCCTTTGCCTCATATTGATGTTTTGGTCGACAACACAACTCAATTCTCCGTATTTTCTTTCACGGATGGGTTCTCCGGGTACAATTAGATAAAGATGTCACCATATGATATGGAGAAGACAACCTTAATCACACCTTAGGGAACTTACTGCTACAAAGTCATGCCATTCGGCTTGAATAATGCAGGGGTAACATATCAATGCGCCATGATAACACTCTTTCACGACATGATTCATGAAGAGATCGAGGTTTATGTGGACGACATGATTGCCAAATCCAGAACTGAGGAAGAGCACCTGGTTAATCTGAGAAAGTTGTTTGTCAGACTCCGAAAGTTTAAACTGCGCCTGAATCCAGCCAAATGTTCTTTTGGAGTCCGATCAGGTAAACTCCTGGGTTTCATAGTCAGTCAAAAGGGTATTGAGGTTGATCCCGACAAAGTTCGAGCCATCCAAGATATGCCAGCTCCCCGAACAGAAAAATAAGTCTGAGGCTTCCTTGGGTGAGTTAATTACATCTCCAAATTCATATCTCACCTGACAACTACCTGCGAACCGATTTTCAAGTTGTTGAGAAAGAACCAATCGATTGTGTGGAACAACGATTGCCAAGGGGCATTCGATAAAATAAAGAAGTACCTGCAAGAACCACCAATCCTGGTACCACCGGTTCCGGGTAGACCACTCATTATGTATCTGACAGTGTTGGATGAATCTATGGGGTGCGTTTTGGGTTAACATGACGACACAGGCAAGAAAGAGCATGCTATCTACTATCTCAGCAAGAAATTCACTGAATGTGAGACCCGATACTCACTTTTGGAGAAAACTTGTTGTGCCTTGAGTTGGGCTGCTCGACGCCTGAGACAATATATGATTTGTCACACTACTTTATTGATATCCAAGATGGATCCAATAAAGTACATATTTGAAAAGCCTGCTGTTACTGGTAGAATTACCCGGTGGAAAATGCTGCTAACCGAGTATGATATACAGTACGTGACCCAGAAAGCAATAAAAGGGAGTATTCTGTCTGACTATCTAGCTCACCTGCCTGTTGAGGGCTACCAATCATTAAAGTTTGACTTTCCAGATGAAGACATCATGTTTATCAGAGATTTTACTATGCCAGGCTTCGAGGTAAGCCCTGAGGAAGGCCCCGAACCAGGATCGCGATGGACGCTCGTATTCGACGGTGCTTCCAATGCCCGAGGTCATGGTATAGGTGTTCTTATCACTTCTCCAACTGGTTTCCATATCCCCTTCACCGCTAGGTTATGTTTTGACTGCACCAATAATATGGCAGAATATGAAGCATGTATCTACGGTTTAGAGGCGGCAATCGATTTGAGAATCAAAATCCTCGAGGTATTCGGTGACTCAGATCTGGTAATCAGTCAAGTGAAAGGCGACTGGGAGACTCGAAATAGCAAGTTGATACCCTACAAAGAGCATATAAGAAAACTGATCCCCTATTTTGATGAGATCTCCTTTCATCATATTTCTAGGGAAGAAAATCAGTTAGCAGACGCTCTAGCTACGCTGACATCTATGTTCAAAGTCAAATGGAAGAATGAGGCACCATCCATTCAGATTGACCACTTAGATGAACCAGCACATTGTCTAGCAATTGAGGCCGATCCTGACGATAAGCCTTGGTTCTATGACATAAAGACATTTCTGGAGAAACGACAGTATCCTGAGGGTATATCCATTACCGATAAGAAGGCTCTAAGGAGACTCTCTTCTAAGTTCTTCCTAAACGGTGATGTGTTGTATAAAAGGGATTATGATTCTATACTGCTCAGATGCGTGGATAGACACGAAGCTAGTACAATCATAAGGTCCATACACGAAGGCTGCGAGGGTGTACATGCGAATGGTCCTACTATGGCCAAGAAGATTCTTCGGGCTGGTTATTATTAGACGATAATGGAGGTTGATTGTTACAACTTTGTGAAAAGATGCCATAAGTGCCAGATATATGGTGACAAGATCTTTGTACCACCAACTCCGTTGAATGTTCTAACTTCTCCATGGCCCTTTTCTATGTGGGGCATTGATATGATTGGGATGATTGAACCCAAAGCTTCCAATGGACATCGATTCATCCTGGTCGTTATTAATTACTTCACGAAATGGGTCAAGGCTGCTTCATATGCTAATGTCACTCGACAAGTGGTTACCCGGTTTATCAAGAAAGAGATAATATGCCGCTATGGGATACCTAGCAAGATCATCACTAATAACGCCAGTAATCTCAACAACACTATGATGAGGGAGTTGTGCGAAGAATTTAAGATCGAGCACCACAACGCTTCACCATATCGGCCCAAGATGAATGGCGCCGTAGAAGCAGCTAACAAGAATATCAAGAGAATTGTCCAAATGATGACCAAGACATACAAGGACTGGCATGAGATGTTACCTTTCGCTTTGCATGGTTACAGAACTTCAGTCCGCACATCCACTGGGGCAACTCCATATTCTCTGGTTTATGGGATGGAGGTTGTCCTACCGGTCGAAGTTGAGATTCCTTCTCTCAGGGTCATCATGGAAGCAGATCTTGTAACATCCTAATTTCCATACCTTAAATAATATATATGATTATAATTGTGACTTTAACATCGCTAATTATTACAAACTAAACATTGAAACTAGCCGCTATAATAATTAATTTATCAACTAATTACTCTTTATTTTATTATTAATATTATTATTCAATTTGAATATCATCATTTTATTTAACAAACTAAACTTTGAAATTAGTCATTTAAATACTTAATTTTAAGTTAATTAATTATCCATATTATTTTTGTTATTATATTATTTGATGTTATTTGATTTCACTATTTTACTCTACAAACTAATAGTAAATAAAATAACCTTAAGTTAATAAATGTATTAAATAATTATTCTTGTTTTTATTATTATTATTATTATTATTATTATTATTATTATTATCCTTTCATTTTATAAAAGAAATATATTTTATTTTTCTATTAATATTCTACATGATCATATATCATGAAATAGTAGAAAAATCAAACTTTTCATACATTTCTCACCAACTATTTTCACAAAGTCATATTAGAACATCTATAAAACTATTCATGCAAGACTTGTAAATATTTGATAAAGACATATTTACTAGCAAGAGTTGAAAAGTTAGAAAGCATGGACAAAAGGAGATAAATTTACATTATTTTAATATCTTACAACTACTATAAATAGGGGTCTTTCTCACCCCATTTTCATTTATTCATTCACAAATCATCTTTCTTACCTCTTTATTTCCTTCTTTCTCTAGTTTCTTCATATAGAAATATTAGTTTGAGTTGTCAAAGTTTTCACGGTGTCGGTTTGTAGTTTCTAGAGTTATTTTGGGGTCAAAGTTCTTCTAAAGTTTTAAAGGAGTTTGATACGTCAAAGTTCTGCTCAAGTCATTTTCATAAGTAACCGGTAGGTCGTTATAATTTAATTATTTTAATTATTTTATTTATATAAAAGTTATTTTAAGATTTCGATTTAAATTTCCGTTCAGACGTCGAGATATTGAACTTATAAAGTCCAAGATAAATTTTACCATTTTAAGTTGTTATAATGCCCAAGTATTATTATAAAATTAAAATGTTATTAGGAATACACTCTTGATGATTTTCTAAAATAAACAAATCCAAACGGGAGTATAGTCTAATTTATACTTGAATTTAATAACGATTTAAATATAGTGGAGGTTATGATTAAATATTTTAAATAAATAAATATTTTAATTTGTAACGGGATTATGTTTATTTAACCGTAAATTATATTCTAATTATTTTATAAATTTCGTACAATTCAACGGTTATCGTAAATTAGGTTCTGGGCAAACATCAGAGAACACGCTCGTGGACTTTCAACAACGATCAACAACAAAAGGTGGGGGCAAGGTCTCGTATACGTTGGGACGGTTAGTGTAAAATAGCTTTATATATATATATATATATATATATATATATATATATATATATATATATATATATATATATATATATATATATATATATATATATATATATATATATATATATATATATATATATATATATATATATATATATATATATGGTGGTGACCCAAGCCCTACTAGCGATAAATAAGTAAGGAGAGCCTATTCTCGAATAATGATTTTCCCAAATCACTAAGCGAGGTTATGCCGACCTTAATTATTTATCATAAGAATGATCTATGACAATTTGAGGTTGTATTGTGCTTACATTGTTTGATTAATTGTTTAATTGTTTATTTTATTTATACTTGAATGATTGTGATTGATAGACTAAGAAAATGATCTATTAAGAAGAGAAACAACAACATTAATTAGATATTAAGTGTTAGATCCCCAATGAAATAAGGGAAGTTGGATACATTGAGTAGTTATATTCAGTTGGGTTCTGGCTAAGGAAAATACTTGGTCAACCATGTCCTTTACGATCCACCTCTCTTACTTGGAAAGTCAACCATACATTATTCACTGTATAAACTGAACTAGTTATATAGAGATAAGGATCACGCCAAGGAGAAATAGACAAGACATTTAATGGATTTGGCACTCAACCGAAGTAATTAGATAATAACTATGACCTGAAAGGTTAATACGATATTTCCCAAATATTAACTAAATACTTATAGTTGAGATTTGCTACAAGATGGTTGAGTGATCATATAGACCTGCATTGAGGAATGTATAAGTCCACTGCCGTGCGATATGGAACGTACGAGGTTGATCAGTCGCCTACAATCCCGACGGGGATTATTATTTATGCATGCTAGGCAAGACGAGGGTCTTGGCCTGAATCCTCAGGGACGATCGACTTATAACACCTGGACTCCATGTGAAGTTAGGTGGCGTAGCTCTTGGTAATTGGGAGTACGTTGGTGGCATGTGGTCTTGTGATATCTGATCTTGGTAAATGGGATAGGTATCCTTGACAGTGTTTAGTGGCTTGAGTCAGCATATAGTTCAGGGATGCATTAGAATAAACACTTATAGAGTATAGGTAAATATGGGATAAAGATACGCTTGTTCGAATAATTGTGGTTGTCATATATATATATATATATATATATATATATATATATATATATATATATATATATATAATATATATATATATATATATATATATATATATATATATATATATATATATATATATATATATATATTATATATATATATATATATATATATATATATATATATATATATATATATATATATATATATATATATATATATATATATATATATATATATATATTACTATTTTACATCCTATTCCCACTTTTAAACTTGTACGTAAATCTTATCCTTGTATTCTTTTTGTCTTGCATCTTTGGATTGATCTATGACGATCAGGCGACGAGCTAGACCATTTAGGAGGGAAGGCTATGGAGTGACAGATTACGATAATGTCAAGGCTGAAGGTTGCTAGCATTTTGTCAAACGCTTATCACATCGTTACTAGTACGTAGTATTATATACAGTCAGTATAAGTGTCAGTCCTGTTGGACTTAGGAGGTCCTTTTGTTAAGCTTTCTTTTGATTTTTTTCATGTACTTTTATTTTAAGTTTTATCTACGTGGCAAGGCCACTAGTCTTAACGGTGTCAAACTTTATGTAAAACATATTTGAAGCATATATATGTGAAGTAGTATATTTTAATTAATTCAGTCTTGTTATTTAAAATTTTTAAATTTTCTGTATTTTATTTTAGAATTTCACTAATGGGACATAGGCTGTCTCAGATCTTGATGAGGCTGAATGGGTTCAATCTCGGTATGACCAACTGAATCTAATTGAAGAGAAGCGTTTGACGGCCGTATGTCATGGTCAGTTACACCAAAGACGTCTCAAACAAGCTTTTGATAAGAAGGTTCTTCCTCGGTCATACCACGCTGGGGACCTCGTGCTCAAGAGATATTCTGCCATTTACTCAGACCCGTGAGGCAAATGGACTCCCAACTATGAGGGACATTTCGTAGTCAAAAAGGACTTCTCAGGTGGGTCTCTAATCCTCATGACAATGGATGGGGAAGATTTTCCCTCGCCAGTGAATGCAGACATAGTCAAAAAATATTATGCCTAAAAAGAAATGATGAAAAGCCCGCTAGATTAGTCTCCACAAGGTGAATCTAGGCAAAAATGGTTATCCTGATGGACCAAAAAATGATTTGTCCATGCAAAAGTTAGGGAATATATTCGAAGCTCGCTAAGTCGAAAACCCGAAAGGGCGGCTTAGGCAAAAAAGAGCATCCCGGTGGACAAAAAGAATTGAATGATCCAGGAAAAAGTTAGAGATAAAGGCATTGACTATGATTCTTGAGTATACACGCTACAAGTTAGATATCAGAGGGTCAAAGACCGATCCAGTCATCGTCAGCCGAAGCAAGGCCTTGGGGTTCAGATTATATGGTAGATTAAGGCCAATGTTGTAATCAATGGAGAAAATCATACAAAAATATTTCCCATTTCCATTTCAATTATTTTTCAATTTTTGCAACGTCCTCATTAAGGGCGTCTGCATCCTTGTACTCAACATATGTACAGATTCCATATCAATAAAATCCAGTTTATTCTATCCAATGTGTTGTGCTATGTTTTACATGCAAAATAACTGACTTGTCTTAAACACATAACGCTTTAAAATTCTGGGGAATAATAAAAAGCTACATTAAAAGAGAAACAATTTGCATTACCGTTGAAATCTGATGAACCTGATAGGTGATTGGTGACTCAACAGTAGTGTTACGTGGATGCCTGTGACATTGAATTGACTGGGGCACCCTGGGGACTCCAGCCTTTCAGTGTTCCTTAATAGACAGGGGATTCCGTGATGGCAGCGTTGGCACCAATTGAAACTCCTCGGCTATCATGTTCTAATTCTTGATGACGAGTCGAAATCCCGACCATAATAAAGACTCACCCCTACAAAAGCATGCATCATAAAAATAAGCATACCTCATGCATTGCATAAAACATATCCTCCACACTGGTAATAAAGCCAATCATTTGGTCCGGAAAATTTCGGGCACATAAGTATTTAATCCTCTTTTACCTTGAATACCCGAAAAGCTTCTGCTATTCCTGTATTCAGGTCCAAGAAGATTAAATAGGGGCAGCTGTTGTACCCCTAAATTTGCCCTCCCCTTTCTCACCCATGTATCTAATCACTTGATCAAGAGATGACTTGCATACATCCATAACTCATCCACATGCATCATTCCTCATGAATTCAGAAGAAACTTGGGCCCATAAAGCTAGGGCTCACACAGGTATCAAGGTCCAAAGGCATGGTTTAATTCACATCATCAGCATGGAGGAGGTGAAACCCTAATGATGGCGGTGAATGTTTGACTTCAACAAAGTTGTGACTAGACAACCTGGGGCATTCAAAACCCTAATTTCTCAAGGCAGGATCTCTTGGAGTTTCCCTAGGCCTCATCTTGGTCTCCAAAGCCCTAGTCAGGAGATGGTAATCAGAGGAACTTGGTGGCTTGATTGTGTATTCATTGGGAATTTGCTTGACCTAATTTGGAGCATTGGTCTTAGTTCAAAGTCTTTGGTGCTATTCATTTGGTTGTGGACACATCTTTGGTCCTGGTCATCTGAACAATCAAACCCCTGTGTTTCAAGCCACTTGTTGGTCATGCCATTGGTTCATGGTGTTAGACGGTGTGGCTAGTGATCGAGAGGGGGGGGTGAATAGATCACCTTTTTAAAATTGAACGAATTTAAACTTTTATCAGAGTTTTTAAGCTTGGCGGAAAATTTTAGTCCCGAATCGACTTCCGTCTATTCTGAACCGCTACTAGAAAACCGGACACGCGAGTTTAATGCTGGATTTGGATAAGAATGACAGAAATTATTAACACCAGAATCTTAGCTAATTGAATGCACTTATCATTAAAGTCTATTTCCAATGAATAAAACCTAGCTAACAATTTTGTCAAACAGTTGGTGTGTATGTGCTTAATGATGAACAATGGTGGACTTTAGTTTGAAAGTTTTCTTGCCACTATTGTATCGCAAAGGGTACAGCAACACCACACAAACTGATATTGCAAAACTGATGAAAACGTAAAGAGAAGTAAGGAGAGAATACGATACGCAGAGATTTGGTAAGGAAGTTCCCCACGTCGTCCTCGCGTGTGGGTACGTCTCCCTCTCAATTTCAAATGAAATTGAGAACTGTAATTATCAATAATGCCGAATTCGTTGATACAAGGTTTTAATACACAGACAAAATTCTAACATTCAAGAACTTCTTCTTGTATGAAACCTCCACTTGATCTGAGCTCGATCAAGAATTTCCTGCAAGAAATTGCAAACAATTCACCGGTTCCACGACCTGTTTGCGAAATCCACCGATTTCCAAACGCAACGCTGCGGCTGAATCTGTTCTGCAAACGTGACTAACAAACCCTCAAGAACACTCCAGTTCTTGAAGGACAAACCAATTGGTTTTTCCTCGAAACCCCCTTCAATCTTCAACTCAGCTAGATCCTCGATCGTTCCACTGAGCACCTCAGCTAGATCCTTGATCGTACCACTGAACGTTATCTCATTGATCCTTTAATCCAAAGAACAAGAATGATTATGTGTTGATGTTCTTGAAGAAAAGTTATTGAGAAGATGGAGAAGATGAAGTCTCTTTCAGGTTTCTATCTGCTCAAAACAATTGCTGCTACACACTCCTTTGATCTTGTGTCCAACTGTTTTTCTCTTCTGAATTCGTATCTTTCACTGCTGTCACAACATTTCTTATATATGCAAACCAAAAGCTGTTAGATCATGAAACAAACTTATGTATTGATACATGAAGTTATGTATCGATACATACTGTAAGATTAATGAGTTTTTGGGGAATTTAAGTAAGCATGAATCGATGCATAATTCGTATGTATTGATACATAGGATTTTTCAACTAACATGAATCGATGCATAAGTCATATTTATCGATACATAGGGTATTTCAACTAACATGGATCGATGCAAGGCTCGTATGGATCGATCCATAGAGCATTTTTCCTGTCCATGTATCGATACAAGACTCGTATGGATCGATACATACTGAACAAAACAATTTTGTGATTTTCAACATGCTGTATGGATCGATGCATAGGATTATGTGTTGATACGTACTAACACAATAGATTTTATGAGTTCTTTTAAGAGATGTATCAATGTGGGTCTTTATGTACGGTCATGCAACACTAGAATGGAATAAAAATACAAATGAATCATGTAGGATAATGCACAGCCAATATTTGGATGATGATCACACAATTTGCTATCATTCAAAATTTATTCAAAGTAAAGAATTTGCTCACACATGGACACTTTGTTAAAACCCTAGCCTTGTGGTCTCACTTGATGTCTTTGTCCATATACATTATTAGTCAAGAGTCCAACATCCAAGTCATAAAACAAGATAGTTTGGAAACCAATTTCAGTCATTTTTTCAAACCATTTCAATCCATTTCATGTCATTTCATGTCATTACATAGGATTCCGTACAAGAAAATACAAATTTGACATTTTGACCAAACTGTTGACTTTGGTCAACAATTGACTTTTTGGTCAATTTTGACCAAAGTCAACCCAGATCCATTAAACCCTAAGTTCACCCATAATTGTCCATTAAATATCCATTTTACAAAGAAATCACAAAGAAAATACATTTTGACCATTTTGTTGACTTTGGTCAACAGTTGACTTTTTGGTAAACTTTGACCAAAGTCAACCCTCACTTGCTCTTGACTATCCAAACTTGGCCTGACCCTTTTGCTTCAATGCACAACCAATCTTCATATTTGTTGGTGATTTTTCTTGGTTTCTTCCATTACAAGCAAGTCACATTGTAAAAACCATGTTGTCTTGACATTTTGGAACCAATGACCATTTGCCCTTGGTCTGCCCCCAACCAATGACCAAGGAGTCCTCTAAACAGTCCAACCATGTTCATTTCTTATCACCCTTGGCTTGAACCAAAAGACAACTCATCATACATGATCCACTAGTCCTATTGCATATTATCTTGCCTTGCTGCTATTGGACAAAGGCATGAGGAGTGTGCTACAAAGGTGCCTGCTGCTAAATGAAACCTTGCCAAGGCCAAATGCAGCCACCAAAGTCCTGCAGCTAGCACGGAAGAGTGGAAGGAGTTATGTATAACAGAGGTTTCATTCACCAAATGGTCTTGTAACCACACTATGCACACTCTTGCCAAACAACATGATTACCAGACCTGCAATAAGAGAATCGAACCAAGTGATTGGTAAGGTATTAACAAAGGTCATGATCATATCAATGTGACCTTACTGCAATAAAGTAACAGTGAACCATTAGCAGAATGAGTGCCTCACCCTGATGCAGCAGCATGTTTAGCAGAACAAGCAGTTGAATTAACTCCTGAACACCAACTCTCCAAGCCATGAACATGGAAGCATCATAAGCCAATATCACATCATCCCACTGCAAAACCCCTGTTGGTGCAACATATGAGTCAAATGGTAGAGGATACAATCAATTTGCAAGACTATATGCTACAACATGGCATGAACACAACAACAGACTGGTGCTACAAAACTGCATACAACCATTCACCAAGCCACTGTGCAGCAAGGAAATGTTTGCAAACCTAAGGCAGCCTATGAACCTGCAACAAACATGTTCTAACTTCATACCAAACACCAAAGCCTGTGTCAAACGCAACAGTTATCAGGATCCATCAACCCAAACATGTACATTACATTCCATAAAACTGACCTGAGCATTGTGACATTCACCCATGCTTTTGGCCTTGAGTTTATAATGATGGAGAAGGCTCATGGAAAGTTGTAGCATAAGACACATCCCTATAGAAACAATCCAATCATTGAGAGACATCACATCCAAATTGGTTAGAATCATGTTTAAGAAGTTTGACATGGCATAACAAATAACACATCTAAATAAATCCTACTGCAAAACCAAGACAGAAGCAGTCAGCCATGCAATGTACTCAAGTCAAGGCAATCACAACATAAATCACAGCCTATGGGATACATAAATCAGTATGAATGGGCATGGAACTAGCTGATAGCAATTTGATCTTACATATGAGAATTGAAACCAAGCCATGCAACCAAGGCTCTTAGTGAAAGCAGTCAAGCTGTTCAGTCCAAAACAACATGAAGTAACTTGGCAAATGCAATCCATCATCATTAGCTAGTAACAACAGGTTGTATCCAAGGTGAGAAGTCAGAAACATATTATAGACTACCTGTTAAACCAAACCTTACATCATGTTTTAAGTCCAAGCCCCTGAGATTTAGCCCAATGCAAACCTGAAAAACAAGTTGAAGCCATGATGCACAAGGCAAACTGGACAAAACAACAATAAATTCAGGATACCATTACCTTGCTACCATGGCCTTGCAAGACCAATTCAAGCTTGTGCTGCAGCAAGAGAAATAAAAGAGGGCAAGGAAGTGAGTGTAAACAGTGGGATTGGAACCTATGAAACATCAACCACAACCTGTATCAACATGAACAGAAGCAGACCAAATGTGATCACCAAACCATTGCAATATAACAGGGCATGGTTTAACAAGCTGACATACCAACTCAATATGCACAGGTGCTAGCCATTGAACATCCCAAGCAGGCATATCACAGGCCCTGACCAAATTGGTACCATGAGTTGGATTCAATGAACATGATCAAAGTCTGCAGTAAGAAAGCATGAGCCATTGGCAATGAAATCAGTGGAGCATATGAAAGATGAAAGAAAAGGAGATGCACATTTTAAGCTTGCAAGGCATTGAATCAAAGCATAGGCCAAACATCACAAAATGCAAACCAAAACACACTTGCACTCAAAGACCAGTTCAGCGGGTTACCTTTAATTCATTGGTTTAATCCTAATTCTAAAGCTACCTGCTACAGCCAGTGCGCATCCAAAAATCATTAATCTTCATGCTTCATCATTCCTAGCCAAGTGAAGTCACTTAAACTAAACTGGTAACTTGGACAACAGGTCACTAAAAGAACTCCAACACAACTTCAATCTCATTCCAACCTGCAACAGCCAGTGGAAATTCTTTTCACTCACTTATTAACCATTTTTAACTAACTGAGTTGATTCTAACTAACTGAGTTTCACCATGAACTCAGTGAGTTGAACACAACTAACTCCTAGCCTAAATATAACAGTTTCCAATCCTAACTCCAACCCTAAACAATTCCAAACCTAGACTCTATATAAACAATTCATCACTCTCAATTTCAACACTTTTGAACCCTGCGAATTTGAGCAATCTCTCTGCAACCTCTCTCACCCTCACCAAAGCTCTCTTATTCTCTCTCACAGAAAATCCATTGAAGCTTCACATTGAAGCTTCAATTCAGCTTGACCTAAGCCACCTCACTCTCACTCTGTTTCCAAAGTTTAAGAAGAAGAAGAAGGAGACGAAAAGAAGAAGAAGGAAGAATCAAGGTCAGAAAACTTACCGGCGAATTCTCCGATCATCTTCTCCGGTATGTCATTTACAATTCGTTATCATTTTCTTGATCTGACTGTACCAGAATGTAGCATTTAGGTTGAGGAGTGAAACCCCCATGGTGTTAGGCATTAATCTTCAGTGAGTGTCATTTAATTTGATTTGGAAAGGTTAGAGTTCTTCCATCGTTTAGGTTCGATTCAATCAATCCGTTGACAATCGCCCAATTTTCTTGCCATAGGTGTGTCCAGCATGTTGTTATGCTAAGTTGGTAGTGATGATTAGGTAGATTCCACCACCAGAGCCGACGACGGACACCAGTGCGGCGAGCCAAGATGGAAGGACGGTGAGATAGTGTTGTAAGGTTGCGCGCGCATGGAATTTAGTTTGACTCTGTTGACTTGTCTAAGTCAACAGAGGTGAGTTGAGTGGGATTAAGTGCTCAGGCCCAATGGACATCACCGTTTACACACTAGTCATTATTTATTTAGTGAAGGAACTGAATATTGGGCTTTGTCAAGCCCATTAGCACATTTGCTAGTTCATCATGCTGTTTCATTAGTGCACCTCCTTGTTGTGGAGGGCTTAGACATGGTTTGGGACCAAACAGCCCATTCCCAATTTCACTAGTGCATCCCCTGTTTTTTTTATTGTTGGATTCTCTGGCTGGACAAAAATCAGTGATGGGCTCAACTGGCAGCCCATTACCCTGAGCTTAATTCACACCCCATTCAGCAAACACACCCCTATTTCCAGTTTCATTTGTTTTCTTTGATTTTTTTTATTGTTTTACATTCTTTTTAGGCTAATTAGATTGTTGATTTAATTAAGTTAATAAATCTTGATTCTAGGATTTAATTAGCATCTTAGGATTTAAATAGAATTTCCCTTAGAATTAATTAGAATTTTTTTCTTAGAATTTTAATTAGGTTTTTAGTTAGAATTTCCTAATTAGAAACAATTAGGTTTGATAAGATTTAAAGTCATCCCATTTTCAACATTAGGATTAGAATTCAACTTTAGGATTTAATCAACTTTAGGACATGGATAGAATTTGATTTGTGATATTAGACATATTTCACTGTTGACCATTTTGCCCTTTATGGGCTTATTTTGTTATTTTTGTGTTAAAATTGTATGCTCCCCTTAGGATTAGAATGCAATTAATTGTAGGACTTAACATAGAACTTTCATCATGATTTTAATCAACTTTGACATGTTCCCTTAAGACTTTTAATCTAACTTAGAATATTCAACCAATTCCTAATGCATGATCCCTTAGGTTAGTTCTAACAATTACTAACTTCAATTAGATCCAAAAATTAGTTCCCTTCAAAACTAAAACCAAACCCACGATTAAATTGATTAAAAGCAATTTTGATTAATGGAATCCTTTGAACTTGTATAATCCCCCAGTCTAATTAAGTGACCAAAAGACCTTTGGTCACTTAGTATGACTTTTCTTCCAAGCTGTGGAGCTCAAGGCCTCAAGACAAGATCTTCAATCAAGGCGTCCTCAGTCACATCAAGCAGCGGATTATTCAAGCACATCAAAGGTGGCATCTTCAACACTTGTTAAATCAAAGTTAGAAGTGTGTGACACGAGCCTTAAGCAACAGAGAAGGAGTGGGACTGGAGTATTCTTACCCCCATTCTGAGTATCTTTGGGTATGGGACGTATGACCCAGCGCTCATCGTATTCACCTCTATTCATAGACTTTAGCACAATTCTAACCATACAATTGACAAGTCTCTCTTCACAACAAAAGCAAGGACCACTTAAACAACTTGTTAATCATGAATCAAGTTGTATGATACGAGCCTTAAGTAATGGAGAAGGAATGGGACTGGAGTATTCCTACCCCCATTCTGAATATCTTTGGATATGGGACATATGACCCAACGCTCATCGTATTCACCTCCGTTCATAGACTTTAGTGCAATTCGAATCTAACGATTGATAAGGTCTTCATCATTGCAAGAAACAACTATAAAGACTCTTCTCTCTCCACTTGAAAGTTAGTGTGATTCTTATCATCCAGTAACTATCAAGTCTATCCATTCTCAATCATTCCAATTCAAATCAATTCAATCTCAATCATCCATTCCTCTTGCCTCCTATCAATGTCTTTTCAGCCCTAGTGGGCTGAACTACGAAAGCTCTTATTTCCTCATTTCACAATGAGGGTACGTAGGCAGAAGAACCCAGTTTCTTCGTGAGCTATCCTATTTATTAATCCATCACTCTTTCATTCAATCAATACCATCTTTTTGAGATCAAATATCATTGTTCCTTGGATTCCATTTACATCCTTTTAGGATGCTTAATGAACAGTCCGTCTTGTGAACCAAGAGCTGTTTGTACTATGTAACAAACACTTAATTCCTTTGTTTTTGGTTATTCCACTACAGTGATATGATGCCTTGGGCCCCTCACTGGTTGGTTTACCTTTACTCCAGTTTTTGAAGGAGAAAAATTTGACTACTAGAAGAACATAATTGAAAGTTTCTTCCTAGGCTACGATGCTGATCTCTGGGATATGGTTATAAATGGTTATGAACCACCCATTTATGCAATTGGTATTTCTATTTCTGCAATCACCATAAAGCAAGGACCATTCTGTTAAATTCTATTTAATTCAACAAGTACAAGAAGATAATCCATAAGTATCAAGCCTTCAAAATGGAAGATGATGAAGTTGTTGAAGTGATATTCTCAAGGTTCCAAACCTTAGTTGCAAGGCTCAAGGTTTTGGACAAAGGATATACTACAACAGATCACATCAAGAAGATAATCAGAAGTCTTCCTAAGAAGTGGAGGCTTATGGTTATTGCTCTGAAGTTATCTAAGGATATGAACCCCCCTTTCAACCCCCCGTTTGTGCTATTATTATCTATTATGTGTGTGTTATTTCAAAAACAGTTCAAACTCCCCTTTCTCTACCTTCAATTGGTATAATAGCTTCAGTTCTGTTATTAATTTTTAAATCAAACACTTAACCGTGTTGAGAGACCCAGGGTGAGAAAAAATTCATGGCTAACACAAATGAAAGAGATAGCTAAAATTCAAAACATCTAGTTTTTGATGGAGAAAAATTTGACCACTAGAAGGACATATTTGAAAGTTTCTTCCTAGGCTACGATGTTGATCTCTGAGATATGGTTATAAATGGTTATGAACCACCCATTTCTGCAATTGGTAATTCTCTTTCTGCAATCACCATACAGCAAGTACCATTATGTTAAACGTTATTTACTTCAACGAGTACGAGAAGATAACTAATAGGGAAACATCTAAAGATATTTTGGACTCCTTGAAAATGACGCACAAAGGCAACAATCAAGTTAAAGAGGCTAAGGCTCTAGCCTTAATCCATAAGTATCAATCCTTCAAAATGGAAGATGATGAAGTTGTTGAAGTGATATTCTCAAGGTTCCAAACCTTAGTTGCAAGGCTCAAGGTTCTGTACAAAGGATATACTACAACAAATCACGTCAAGAAGATAATCAAAAGTCTTCCTAAGAAGTGAAGGCTTATGGTTACTGCTTTGAAGTTATCTAAGGATATGAACCCCCCTTTCACCCCCCCGTTTGTGCTAGTATTATATATTATGTGTGTGTTATTTCAAAAATAGTTCAAATTCCTATGAAAACAATTCAAACCCCCCTTTCGCTACCTTAAATTGGTATCATAGCTTCGGCTATGTTATTAATTTTTGAATCATACACTTAACCGTGTAGAGAGACCACGAGTGAGAAAAACTTCATGGCTAACACAAACGAAAGAGATATCTAAAACACAAAACCTCTATTTTTTTATGGAGAAAAATTTGACTACTAGAAGGACATAATTGAAAGTTTCTTCCTAGGCTACGATGCTGATCTCTGGGATATGGTTATAAATGGTTATGAACCACCCATTTCTGCAATTGGTATTTCTATTTCTGTAGTCACCATAAAGCAAGTACCATTCTGTTAAATTCTATTTAAGTCAACGAGTACGATAAGATAACTAACAGGGAAACATCCAAAGATATTTTTGACTCCTTGAAAATGACGCACAAAGGCAACAATCAAGTTAAAGAGGCTAAGGCTCTGGCCTTAATCCATAAGTATCAAGCCTTCAAAATGGAAGATGATGAAGTTGTTGAAGTGATATTCTCAAGGTAGCAAACCTTAGTTGCAAGGCTCAAGGTTTTGGACAAAGGATATACTACAACAGATCACGTCAAGAAGATAATCAGAAGTCTTCCTAAGAAGTGGAGGCTTATGGTTACTGCTCTGAAGTTATCTAAGGATATGAACCCCCCTTTCAACCCCCCGTTTGTGCTATTATTATCTATTATGTGTGTGTTATTTCAAAAATATTTTAAATTCCTATGAAAACAATTCAAACTCCCCTTTCTAAACCTTCAATTGGTATAATAGCTTCGGTTCTGTTATTAATTTTTAAATCAAACACTTAACCGTGTAGAGAGACCCAGGGTGAGAAAAAATTCATGGCTAACACAAATGAAAGAGATAGCTAAAATTCAAAACATATAGTTTTTGATGGAGAAAAATTTGACCACTAGAAGGACATAATTGAAAGTTTCTTCCTAGGCTATGATGTTGATCTCTGGGATATGGTTATAAATGGATATGAACCACCCATTTCTGCAATTGGTATTTCTATTTTTTCAATCACCTTACAACAAATACCCTTCTGTTAAACGTTATTTACTTCAACGAGTACGAGAAGATAACTAATAGGGAAACATCTAAAGATATTTTGGACTCCTTGAAAATGACGCACAAAGGCAACAATCAAGTTAAAGAGGCTAAGGCTCTAGCCTTAATCCATAAGTATCAAGCCTTCAAAATGGAAGATGATGAAGTTGTTGAAGTGATATTCTCAAGGTTCCAAACCATAGTTGCAAGGCTCAAGGTCCTAGACAAGGGATATACTACAACAGATCACGTCAAGAAGATAATCAGAAGTCTTCCTAAGAAGTGGAGGCTTATGGTTACTGCTCTGAAGTTATCTAAGGATATGAACCCCCCTTTCAACCCCCCCCCCCGTTTGTGCTATTATTATATATTATGTGTGTGTTGATTCAAAAATATTTTGAATTCCTATGAAAACAAATCAAACCCCCCTTTTTCTACCTTAAATTGGTATCATAGCTTCGGCTATGTTATTAATTTTTGAATCATACACTTAACCGTGTAGAGAGACCACGAGTGGGAAAAACTTCATGGCTAACACAAACGAAAGAGATATCTAAAACACAAAACCTCTAGTTTTTTTTATGGAGAAAAATTTAACTACTAGAAGGACATAATTGAAAGTTTCTTCCTAGGCTACGATGCTGATCTCTGGGATATGGTTATGAACCACCCATTTCTGCAATTGGTATTTCTATTTCTGCAATCACCATAAAGCAAGTACCATTCTGTTAAATTCTATTTAATTCAACGAGTACGATAAGATAACTAACAGGGAAACATCCAAAGATATTTTTGACTCCTTGAAAATGATGCACAAAGGCAACAATCAAGTTAAAGAGGCTAAGGGTCTGGCCTTAATCCAGAAGTATGAAGCCTTCAGAATGGAAGATGATGAAGTTGTTGAAGTCATGTTCTCAAGGTTCCAAACCTTGGTTGCATGACTCAAGGTTCTGGAAAAAGGATATACTACAATAAATCACGTCAAGAAGATAATCAGAAGTCTTGCTAAGAAGTGGAGGCTTATGGTTACTGCTCTGAAGTTATCTAAGGATATGAACACCCCCTTTCAACCCCCCGTTTGTGCTATTATTATCTATTATGTGTGTGTTATTTCAAAAATATTTTAAATTCCTATGAAAACAATTCAGACTCCCCTTTCTCTACCTTCAGTTGGTATAATAGCTTCGGTTCTGTTATTAATTTTTAAATCAAACACTTAACCGTGTAGAGAGACCCAGGGTGAGAAAAAATTCATGGCTAACACAAATGAAAGAGATAGCTAAAATTCAAAACCTCTAGTTTTTGATGGAGAAAAATTTGACCACTAGAAGGACATAATTGAAAGTTTCTTCCTAGGCTACGATGTTGATCTCTGGGATATGGTTATAAATGGTTATGAACCACCCATTTCTGCAATTTGTATTTCTATTTCTGCAATCACCATACAGCAAGTACCATTCTGTTAAACGTTATTTGCTTCAACGAGTACGAGAAGATAACTAATAGGGAAACATCTAAGGATATTTTGGACTCCTTGAAAATGACGCACAAAGGCAATAATCAAGTTAAAGAGGCTAAGGCTCTAGCCTTAATCCATAATTATCAAGCCTTCAAACTGGAAGATGATGAAGTTGTTGAAGTGATATTCTCAAGGTTCCAAACCTTAGTTGCAAGGCTCAAGGTTCTGGAAAAGGATATACTACAACAGATTACGTCAAGAAGATACTCAGAAGTCTTCCTAAGAAGTGGAGGCTTATGGTTACTTCTCTGAAGTTATCTAAGGATATGAACCCCCCTTTCAACCCCCCTGTTTGTGTTATTATTATCTATTATGTGTGTGTTATTTCAAAAATATTTTAAATTCCTATGAAAACAATTCAAACCCCTCTTTCTCTACCTTTAATTGGTATCATAGCTTCGGCTATGTTATTAATTTTTGAATCATACACTTAACCGTGTAGAGAGACCACGAGTGAGAAAAACTTCATGGCTAACACAAACGAAAGAGATATCTAAAACACAAAACCTCTGTTTTTTTATGGAGAAAAATTTGACTACTAGAAGGACATAATTGAAAGTTTCTTCCTAGGCTACGATGCTGATCTCTGGGATATGGTTATAAATGGTTATGAACCACCCATTTCTGCAATTGGTATTTCTATTTCTGCAATCACCATACAGCAAGTACCATTCTGTTAAACGTTATTTACTTCAACGAGTACGAGAAGATAACTAATAGGGAAACATCTAAAAATATTTTGGACTCCTTGAAAATGACGCACAAAGGCAATAATCAAGTTAAAGAGGCTAAGGCTCTAGCCTTAATCCATAAGTATCAAGCCTTCAAACTGGAAGATGATGAAGTTGTTAAAGTGATATTATCAAGGTTCCAAACCTTAGTTGCAAGGCTCAAGGTTCTGGACAAAGGATATACTACAACAGATCACGTCAAGAAGATAATAAGAAGTCTTCCTAAGAAGTGGAGGCTTATGGTTATTGCTCTGAAGTTATCTAATTTCAAAAATATTTCAAATTCCTATGAAAACAATTCAAACCCCCCTTTCTCTACCTTAAATTAGTATCATAGCATCGGCTATGTTATTAAATTTTGAATCATATCCTTAACCGTGTAGAGAGACCACGGGTGAGAAACACTTCATGGCTAACACAAACGAAAGAGATATCTAAAACACAAAACCTCTATTTTTTTATGGAGAAAAATTTGACTACTAGAAGGACATAATTGAAAGTTTCTTCCTAGGCTACGATGCTGATCTCTGGGATATGGTTATAAATGGTTATGAACCACCCATTTCTGCAATTGGTATTTCTATTTCTACAATCACCATAAAGCAAGTACCATTCTGTTAAATTCTATTTAATTCAACGAGTACGATAAGATAACTAACAGGGAAACATCCAAAGATATTTTTGACTCCTTGAAAATGACGCACAAAGGCAACAATCAAGTTAAAGAGGCTAAGGCTCTGGCCTTAATCCATAAGTATCAAGCCATCAAAATGGAAGATGATAAAGTTGTTGAAGTGATATTCTCAAGGTTCCAAACCTTAGTTGCAAGGCTCAAGGTTTTGGACAAAGGATATACTACAACAGATCACGTCAAGAAGATAATCAGAAGTCTTCCTAAGAAGTGAAGGCTTATGGTTATTGCTCTGAAGTTATCTAAGGATATGAACCCGCCTTTCAACCCCCCGTTTGTGCTATTATTATCTATTATGTGTGTGTTATTTCAAAAATATTTTAAATTCCTATGAAAAAAATTCAAACTCCCCTTTCTCTACCTTCAATTGGTATAATAGCTTCGGTTCTGTTATTAATTTTTAAATCAAACACTTAACCGTGTAGAGAGACCCAGGGTGAGAAAAAATTCATGGCTAACACAAATGAAAGAGATAACTAAAATTCAAAACCTCTAGTTTTTGATGGAGAAAAATTTGACCACTAGAAGGACATAATTGAAAGTTTCTTCCTAGGCTACGATGTTGATCTCTGGGATATGGTTATAAATGGTTATGAACCACCCATTTCTGCAATTTGTATTTCTATTTCTGCAATCACCATACAGCAAGTACCATTCTGTTAAACGTTATTTGCTTCAACGAGTACGAGAAGATAACTAATAGGGAAACATCTAAGGATATTTTGGACTCCTTGAAAATGACGCACAAAGGCAATAATCAAGTTAAAGAGGCTAAGGCTCTAGCCTTAATCCATAATTATCAAGCCTTCAAACTGGAAGATGATGAAGTTGTTGAAGTGATATTCTCAAGGTTCCAAACCTTAGTTGCAAGGCTCAAGGTTCTGGAAAAGGATATACTACAACAAATTACGTCAAGAAGATACTCAGAAGTCTTCCTAAGAAGTGGAGGCTTATGGTTACTTCTCTGAAGTTATCTAAGGATATGAACCCCCCTTTCAACCCCCCTGTTTGTGTTATTATTATCTATTATGTGTGTGTTATTTCAAAAATATTTTAAATTCCTATGAAAACAATTCAAACCCCTCTTTCTCTACCTTTAATTGGTATCATAGCTTCGGCTATGTTATTAATTTTTGAATCATACACTTAACTGTGTAGAGAGACCACGAGTGAGAAAAACTTCATGGCTAACACAAACGAAAGAGATATCTAAAACACAAAACCTCTGTTTTTTTATGGAGAAAAATTTGACTACTAGAAGGACATAATTGAAAGTTTCTTCCTAGGCTACGATGCTGATCTCTGGGATATGGTTATAAATGGTTATGAACCACCCATTTCTGCAATTGGTATTTCTATTTCTGCAATCACCATACAGCAAGTACCATTCTGTTAAACGTTATTTACTTCAACGAGTACGAGAAGATAACTAATAGGGAAACATCTAAAAATATTTTGGACTCCTTGAAAATGACGCACAAAGGCAATAATCAAGTTAAAGAGGCTAAGGCTCTAGCCTTAATCCATAAGTATCAAGCCTTCAAACTGGAAGATGATGAAGTTGTTAAAGTGATATTATCAAGGTTCCAAACCTTAGTTGCAAGGCTCAAGGTTCTGGACAAAGGATATACTACAACAGATCACGTCAAGAAGATAATAAGAAGTCTTCCTAAGAAGTGGAGGCTTATGGTTATTGCTCTGAAGTTATCTAATTTCAAAAATATTTCAAATTCCTATGAAAACAATTCAAACCCCCCTTTCTCTACCTTAAATTAGTATCATAGCATCGGCTATGTTATTAATTTTGAATCATATCCTTAACCGTGTAGAGAGACCACGGGTGAGAAACACTTCATGGCTAACACAAACGAAAGAGATATCTAAAACACAAAACCTCTATTTTTTATGGAGAAAAATTTGACTACTAGAAGGACATAATTGAAAGTTTCTTCCTAGGCTACGATGCTGATCTCTGGGATATGGTTATAAATGGTTATGAACCACCCATTTCTGCAATTGGTATTTCTATTTCTACAATCACCATAAAGCAAGTACCATTCTGTTAAATTCTATTTAATTCAACGAGTACGATAAGATAACTAACAGGGAAACATCCAAAGATATTTTTGACTCCTTGAAAATGACGCACAAAGGCAACAATCAAGTTAAAGAGGCTAAGGCTCTGGCCTTAATCCATAAGTATCAAGCCATCAAAATGGAAGATGATAAAGTTGTTGAAGTGATATTCTCAAGGTTCCAAACCTTAGTTGCAAGGCTCAAGGTTTTGGACAAAGGATATACTACAACAGATCACGTCAAGAAGATAATCAGAAGTCTTCCTAAGAAGTGAAGGCTTATGGTTATTGCTCTGAAGTTATCTAAGGATATGAACCCGCCTTTCAACCCCCCGTTTGTGCTATTATTATCTATTATGTGTGTGTTATTTCAAAAATATTTTAAATTCCTATGAAAAAAATTCAAACTCCCCTTTCTCTACCTTCAATTGGTATAATAGCTTCGGTTCTGTTATTAATTTTTAAATCAAACACTTAACCGTGTAGAGAGACCCAGGGTGAGAAAAAATTCATGGCTAACACAAATGAAAGAGATAACTAAAATTCAAAACCTCTAGTTTTTGATGGAGAAAAATTTGACCACTAGAAGGACATAATTGAAAGTTTCTTCCTAGGCTACGATGTTGATCTCTGGGATATGGTTATAAATGGTTATGAACCACCCATTTCTGCAATTGGTATTTCTATTTCTGCAATCACCATACAGCAAGTACCATTCTGTTAAACGTTATTTACTTCAACGAATACGAGAAGATAACTAATAGGGAAACATCTAAAGATATTTTGGACTCCTTGAAAATGATGCACAAAGGCAATAATCAAGTTAAAGAGGCTAAGGCTCTAGCATTAATCCATAAGTATCAAGCCTTCAAACTGGAAGATGATGAAGTTGTTGAAGTGATATTCTCAAGGTTCCAAACCTTAGTTGCAAGGCTCAAGGTTCTGGACAAAGGATATACTACAACAGATCACGTCAAGAAGATAATCATAAGTCTTCCTAAGAAGTGGAGGCTTATGGTTATTTCTCTGAAGTTATCTAAGGATATGAACACCCCCTTTCAACCCCCCCTGTTTGTGTTATTATTATCTATTATGTGTGTGTTATTTCAAAAATATTTTAAATTCCTATGAAAATAATTCAAACCCCTCTTTCTCTACCTTCAATTGGTATCATAGCTTCGACTATGTTATTAATTTTTGAATCATACACTTAACCGTGTAGAGAGACCACGAGTGAGAAAAACTTCATGGCTAACACAAACGAAAGAGATATCTAAAACACAAAACCTCTATTTTTTTATGGAGAAAAATTTGACTACTAGAAGGACATAATTGAAAGTTTCTTCCTAGGCTACGATGCTGATCTCTGGGATATGGTTATAAATGGTTATGAACCACCCATTTCTGCAATTGGTATTTCTATTTCTGCAATCACCATACAGCAAGTACCATTCTGTTAAATTCTATTTAATTCAACGAGTACGATAAGATAACTAACAGGGAAACATCCAAAGATATTTTTGACTCCTTGAAAATGACGCACAAAGGCAACAATCAAGTTAAAGAGGCTAAGGCTCTGGCCTTAATCCATAAGTATCAAGCCATCAAAATGGAAGATGATAAAGTTGTTGAAGTGATATTCTCAAGGTTCCAAACCTTAGTTGCAAGGCTCAAGGTTTTGGATAAAGGATATACTACAACAGATCACGTCAAGAAGATAATCAGAAGTCTTCCTAAGAAGTGAAGGCTTATGGTTATTGCTCTGAAGTTATCTAAGGATATGAACCCCCCTTTCAACCCCCCGTTTGTGCTATTATTATCTATTATGTGTGTGTTATTTCAAAAATATTTTAAATTCCTATGAAAAAAATTCAAACTCCCCTTTCTCTACCTTCAATTGGTATAATAGCTTCGGTTCTGTTATTAATTTTTAAATCAAACACTTAACCGTGTAGAGAGACCCAGGGTGAGAAAAAATTCATGGCTAACACAAATGAAAGAGATAACTAAAATTCAAAACCTCTAGTTTTTTATGGAGAAAAGTTTGACCACTAGAAGGACATAATTGAAAGTTTCTTCCTAGGCTACGATGTTGATCTCTGGGATATGGTTATAAATGGTTATGAACCACCCATTTCTGCAATTGGTATTTCTATTTCTGCAATCACCATAGAGCAAGTACCATTCTGTTAAACGTTATTTACTTCAACGAGTACGAGAAGATAACTAATAGGGAAACATCTAAAGATATTTTGGACTCCTTGAAAATGATGCACAAAGGCAATAATCAAGTTAAAGAGGCTAAGGCTCTAGCCTTAATCCATAAGTATCAAGCCTTCAAACTGGAAGATGATGAAGTTGTTGAAGTGATATTCTCAAGGTTCCAAACCTTAGTTGCAAGGCTCAAGGTTCTGGACAAAGGATATACTACAACAGATCACGTCAAGAAGATAATCAGAAGTCTTCCTAAGAAGTGGAGGCTTATGGTTATTGCTCTGAAGTTATCTAAGGATATGAACACCCCCTTTCAACCCCCCCTGTTTGTGTTATTATTATCTATTATGTGTGTGTTATTTCAAAAATATTTTAAATTCCTATGAAAACAATTCAAACCCCTCTTTCTCTACCTTCAATTGGTATCATAGCTTCGACTATGTTATTAATTTTTGAATCATACACTTAACCGTGTAGAGAGACCACGAGTGAGAAAAACTTCATGGCTAACACAAACGAAAGAGATATCTAAAACACAAAACCTCTATTTTTTTTATGGAGAAAAATTTGACTACTAGAAGGACATAATTGAAAGTTTCTTCCTAGGCTACGATGCTGATCTCTGGGATATGGTTATAAATGGTTATGAACCACCAATTTCTGCAATTGGTATTTCTATTTCTCCAATCACCATACAGCAAGTACCATTCTGTTAAACGTTATTTACTTCAACGAGAACGAGAAGATAACTAATAGGGAAACATCTAAAGATATTTTGGACTCCTTGAAAATGATGCACAAAGGCAATAATCAAGTTAAAGAGGCTAAGGCTCTAGCCTTAATCCATAAGTACCAAGCCTTCAAACTGGAAGATGATGAAGTTGTTGAAGTGATATTCTCAAGGTTCCAAACCTTAGTTGTAAGGCTCAAGGTTCTGGACAAAGGATATACTACAACAGTTCACGTCAAGAAGATAATCAGAAGTCTTCCTAAGAAGTGGAGGCTTATGGTTATTGCTCTGAAGTTATTTAATTTCAAAAATATTTCAAATTCCTGTGAAAACAATTCAAACCCCCCTTTATCTACCTTAAATTGGTATCATAGCTTCGGCTATGTTATTAATTTTTGAATCATATCCTTAACCGTGTAGAGAGACCACGGGTGAGAAAAACTTCATGGCTAACACAAACGAAAGAGATATCTAAAACACAAAACCTCTATTTTTTTATGGAGAAAAATTTGACTACTAGAAGGACATAATTGAAAGTTTCTTCCTAGGCTACGATGCTGATCTCTGGGATATGGTTATAAATGGTTATGAACCACCCATTTCTGCAATTGGTATTTCTATTTCTGCAATCACCATAAAGCAAGGACCATTCTGTTAAATTCTATTTAATTCAACGAGTACGATAAGATAACTAACAGGGAAACATCCAAAGATATTTTTGACTCCTTGAAAATGACGCACAAAGGCAACAATCAAGTTAAAGAGGCTAAGGCTCTGGCCTTAATCCATAAGTATCAAGCCTTCAAAATGGAAGATGATGAAGTGGTTGAAGTGATATTCTCAAGGTTCCAAACCTTAGTTTCAAGACTCAAGGTTTTGGACAAAGGATATACTACAACAGATCACGTCAAGAAGATAATCAGAAGTCTTCCTAAGAAGTGGAGGCTTATGGTTATTGCTTTGAAGTTATCTAAGAATATGAACCCCCCTTTCACCCCCCCGTTTGTGCTATTATTATCTAATATGTGTGTGTTATTTCAAAAATATTTTAAATTCCTATGAAAAAAATACAAACTCCCCTTTCTCTACCTTCAATTGGTATAATAGCTTCGGTTCTGTTATTAATTTTTAAATCAAACACTTAACCGTGTAGAGAGACCCAGGGTGAGAAAAAATTCATGGCTAAAACAAATGAAAGAGATAACTAAAATTCAAAACCTCTAGTTTTTGATGGAAAAAAATTTGACCACTAGAAGGACATAATTGAAAGTTTCTTCCTAGGCTACGATATTGATCTCCGAGATATGGTTATAAATGGTTATGAACCACTAATTTCTGCAATTGGTATTTCTATTTCTGCAATCACCATACAGCAAGTACGATTCTGTTAAACGTTATTTACTTCAACGAGTACGAGAAGATAACAAATAGGGAAACTTCTAAAGATATTTTGGACTCCTTGAAAATGACGCACAAAGGCAATAATCAAGTTCAAGAGGCTAAGGCTCTAGCCTTAATCCATAAGTATCAAGCCTTCAAACTAGAAGATGATGAAGTTGTTGAAGTGATATTCTCAAGGTTCCAAACCTTAGTTGCAACGCTCAAGGTTCTGGACAAAGGATATACTACAACAGATCACGTCAAGAAGATAATCAGAAGTCTTCCTAAGAAGTGGAGGCTTATGGTTATTGCTCTGAAGTTATCTAATTTCAAAAATATTTCAAATTCTATGAAAACAATTCAAACCCCCCTTTCTCTACCTTAAATTGGTATCATAGCTTCGGTTATGTTATTAATTTTTGAATCATATCCTTAACCGTGTAGAGAGACCACGGGTGAGAAAAACATCATGGCTAACACAAACGAAAGAGATATCTAAAACACAAAACCTCTATTTTTTTATGGAGAAAAATTTGACTACTAGAAGGACATAATTGAAAGTTTCTTCCTAGGCTACGATGCTGATCTCTGGGATATGGTTATAAATGGTTATGAACCACCCATTTCTGCAATTGGTATTTCTATTTCTGCAATCACCATAAAGCAAGTACCATTCTGTTAAATTCTATTTAATTCAACGAGTACGATAAGATAACTAACAGGGAAACATCCAAAGATAATTTTGAATCCTTGAAAATGACGCACAAAGGCAACAATCAAGTTAAAGAGGCTAAGGCTTTGGCCTTAATCCATAAGTATCAAGCCTTCAAAATGGAAGATGATAAAGTTGTTGTAGTGATATTCTTAAGGTTCCAAACCTTAGTTGCAAGGCTCAAGGTTTTGGACAAAGGATATACTACAACAGATCACGTCAAGAAGATAATCAGAAGTCTTCCTAAGAAGTGGAGGCTTATGGTTATTGCTCTGAAGTTATCTAAGGATATGAACCCCCCTTTCAACCCCCCGTTTGTGCTATTATTATCTATTATGTGTGTGTTATTTCAAAAATATTTTAAATTCCTATGAAAAAAATTCAAAATCCCCTTTCTCTACCTTCAATTGGTATAATAGCTTCGGTTATGTTATTAATTTTTAAATCAAACACTTAACCGTGTAGAGAGACCCACGGTGAGAAAAAATTCATGGCTAACACAAATGAAAGAGATAACTAAAATTCAAAACCACTAGTTTTTGATGGAGAAAAATTTGACCACTAGAAGGACATAATTGAAAGTTTCTTCCTAGGCTACGATGCTGATATCTGGGATATGGTTATAAATGGTTATGAACCACCCATTTCTGCAATTGGTATTTCTATTTCTGCAATCACCATAAAGCAAGTACCGTTCTGTTAAATTCTATTTAATTCAACAAGTACGATAAGATAACTAACAGGGAAACATCCAAAGATATTTTTGACTCCTTGAAAATGACGCACAAAGGCAACAATCAAGTTAAAGAGGCTAAGGCTCTGGCCTTAATCCATAAGTATCAAGCCTTCAAACTGGAAGATGATGAAGTTGTTGAAGTGATATTCTCAAGGTTCCAAACCTTAGTTGCAAGGCTCAAGGTTCTGGACAAAGGATATACTACAACAGATCACGTCAAGAAGATAATCAGAAGTCTTCCTAAGAAGTGGAGGCTTATGGTTATTGCTCTGAAGTTATCTAATTTCAAAAATATTTCAAATTCCTATGAAAACAATTCAAACCCCCTTTCTCTACCTTAAATTGGTATCATAGCTTCGGCTATGTTATTAATTTTTGAATCATATCCTTAACCGTGTAGAGAGACCACGGGTGAGAAAAACTTCATGGCTAACACAAACGAAAGAGATATCTAAAACACAAAACCTCTATTTTTTTATGGAGAAAAATTTGACTACTAGAAGGACATAATTGAAAGTTTCTTCCTAGGCTACGATGCTGATCTCTGGGATATGGTTATAAATGGTTATGAACCACCCATTTCTGCAATTGGTATTTCTATTTCTGCAATCACCATAAAGCAAGTACCATTCTGTTAAATTCTATTTAATTCAACGAGTACGATAAGATAACTAACAGGGAAACATCCAAAGATATTTTTGACTCCTTGAAAATGACGCACAAAGGCAACAATCAAGTTAAAGAGGCTAAGGCTTTGGCCTTAATCCATAAGTATCAAGCCTTCAAAATGGAAGATGATAAAGTTGTTGTAGTGATATTCTTAAGGTTCCAAACCTTAGTTGCAAGGCTCAAGGTTTTGGACAAAGGATATACTACAACAGATCACGTCAAGAAGATAATCAGAAGTCTTCCTAAGAAGTGGAGGCTTATGGTTATTGCTCTGAAGTTATCTAAGGATATGAACCCCCCTTTCAACCCCCCGTTTGTGCTATTATTATCTATTATGTGTGTGTTATTTCAAAAATATTTTAAATTCCTATGAAAAATATTCAAAATCCCCTTTCTCTACCTTCAATTGGTATAATAGCTTCGGTTATGTTATTAATTTTTAAATCAAACACTTAACCGTGTAGAGAGACCCAGGGTGAGAAAAAATTCATGGCTAACACAAATGAAAGAGATAACTAAAATTCAAAACCACTAGTTTTTGATGGAGAAAAATTTGACCACTAGAAGGACATAATTGAAAGTTTCTTCCTAGGCTACGATGCTGATATCTGGGGTATGGTTATAAATGGTTATGAACCACCCATTTCTGCAATTGGTATTTCTATTTCTGCAATCACCATAAAGCAAGTACCGTTCTGTTAAATTCTATTTAATTCAACAAGTACGATAAGATAACTAACAGGGAAACATCCAAAGATATTTTTGACTCCTTGAAAATGACGCACAAAGGCAACAATCAAGTTAAAGAGGCTAAGGCTCTGGCCTTAATCCATAAGTATCAAGCCTTCAAACTGGAAGATGATGAAGTTGTTGAAGTGATATTCTCAAGGTTCCAAACCTTAGTTGCAAGGCTCAAGGTTCTGGACAAAGGATATACTACAACAGATCACGTCAAGAAGATAATCAGATGTCTTCCTAAGAAGTGGAGGCTTATGGTTATTGCTCTGAAGTTATCTAATTTCAAAAATATTTCAAATTCCTATGAAAACAATTCAAACCCCCCTTTCTCTACCTTAAATTGGTATCATAGTTTCGGCTATGTTATTAATTTTTGAATCATATCCTTAACCGTGTAGAGAGACCACGGGTGAGAAAAACTTCATGGCTAACACAAACGAAAGAGATATCTAAAACACAAAACCTCTATTTTTTTATGGAGAAAAATTTGACTACTAGAAGGACATAATTGAAAGTTTCTTCCTAGGCTACGATGCTGATCTCTGGGATATGGTTATAAATGGTTATGAACCACCCATTTCTGCAATTGGTATTTCTATTTCTGCAATCACCATAAAGCAAGTACCATTCTGTTAAATTCTATTTAATTCAACGAGTACGATAAGATAACTAACAGGGAAACATCCAAAGATATTTTTGACTCCTTGAAAATGACGCACAAAGGCAACAATCAAGTTAAAGAGGCTAAGGCTTTGGCCTTAATCCATAAGTATCAAGCCTTCAAAATGGAAGATGATAAAGTAATTGTAGTGATATTCTCAAGGTTCCAAACCTTAGTTGCAAGGCTCAAGGTTTTGGACAAAGGATATACTACAACAGATCACGTCAAGAAGATAATCAGAAGTCTTCCTAAGAAGTGGAGGCTTATGGTTATTGCTCTGAAGTTATCTAAGGATATGAACCCCCCTTTCAACCCCCCGTTTGTGCTATTATTATATATTATGTGTGTGTTATTTCAAAAATATTTTAAATTCTATGAAAAAAATTCAAAATCCCCTTTCTCTACCTTCAATTGGTATAATAGCTTCGGTTATGTTATTAATTTTTAAATCAAACACTTAACCGTGTAGAGAGACCCAGGGTGAGAAAAAATTCATGGCTAACACAAATGAAAGAGATAACTAAAATTCAAAACCTAGTTTTTGATGGAGAAAAATTTGACCACTAGAAGGACATAATTGAAAGTTTCTTCCTAGGCTACGATGCTGATATCTGGGATATGGTTATAAATGGTTATGAACCACCCATTTCTGCAATTGGTATTTCTATTTCTGCAATCACCATAAAGCAAGTACCGTTCTGTTAAATTCTATTTAATTCAACAAGTACGATAAGATAACTAACAGGGAAACATCCAAAGATATTTTTGACTCCTTGAAAATGACGCACAAAGGCAACAATCAAGTTAAAGAGGCTTAGGCTCTGGCCTTAATCCATAAGTATCAAGCCTTCAAACTGGAAGATGATGAAGTTGTTGAAGTGATATTCTCAAGGTTCCAAACCTTAGTTGCAAGGCTCAAGGTTTTGGACAAAGGATATACTACAACAGATCACGTCAAGAAGATAATCAGAAGTCTTCCTAAGAAGTGGAGACTTATGGTTACTTCTCTGAAGTTATCTAAGGATATGAACACCCCCTTTCAACCCCCCCTGTTTGTGTTATTATTATTTATTATGTGTGTGTTATTTCAAAAATATTTTAAATTCCTATGAAAACAATTCAAACCCCTCTTTCTCTACCTTCAATTGGTATCATAGCTTCGACTATGTTATTAATTTTTGAATCATACACTTAACCGTGTAGAGAGACCACGAGTGAGAAAAACTTCATGGCTAACACAAACGAAAGAGATATCTAAAACACAAAACCTTTATTTTTTTTTATGGAGAAAAATTTGACTACTAGAAGGACATAATTGAAAGTTTCTTCCTAGGCTACGATGCTGATCTCTGGGATATGGTTATAAATGGTTATGAACCACCCATTTCTGCAATTGGTATTTCTATTTCTGCAATCACCATACAGCAAGTACCATTCTGTTAAACGTTATTTACTTCAACGAGTACGAGAAGATAACTAATAGGGAAACTTCTAAAGATATTTTGGACTCCTTGAAAATGACGCACAAAGGCAATAATCAAGTTAAAAAGGCTAAGGCTCGGGCCTTAATCCATAAGTATCAAGCCTTCAAACTAGAAGATGATGAAGTTGTTGAAGTGATATTCTCAAGGTTCCAAACCTTAGTTGCAAGGCTCAAGGTTCTGGACAAAGGATATACTACAACAGATCACGTCAAGAAGATAATCAGAAGTCTTCCTAAGAAGTGGAGGCTTATGGTTATTGCTCTGAAGTTATCTAATTTCAAAAATATTTCAAATTCTATGAAAACAATTCAAACCCCCTTTCTCTACCTTAAATTGGTATCATAGCTTCGGTTATGTTATTAATTTTTGAATCATATCCTTAACCGTGTAGAGAGACCACGGGTGAGAAAAACATCATGGCTAACACAAACGAAAGAGATATCTAAAACACAAAACCTCTATTTTTTTATGGAGAAAAATTTGACTACTAGAAGGACATAATTGAAAGTTTCTTCCTAGGCTACGATGCTGATCTCTGGGATATGGTTATAAATGGTTATGAACCACCCATTTCTGCAATTGGTATTTCTATTTCTGCAATCACCATAAAGCAAGTACCATTCTGTTAAATTCTATTTAATTCAACGAGTACGATAAGATAACTAACAGGGAAACATCCAAAGATAATTTTGAATCCTTGAAAATGACGCACAAAGGCAACAATCAAGTTAAAGAGGCTAAGGCTTTGGCCTTAATCCATAAGTATCAAGCCTTCAAAATGGAAGATGATAAAGTTGTTGTAGTGATATTCTTAAGGTTCCAAACCTTGGTTGCAAGGCTCAAGGTTTTGGACAAAGGATATACTACAACAGATCACGTCAAGAAGATAATCAGAAGTCTTCCTAAGAAGTGGAGGCTTATGGTTATTGCTCTGAAGTTATCTAATTTCAAAAATATTTCAAATTCCTATGAAAACAATTCAAACCCCCCTTTCTCTACCTTAAATTGGTATCATAGCTTCGGCTATGTTATTAATTTTTGAATCATATCCTTAACCGTGTAGAGAGACCACGGGTGAGAAAAACTTCATGGCTAACACAAACGAAAGAGATATCTAAAACACAAAACCTCTATTTTTTTATGGAGAAAAATTTGACTACTAGAAGGACATAATTGAAAGTTTCTTCCTAGGCTACGATGCTGATCTCTGGGATATGGTTATAAATGGTTATGAACCACCCATTTCTGCAATTGGTATTTCTATTTCTGCAATCACCATAAAGCAAGTACCATTCTGTTAAATTCTATTTAATTCAACGAGTACGATAAGATAACTAACAGGGAAACATCCAAAGATATTTTTGACTCCTTGAAAATGACGCACAAAGGCAACAATCAAGTTAAAGAGGCTAAGGCTTTGGCCTTAATCCATAAGTATCAAGCCTTCAAAATGGAAGATGATAAAGTAATTGTAGTGATATTCTTAAGGTTCCAAACCTTAGTTGCAAGGCTCAAGGTTTTGGACAAAGGATATACTACAACAGATCACGTCAAGAAGATAATCAGAAGTCTTCCTAAGAAGTGGAGGCTTATGGTTATTGCTCTGAAGTTATCTAAGGATATGAACCCCCCTTTCAACCCCCCGTTTGTGCTATTATTATATATTATGTGTGTGTTATTTCAAAAATATTTTAAATTCTTATGAAAAAAATTCAAAATCCCCTTTCTCTACCTTCAATTGGTATAATAGCTTCGGTTATGTTATTAATTTTTAAATCAAACACTTAACCGTGTAGAGAGACCCAGGGTGAGAAAAAATTCATGGCTAACACAAATGAAAGAGATAACTAAAATTCAAAACCACTAGTTTTTGATGGAGAAAAATTTGACCACTAGAAGGACATAATTGAAAGTTTCTTCCTAGGCTACGATGCTGATATCTGGGATATGGTTATAAATGGTTATGAACCACCCATTTCTGCAATTGGTATTTCTATTTCTGCAATCACCATAAAGCAAGTACCGTTCTGTTAAATTCTATTTAATTCAACAAGTACGATAAGATAACTAACAGGGAAACATCCAAAGATATTTTTGACTCCTTGAAAATGACGCACAAAGGCAACAATCAAGTTAAAGAGGCTAAGGCTCTGGCCTTAATCCATAAGTATCAAGCCTTCAAACTGGAAGATGATGAAGTTGTTGAAGTGATATTCTCAAGGTTCCAAACCTTAGTTGCAAGGCTCAAGGTTCTGGACAAAGGATATACTACAACAGATCACGTCAAGAAGATAATCAGAAGTCTTCCTAAGAGGTGGAGGCTTATGGTTATTGCTCTGAAGTTATCTAATTTCAAAAATATTTCAAATTCCTATGAAAACAATTCAAACCCCCCTTTCTCTACCTTAAATTGGTATCATAGTTTCGGCTATGTTATTAATTTTTGAATCATATCCTTAACCGTGTAGAGAGACCACGGGTGAGAAAAACTTCATGGCTAACACAAACGAAAGAGATATCTAAAACACAAAACCTCTATTTTTTTATGGAGAAAAATTTGACTACTAGAAGGACATAATTGAAAGTTTCTTCCTAGGCTACGATGCTGATCTCTGGGATATGGTTATAAATGGTTATGAACCACCCATTTCTGCAATTGGTATTTCTATTTCTGCAATCACCATAAAGCAAGTACCATTCTGTTAAATTCTATTTAATTCAACGAGTACGATAAGATAACTAACAGGGAAACATCCAAAGATATTTTTGACTCCTTGAAAATGACGCACAAAGGCAACAATCAAGTTAAAGAGGCTAAGGCTTTGGCCTTAATCCATAAGTATCAAGCCTTCAAAATGGAAGATGATAAAGTTGTTGTAGTGATATTCTTAAGGTTCCAAACCTTAGTTGCAAGGCTCAAGGTTTTGGACAAAGGATATACTACAACAGATCACGTCAAGAAGATAATCAGAAGTCTTCCTAAGAAGTGGAGGCTTATGGTTATTGCTCTGAAGTTATCTAAGGATATGAACCCCCCTTTCAACCCCCCGTTTGTGCTATTATTATATATTATGTGTGTGTTATTTCAAAAATATTTTAAATTCTTATGAAAAAAATTCAAAATCCCCTTTCTCTACCTTCAATTGGTATAATAGCTTCGGTTATGTTATTAATTTTTAAATCAAACACTTAACCGTGTAGAGAGACCCAGGGTGAGAAAAAATTCATGGCTAACACAAATGAAAGAGATAACTAAAATTCAAAACCACTAGTTTTTGATGGAGAAAAATTTGACCACTAGAAGGACATAATTGAAAGTTTCTTCCTAGGCTACGATGCTGATCTCTGGGATATGGTTATAAATGGTTATGAACCACCCATTTCTGCAATTGGTATTTCTATTTCTGCAATCACCATAAAGCAAGTACCGTTCTGTTAAATTCTATTTAATTCAACAAGTACGATAAGATAACTAACAGGGAAACATCCAAAGATATTTTTGACTCCTTGAAAATGACGCACAAAGGCAACAATCAAGTTAAAGAGGCTAAGGCTCTGGCCTTAATCCATAAGTATCAAGCCTTCAAACTGGAAGATGATGAAGTTGTTGAAGTGATATTCTCAAGGTTCCAAACCTTAGTTGCAAGGCTCAAGGTTTTGGACAAAGGATATACTACAACAGATCACGTCAAGAAGATAATCAGAAGTCTTCCTAAGAAGTGGAGGCTTATGGTTATTGCTCTGAAGTTATCTAAGGATATGAACCCCCCTTTCAACCCCCCGTTTGTGCTATTATTATCTATTATGTGTGTGTTATTTCAAAAATATTTTAAATTCCTATGAAAACAATTCAAAATCCCCTTCCTCTACCTTCAATTGGTATAATAGCTTCGGTTATGTTATTAATTTTTAAATCAAACACTTAACCGTGTAGAGAGACCCAGGGTGAGAAAAAATACATGGCTAACACAAATGAAAGAGATAACTAAAATTCAAAACCACTAGTTTTTGATGGAGAAAAATTTGACCACTAGAAGGACATAATTGAAAGTTTCTTCCTAGGCTACGATGCTGATATCTGGGATATGGTTATAAATGGTTATGAACCACCCATTTCTGCAATTGGTATTTCTCTTTCTGCAATCACCATAAAGCAAGTACCGTTCTGTTAAATTCTATTTAATTCAACAAGTACGATAAGATAACTAACAGGGAAACATCCAAAGATATTTTTGACTCCTTGAAAATGACGCACAAAGGCAACAATCAAGTTAAAGAGGCTAAGGCTCTGGCCTTAATCCATAAGTATCAAGCCTTCAAACTGGAAGATGATGAAGTTGTTGAAGTGATATTCTCAAGGTTCCAAACCTTAGTTGCAAGGCTCAAGGTTCTGGACAAAGGATATACTACAACAGATCACGTCAAGAAGATAATCAGAAGTCTTCCTAAGAAGTGGAGGCTTATGGTTATTGCTCTGAAGTTATCTAATTTCAAAAATATTTCAAATTCCTATGAAAACAATTCAAACCCCCCTTTCTCTACCTTAAATTGGTATCATAGCTTCGGCTATGTTATTAATTTTTGAATCATATCCTTAACCGTGTAGAGAGACCATGGGTGAGAAAAACTTCATGGCTAACACAAACGAAAGAGATATCTAAAACACAAAACCTCTATTTTTTTATGGAGAAAAATTTGACTACTAGAAGGACATAATTGAAAGTTTCTTCCTAGGCTACGATGTTGATCTCTGGGATATGGTTATAAATGGTTATGAACCACCCATTTCTGCAATTGGTATTTCTATTTCTGCAATCACCATAAAGCAAGTACCATTCTGTTAAATTCTATTTAATTCAACGAGTACGATAAGATAACTAACAGGGAAACATCCAAAGATATTTTTGACTCCTGGAAAATGACGCACAAAGGCAACAATCAAGTTAAAGAGGCTAAGGCTCTGGCCTTAATCCATAAGTATCAAGCCTTCAAACTGGAAGATGATGAAGTTGTTGAAGTGATATTCTCAAGGTTCCAAACCTTAGTTGCAAGGCTCAAGGTTCTGGACAAAGGATATACTACAACAGATCACGTCAAGAAGATAATCAGAAGTCTTCCTAAGAAGTGGAGGCTTATGGTTATTGCTCTGAAGTTATCTAATTTCAAAAATATTTCAAATTCCTATGAAAACAATTCAAACCCCCCTTTCTCTACCTTAAATTGGTATCATAGCTTCGGCTATGTTATTAATTTTTGAATCATATCCTTAACCGTGTAGAGAGACCACGGGTGAGAAAAACTTCATGGCTAACACAAACGAAAGAGATATCTAAAACACAAAACCTCTATTTTTTTATGGAGAAAAATTTGACTACTAGAAGGACATAATTGAAAGTTTCTTCCTAGGCTACGATGCTGATCTCTGGGATATGGTTATAAATGGTTATGAACCACCCATTTCTGCAATTGGTATTTCTATTTCTGCAATCACCATAAAGCAAGTACCATTATGTTAAATTCTATTTAATTCAATGAGTACGATAAGATAACTAACAGGGAAACATCCAAATATATTTTTGACTCCTTGAAAATGACGCACAAAGGCAACAATCAAGTTAAAGAGGCTAAGGCTTTGGCCTTAATCCATAAGTATCAAGCCTTCAAAATGGAAGATGATAAAGTTATTGAATTGATATTCTCAAGGTTCCAAACCTTAGTTGCAAGGCTCAAGGTTTTGGACAAAGGATATACTACAACAGATCACGTCAAGAAGATAATCAGAAGTCTTCCTAAGAAGTGGAGGCTTATGGTTATTGCTCTGAAGTTATCTAAGGATATGAACCCCCCTTTCAACCCCCCGTTTGTGCTATTATTATCTATTATGTGTGTGTTATTTCAAAAATATTTTAAATTCCTATGAAAAAAATTCAAACTCCCCTTTCTCTACCTTCAATTGGTATAATAGCTTCGGTTTTGTTATTAATTTTTAAATCAAACACTTAACCGTGTAGAGAGACCCAGGGTGAGAAAAAATTCATGGCTAACACAAATGAAAGAGATAACTAAAACTCAAAACCTCTAGTTTTTGATGGAGAAAAATTTGACCACTAGAAGGACATAATTGAAAGTTTCTTCCTAGGCTACGATGTTGATCTCTGGGATATGGTTATAAATGGTTATGAACCACCCATTTCTGCAATTGGTATTTCTATTTCTGCAATCACCATACAGCAAGTACCATTCTGTTAAACGTTATTTACTTCAACGAGTACGAGAAGATAACTAATAGGGAAACATCTAAAGATATTTTGGACTCCTTGAAAATGATGCACAAAGGCAATAATCAAGTTAAAGAGGCTAAGGCTCTAGCCTTAATCCATAAGTATCAAGCCTTCAAACTGGAAGATGATGAAGTTGTTGAAGTGATATTCTCAAGGTTCCAAACCTTAGTTGCAAGGCTCAAGGTTCTGGACAAAGGATATACTACAACAGATCACGTCAAGAAGATAATCAGAAGTCTTCCTAAGAAGTGGAGGCTTATGGTTATTGCTCTGAAGTTATCTAATTTAAAAAATATTTCAAATTCCTATGAAAACAATTCAAACCCCCCTTTCTCTACCTTAAATTGGTATCATAGCTTCGGCTATGTTATTAATTTTTGAATCATATCCTTAACCGTGTAGAGAGACCACGGGTGAGAAAAACTTCATGGCTAACACAAACGAAAGAGATATCTAAAACACAAAACCTCTATTTTTTTATGGAGAAAAATTTGACTACTAGAAGGACATAATTGAAAGTTTCTTCCTAGGCTACGATGCTGATCTCTGGGATATGGTTATAAATGGTTATGAACCACCCATTTCTGCAATTGGTATTTCTATTTCTGCAATCACCATAAAGCAAGTACCATTCTGTTAAATTCTATTTAATTCAACGAGTACGATAAGATAACTAACAGGGAAACATCCAAAGATATTTTTGACTCCTGGAAAATGACGCACAAAGGCAACAATCAAGTTAAAGAGGCTAAGGCTCTGGCCTTAATCCATAAGTATCAAGCCTTTAAACTGGAAGATGATGAAGTTGTTGAAATGATATTCTCAAGGTTCCAAACCTTAGTTGCAAGGCTCAAGGTTCTGGACAAAGGATATACTACAACAGATCACGTCAAGAAGATAATCAGAAGTCTTCCTAAGAAGTGGAGGCTTATGGTTATTGCTCTGAAGTTATCTAATTTCAAAAATATTTCAAATTCCTATGAAAACAATTCAAACCCCCCCTTTCTCTACCTTAAATTGGTATCATAGCTTCGGCTATGTTATTAATTTTTGAATCATATCCTTAACCGTGTAGAGAGACCACGGGTGAGAAAAACTTCATGGCTAACACAAACGAAAGAGATATCTAAAACACAAAACCTCTATTTTTTTATGGAGAAAAATTTGACTACTAGAAGGACATAATTGAAAGTTTCTTCCTAGGCTACGATGCTGATCTCTGGGATATGGTTATAAATGGTTATGAACCACCCATTTCTGCAATTGGTATTTCTATTTCTGCAATCACCATAAAGCAAGTACCATTCTGTTAAATTCTATTTAATTCAACGAGTACGATAAGATAACTAACAGGGAAACATCCAAAGATATTTTTGACTCCTGGAAAATGACGCACAAAGGCAACAATCAAGTTAAAGAGGCTAAGGCTCTGGCCTTAATCCATAAGTATCAAGCCTTCAAACTGGAAGATGATGAAGTTGTTGAAATGATATTCTCAAGGTTCCAAACCTTAGTTGCAAGGCTCAAGGTTCTGGACAAAGGATATACTACAACAGATCACGTCAAGAAGATAATCAGAAGTCTTCCTAAGAAGTGGAGGCTTATGGTTATTGCTCTGAAGTTATCTAATTTCAAAAATATTTCAAATTCCTATGAAAACAATTCAAACCCCCCTTTCTCTACCTTAAATTGGTATCATAGCTTCGGCTATGTTATTAATTTTTGAATCATATCCTTAACCGTGTAGAGAGACCACGGGTGAGAAAAACTTCATGGCTAACACAAACGAAAGAGATATCTAAAACACAAAACCTCTATTTTTTTATGGAGAAAAATTTGACTACTAGAAGGACATAATTGAAAGTTTCTTCCTAGGCTACGATGCTGATCTCTGGGATATGGTTATAAATGGTTATGAACCACCCATTTCTGCAATTGGTATTTCTATTTCTGCAATCACCATAAAGCAAGTACCATTCTGTTAAATTCTATTTAATTCAACGAGTACGATAAGATAACTAACAGGGAAACATCCAAATATATTTTTGACTCCTTGAAAATGACGCACAAAGGCAACAATCAAGTTAAAGAGGCTAAGGCTTTGGCCTTAATCCATAAGTATCAAGCCTTCAAAATGGAAGATGATAAAGTTATTGAATTAATATTCTCAAGGTTCCAAACCTTAGTTGCAAGGCTCAAGGTTTTGGACAAAGGATATACTACAACAGATCACGTCAAGAAGATAATCAGAAGTCTTCCTAAGAAGTGGAGGCTTATGGTTATTGCTCTGAAGTTATCTAAGGATATGAACCCCCCTTTCAACCCCCCGTTTGTGCTATTATTATCTATTATGTGTGTGTTATTTCAAAAATATTTTAAATTCCTATGAAAAAAATTCAAACTCCCCTTTCTCTACCTTCAATTGGTATAATAGCTTCGGTTCTGTTATTAATTTTTAAATCAAACACTTAACCGTGTAGAGTGACCCAGGGTGAGAAAAAATTCATGGCTAACACAAATGAAAGAGATAACTAAAACTCAAAACCTCTAGTTTTTGATGGAGAAAAATTTGACCACTAGAAGGACATAATTGAAAGTTTCTTCCTAGGCTACGATGTTGATCTCTGGGATATGGTTATAAATGGTTATGAACCACCCATTTCTGCAATTGGTATTTCTATTTCTGCAATCACCATACAACAAGTACCATTCTGTTAAACGTTATTTACTTCAACGAGTACGAGAAGATAACTAATAGGGAAACATCTAAAGATATTTTGGACTCCTTGAAAATGATGCACAAAGGCAATAATCAAGTTAAAGAGGCTAAGGCTCTAGCCTTAATCCATAAGTATCAAGCCTTCAAACTGGAAGATGATGAAGTTGTTGAAGTGATATTCTCAAGGTTCCAAACCTTAGTTGCAAGGCTCAAGGTTCTGGACAAAGGATATACTACAACAGATCACGTCAAGAAGATAATCAGAAGTCTTCCTAAGAAGTGGAGGCTTATGGTTATTGCTCTGAAGTTATCTAATTTCAAAAATATTTCAAATTCCTATGAAAACAATTCAAACCCCCCTTTCTCTACCTTAAATTAGTATCATAGCTTCGGCTATGTTATTAATTTTTGAATCATATCCTTAACCGTGTAGAGAGACCATGGGTGAGAAAAACTTCATGGCTAACACAAACGAAAGAGATATCTAAAACACAAAACCTCTATTTTTTTATGGAGAAAAATTTGACTACTAGAAGGACATAATTGAAAGTTTCTTCCTAGGCTACGATGCTGATCTCTGGGATATGGTTATAAATGGTTATGAACCACCCATTTCTGCAATTGGTATTTCTATTTCTGCAATCACCATAAAGCAAGTACCATTCTGTTAAATTCTATTTAATTCAACGAGTACGATAAGATAACTAACAGGGAAACATCCAAAGATATTTTTGACTCCTGGAAAATGACGCACAAAGGCAACAATCAAGTTAAAGAGGCTAAGGCTCTGGCCTTAATCCATAAGTATCAAGCCTTCAAACTGGAAGATGATGAAGTTGTTGAAGTGATATTCTCAAGGTTCCAAACCTTAGTTACAAGGCTCAAGGTTCTGGACAAAAGATATACTACAATAGATCACGTCAAGAAGATAATCAGAAGTCTTCCTAAGAAGTGGAGGCTTATGGTTATTGCTCTGAAGTTATCTAATTTCAAAAATATTTCAAATTCCTATGAAAACAATTCAAACCCCCCTTTCTCTACCTTAAATTGGTATCATAGCTTCGGCTATGTTATTAATTTTTGAATCATATCCTTAACCGTGTAGAGAGACCACGGGTGAGAAAAACTTCATGGCTAACACAAACGAAAGAGATATCTAAAACACAAAACCTCTATATTTTTATGGAGAAAAATTTGACTACTAGAAGGACATAATTGAAAGTTTCTTCCTAGGCTACGATGCTGATCTCTGGGATATGGTTATAAATGGTTATGAACCACCCATTTCTGCAATTGGTATTTCTATTTCTGCAATCACCATAAAGCAAGTACCATTATGTTAAATTCTATTTAATTCAATGAGTACGATAAGATAACTAACAGGGAAACATCCAAATATATTTTTGACTCCTTGAAAATGACGCACAAAGGCAACAATCAAGTTAAAGAGGCTAAGGCTTTGGCCTTAATCCATAAGTATCAAGCCTTCAAAATGGAAGATGATAAAGTTATTGAATTGATATTCTCAAGGTTCCAAACCTTAGTTGCAAGGCCCATGGTTTTGGACAAAGGATATACTACAACAGATCACGTCAAGAAGATAATCAGAAGTCTTCCTAAGAAGTGGAGGCTTATGGTTATTGCTCTGAAGTTATCTAAGGATATGAACCCCCCTTTCAACCCCCCGTTTGTGCTATTATTATCTATTATGTGTGTGTTATTTCAAAAATATTTTAAATTCCTATGAAAAAAATTCAAACTCCCCTTTCTCTACCTTCAATTGGTATAATAGCTTCGGTTTTGTTATTAATTTTTAAATCAAACACTTAACCGTGTAGAGAGACCCAGGGTGAGAAAAAATTCATGGCTAACACAAATGAAAGAGATAACTAAAACTCAAAACCTCTAGTTTTTGATGGAGAAAAATTTGACCACTAGAAGGACATAATTGAAAGTTTCTTCCTAGGATACGATGTTGATCTCTGGGATATGGTTATAAATGGTTATGAACCACCCATTTCTGCAATTGGTATTTCTATTTCTGCAATCACCATACAGCAAGTACCATTCTGTTAAACGTTATTTACTTCAACGAGTACGAGAAGATAACTAATAGGGAAACATCTAAAGATATTTTGGACTCCTTGAAAATGATGCACAAAGGCAATAATCAAGTTAAAGAGGCTAAGGCTCTAGCCTTAATCCATAAGTATCAAGCCTTCAAACTGGAAGATGATGAAGTTGTTGAAGTGATATTCTCAAGGTTCCAAACCTTAGTTGCAAGGCTCAAGGTTCTGGACAAAGGATATACTACAACAGATCACGTCAAGAAGATAATCAGAAGTCTTCCCAAGAAGTGGAGGCTTATGGTTATTGCTCTGAAGTTATCTAATTTCAAAAATATTTCAAATTCCTATGAAAACAATTCAAACCCCCCCTTTCTCTACCTTAAATTGGTATTATAGCTTCGGCTATGTTATTAATTTTTGAATCATATCCTTAACCGTGTAGAGAGACCACGGGTGAGAAAAACTTCATGGCTAACACAAACGAAAGAGATATCTAAAACACAAAACCTCTATTTTTTTATGGAGAAAAATTTGACTACTAGAAGGACATAATTGAAAGTTTCTTCCTAGGCTACGATGCTGATCTCTGGGATATGGTTATAAATGGTTATGAACCACCCATTTCTGCAATTGGTATTTCTATTTCTGCAATCACCATAAAGCAAGTACCATTCTGTTAAATTCTATTTAATTCAACGAGTACGATAAGATAACTAACAGGGAAACATCCAAAGATATTTTTGACTCCTGGAAAATGACGCACAAAGGCAACAATCAAGTTAAAGAGGCTAAGGCTCTGGCCTTAATCCATAAGTATCAAGCCTTCAAACTGGAAGATGATGAAGTTGTTGAAATGATATTCTCAAGGTTCCAAACCTTAGTTGCAAGGCTCAAGGTTCTGGACAAAGGATATACTACAACAGATCACGTCAAGAAGATAATCAGAAGTCTTCCTAAGAAGTGGAGGCTTATGGTTATTGCTCTGAAGTTATCTAATTTCAAAAATATTTCAAATTCCTATGAAAACAATTCAAACCCCCCTTTCTCTACCTTAAATTGGTATCATAGCTTCGGCTATGTTATTAATTTTTGAATCATATCCTTAACCGTGTAGAGAGACCACGGGTGAGAAAAACTTCATGGCTAACACAAACGAAAGAGATATCTAAAACACAAAACCTCTATTTTTTTAAGGAGAAAAATTTGACTACTAGAAGGACATAATTGAAAGTTTCTTCCTAGGCTACGATGCTGATCTCTGGGATATGGTTATAAATGGTTATGAACCACCCATTTCTGCAATTGGTATTTCTATTTCTGCAATCACCATAAAGCAAGTACCATTCTGTTAAATTCTATTTAATTCAACGAGTACGATAAGATAACTAACAGGGAAACATCCAAATATATTTTGACTCCTTGAAAATGACGCACAAAGGCAACAATCAAGTTAAAGAGGCTAAGGCTTTGGCCTTAATCCATAAGTATCAAGCCTTCAAAATGGAAGATGATAAAGTTATTGAATTAATATTCTCAAGGTTCCAAACCTTAGTTGCAAGGCTCAAGGTTTTGGACAAAGGATATACTACAACAGATCACGTCAAGAAGATAATCAGAAGTCTTCCTAAGAAGTGGAGGCTTATGGTTATTGCTCTGAAGTTATCTAAGGATATGAACCCCCCTTTCAACCCCCGTTTGTGCTATTATTATCTATTATGTGTGTGTTATTTCAAAAATATTTTAAATTCCTATGAAAAAAATTCAAACTCCCCTTTCTCTACCTTCAATTGGTATAATAGCTTCGGTTCTGTTATTAATTTTTAAATCAAACACTTAACCGTGTAGAGAGACCCAGGGTGAGAAAAAATTCATGGCTAACACAAATGAAAGAGATAACTAAAACTCAAAACCTCTAGTTTTTGATGGAGAAAAATTTGACCACTAGAAGGACATAATTGAAAGTTTCTTCCTAGGCTACGATGTTGATCTCTGGGATATGGTTATAAATGGTTATGAACCACCCATTTCTGCAATAGGTATTTCTATTTCTGCAATCACCATACAACAAGTACCATTCTGTTAAACGTTATTTACTTCAACGAGTACGAGAAGATAACTAATAGGGAAACATCTAAAGATATTTTGGACTCCTTGAAAATGATGCACAAAGGCAATAATCAAGTTAAAGAGGCTAAGGCTCTAGCCTTAATCCATAAGTATCAAGCCTTCAAACTGGAAGATGATGAAGTTGTTGAAGTGATATTCTCAAGGTTCCAAACCTTAGTTGCAAGGCTCAAGGTTCTGGACAAAGGATATACTACAACAGATCACGTCAAGAAGATAATCAGAAGTCTTCCTAAGAAGTGGAGGCTTATGGTTATTGCTCTGAAGTTATCTAATTTCAAAAATATTTCAAATTCCTATGAAAACAATTCAAACCCCCCTTTCTCTACCTTAAATTGGTATCATAGCTTCGGCTATGTTATTAATTTTTGAATCATATCCTTAACCGTGTAGAGAGACCATGGGTGAGAAAAACTTCATGGCTAACACAAACGAAAGAGATATCTAAAACACAAAACCTCTATTTTTTTATGGAGAAAAAATTGACTACTAGAAGGACATAATTGAAAGTTTCTTCCTAGGCTACGATGCTGATCTCTGGGATATGGTTATAAATGGTTATGAACCACCCATTTCTGCAATTGGTATTTCTATTTCTGCAATCACCATAAAGCAAGTACCATTCTGTTAAATTCTATTTAATTCAACGAGTACGATAAGATAACTAACAGGGAAACATCCAAAGATATTTTTGACTCCTGGAAAATGACGCACAAAGGCAACAATCAAGTTAAAGAGGCTATGGCTCTGGCCTTAATCCATAAGTATCAAGCCTTCAAACTGGAAGATGATGAAGTTGTTGAAGTGATATTCTCAAGGTTCCAAACCTTAGTTACAAGGCTCAAGGTTCTGGACAAAGGATATACTACAATAGATCACGTCAAGAAGATAATCAGAAGTCTTCCTAAGAAGTGGAGGCTTATGGTTATTGCTCTGAAGTTATCTAATTTCAAAAATATTTCAAATTCCTATGAAAACAATTCAAACCCCCCTTTCTCTACCTTAAATTGGTATCATAGCTTCGGCTATGTTATTAATTTTTGAATCATATCCTTAACCGTGTAGAGAGACCACGGGTGAGAAAAACTTCATGGCTAACACAAACGAAAGAGATATCTAAAACACAAAACCTCTATTTTTTTATGGAGAAAAATTTGACTACTAGAAGGACATAATTGAAAGTTTCTTCCTAGGCTACGATGCTGATCTCTGGGATATGGTTATAAATGGTTATGAACCACCCATTTCTGCAATTGGTATTTCTATTTCTGCAATCACCATAAAGCAAGTACCATTCTGTTAAATTCTATTTAATTCAACGAGTACGATAAGATAACTAACAGGGAAACATCCAAATATATTTTTGACTCCTTGAAAATGACGCACAAAGGCAACAATCAAGTTAAAGAGGCTAAGGCTTTGGCCTTAATCCATAAGTATCAAGCCTTCAAAATGGAAGATGATAAAGTTATTGAATTGATATTCTCAAGGTTCCAAACCTTAGTTGCAAGGTGTAGCACCTCAAATTTGCACCTATCATTGTACATACATTCTCATATTAGGTCATAGCATAACATGGTCCACTGCATAGCATTGCATTGTCCCATTTGCCTCAAGTGCAAGCCAATCAAGAAATTAGGTCAAACTGATCAGGAGATCAGTCAACCAAGCAAGCAAGCACAATTCTCAAGGAGCCAAGGCCCTAGGGTTGGTCCAACATGTTCACATGACTTGGGGATCCATTTGAAGTGTTTTGGTCAAGGATTGGATGTTCAGAAGTCATCAGTCAATGCACAGTCAGTCAGAAACCCTAAAAAGTCAAACTTGGTCAACTGTGGTTGATTTTATGGTTTTGATGGTTGGATTTGGTTTGAGAGAGCTTATTCATGTCCCAATAGGCCTCATATATCATGTCAAACACCATCATGGAAGAATTTGAAGCCAGATCAGAAATTTCCAAAAATGGAAACTGGACCTGTAACTGAAACTTACCAAAAATGGAAAGTCTTGATCCTCAAACTTACATCATGATGCAAGCTTCAAATGATTTATTGACCAACATGAAAGTTGAATATCTTGTTCTCCCATTTCCAAAAAGTCCAAGAACACTCAATTCCCATGTGTGGTTGGCAAGTTATGATCAAATCATTTTCAAAAATTCTTGAACTTCAAAAGGCCATATCTCTCAAACCATTTGGCCAATTTTGGTGGGGTTTTTTCCTACAAGTCACATTTGATCCCCTCTTTCCAAAAATGTAACTTTCATGTACCAAAACTTCACCAATCAAAATGGCATTTTTGAACCTACTTGAATTAATTTTAAGTAAGGGTGAAAAGTGACTTTTTGAAATAATCATTTCCAACCATTTCTACCATTCAAATATGGTCTGAAAATGCATTTGAGACATGTTGCCAAGTCCTTTTTATGCAGTACACATAGCCCATGCTAGCTTGCTTGAATTTTGGGAAGAAAGTACAATTTTCACCAAACCTATCCCACATATCCATGGACCATGCCTTGTACCACAAAACAGCAGACTTAAGCACCATTTTCTGTCATATTGAAACCTCAGAAGCAACCATCAAACACATTGCAACACAGAAATCACTCATTCTAAAAACCTCATTTTTCACACTTTTGCAAAATCTGTCCAAAAACTTCAAAAGAACTGAGCTTAGCCATGGATTGTTTCACCAACATAGCAGTATTAGACATCATTTTCTGTCAAATGTAAACCCTATTAGCAGCAAAAACCAACAGAAATCATTCATTCTAAAAAGCTTCATTTTTGGCATTTTTCAAAACCAGTCAAAAAACCTCCAAAGAACCAAACCCTGCTTTGCCTAAAACAATATCTACTCATCATTTGGAGTTGGTTGCAACCTTCAAATACCATCTGTATCAGCATCTAGCAGCACTGTTTTTGCAAAGCACCATCAATGGCAGAGCTTGTTTGCAACCTCACCAAGCCATTTCAAGCCAAACATCAATCATCATCCATCATTGGAAGGCTTATGGAGCATCTGTTTTAGGCCAACAACATCAAAAGACCATTGTATCACAACTGTCCATCAATTTTGGTAAAATTTCGACCTCTTCATTTTGTTTAATCAATACATGCTTTTAAAAGATCTCTTGATGCTGAGCTCAACAGTGGTTGTGGTTTTAAAAATGGTGTTGTATTTTGAAAGAAATGTTGAAATGAATATTGATGATTCAAACTTGTTTTGCTTATTTCTTCTTGCTTAGCTCGATTTAATGAAAATAGAGTTTGGAATGTTGATGAGTGTTGCTTGATGATTACCATGATATGTTGGATTCCCATTTCTGGGATTTTTGTTCATCGTTGATGATGAACAGTGGCTGCAGTATGAGAAAACCCTAGCCTTGCCCAGAAATTGCACGCGTGGCTGTTGCTGTTTCGTTTCTGCGCCTGTTTTTACTGTTCCAATCCCAGGAGCCAATCATTTTATTTCGTTTCCCTGGCCCAAAACGCGGCCGTTTGGTTAAGTGGCAAGGGTATTTACAAAAATGCCACAGCGTGCCCCTTGGTCCCATTAGTCCATGTGTGTTTTCAATTTTTTATTTCATTTGATCACCAATCTTGTAAAATCCATAACTTGTTCATTTTTAATCCAAATTTAATGGGATTTTTTGTGTTGTGTTCATCATGATATCTACTTTTTTATCATCATTTTTCTAGAATTTTGTGATCAATGGATTTTAATTTATATGAAGGTTTGTGACATGTATGCACATTTTGTACACTTTGCCAAAACATTTGTGAAATGGTGATACTTTATCCAATGGCTCCCAAATTTTTTGTGCTTAAACTAGACACACTCATGGTGATTTTGGTGTAGAGTTTGTGAATTTATCATTGCTGGTTTGTGAGATATGATTTTTTGAATTAGGGTGTGACAATTTGTGTCACACCATTGATGTCCAACTTCATGATTTTCATTACCATGCTTCTTGGCCTCCAATTGATCTGATTTTTTGCATGAACCTACTCTTGTATGTCTAGTTTACATGTGAATTTTCTTGGAATTATTTGTGGCATTTCCTAATTGTTTGGGATTTTCTCCCCTGCTTGGTCATATGTTGACTTTGTGTGACACATGTTCCCATTTCATTTGTGAAATTGTCATACTTTATTAGATGGACATGAAATTTGACATGAGATAACTAGAGATCCTAATCTTTGACATGGTTTTACTCCCATTCATTTATCATACACCATCACTGATTTATGATTTTTCTAAGTTGATGCATGTTTGGTTGACTTCTTTGAGCATGTTCAAAATTGCTTTGATTTTCTGATTTTCATTGACTGCCTTCCACTTGTCCAAATGAGATGAAATTTGACATGCTTACCATGCTGTGGGTTGTGATTGATCATGATTTATTTGGTGATTTTTTGGAAATGTTTGAGATTGCTTTTGAGTTAAGTCTTGCTGTTGACTTCTATAAGCTTCTGTTTGCAACACTTTGACCTAAATTGTTCATGAAATGATGATGGTGATTGATATGAATGTGGATCCAATTGGTTGTGTTTCTTAATTGTTTGAACATGATTTTGGATGCTTGCCCTTTGCTGTTTTGACATTTTCATTCATTTTTGACCCTAGGCTTGTACTAGCGGTCCTGTTACTCACCTTTGAGCTTATGTTTTCAGGTTGACCAACAAATGACCAATGAGACCAATTCTTTTTGATTGAGCTTGCTTAAATATCATTGTCTAACTTGTTTGTTTTGTAGGTGGCTTGGCTCACATGCCTTAAGCCTTGTGCCTTGCACATCCATTTGCCCCTAATTAACTGTTGATGTCTGTTTCCTTTTGCTTTGTTTTGAAGTTGCACACTAACATCTGCTTGACTGTTTCAGGTGCTTTTAGTTGCTCAGTTCCTCGTGAACTTTTGCTTTGCTTTGCTTGTATAAGCAATTTGCATTGAGGTATATTTCTAATCTTCATGTAGTCTGGAAGACCTGGCCTGTTACTTGGCCAGGCAACTGTCTGAAGTCCTCCTTAAGAGGCAATGTTTGTGACTGTTTACTTTTGTCCTTGCATAGAGTCAAAGACCTCCTAAGTGAAGAGGCAATTGGCAGAACCCAAGGGATAAGCAACCTATCCCCTGCTATTCAGTGTGTCTTCTGTCTTGCTCACACCACTGTGTTGATGCATTACAGATAAAAACCCAAGATCTTGTGCAATTGCACAGTTGAGTCAGTATCAAATGTGTAGAAGGGTTCCCACTTTCTGAACCCACACATTCTTGTCTTAAGCTCTCCCAGGCCAGGGATAAGAGCTGTGAAGTCTTATCTTCACTTACCTTTCATCAGCTTCACCTTAGCCCCTCAATGGCAAGGTTAAGAGCTAACTTTACCCAGTCCCAGAGGTTTGTTTGTTGAGGTTGATATGACCCCTCGACTAAAACCTAACCCTTGTGTGAGCCTCTTGTGTGTATATAGTGTGTGCTATCTGTGCTTGTATGTTTGTTTGACTTGCTTCCTGTGCGAGTTAGGGTTAGTTTAGACTTGCTTCCTGTGCAAGTTAGGTTTTGCTTGGCTTGCTTCCTGTGCAAGTTAAGTGTGTGTGTGGCTTGCTTCCTGTGCAAGTCATGACTAGGATAGGCTGGCTCCCTGTGCCAGTTAGCTAGAAACCTTAACTTAGGGGTGATTTGCATGATAACATCTAGGCTCGAGTCGTAGTCTCCCTAGTTGTGTCTCCCTCTGTTATCTGGTTAGGCTAGTCCTTTATCCCTCTGTAGGGGAACTACATCGCCCTGATCTTCATACCAGATGAAGTATGTAGGCAGGAGATTGAGCTGATCTCTCCGGGCGCCCTTTTTCTTTTTCCACCTTTTGTCTTCAACCCTTCTGTGTGTGTTGTTGTGTGCTTGGAAGTCGATGTAAGTCCATCGAGTGGCATTTGGGTTCCAGTGTGTGTGTGTTTTGGTTCGGATGCCGATATAAGTCCAGTGATTGGCATTCGGGCTCCACGTTTGCCTTTGCCTGTGTTTGTTTTGTGTGCGTGTCAGCCGAGCTACGAATGCTCTGATTCTTCTCTCGTCCGAGAAGATACGTATGCATAGGATGCGACATCCTAGCGAGCATGTGTCGTCTCCCCAGTCCGAACTACTTCGACTCTGATGTCTATGCCTGATAGACTAAGTAGGCCCAGGATGCGATATCCTGCCGAGTCAGTTTCAGTCAGTCTCTTTTGTCTCTTTCAGCCAGTGTGTGTGTGTTTGAGCAGTGTTTTCAGCAACCGATTTTCCTTCCTTTTGTGCGTGGATCCCGTCGAGTACGACGGATGCGTAGGGGTGCTAATACCTTCCCTTCGCATAACCGACTCCCGAACCCATTCTCTTTGGTCGCGAGACCATGTTCTTTCCTAGGTTTCCTTCGAGCGTTTCCTTTCCCTCTTTTGGGATAAATAACGCACGGTGGCGGCTCTGTTGTTCTTGTTTTCCCGCCGGTTTTTCGCGTAATGTGACAGCTGGCGACTTTGCTGGGGACAATAGAGAAGTTGACCTGTGCTGGTCCATCTTCCCTAAGCGAGTCTCTCCTAGCGCTCTCTAGGTTGGGGTTTTGGTTGCTGTTTGCTGTTGTATTTATTGCATTCATTGTATATATGTGCACTTACTGTTTGCATTTATTATTTGCATTAATGTTTGCATTTCATTCATATTCATCTGTTGTGCTGTCTGTGTTTCTCTGTTTGGGGGATGGGAGTTACTTGAGGTAAAAGGCCCAATACCCAGGCCATGAGTGAAATCTAGGATACTTAGGAATAGAGTGATTCATGGGAAGCGGGTGGTATTGCGCCACTTAGCGGAACATTGATATCACGAGCAGTTCAGACCCTGGTGGGATATTATCGTTACATACTTCGGGTGTGTATATGATGATATTCTGCGAAAGGTTATTTATGCTGCGTTTCTCTTCGACTTTACCCTGGCCTAGATAACACCCGTGAGTGGGGAGGGTTTGATCATTACAGATACAGTTGCTGATTGTTGATGACTTGTTGGTGACTCTTGGTACTGTTGGTGACTGTGAATTATGGGGCATTTATTTCTGGGACGCCAGAGTTCTGTCCGTGGTTTATCAGCGGGTTCCGTTTATTTCGGATCCCCGGGCTGAGTTGAGAGTACTCGTTCAGAGGATCTGTCTGTCACCCGTTCAGTGGTTGTTCCTGTGAAGTTAGTGATGTAATCTCCGGTTCCGTTTATTTCGGAACTCCCCAAGTTGGATTTATGGTGACTTGGTCCCGCAAATTGACTGGTTCAGAAAAGCAGAGGGTCTACAGTTGACTTGGTGGCACAAGGGCCTGCATTCATGCATTTGCATCATATCATCTCGCATTCATCTGCATTCAACTCATGTCTGTCCGTACTCAGGGTCCATTATTTTTAAATTAAAAACCCCAGTTGAGAGACATCCAGATGTCAAAATGTTGTTGATGAAATTTTATCTGTCTCAATGAAACCAGAAAAAAGAGGACTGAATATTCCTAGTACGGACAGACATTGCATGTGTGAGTCATACTAACCCATTTGCTGTTTTGTAGGTTTCAGTATTCAACCGGTGCGCATAGCTCATCTATTCAGATAACCTGCTGGGGTCAACAAATTCAAGCTGATGGATCTTCCCAACGCCGACATCCTTGAACTGAAAGAGATGATGAGGGAGTTGTTCGGTGTTGTGCAAGGGCTTGCCTTGGGACAGAAAGCCATGTCTGAGAGATTGGAAAAGATTGAGAAACGGCTGATAGTGGAGACAGTTCAGGAGAAGGCTCCGTCCTCCGAAGTGAACAAACCTTCTGGTACTACAGCAAAGAAACCCTCTGACAGTGGTCCATTCCAGAAGGAGGTTGAGCCAGTTGGTGCGCCCGCAAAGAAAGAACGCAGCAAAGATCGTTATCATCCTTATGCTGCCACTGTAACCACTCCTGTCAGCAATCCACCTGCTCAACAGCAACAACTGCCACCTCAACAGAAGACACCAGGAGCTAAGAGCCGGGTGAGGAAGAAAAATGGGGATCGTCAGTTTGAGGAACCATCTGTGACTTATGCCCTTCTTTTCCAAAGGTTGAGGGATCTAGGATTAGTTCGACCGAGGATTTTGATTCCGATAGAACAGCAGCGGAGGCATGCAAACTATGATGAGAGTGCCAAGTGCGAGTTTCACTCTGGGGCACCCGGACACAGCATTGAAGGTTGCAGAGCTTTTAAGCATATTGTCCAAGATCTGGTGGACTCCAAGGCTATCAGCTTGGCACAGATAATGAATGAGGATGTCAACCCCGTGCTCGGGCAGGGACCAGTAAAGGTAAAGATGATGAAAAAGGTCAAGAAAGGAATAGAAGTGATTGAAGAGGGTCAGCTAAAAGGTCCAATGGCTATGGTTCCAAAACTTCTGCTACGGGATGGAGCCTTCCCTGCTGTTGATAATGCTTGTGCGACTGTCACTACCAAAGGGTGTGTATTGATGAAGGACCCGACCCAGAAGATGAAGAAAGTAGAAATGGACAATGAAAGATGTAAAGCACCCAGTCTGGCAGTTGAAACCGTCCAGGTGGAGAACGCTCTTGTCGCCGAGAAAGAGAAGAAGCTGTCCATTTCTTCTTATAAACAAGCTCTGGAAGTGGTGAAGAACAAAGAGGCCCAAGGCTGGGGAAGGATTATTGACATCGTGATAAAAGCAGACATGTTTGGGGTCGGTTATCAGCCGGGTCAAGAGTCGTCTAGATCAAATAGAGGATGTCGCCCACCTTACACCTTCGTCAGTGCAGGGATGTTGGATCCTGGCCATGCCCGTTCAATGGGTGAAGATGTTGACAGCGACCGCGAGCTTGAGGCGTGGATAAAGTCGTGCGTGCCAGGCGATTGGAGGGCCTCCGAAAGCATCACTGTCGTTCATCCGGAAGTGTAGTATTTCTGTGTTTTAATTTTGTTTGCATGAAAGCCATACGTGTTGCCCGACACGTAATGGTCCATTGTAAGGGCCACCTCATGTTTCATTTTGCAACATTTTGCATCAGTGATGAATGGATGTTTTTGTAGTTAAAGGCGGTGTTCCCTATTTTTCATTTAATTTTGCAATTTAAAAAAGGAAAAAACAAATAAAAATGGCAACGTTTTTTTTCATTCTCTTTCCTTTTGATTTTGTCTCGTTCCAAAGTGATTACTCTCCTGATCTCACCGATAACGATTTGGTTACACCTCTGTATGACTTCGACAATTCGATCTATCATGCCAGAGAAAAAGGCGAAGAAGATTGTGATTTGCTGGAATTAGCCAGGTCATTGAAACAAGAGGAGAGGGTGATTCAACCACACGAGGAGCGATTCAAGATTGTTACTCCAAGCTCCGCCGAGGTTAGAAAGCGAAAAGCTGAGGTCGTTTCAGAGGCAAGTCAAGAGCAGAATGGTAGCCCTTTTGAAAGAGAAGGTTGATATGTGTGCCTGGTTGTATCTAGATACACCAAGGTGGGATACCATTGTTTTGGGGCATAGGCTACCATCAAAAGGAGACTGTGCAGAAGCTGGAGCCGGCAAAGGATAAGGAAAAGAGAGAATGTGTATGGACCACCAAGATGTGAATGGAGCTAATTTGAATGATGAATTCCCGGTACGTCACAGCTCAGGTCTCAGTGTTTATCTTCATGGATGGCTTCCTGGCCAAGACCAGATTGAATTGTCACCAGATGATATGAAGTAAACCACGTCCATCACACAAGAAGCACCTTCTTGTTCTAAGGTGATGTCGTTCAGTCTCGAGAAAGCCGGTGCCACGTATCAGAGGTCTACAGTGACTTTGTTTCATGATATGATTCATCGTGAAAGCAAATCCCATGTTGAGGACATGATGACAAAGTCCCAAAGAAGACGGGGGCATCCGGTAGACTTGGGGCAAGTTGTTCGATTGGTTGAGATAATTCACACTACCGAGGCTTGTTGTGAGTAAATCAGAGGAATCAAGATTGATCCTGCAAAAAAAAAAATAAAAAAAAATAAAAAATTAAAAAAAATAAAAAAATAAAAAATAAAAAAAATGCCTAAACCGAAAAAAAAGAGGAGAAAAAATCAAACGGTCAGGTAAAGTAATAATTGCCAAGGGGCATTTAAAAAAGAGATGAGTGACAGGAACCTCTGATTCCAGTACCTTCCATGGAAGAAACAACTGTTAATCCGGTACTTGATGACCCTCGAGGGGTCTATGAGGTGCGTATTGAGTCAGCATGACTAGTCTTGTCGAAAAGAGTATGCAATTTACCTAAGCAAAAAGTTTATCGACTGTGAAACAATACACTCACTGTTCGAAAAAACTTGATGTACTTCGGCATAGGCTGCTCGCCGACTGAGACAGTGCATGCTGATTCATACCACTTTGTGGATGTCCAAAATGGATCTGATCAAACATGTGTTTAAGAAGCTAGTAGCAACCCATGGAAAGGTTATCAACCAAGGAAGTTTGAGGTCCCTGATGAGGACATCTCGAGGTACTCAAATCGAAAGATTGAGAGTGACTGATCCCGGAGGAGGGGTCCGACCCCGAATCCGAACGGATTGCGATGTCTGAGGGGGAAGGAGATGAGGTGAATAAGGTAGTGCTTCCCGGATCACAGTTGGTTGCACCAACAATGGTGGCTGAACATGAAGTCTGTATCCTGGGTATCAAACCTTGGGATGTGCATCTACTTGGGGCAGTGACTTCCTCACGGGTCTATGAGAAATCAGAGAAGACTGAATGGATAAGGACTCGGAATGACACGTTGAGCCCAGCTGAAGGAAAGGGCTGACAATTACCTGGCATGGGGCAGTTGTACCCGGTGAACGAAGCATGTTGTTAACCAAGAAGTGTGACCTCGCGTGTACCACGTAGAAGAGTTGGTTGAAAAAGATCCTTCCTCCTCAAGACGATTGTGGGGCAAATGGATGAGCAGTTATGAATGTCCATTTGTGGTCAAGAAGGTTTCCCCTGACAGAACCTTGTTGTTAATGACCACGGATGACGACGATTTTCCATTCCCTGTGAATGCGGACGCAGTTAGAAAATACTTCGTGAAAGAAACCCGCTGGACAAAAAAGAATAAAGAGTCCAGGCAAAAAATGGGCATCCCGGCGAACCAAGAAAAAGAGAAAGGTTCGGGCAAAAGTTAGGGATAATAAAAGAAAAGAAATGTACACCCGGCAAGTTGAAAACCCGCAAGGGCGACTTGGGCAAAAAAGGGTATCCTGGTGGACTGAAACCCGAAAGGGCGGTCCAGGAAAAAGAGGGAATGAAACGAACGACTGCGTCTAGCATGATCATTTGTGCTCATGATGACTTGGATAATCTCCGACAGAGACCGATCGGAAGCGTCTTGTTCAGAAGACAGAAGGTGCGGAAAGTCCTGAGGACATATGAGGTGTAACTGAGTGGGAACCCGATGAGATCACAGCTTCGCGTTTCCATTAGGATAGATTTTTTTTCTTTTATGTGCAATCACCTCTTTCCAGGGTTTGCTTCCTGTGTGTTGCTCGGTTGTGAGTCATCTTTTGTTCCAGTCAATAAAGCGTGTGTTCAGTCAAATAAATTTTGTTTTTGTGTCATTACCGTTTTGATTACGAAAAATCCGTTTATTTTGATAAGAATATTTGCATTTTGAAACATACTGGTCCCTTCCGATGCATGCTTATGAGATCGAAATCTGGAAATCTTATTTGGAAGTTTGAGTGACCTAAGTGTTGAAATATCAGAACATCTGGGGCATACCTGGGACACGCTTTTATCTGACGATCTCTTGTGCAGAGCCTGATTAGGGGCAACGGATAGTTGAGCGGTGAAAAGACGATGAAAGTTACGACGACGATCCTGGAGAGTTAATCAAGAAGACTCTTCAAAGTCTGATGATTGGAAAGTATGTATAAATCCCAGGAGTTTGGTCTCCGTGAAGTACGGACGAGTTGGGAATACAAGATGATGGAGCAGAAAAGTCCAGAAGAGTCTGGGAGTTCTTAAAAGGGGAAAGTCAACACTATGGGTGGATGATGGATACCAGTGTTCGACGAGTCGACCGACATCCCTGTCAAACAAGCTATGTCTCCCAAGAGGATTGAGAGTGTGATCTCCCTGGCAGATTCAAGATCGTTGTCTCCTCAGCAAGCCCGAAGGTTATCACATCCCCAGCAGGGGCAGGGGCAGAATGTTTCTCAGAGTAGAGGGCGGTTCCTCAGCCCAAACCAGTATTGAAGCTATCAGAGTTATTTCCTCTACAGAGATGCCTGTGGACAGTACCTTCTATCCCCAGCAGATCTAAGGATTGTTCCTCCCCAGCAGGCCTATGCTTGCAGATTTCCCCAGTTGAGAATCCCCGCTGAGCGTCTGGCAGTTATTTTCCCCGGAGTCCCCTAGTGGAGTTTATCAGTAGACTGTTGGTGTGTTTCCCAACAATTGGTTTTGTGATGCTGTTACCTCCATTATGGCCGTGAGTGCTTATCCCAAGCAGTTTTGTGGGAATTCATCTCCAGTATGATATGACGTGTTATCATCCTCAACAGAGTTGTTACTCTCACCACTATGGTCGTTCTCTCCACTAGGATTGTTCTCCTCAGCAGCATGGTGTGGGTTTTTCTCAGCAGGTTCCCCGAGTGGAGCGGGTCCCGTGAAATACATCTCCAGCAGTGATTCTCCTACATATGGATTGGTTGGGTCGTCCCTAATGGAGTAGCATTTATTTCTCCAGCAGAGTTCATCCTACCAGTGGATTGGACGAGTTTCTGTAGTAGACTGGTATCTGCATCCCCGGCTGAGTTGATTCTACCTATGGATCGCGTGGGTTATCCCCAGCGGAGTAACAGACATTCTCCAAAGCAGGGTTTACCCTATCTGAAGATTGGTTGGGTCTTCCTCCCAGCGAAGTCGCTTCGCCATTCCCCAAGCAGAGCTCCCCGCAGAGTATTCCTCAGTCAGGGTCTCCCCACAGAGTTGGAGTACCTGATCTTTTGGCTCCTTAGCCAGAGTTCATTTGCATTTTGCATGTAGTGATCATTGCATCCTCAAAAAAATCGCGTAGCATTTCCTATTCATAAATGGAGCATTACGCCATAGAAAAATCAAACATATGCATTCATATGTTCGAAACCCCATTAGACCGTATTCCCTGCAGAGACGGATTTTTGTTCAACCTGTACAACGCATTTGCTACAGTTGCTCCAGTCAACAATTGGTGTTGATAATCCCCATAGAGGTTTATTTCCTCATCCGTTGGTGAAAGGAAAGCCTGCTTCTCCCCAGTGAGACCCCCTGCAAGTGTTCGGCCTTGCCCTGTCATCCTGTAAATGTCAGTATCCTGTCAGCACCCGCGTGTGTTGTTTCTTTGGTGTCGGTAAACACCATCTTTCGGTGATTTCCAGTCATGCATAAGTGTCTGGTCTTCTTTGGTGTCGGTAAACACCATCTTTCGGTGATTTCCAGTCATGCGTAAGTGTCTGGTCTTCTTTGGTGTCGGTAAACACCATCTTTCGGTGATTTCCAGTCATGCGTAAGTGTCTGGTCTTCTTTGGCGTCGGTAAACACCATCTTTCGGTGATTCCCAGTCATGCGTAAGTGTCTGGTCTTCTTTGATGTCTGTAAACATCATCTTTCGATGTTCGTAACGTCGTCCCTCCCCTAGTGAAGATTCCTCCTCTCCGTTGGTGTCGATAAACGTCGAGTTTTTCCCGATCATCCGTCGATGATTTGGATGTGTTCACTCTCCCAGAAGAGTTTCCTCCTCTCCGTTGATGTCGATAAACGTCGAGTTTTTCCTAGTCATCCGGTGATGTCTAGTTGTACCCTCCCCATGTGGGCTTACCTCTCCGTTGTTTTTAATAAACGACAAGTTTTTCCCATTCGTCCGTTGACGTCTGGTTGTGTTTCTCTTATTCCCATTCATCTGTAAATGTCTGGTCGATCTTTTTTTGGTGTCTGTAAACATCATCTTTTGATGTCTGTAAACGTCAAGTTTCCCATTCATCAGTAAATGTCTGGTCGATATTTTTGGTGTCTGTAAACATCATCTTTCGATGTCTGTAAACGTCGAGTTTTCCCATTCATCTGTAAATGTCTGGTCGATATTTTTGGTGTCTGTAAACATCATCTTTCGATGTCTGTAAACGTCGAGTATTCCCATTCATCTGTAAATGTCTGGTCGATCTTTTTGGTGTCTGTAAACATCATCTTTCGATGTCTGTAAACGTCGAGTATTCCCATTCATCTGTAAATGTCTGGTCGATCTTTTTGGTGTCTGTAAACATCATCTTTCGATGTCTGTAAACGTCGAGTATTCCCATTCATCAGTAAATGACTGGTCAATCCTTTTGGTGTCTGTAAACATCATCTTTCGATGTCTGTAAACGTCGAGTTTTATCCCATTCATCCGTCGATGTCTGGTCGAGTCCTCCCAGTCATTCGTTAATGTCTGGTTACCTCTCCGTTGGTTTCGATAAACGTCGAGTTTTTCCTGGTCGTCCCCAGTTGGTTACCTCTCCGTTGGTTTCGATAAACGTCGAGTTTTTCCTGGTCGTCCCCAGTTGGTTACCTCTCCGTTGGTCTTGGTAAACGTTGAGTTTTTCCCATTTCGTCCGTCGACGAATGGTTGTATTCTTTCCAGTCATTCATTAATGTCTGGTTACCTCTCCGTTGGTCTTGGTAAACGTTGAGTTTTTCCTAGTTGTCCGTTGGCATCTGGTTGTGATTTCTTTCCCCCATTCATCGTCGTTGCGATGTCTGGATGTGGCTGTACCCTTTGAAAACAAAAAAAACAAAAAATATATACCCAACAATAAATATCAAATCCCAGTGGACGTTTCCATTGGTGGATCCCTGTATTGTGCAAATTCTACGGTTCTTGGTATTCAATCCCTGTTTACCCTGAAAGTCTGACAGCCGTTGCTATCATCCGTTCGGGTTCCCAGCTGATTGAATAGGGGCAGCTGTAGCACCTCAAATTTGCACCTATCATTGTACATACATTCTCATATTAGGTCATAGCATAACATGGTCCACTGCATAGCATTGCATTGTCCCATTTGCCTCAAGTGCAAGCCAATCAAGAAATTAGGTCAAACTGATCAGGAGATCAGTCAACCAAGCAAGCAAGCACAATTCTCAAGGAGCCAAGGCCCTAGGGTTGGTCCAACATGTTCACATGACTTGGGGATCCATTTGAAGTGTTTTGGTCAAGGATTGGATGTTCAGAAGTCATCAGTCAATGCACAGTCAGTCAGAAACCCTAAAAAGTCAAACTTGGTCAACTGTGGTTGATTTTATGGTTTTGATGGTTGGATTTGGTTTGAGAGAGCTTATTCATGTCCCAATAGGCCTCATATATCATGTCAAACACCATCATGGAAGAATTTGAAGCCAGATCAGAAATTTCCAAAAATGGAAACTGGACCTGTAACTGAAACTTACCAAAAATGGAAAGTCTTGATCCTCAAACTTACATCATGATGCAAGCTTCAAATGATTTTTTGACCAACATGAAAGTTGAAGATCTTGTTCTCCCATTTCCAAAAAGTCCAAGAACACTCAATTCCCATGTGTGGTTGGCAAGTTATGATCAAATCATTTTCAAAAATTCTTGAACTTCAAAAGGCCATATCTCTCAAACCATTTGGCCAATTTTGGTGGGGTTTTTTCCTACAAGTCACATTTGATCCCCTCTTTCCAAAAATGTAACTTTCATGTAGCAAAACTTCACCAATCAAAATGGCATTTTTGAACCTACTTGAATTAATTTTAAGTAAGGGTGAAAAGTGACTTTTTGAAATAATCATTTCCAACCATTTCTACCATTCAAATATGGTCTGAAAATGCATTTGAGACATGTTGCCAAGTCCTTTTTATGCAGTACACATAGCCCATGCTAGCTTGCTTGAATTTTGGGAAGAAAGTACAATTTTCACCAAACCTATCCCACATATCCATGGACCATGCCTTGTACCACAAAACAGCAGACTTAAGCACCATTTTCTGTCATATTGAAACCTCAGAAGCAGCCATCAAACACATTGCAACACAAAAATCACTCATTCTAAAAACCTCATTTTTCACACTTTTGCAAAATCTGTCGAAAAACTTCAAAAGAACTGAGCTTAGCCATGGATTGTTTCACCAACATAGCAGTATTAGACATCATTTTCTGTCAAATGTAAACCCTATTAGCAGCAAAAACCAACAGAAATCATTCATTCTAAAAAGCTTCATTTTTGGCATTTTTCAAAACCAGTCAAAAAACCTCCAAAGAACCAAACCCTGCTTTGCCTAAAACAATATCTACTCATCATTTGGAGTTGGTTGCAACCTTCAAATACCATCTGTATCAGCATCTAGCAGCACTGTTTTTGCAAAGCACCATCAATGGCAGAGCTTGTTTGCAACCTCACCAAGCCATTTCAAGCCAAACATCAATCATCATCCATCATTGGAAGGCTTATGGAGCATCTGTTTTAGGCCAACAACATCAAAAGACCATTGTATCACAACTGTCCATCAATTTTGGTAAAATTTCGACCTCTTCATTTTGTTTAATCAATACATGCTTTTAAAAGATCTCTTGATGCTGAGCTCAACAGTGGTTGTGGTTTTAAAAATGGTGTTGTATTTTGAAAGAAATGTTGAAATGAATATTGATGATTCAAACTTGTTTTGCTTATTTCTTCTTGCTTAGCTCGATTTAATGAAAATAGAGTTTGGAATGTTGATGAGTGTTGCTTGATGATTACCATGATATGTTGGATTCCCATTTCTGGGATTTTTGTTCATCGTTGATGATGAACAGTGGCTGCAGTATGAGAAAACCCTAGCCTTGCCCAGAAATTGCACGCGTGGCTGTTGCTGTTTCGTTTCTGCGCCTGTTTTTACTGTTCCAATCCCAGGAGCCAATCATTTTATTTCGTTTCCCTGGCCCAAAACGCGGCCGTTTGGTTAAGTGGCAAGGGTATTTACAAAAATGCCACAGCGTGCCCCTTGGTCCCATTAGTCCATGTGTGTTTTCAATTTTTTATTTCATTTGATCACCAATCTTGTAAAATCCATAACTTGTTCATTTTTAATCCAAATTTAATGGGATTTTTTGTGTTGTGTTCATCATGATATCTACTTTTTTATCATCATTTTTCCAGAATTTTGTGATCAATGGATTTTAATTTATATGAAGGTTTGTGACATGTATGCACATTTTGTACACTTTGCCAAAACATTTGTGAAATGGTGATACTTTATCCAATGGCTCCCAAATTTTTTGTGCTTAAACTAGACACACTCATGGTGATTTTGGTGTAGAGTTTGTGAATTTATCATTGCTGGTTTGTGAGATATGATTTTTTGAATTAGGGTGTGACAATTTGTGTCACACCATTGATGTCCAAATTCATGATTTTCATTACCATGCTTCTTGGCCTCCAATTGATCTGATTTTTTGCATGAACCTACTCTTGTATGTCTAGTTTACATGTGAATTTTCTTGGAATTATTTGTGGCATTTCCTAATTGTTTGGGATTTTCTCCCCTGCTTGGTCATATGTTGACTTTGTGTGACACATGTTCCCATTTCATTTGTGAAATTCTCATACTTTATTAGATGGACATGAAATTTGACATGAGATAACTAGACATCCTAATCTTTGACATGGTTTTAGTCCCATTCATTTATCATACACCATCACTGATTTATGATTTTTCTAAGTTGATGCATGTTTGGTTGACTTCTTTGAGCATGTTCAAAATTGCTTTGACTTTCTGATTTTCATTGACTGCCTTCCACTTGTCCAAATGAGATGAAATTTTACATGCTTACCATGCTGTGGGTTGTGATTGATCATGATTTATTTGGTGATTTTTTGGAAATGTTTGAGATTGCTTTTGAGTTAAGTCTTGCTGTTGACTTCTATAAGCTTCTGTTTGCAACACTTTGACCTAAATTGTTCATGAAATGATGATGGTGATTGATATGAATGTGGATCCAATTGGTTGTGTTTCTTAATTGTTTGAACATGATTTTGGATGCTTGCCCTTTGCTGTTTTGACTTTTTCATTCATTTTGACCCTAGGCTTGTACTAGCGGTCCTGTTACTCACCTTTGAGCTTATGTTTTCAGGTTGACCAACAAATGACCAATGAGACCAATTCTTTTTGATTGAGCTTGCTTAAATATCATTGTCTAACTTGTTTGTTTTGTAGGTGGCTTGGCTCACATGCCTTAAGCCTTGTGCCTTGCACATCCATTTGCCCCTAATTAACTGTTGATGTCTGTTTCCTTTTGCTTTGTTTTGAAGTTGCACACTAACATCTGCTTGACTGTTTCAGGTGCTTTTAGTTGCTCAGTTCCTCGTGAAATTTTGCTTTGCTTTGCTTGTATAAGCAATTTGCATTGAGGTATATTTCTAATCTTCATGTAGTCTGGAAGACCTGGCCTGTTACTTGGCCAGGCAACTGTCTGAAGTCCTCCTTAAGAGGCAATGTTTGTGACTGTTTACTTTTGTCCTTGCATAGAGTCAAAGACCTCCTAAGTGAAGAGGCAATTGGCAGAACCCAAGGGATAAGCAACCTATCCCCTGCTATTCAGTGTGTCTTCTGTCTTGCTCACACCACTGTGTTGATGCATTACAGATAAAAACCCAAGATCTTGTGCAATTGCACAGTTGAGTCAGTATCAAATGTGTAGAAGGGTTCCCACTTTCTGAACCCACACATTCTTGTCTTAAGCTCTCCCAGGCCAGGGATAAGAGCTGTGAAGTCTTATCTTCACTTACCTTTCATCAGCTTCACCTTAGCCCCTCAATGGCAAGGTTAAGAGCTAACTTTACCCAGTCCCAGAGGTTTGTTTGTTGAGGTTGATATGACCCCTCGACTAAAACCTAACCCTTGTGTGAGCCTCTTGTGTGTATATAGTGTGTGCTATCTGTGCTTGTATGTTTGTTTGACTTGCTTCCTGTGCGAGTTAGGGTTAGTTTAGACTTGCTTCCTGTGCAAGTTAGGTTTTGCTTGGCTTGCTTCCTGTGCAAGTTAAGTGTGTGTGTGGCTTGCTTCCTGTGCAAGTCATGACTAGGATAGGCTGGCTCCCTGTGCCAGTTAGCTAGAAACCTTAACTTAGGGGTGATTTGCATGATAACATCTAGGCTCGAGTCGTAGTCTCCCTAGTTGTGTCTCCCTCTGTTATCTGGTTAGGCTAGTCCTTTATCCCTCTGTAGGGGAACTACATCGCCCTGATCTTCATACCAGATGAAGTATGTAGGCAGGAGATTGAGCTGATCTCTCCGGGCGCCCTTTTTCTTTTTCCACCTTTTGTCTTCAACCCTTCTGTGTGTGTTGTTGTGTGCTTGGAAGTCGATGTAAGTCCATCGAGTGGCATTTGGGTTCCAGTGTGTGTGTGTTTTGGTTCGGATGCCGATATAAGTCCAGTGATTGGCATTCGGGCTCCACGTTTGCCTTTGCCTGTGTTTGTTTTGTGTGCGTGTCAGCCGAGCTACGAATGCTCTGATTCTTCTCTCGTCCGAGAAGATACGTATGCATAGGATGCGACATCCTAGCGAGCATGTGTCGTCTCCCCAGTCCGAACTACTTCGACTCTGATGTCTATGCCTGATAGACTAAGTAGGCCCAGGATGCGATATCCTGCCGAGTCAGTTTCAGTCAGTCTCTTTTGTCTCTTTCAGCCAGTGTGTGTGTGTTTGAGCAGTGTTTTCAGCAACCGATTTTCCTTCCTTTTGTGCGTGGATCCCGTCGAGTACGACGGATGCGTAAGGGTGCTAATACCTTCCCTTCGCATAACCGAATCCCTAACCCATTCTCTTTGGTCGCGAGACCATGTTCTTTCCTAGGTTTCCTTCGAGCGTTTCCTTTCCCTCTTTTGGGATAAATAACGCACGGTGGCGGCTCTGTTGTTCTTGTTTTCCCGCCGGTTTTTCGCGTAATGCGACACAAGGCTCAAGGTTTTGGACAAAGGATATACTACAACAGATCACGTCAAGAAGATAATCAGAAGTCTTCCTAAGAAGTGGAGGCTTATGGTTATTGCTCTGAAGTTATCTAAGGATATGAACCCCCCTTTCAACCCCCCGTTTGTGCTATTATTATCTATTATGTGTGTGTTATTTCAAAAATATTTTAAATTCCTATGAAAAAAATTCAAACTCCCCTTTCTCTACCTTCAATTGGTATAATAGCTTCGGTTCTGTTATTAATTTTTAAATCAAACACTTAACCGTGTAGAGAGACCCAGGGTGAGAAAAAATTCATGGCTAACACAAATGAAAGAGATAACTAAAACTCAAAACCTCTAGTTTTTGATGGAGAAAAATTTGACCACTAGAAGGACATAATTGAAAGTTTCTTCCTAGGCTACGATGTTGATCTCTGGGATATGGTTATAAATGGTTATGAACCACCCATTTCTGCAATTGGTATTTCTATTTCTGCAATCACCATACAGCAAGTACCATTCTGTTAAACGTTATTTACTTCAACGAGTACGAGAAGATAACTAATAGGGAAACATCTAAAGATATTTTGGACTCCTTGAAAATGATGCACAAAGGCAATAATCAAGTTAAAGAGGCTAAGGCTCTAGCCTTAATCCATAAGTATCAAGCCTTCAAACTGGAAGATGATGAAGTTGTTGAAGTGATATTCTCAAGGTTCCAAACCTTAGTTGCAAGGCTCAAGGTTCTGGACAAAGGATATACTACAACAGATCACGTCAAGAAGATAATCAGAAGTCTTCCTAAGAAGTGGAGGCTTATGGTTATTGCTCTGAAGTTATCTAATTTCAAAATATTTCAAATTCCTATGAAAACAATTCAAACCCCCCCTTTCTCTACCTTAAATTGGTATCATAGCTTCGGCTATGTTATTAATTTTTGAATCATATCCTTAACCGTGTAGAGAGACCACGGGTGAGAAAAACTTCATGGCTAACACAAACGAAAGAGATATCTGAAACACAAAACCTCTATTTTTTTATGGAGAAAAATTTGACTACTAGAAGGACATAATTGAAAGTTTCTTCCTAGGCTACGATGCTGATCTCTGGGATATGGTTATAAATGGTTATGAACCACCCATTTCTGCAATTGGTATTTCTATTTCTGCAATCACCATAAAGCAAGTACCATTCTGTTAAATTCTATTTAATTCAACGAGTACGATAAGATAACTAACAGGGAAACATCCAAAGATATTTTTGACTCCTGGAAAATGACGCACAAAGGCAACAATCAAGTTAAAGAGGCTAAGGCTCTGGCCTTAATCCATAAGTATCAAGCCTTCAAACTGGAAGATGATGAAGTTGTTGAAATGATATTCTCAAGGTTCCAAACCTTAGTTGCAAGGCTCAAGGTTCTGGACAAAGGATATACTACAACAGATCACGTCAAGAAGATAATCAGAAGTCTTCCTAAGAAGTGGAGGCTTATGGTTATTGCTCTGAAGTTATCTAATTTCAAAAATATTTAAAATTCCTATGAAAACAATTCAAACCCCCCTTTCTCTACCTTAAATTGGTATCATAGCTTCGGCTATGTTATTAATTTTTGAATCATATCCTTAACCGTGTAGAGAGACCACGGGTGAGAAAAACTTCATGGCTAACACAAACGAAAGAGATATCTAAAACACAAAACCTCTATTTTTTTATGGAGAAAAATTTGACTACTAGAAGGACATAATTGAAAGTTTCTTCCTAGGCTACGATGCTGATCTCTGGGATATGGTTATAAATGGTTATGAACCACCCATTTCTGCAATTGGTATTTCTATTTCTGCAATCACCATAAAGCAAGTACCATTCTGTTAAATTCTATTTAATTCAACGAGTACGATAAGATAACTAACAGGGAAACATCCAAATATATTTTTGACTCCTTGAAAATGACGCACAAAGGCAACAATCAAGTTAAAGAGGCTAAGGCTTTGGCCTTAATCCATAAGTATCAAGCCTTCAAAATGGAAGATGATAAAGTTATTGAATTGATATTCTCAAGGTTCCAAACCTTAGTTGCAAGGCTCAAGGTTTTGGACAAAGGATATACTACAACAGATCACGTCAAGAAGATAATCAGAAGTCTTCCTAAGAAGTGGAGGCTTATGGTTATTGCTCTGAAGTTATCTAAGGATATGAACCCCCCTTTCAACCCCCCGTTTGTGCTATTATTATCTATTATGTGTGTGTTATTTCAAAAATATTTTAAATTCCTATGAAAAAAATTCAAACTCCCCTTTCTCTACCTTCAATTGGTATTATAGCTTCGGTTCTGTTATTAATTTTCAAATCAAACACTTAACCGTGTAGAGAGACCCAGGGTGAGAAAAAATTCATGGCTAACACAAATGAAAGAGATAACTAAAACTCAAAACCTCTAGTTTTTGATGGAGAAAAATTTGACCACTAGAAGGACATAATTGAAAGTTTCTTCCTAGGCTACGATGTTGATCTCTGGGATATGGTTATAAATGGTTATGAACCACCCATTTCTGCAATTGGTATTTCTATTTCTGCAATCACCATACAACAAGTACCATTCTGTTAAACGTTATTTACTTCAACGAGTACGAGAAGATAACTAATAGGGAAACATCTAAAGATATTTTGGACTCCTTGAAAATGATGCACAAAGGCAATAATCAAGTTAAAGAGGCTAAGGCTCTAGCCTTAATCCATAAGTATCAAGCCTTCAAACTGGAAGATGATGAAGTTGTTGAAGTGATATTCTCAAGGTTCCAAACCTTAGTTGCAAGGCTCAAGGTTCTGGACAAAGGATATACTACAACAGATCACGTCAAGAAGATAATCAGAAGTCTTCCTAAGAAGTGGAGGCTTATGGTTATTGCTCTGAAGTTATCTAATTTCAAAAATATTTCAAATTCCTATGAAAACAATTCAAACCCCCCCTTTCTCTACCTTAAATTGGTATCATAGCTTCGGCTATGTTATTAATTTTTGAATCATATCCTTAACCGTGTAGAGAGACCACGGGTGAGAAAAACTTCATGGCTAACACAAACGAAAGAGATATCTAAAACACAAAACCTCTATTTTTTATGGAGAAAAATTTGACTACTAGAAGGACATAATTGAAAGTTTCTTCCTAGGCTACGATGCTGATCTCTGGGATATGGTTATAAATGGTTATGAACCACCCATTTCTGCAATTGGTATTTCTATTTCTGCAATCACCATAAAGCAAGTACCATTCTGTTAAATTCTATTTAATTCAACGAGTACGATAAGATAACTAACAGGGAAACATCCAAAGATATTTTTGACTCCTGGAAAATGACGCACAAAGGCAACAATCAAGTTAAAGAGGCTAAGGCTCTGGCCTTAATCCATAAGTATCAAGCCTTCAAACTAGAAGATGATGAAGTTGTTGAAGTGATATTCTCAAGGTTCCAAACCTTAGTTGCAAGGCTCAAGGTTCTGGACAAAGGATATACTACAACAGATCACGTCAAGAAGATAATCAGCAGTCTTCCTAAGAAGTGGAGGGTTATGGTTATTGCTCTGAAGTTATCTAATTTCAAAAATATTTCAAATTCCTATGAAAACAATTCAAACCCCCCTTTCTCTACCTTAAATTGGTATCATAGCTTCGGCTATGTTATTAATTTTTGAATCATATCCTTAACCGTGTAGAGAGACCACGGGTGAGAAAAACTTCATGGCTAACACAAACGAAAGAGATATCTAAAACACAAAACCTCTATTTTTTTATGGAGAAAAATTTGACTACTAGAAGGACATAATTGAAAGTTTCTTCCTAGGCTACGATGCTGATCTCTGGGATATGGTTATAAATGGTTATGAACCACCCATTTCTGCAATTGGTATTTCTATTTCTGCAATCACCATAAAGCAAGTACCATTCTGTTAAATTCTATTTAATTCAACGAGTACGATAAGATAACTAACAGGGAAACATCCAAATATATTTTTGACTCCTTGAAAATGACGCACAAAGGCAACAATCAAGTTAAAGAGGCTAAGGCTTTGGCCTTAATCCATAAGTATCAAGCCTTCAAAATGGAAGATGATAAAGTTATTGAATTGATAATCTCAAGGTTCCAAACCTTAGTTGCAAGGCTCAAGGTTTTGGACAAAGGATATACTACAACAGATCACGTCAAGAAGATAATCAGAAGTCTTCCTAAGAAGTGGAGGCTTATGGTTATTGCTCTGAAGTTATCTAATTTCAAAAATATTTTAAATTCCTATGAAAAAAATTCAAACTCCCCTTTCTCTACCTTCAATTGGTATAATAGCTTCGGTTTTGTTATTAATTTTTAAATCAAACACTTAACCGTGTAGAGAGACCCAGGGTGAGAAAAAATTCATGGCTAACACAAATGAAAGAGATAACTAAAACTCAAAACCTCTAGTTTTTGATGGAGAAAAATTTGACCACTAGAAGGACATAATTGAAAGTTTCTTCCTAGGCTACGATGTTGATCTCTGGGATATGGTTATAAATGGTTATGAACCACCCATTTCTGCAATTGGTATTTCTATTTCTGCAATCACCATACAGCAAGTACCATTCTGTTAAACGTTATTTACTTCAACGAGTACGAGAAGATAACTAATAGGGAAACATCTAAAGATATTTTGGACTCCTTGAAAATGATGCACAAAGGCAATAATCAAGTTAAAGAGGCTAAGGCTCTAGCCTTAATCCATAAGTATCAAGCCTTCAAACTGGAAGATGATGAAGTTGTTGAAGTGATATTCTCAAGGTTCCAAACCTTAGTTGCAAGGCTCAAGGTTCTGTACAAAGGATATACTACAACAGATCACGTCAAGAAGATAATCAGAAGTCTTCCTAAGAAGTGGAGGCTTATGGTTATTGCTCTGAAGTTATCTAATTTCAAAAATATTTCAAATTCCTATGAAAACAATTCAAACCCCCCCTTTCTCTACCTTAAATTGGTATCATAGCGTCGGATATGTTATTAATTTTTGAATCATATCCTTAACCGTGTAGAGAGACCACGGGTGAGAAAAACTTCATGGCTAACACAAACGAAAGAGATATCTAAAACACAAAACCTCTATTTTTTTATGGAGAAAAATTTGACTACTAGAAGGACATAATTGAAAGTTTCTTCCTAGGCTACGATGCTGATCTCTGGGATATGGTTATAAATGGTTATGAACCACCCATTTCTGCAATTGGTATTTCTATTTCTGCAATCACCATAAAGCAAGTACCATTCTGTTAAATTCTATTTAATTCAACGAGTACGATAAGATAACTAACAGGGAAACAACCAAAGATATTTTTGACTCCTTGAAAATGACGCACAAAGGCAACAATCAAGTTAAAGAGGCTAAGGCTTTGGCCTTAATCCATAAGTATCAAGCCTTCAAAATGGAAGATGATAAAGTTGTTGAAGTGATATTCTCAAGGTTCCAAACCTTAGTTGCAAGGCTCAAGGTTTTGGACAAAGGATATACTACAACAGATCACGTCAAGAAGATAATCAGAAGTCTTCCTAAGAAGTGGAGGCTTATGGTTATTGCTCTGAAGTGTTCTAATTTCAAAAATATTTTAAATTCCTATGAAAAAAATTCAAACTCCCCTTTCTCTACCTTCAATTGGTATAATAGCTTCGGTTCTGTTATTAATTTTTAAATCAAACACTTAACCGTAAAGAGAGACCCAGGGTGAGAAAAAATTCATGGCTAACACAAATGAAAGAGATACTTAAAACTCAAAACCTCTAGTTTTTGATGGAGAAAAATTTGACCACTAGAAGGACATAATTGAAAGTTTCTTCCTAGGCTACGATGTTGATCTCTGGGATATGGTTATAAATGGTTATGAACCACCCATTTCTGCAATTGGTATTTCTATTTCTGCAATCACCATACAGCAAGTACCATTCTGTTAAACGTTATTTACTTCAACGAGTACGAGAAGATAACTAATAGGGAAACATCTAAAGATATTTTGGACTCCTTGAAAATGATGCACAAAGGCAATAATCAAGTTAAAGAGGCTAAGGCTCTAGCCTTAATCCATAAGTATCAAACCTTCAAACTGGAAGATGATGAAGTTGTTGAAGTGATATTCTCAAGGTTCCAAACCTTAGTTGCAAGGCTCAAGGTTCTGGACAAAGGATATACTACAACAGATCACGTCAAGAAGATAATCCGAAGTCTTCCTAAGAAGTGGAGGCTTATGGTTATTGCTCTGAAGTTATCTAATTTCAAAAATATTTCAAATTCCTATGAAAACAATTCAAACCCCCCCTTTCTCTACCTTAAATTGGTATCATAGCTTCGGCTATGTTATTAATTTTTGAATCATATCCTTAACCGTGTAGAGAGACCACGGGTGAGAAAAACTTCATGGCTAACACAAACGAAAGAGATATCTAAAACACAAAACCTCTATTTTTTTATGGAGAAAAATTTGACTACTCTACGATGCTGATCTCTGATATATGGTTATAAATGGTTATGAACCACCCATTTTTGCAATTGGTATTTCTATTTCTGCAATCACCATAAGGCAAGTACCATTCTGTCAAATTCTATTTAATTCAACGAGTACGATAAGATGACTAACAGGGAAACATCCAAAGATATTTTTGACTCCTTGAAAATGACGCACAAAGGCAACAATCAAGTTAAAGAGGCTAAGGCTTTGGCCTTAATCCATAAGTATCAAGCCTTCAAAATGGAAGATGATGAAGTCGTTGAAGTGATATTCTCAAGGTTCCAAACCTTAGTTTCAAGGCTCAAGGTTTTGGACAAAGGATATACTACAACAGATCACGTCAAGAAGATAATCAAAAGTCTTCCTAAGAAGTGGAGGCTTATGGTTATTGCTCTGAAGTTATCTAAGGATATGAACCCCCCTTTCAACCCCCCGTTTGTGCGATTATTTTCTAATATGTGTGTGTTATTTCAAAAATATTTTAAATTCCTATGAAAAAAATTCAAACTCCCCTTTCTCTACCTTCAATTGGTATAATAGCTTCGGTTCTGTTATTAATTTTTAAATCAAACACTTAACCGTGTAGAGAGACCCAGGGTGAGAAAAAATTCATGGCTAACACAAATGAAAGAGATAACTAAAATTCAAAACCTCTAGTTTTTGATGGAGAAAAATTTGACCACTAGAAGGACATAATTGAAAGTTTCTTCCTAGGCTACGATATTGATCTCTGGGATATGGTTATAAAAGGTTATGAACTACTAATTTCTGCAATTGGTATTTCTATTTCTGCAATCACCATACAGCAAGTACGATTCTGTTAAACGTTATTTACTTCAACGAGTACGAGAAGATAACTAATAGGGAAACATCTAAAGATATTTTGGACTCCTTGAAAATGACGCACAAAGGCAACAATCAAGTTAAAGAGGCTAAGGCTCTAGCCTTAATCCATAAGTATCAAGCCTTCAAAATGGAAGATGATGAAGTTGTTGAAGTGATATTCTCAAGGTTCCAAACGTTAGTTGCAAGGCTCAAGGTTTGGACAAAGGATATACTACAACAGATCACGTCAAGAAGATAATCAGAAGTCTTCCTATGAAGTGGAGACTTATGGTTACTTCTCTGAAGTTATCTAAGGATATGAACACCCCCTTTAAACCCCCCCTGTTTGTGTTATTATTATCTATTATGTGTGTGTTATTTCAAAAATATTTTAAATTCCTATGAAAACAATTCAAACTCCCCTTTCTCTACCTTCAATTGGTATCAATAGCTTCGGTATGTTATTAATTTTTGTATCAAACACTTAACCGTGTAGAGAGACCCAGGAGTGAGAAAAAATTCATGGCTAACACAAACGAAAGAGATAGTATAAAACACAAAACCTCTATTTTTTTTATGGAGAAAAATTTGACCACTAGAAGGACATAATTGAAAGTTTCTTCCTAGGCTACGATGCTGATCTCTGGGATATGGTTATAAATGGTTATGAACCACCCATTTCTGCAATTGGTATTTCTATTTCTGCAATCACCATACAGCAAGTACCATTCTGTTAAACGTTATTTACTTCAACGAGTACGAGAAGATAACTAATAGGGAAACATCTAAAGATATTTTGGACTCCTTGAAAATGACGCACAAAGGCAATAATCAAGTTAAAGAGGCTAAGGCTCTGGCCTTAATCCATAAGTATCAAGCCTTCAAAATGGAAGATGATGAAGTTGTTGAAGTGATATTCTCAAGGTTCCAAACGTTAGTTGCAAGGCTCAAGGTTTTGGACAAAGGATATACTACAACAAATCACGTCAAGAAGATAATCAGAAGTCTTCCTAAGAAGTGGAGACTTATGGTTACTTCTCTGAAGTTATCTAAGGATATGAACACCCCATTTCAACCGCCTCGTTTGTGCTATTATTATCTATTATGTGTGTTATTTCAAAAATATTTAAATTCCTATGAAAACAATTCAAACCCCCCTTCTCTACCTTCAATTGGTATCATAGCTTCGGCTATGTTATTAATTTTTAAATCAAACACTTAACCGTGTAGAGAGACCACGAGTGAGAAAAACTTCATGGCTAACACAAATGAAAGAGATATCTAAAACAAAAACCTCTATTTTTTTTATGGAGAAAAATTTGACTACTAGAAGGACATAATTGAAAGTTTCTGCCTAGGCTACGATGCTGATCTCTGGGATATGGTTATAAATGGTTATGAACCACCCATTTCTGCAATTGGTATTTCTATTTCTGCAATCACAATAAAGCAAGTACCATTCTATTAAATTCTATTTAATTCAACGAGTACGATAAGATAACTAACAGGGAAACATCTAAAGGTATTTTTGACTTCTTGAAAATGACGCACAAAGGCAATAATCAAGTTAAAGAGGCTAAGGCTCTGGCCTTAATCCATAAGTATCAAGCCTTCAAAATGGAAGATGATGAAGTTGTTGAAGTGATATTCTCAAGGTTCCAAACCTTAGTTGCAAGGCTCAAGGTTCTGGACAAAGGATATACTACAACAGATCACGTCAAGAAGATAATCAGAAGTCTTCCTATGAAGTGGAGACTTATGGTTACTTCTCTGAAGTTATCTAAGGATATGAACACCCCCTTTAAACCCCCCCTGTTTGTGCTATTATTATCTATTATGTGTGTGTTATTTCAAAAATATTTAAATTCCTATGAAAACAATTCAAACCCCCTTTCTCTACCTTCAATTGGTATCATAGCTTCGGCTATGTTATTAATTTTTGTATCATACACTTAACCGTGTAGAGAGACCACGAGTGAGAAAAACTTCATGGCTAACGCAAACGAAAGAGATATCTAAAACACAAAACCTCTATTTTTTTTTATGGAGAAAAATTTGACTACTAGAAGGACATAATTGAAAGTTTCTTCCTAGGCTACGATGCTGATCTCTGGGATATGGTTATAAATGGTTATGAACCACCCATTTCTGCAATTGGTATTTCTATTTCTGCAATCACCATACAGCAAGTACCATTCTGTTAAACGTTATTTACTTCAACGAGTACGAGAAGATAACTAATAGGGAAACATCTAAAGATATTTTGGACTCCTTGAAAATGACGCACAAAGGCAATAATCAAGTTAAAGAGGCTAAGGCTCTGGCCTTAATCCATAAGTATCAAGCCTTCAAAATGGAAGATGATGAAGTTGTAGAAGTGATATTCTCAAGGTTCCAAACCTTAGTTGCAAGGCTCAAGGTTTTGGACAAAGGATATACTACAACAAATCACGTCAAGAAGATAATCAGAAGTCTTCCTAAGAAGTGGAGGCTTATGGTTACTGCTCTGAAGTTATCTAAGGATATGAACACCCCATTTCAACCCCCCGTTTGTGCTATTATTATCTATTATGTGTGTGTTATTTCAAAAATATTTTAAATTCCTATGAAAACAATTCAAACCCCCCTTTCTCTACCTTCAATTGGTATCATAGCTTCGGCTATGTTATTAATTTTTGAATCATACACTTAACCGTGTAGAGAGACCACGAGTGAGAAAAACTTCATGGCTAACACAAACGAAAGAGATATCTAAAACACAAAACCTCTATTTTTTTTATGGAGAAAAATTTGACTACTAGAAGGACATAATTGAAAGTTTCTGCCTAGGCTACGATGCTGATCTCTGGGATATGGTTATAAATGGTTATGAACCACCCATTTCTGCAATTGGTATTTCTATTTCTGCAATCACAATAAAGCAAGTACCATTCTATTAAATTCTATTTAATTCAACGAGTACGATAAGATAACTAACAGGGAAACATCTAAAGGTATTTTTGACTTCTTGAAAATGACGCACAAAGGCAATAATCAAGTTAAAGAGGCTAAGGCTCTGGCCTTAATCCATAAGTATCAAGCCTTCAAAATGGAAGATGATGAAGTTGTTGAAGTGATATTCTCAAAGTTCCAAACCTTAGTTGCAAGGCTCACGGTTTTGGACAAAGGATATACTACAACAAATCACATCAAGAAGATAATCAGAAGTCTTCCTAAGAAGTGGAGGCTTATGGTTACTGCTCTGAAGTTATCTAAGGATATGAACACCCCCTTTCAACCCCCCGTTTGTGCTATTATTATCTATTATGTGTGTGTTATTTCAAAAATATTTTAAATTCCTATGAAAACAATTCAAACTCCCCTTTCTCTACCTTCAATTGGTATAATAGCTTCGGTTCTGTTATTAATTTTTAAATCAACACTTAACCGTGTAGAGAGACCCAGGGTGAGAAAAAATTCATGGCTAACACAAATGAAAGAGATAGCTAAAATTCAAAACCTCTAGTTTTTTATGGAGAAAAATTTGACCACTAGAAGGACAGAATTGAAAGTTTCTTCCTAGGCTACGATGTTGATCTCTGGGATATGGTTATAAATGGTTATGAACCACCCATTTCTGCAATTGGTATTTCTATTTCTGCAATCACCATAAAGCAAGTACCATTATGTTAAATTCTATTTAATTCAACGAGTACGATAAGATAACTAACAGGGAAACATCCAAAGATATTTTTGACTCCTTTAAAATTACGCACAAAGGCAACAATCAAGTTAAAGAGGCTAAGGCTCTGGCCTTAATCCATAAGTATCAAGCCTTCAAAATGGAATATGATGAAGTTGTAGTAGTGATATTCTCAAGGTTCCAAACCTTAGTTGCAAGGCTCAAGGTTTTGGACAAAGGATATACTACAACAGATCACGTCAAGAAGAAAATCAGAAGTCTTCCTAAGAAGTGGAGGCTTATGGTTATTGCTCTGAAGTTATCTAAGGATATGAACCCCCCTTTCAACCCTCCGTTTGCGCTATTATTATCTATTATGTGTGTGTTATTTCAAAAATATTTTAAATTCCTATGAAAAAATTCAAACTCCCCTTTCTCTACCTTCAATTGGTATAATAGCTTCGGTTTTGTTATTAATTTTTAAATCAAACACTTAACCGTGTAGAGAGACCCAGGGTGAGAAAAAATTCATGGCTAACACAAATGAAAGAGATAACTAAGATTCAAAACCTCTAGTTTTTGATGGAGAAAAATTTGACCACTAGAAGGACATAATTGAAAGTTTCTTCCTAGGCTACGATGTTGATCTCTGGGATATGGTTATAAATGGTTATGAACCACCCATTTCTGCAATTGGTATTTCTATTTCTGCAATCACCATACAGCAAGTACCATTCTGTTAAACGTTATTTACTTCAACGAGTACGAGAAGATAACTAATAGGGAAACATCTAAAGATATTTTGGACTCCTTGAAAATGATGCACAAAGGCAATAATCAAGTTAAAGAGGCTAAGGCTCTAGCCTTAATCCATAAGTATCAAGCCTTCAAACTGGAAGATGATGAAGTTGTTGAAGTGATATTCTCAAGGTTCCAAACCTTAGTTGCAAGGCTCAAGGTTCTGGACAAAGGATATACTACAACAGATCACGTCAAGAAGATAATTCGAAGTCTTCCTAAGAAGTGGAGGCTTATGGTTATTGCTCTGAAGTTATCTAATTTCAAAAATATTTCAAATTCCTATGAAAACAATTCAAACCCCCCCTTTCTCTACCTTAAATTGGTATTATAGCTTCGGCTATGTTATTAATTTTTGAATCATATCCTTAACCGTGTAGAGAGACCACGGGTGAGAAAAACTTCATGGCTAACACAAACGAAAGAGATATCTAAAACACAAAACCTCTATTTTTATGGAGAAAAATTTGACTACTAGAAGGACATAATTGAAAGTTTCTTCCTAGGCTACGATGCTGATCTCTGATATATGGTTATAAATGGTTATGAACCACCCATTTTTGCAATTGGTATTTCTATTTCTGCAATCACCATAAAGCAAGTACCATTCTGTTAAATTCTATTTAATTCAACGAGTACGATAAGATGACTAACAGGGAAACATCCAAAGATATTTTTGACTCCTTGAAAATGACGCACAAAGGCAACAATCAAGTTAAAGAGGCTAAGGCTTTGGCCTTAATCCATAAGTATCAAGCCTTCAAAATGGAAGATGATGAAGTCGTTGAAGTGATATTCTCAAGGTTCCAAACCTTAGTTTCAAGGCTCAAGGTTTTGGACAAAGGATATACTACAACAGATCACGTCAAGAAGATAATCAAAAGTCTTCCTAAGAAGTGGAGGCTTATGGTTATTGCTCTGAAGTTATCTAATTTCAAAAATATTTTAAATTCCTATGAAAAAATTCAAACTCCCCTTTCTCTACCTTCAATTGGTATAATAGCTTCGGTTCTGTTATTAATTTTTAAATCAAACACTTAACCGTGTAGAGAGACCCAGGGTGAGAAAAAATTCATGGCTAACACAAATGAAAGAGATAACTAAAATTCAAAACCTCTAGTTTTTGATGGAGAAAAATTTGACCACTAGAAGGACATAATTGAAAGTTTCTTCCTAGGCTACGATATTGATCTCTGGGATATGGTTATAAAAGGTTATGAACCACTAATTTCTGCAATTGGTATTTCTATTTCTGCAATCACCATACAGCAAGTACGATTCTGTTAAACGTTATTTACTTCAACGAGTACGAGAAGATAACTAATAGGGAAACATCTAAAGATATTTTGGACTCCTTGAAAATGACGCACAAAGGCAACAATCAAGTTAAAGAGGCTAAGGCTCTAGCCTTAATCCATAAGTATCAAGCCTTCAAAATGGAAGATGATGAAGTTGTTGAAGTGATATTCTCAAGGTTCCAAACCTTAGTTGCAAGGCTCAAGGTTCTGGACAAAGGATATACTACAACAGATCACGTCAAGAAGATAATCAGAAGTCTTCCTATGAAGTGGAGACTTATGGTTACTTCTCTGAAGTTATCTAAGGATATGAACACCCCCCTTTAAACCCCCCTGTTTGTGTTATTATTATCTATTATGTGTGTGTTATTTCAAAAATATTTTAAATTCCTATGAAAACAATTCAAACCCCTCTTTCTCTACCTTCAATTGGTATCATAGCTTCGGCTATGTTATTAATTTTTGTATCATACACTTAACCGTGTAGAGAGACCACGAGTGAGAAAAACTTCATGGCTAACGCAAACGAAAGAGATATCTAAAACACAAAACCTCTATTTTTTTTTATGGAGAAAAATTTGACTACTAGAAGGACATAATTGAAAGTTTCTTCCTAGGCTACGATGCTGATCTCTGGGATATGGTTATAAATGGTTATGAACCACCCATTTCTGCAATTGGTATTTCTATTTCTGCAATCACCATACAGCAAGTACCATTCTGTTAAACGTTATTTACTTCAACGAGTACGAGAAGATAACTAATAGGGAAACATCTAAAGATATTTTGGACTCCTTGAAAATGACGCACAAAGGCAATAATCAAGTTAAAGAGGCTAAGGCTCTGGCCTTAATCCATAAGTATCAAGCCTTCAAAATGGAAGATGATGAAGTTGTAGAAGTGATATTCTCAAGGTTCCAAACCTTAGTTGCAAGGCTCAAGGTTTTGGACAAAGGATATACTACAACAAATCACGTCAAGAAGATAATCAGAAGTCTTCCTAAGAAGTGGAGGCTTATGGTTACTGCTCTGAAGTTATCTAAGGATATGAACACCCCATTTCAACCCCCCGTTTGTGCTATTATTATCTATTATGTGTGTGTTATTTCAAAAATATTTTAAATTCCTATGAAAACAATTCAAACTCCCCTTTCTCTACCTTCAATTGGTATAATAGCTTCGGTATTGTTATTAATTTTTAAATCAAACACTTAACCGTGTAGAGAGACCCAGGGTGAGAAAAAATTCATGGCTAACACAAATGAAAGAGATAGTTAAAATTCAAAACCTCTAGTTTTTTATGGAGAAAAATTTGACCACTAGAAGGACATAATTGAAAGTTTCTTCCTAGGCTACGATGTTGATCTCTGGGATATGGTTATAAATTGTTATGAACCACCTATTTCTGCAATTGGTATTTCTATTTCTGCAATCACCATACAGCAAGTACCATTCTGTTAAACGTTATTTACTTCAACGAGTACGAGAAGATAACTAATAGGGAAACATCTAAAGATATTTTGGACTCCTTGAAAATGACGCACAAAGGCAATAATCAAGTTAAAGAGGCTAAGGCTCTGGCCTTAATCCATAAGTATCAAGCCTTCAAAATGGAAGATGATGAAGTTGTTAAAGTGATATTCTCAAGGTTCCAAACCTTAGTTGCAAGGCTCAAGGTTTTGGACAAAGGATATACTACAACAAATCACGTCAAGAAGATAATCAGAAGTCTTCCTAAGAAGTGGAGACTTATGGTTACTTCTCTGAAGTTATTTAAGGATATGAACACCCCCTTTCAACCGCCTCTGTTTGTGCTATTATTATCTATTATGTGTGTGTTATTTCAAAAATATTTTAAATTCCTATGAAAAAAATTCAAACCCCCCTTTCTCTACCTTCAATTGGTATCATAGCTTCGGCTATGTTATTAATTTTTGAATCATACACTTAACCGTGTAGAGAGACCACGAGTGAGAAAAACTTCATGGCTAACACAAACGAAAGAGATATCTAAAACACAAAACCTCTATTTTTTTTTATGGAGAAAAATTTGACTACTAGAAGGACATAATTGAAAGTTTCTGCCTAGGCTACGATGCTGATCTCTGGGATATGGTTATAAATGGTTATGAACCACCCATTTCTGCAATTGGTATTTCTATTTCTGCAATCACAATAAAGCAAGTACCATTCTATTAAATTCTATTTAATTCAACGAGTACGATAAGATAACTAACGGGGAAATATCTAAAGATATTTTTGACTTCTTGAAAATGACGCACAAAGGCAATAATCAAGTTAAAGAGGCTAAGGCTCTGGCCTTAATCCATAAGTATCAAGCCTTCAAAATGGAAGATGATGAAGTTGTTGAAGTGATATTCTCAAAGTTCCAAACCTTAGTTGCAAGGCTCAAGGTTTTGGACAAAGGATATACTACAACAAATCACATCAAGAAGATAATCAGAAGTCTTCCTAAGAAGTGGAGGCTTATGGTTACTGCTCGGAAGTTATCTAAGGATATAAAGACCCCCTTTCAACCCCCCGTTTGTGCTATTATTATCTATTATGTGTGTGTTATTTCAAAAATATTTTAAATTCCTATGAAAACAATTCAAACTCCCCTTTCTCTACCTTCAATTGGTATAATAGCTTCGGTTCTGTTATTAATTTTTAAATCAAACACTTAACCGTGTAGAGAGACCCAGGGTGAGAAAAAATTCATGGCTAACACAAATGAAAGAGATAGCTAAAATTCAAAACCTCTAGTTTTTTATGGAGAAAAATTTGACCACTAGAAGGACAGAATTGAAAGTTTCTTCCTAGGCTACGATGTTGATCTCTGGGATATGGTTATAAATGGTTATGAACCACCCATTTCTGCAATTGGTATTTCTATTTCTGCAATCACCATAAAGCAAGTACCATTATGTTAAATTCTATTTAATTCAACGAGTACGATAAGATAACTAACAGGGAAACATCCAAAGATATTTTTGACTCCTTTAAAATTACGCACAAAGGCAACAATCAAGTTAAAGAGGCTAAGGCTCTGACCGTAATCCATAAGTATCAAGCCTTCAAAATGGAATATGATAAAGTTGTAGTAGTGATATTCTCAAGGTTCCAAACCTTAGTTGCAAGGCTCAAGGTTTTGGACAAAGGATATACTACAACAGATCACGTCAAGAAGAAAATCAGAAGTCTTCCTAAGAAGTGGAGGCTTATGGTTATTGCTCTGAAAGTATCTAAGGATATGAACCCCCCTTTCAACCCTCCGTTTGCGCTATTATTATCTATTATGTGTGTGTTATTTCAAAAATATTTTAAATTCCTATGAAAAAATTCAAACTCCCCTTTCTCTACCTTCAATTGGTATAATAGCTTCGGTTTTGTTATTAATTTTTAAATCAAACACTTAACCGTGTAGAGAGACCCAGGGTGAGAAAAAATTCATGGCTAACACAAATGAAAGAGATAACTAAGATTCAAAACCTCTAGTTTTTGATGGAGAAAAATTTGACCACTAGAAGGACATAATTGAAAGTTTCTTCCTAGGCTACGATGTTGATCTCTGGGATATGGTTATAAATGGTTATGAACCACCCATTTCTGCAATTGGTATTTCTATTTCTGCAATCACCATACAGCAAGTACCATTCTGTAAACGTTATTTACTTCAACGAGTACGAGAAGATAACTAATAGGGAAACATCTAAAGATATTTTGGACTCCTTGAAAATGATGCACAAAGGCAATAATCAAGTTAAAGAGGCTAAGGCTCTAGCCTTAATCCATAAGTATCAAGCCTTCAAACTGGAAGATGATGAAGTTGTTGAAGTGATATTCTCAAGGTTCCAAACCTTAGTTGCAAGGCTCAAGGTTCTGGACAAAGGATATACTACAACAGATCACGTCAAGAAGATAATCAGAAGTCTTCCTAAGAAGTGGAGGCTTATGGTTATTGCTCTGAAGTTATCTAATTTCAAAAATATTTCAAATTCCTATGAAAACAATTCAACCCCCCCTTTCTCTACCTTAAATTGGTATCATAACTTCGACTATGTTATTAATTTTTGAATCATATCCTTAACCGTGGAGAGAGACCACGGGTGAGAAAAACTTCATGGCTAACACAAACGAAAGAGATATCTAAAACACAAAACCTCTATTTTTTTTTAGGAGAAAAATTTGACTACTAGAAGGACATAATTGAAAGTTTCTTCCTAGGCTACGATGCTGATCTCTGGGATATGGTTATAAATGGTTATGAACCACCCATTTATGCAATTGGTATTTCTATTTCTGCAATCACCATAAAGCAAGTACCATTCTGTTAAATTCTATTTAATTCAACAAGTACGATAAGATAACTAACAGGGAAACATCCAAAGATATTTTTGACTCCTTGAAAATGACGCACAAAGGCAACAATCAAGTTAAAGAGGCTAAGGCTTTGGTCTTAATCCATACGTATCAAGCCTTCAAAATGGAAGATGATAAAGTTGTTGATGTGATATTCTCAAGGTTCCAAACCTTAGTTGCAAGGCTCAAGGTTTTGGACAAAGGATATACTACAACAGATCACGTCAAGAAGATAATCAGAAGTGTTCCTAAGAAGTGGAGGCTTATGGTTATTGCTCTGAAGTATTCTAAGGACATGAACCCCCCTTTTAACCCCCCGTTTGCACTATTATTATCTATTATGTGTGTGTTATTTCAAAAATATTTTAAATTCCTATGAAAAAAATTCAAACTCCCCCTTTCTCTACATATCAATTGTTATAATAGCTTCGGTTCTGTTATTAATTTTTTAAATCAAACACTTAACCGTGTAGAGAGACCCAGGGTGAGAAAAAATTCATGGCTAACACAAATGAAAGAGATACTTAAAACTCAAAACCTCTAGTTTTTGATGGAGAAAAATTTGACCACTAGAAGGACATAATTGAAAGTTTCTTCCTAGGCTACGATGTTGATCTCTGGGATATGGTTATAAATGGTTATGAACCACCCATTTCTGCAATTGGTATTTCTATTTCTGCAATCACCATACAGCAAGTACCATTCTGTTAAACGTTATTTACTTCAACGAGTACGAGAAGATAACTAATAGGGAAACATCTAAAGATATTTTGGACTCCTTGAAAATGATGCACAAAGGCAATAATCAAGTTAAAGAGGCTAAGGCTCTAGCCTTAATCCATAAGTATCAAGCCTTCAAACTGGAAGATGATGAAGTTGTTGAAGTGATATTCTCAAGGTTCCAAACCTTAGTTGCAAGGCTCAAGGTTCTGGACAAAGGATATACTACAACAGATCACGTCAAGAAGATAATCCGAAGTCTTCCTAAGAAGTGGAGGCTTATGGTTATTGCTCTGAAGTTATCTAATTTCAAAAATATTTCAAATTCCTATGAAAACAATTCAAACCCCCCTTTCTCTACCTTAAATTGGTATCATAGCTTCGGCTATGTTATTAATTTTTGAATCATATCCTTAACCGTGTAGAGAGACCACGGGTGAGAAAAACTTCATGGCTAACACAAACGAAAGAGATATCTAAAACACAAAACCTCTATTTTTTTATGGAGAAAAATTTGACTACTAGAAGGACATAATTGAAAGTTTCTTCCTAGGCTACGATGCTGATCTCTGGGATATGGTTATAAATGGTTATGAACCACCCATTTCTGCAATTGGTATTTCTATTTCTGCAATCACCATAAAGCAAGTACCATTCTGTTAAATTCTATTTAATTCAACGAGTACGATAAGATAACTAACAGGGAAACATCCAAATATATTTTTGACTCCTTGAAAATGACGCACAAAGGCAACAATCAAGTTAAAGAGGCTAAGGCTTTGGCCTTAATCCATAAGTATCAAGCCTTCAAAATGGAAGATGATAAAGTTATTGAATTGATATTCTCAAGGTTCCAAACCTTAGTTTCAAGGCTCAAGGTTTTGGACAAAGGATATACTACAACAGATCACGTCAAGAAGATAATCAAAAGTCTTCCTAAGAAGTGGAAGCTTATGGTTATTGCTCTGAAGTTATCTAAGGATATGAACCCCCCTTTCAACCCCCCGTTTGTGCTATTATTATCTAATATGTGTGTGTTATTTCAAAAATATTTAAATTCCTATGAAAAAATTCAAACTCCCCTTTCTCTACCTTCAATTGGTATAATAGCTTCGGTTCTGTTATTAATTCTTAAATCAAACACTTAACCGTGTAGAGAGACCCAGGGTGAGAAAAAATTCATGGCTAACACAAATGAAAGAGATACTTAAAACTCAAAACCTCTAGTTTTTGATGGAGAAAAATTTGACCACTAGAAGGACATAAGTGAAAGTTTCTTCCTAGGCTACGATGTTGATCTCTGGGATATGGTTATAAATGGTTATGAACCACCCATTTCTGCAATTGGTATTTCTATTTCTGCAATCACCATACAGCCAGTACCATTCTGTTTTGACGTTATTTACTTCAACGAGTACGAGAAGATAACTAATAGGGAAACATCTAAAGATATTTTGGACTCCTTGAAAATGATGCACAAAGGCAATAATCAAGTTAAAGAGGCTAAGGCTCTAGCCTTAATCCATAAGTATCAAGCCTTCAAACTAGAAGATGATGAAGTTGTTGAAGTGATATTCTCAAGGTTCCAAACCTTAGTTGCAAGGCTCATGGTTCTGGACAAAGGATATACTACAACAGATCACGTCAAGAAGATAATCCGAAGTCTTCCTAAGAAGTGGAGGCTTATGGTTATTGCTCTGAAGTTATCTAATTTCAAAAATATTTCAAATTCCTATGGAAACAATTCAAACCCCCCCTTTCTCTACCTTAAATTGGTATTATAGCTTCGGCTATGTTATTAATTTTTGAATCATATCCTTAACCGTGTAGAGAGACGACGGGTGAGAAAAACTTCATGGCTAACACAAACGAAAGAGATATCTAAAACACAAAACCTCTATTTTTTTATGGAGAAAAATTTGACTACTAGAAGGACATAATGGAAAGTTTCTTCCTAGGCTACGATGCTGATCTCTGGGATATGGTTATAAATGGTTATGAACCACCCATTTATGCAATTGGTATTTCTATTTCTGCAATCACCATAAAGCAAGTACCATTCTGTTAAATTCTATTTAATTCAACAAGTACGATAAGATAACTAACAGGGAAACATCCAAAGATATTTTTGACTCCTTGAAAATGACGCACAAAGGCAACAATCAAGTTAAAGAGGCTAAGGCTTTGGTCTTAATCCATACGTATCAAGCCTTCAAAATGGAAGATGATAAAGTTGTTGATGTGATATTCTCAAGGTTCCAAACCTTAGTTGCAAGGCTCAAGGTTTTGGACAAAGGATATACTACAACAGATCACGTCAAGAAGATAATCAGAAGTGTTCCTAAGAAGTGGAGGCTTATGGTTATTGCTCTGAAGTATTCTAAGGACATGAACCCCCCTTTTAACCCCCCGTTTGCACTATTATTATCTATTATGTGTGTGTTATTTCAAAAATATTTTAAATTCCTATGAAAAAAATTCAAACTCCCCTTTCTCTACATATCAATTGTTATAATAGCTTCGGTTCTGTTATTAATTTTTAAATCAAACACTTAACCGTGTAGAGAGACCCAGGGTGAGAAAAAATTCATGGCTAACACAAATGAAAGAGATACTTAAAACTCAAAACCTCTAGTTTTTGATGGAGAAAAATTTGACCACTAGAAGGACATAATTGAAAGTTTCTTCCTAGGCTACGATGTTGATCTCTGGGATATGGTTATAAATGGTTATGAACCACCCATTTCTGCAATTGGTATTTCTATTTCTGCAATCACCATACAGCAAGTACCATTCTGTTTTGACGTTATTTACTTCAACGAGTACGAGAAGATAACTAATAGGGAAACATCTAAAGATATTTTGGACTCCTTGAAAATGATGCACAAAGGCAATAATCAAGTTAAAGAGGCTAAGGCTCTAGCCTTAATCCATAAGTATCAAGCCTTCAAACTAGAAGATGATGAAGTTGTTGAAGTGATATTCTCAAGGTTCCAAACCTTAGTTGCAAGGCTCATGGTTCTGGACAAAGGATATACTACAACAGATCACGTCAAGAAGATAATCCGAAGTCTTCCTAAGAAGTGGAGGCTTATGGTTATTGCTCTAAAGTTATCTAATTTCAAAAATATTTCAAATTCCTATGGAAACAATTCAAACCCCCCCTTTCTCTACCTTAAATTGGTATTATAGCTTCGGCTATGTTATTAATTTTTGAATCATATCCTTAACCGTGTAGAGAGACCACGGGTGAGAAAAACTTCATGGCTAACACAAACGAAAGAGATATCTAAAACACAAAACCTCTATTTTTTTATGGAGAAAAATTTGACTACTAGAAGGACATAATGGAAAGTTTCTTCCTAGGCTACGATGCTGATCTCTGGGATATGGTTATAAATGGTTATGAACCACCCATTTTTGCAATTGGTATTTCTATTTCTGCAATCACCATAAAGCAAGTACCATTCTGTTAAATTCTATTTAATTCAACGAGTACGATAAGATAACTAACAGGGAAACATCCAAAGATATTTTTGACTCCTTGAAAATGACGCACAAAGGCAACAATCAAGTTAAAGAGGCTAACGCTCTGGCCTTAATCCATAAGTATCAAGCTTTCAAAATGGAAGATGATGAAGTTGTTGAAGTGATATTCTCAAGGCTCCAAACCTTAGTTTCAAGGCTCAAGGTTTTTGACAAAGGATATACTACAACAGATCACGTCAAGAAGATAATCAAAAGTCTTCCTAAGAAGTGGAGGCTTATGGTTATTGCTCTGAAGTTATCTAAGGATATGAACCCCCCTTTCAACCTCCCGTTTGTGCTATTATTATCTAATATGTGTGTGTTATTTCAAAAATATTTTAAATTCCTATGAAAAAAATTCAAACTCCCCTTTCTCTACCTTCAATTGGTATAATAGCTTCGGTTCTGTTATTAATTTTTGAATCAAACACTTAACCGTGTAGAGAGACCCAGGGTGAGAAAAAATTCATGGCTAACACAAATGAAAGAGATAACTAAAATTCAAAATCTCTAGTTTTTGATGGAGAAAAATTTGACCACTAGAAGGACATAATTGAAAGTTTCTTCCTAGGCTACGATATTGATCTCTGGGATATGGTTATAAAAGGTTATGAACCACTAATTTCTGCAATTGGTATTTCTATTTCTGCAATCACCATACAGCAAGTATGATTCTGTTAAACGTTATTTACTTCAACGAGTACGAGAAGATAACTAATAGGGAAACATCTAAAGATATTTTGGACTCCTTGAAAATGACGCACATAGGCAACAATCAAGTTAAAGAGGCTAAGGCTCTAGCCTTAATCCATAAGTATAAAGCCTTCAAAATGGAAGATGATGAAGTTGTTGAAGTGATATTCTCAAGGTTCCAAACCTTAGTTGCAAGGCTCAAGGTTCTGGACAAAGGATATACTACAACAGATCACGTCAAGAAGATAATCAGAAGTCTTCCTATGAAGTGGAGACTTATGGTTACTTCTCTGAAGTTATCTAAGGATATGAACACCCCCTTTAACCCCCCCCTGTTTGTGTTATTATTATCTATTATGTGTGTGTTATTTCAAAAATATTTTAAATTCCTATGAAAACAATTCAAACCCCTCTTTCTCTACCTTCAATTGGTATCATAGCTTCGGCTATGTTATTAATTTTTGAATCATACACTTAACCGTGTAGAGAGACCACGAGTGAGAAAAACTTCATGGCTAACACAAACGAAAGAGATATCTAAAACACAAAACCTCTATTTTTTTTATGGAGAAAAATTTGACTACTAGAAGGACATAATTGAAAGTTTCTTCCTAGGCTACGATGCTGATCTCTGGGATATGGTTATAAATGGTTATGAACCACCCATTTCTGCAATTGGTATTTCTATTTCTGCAATCACCATACAGCAAGTACCATTCTGTTAAACGTTATTTACTTCAACGAGTACGAGAAGATAACTAATAAGGAAACATCTAAAGATATTTTGGACTCCTTGAAAATGACGCACAAAGGCAATAATCAAGTTAAAGAGGCTAAGGCTCTGGCCTTAATCCATAAGTATCAAGCCTTCAAAATGGAAGATGATGAAGTTGTTGAAGTGATATTCTCAAGGTTCCAAACCTTAGTTGCAAGGCTCAAGGTTTTGGACAAAGGATATACTACAACAAATCACGTCAAGAAGATAATCAGAAGTCTTCCTAAGAAGTGGAGGCTTATGGTTACTGCTCTGAAGTTATCTAAGGATATGAACACCCCCTTTCAACCCCCCGTTTGTGCTATTATTATCTATTATGTGTGTGTTATTTCAAAAACATTTTAAATTCCTATGAAAACAATTCAAACTCCCCTTTCTCTACCTTCAATTGGTATAATAGCTTCGGTTCTGTTATTAATTTTTAAATCAAACACTTAACCGTGTAGAGAGACCCAGGGTGAGAAAAAATTCATGGCTAACACAAATGAAAGAGATAGCTAAAATTCAAAACCTCTAGTTTTTGATGGAGAAAAATTTGACCACTAGAAGGACATAATTGAAAGTTTCTTCCTAGGCTACGATGTTGATCTCTGGTATATTGTTATAAATGGTTATGAACCACCCAATTCTGCAATTGGTATTTCTATTTCTGCAATCACCATACAGCAAGTACCATTCTGTTAAACGTTATTTACTTCAACGAGTACGAGAAGATAACTAATAGGGAAACATCTAAAGATATTTTGGACTCCTTGAAAATGACGCACAAAGGCAATAATCAAGTTAAATAGGCCAAGGCTCTGGCCTTAATCCATAAGTATCAAGCCTTCAAAATGGAAGATGATGAAGTTGTTGAAGTGATATTCTCAAGGTTCCAAACCTTAGTTGCAAGGCTCAAGGTTTTGGACAAAGGATATACTACAACAAATCACGTCAAGAAGATAATCAGAAGTCTTCCTAAGAAGTGGAGACTTATGGTTACTTCTCTGATGTTATCTAAGGATATGAACACCCCCTTTCAACCGCCTCTGTTTGTGCTATTATTATCTATTATGTGTGTGTTATTTCAAAAATATTTTAAATTCCTATGAAAACAATTCAAACCCCCCTTTCTCTACCTTCAATTGGTATCATAGCTTCGGCTATGTTATTAATTTTTGAATCATACACTTAACCGTGTAGAGAGACCACGAGTGAGAAAAACTTCATGGCTAACACAAACGAAAGAGATATCTAAAACACAAAACCTCTATTTTTTTTAGGGAGAAAAATTTGACTACTAGAAGGACATAATTGAAAGTTTCTGCCTAGGCTACGATGCTGATCTCTGGGATATGGTTATAAATGGTTATGAACCACCCATTTCTGCAATTGGTATTTCTATTTCTGCAATCACAATAAAGCAAGTACCATTCTATTAAATTCTATTTAATTCAACGAGTACGATAAGATAACAAACAGGGAAACATCTAAAGATATTTTTGACTCCTTGAAAATGACGCACAAAGGCAATAATCAAGTTAAAGAGGCTAAGGCTCTGGCCTTAATCCATAAGTATCAAGCCTTCAAAATGGAAGATGATGAAGTTGTTGAAGTGATATTCTCAAAGTTCCAAACCTTTGTTGCAAGGCTCAAGGTTTTGGACAAAGGATATACTACAACAAATCACGTCAAGAAGATAATCAGAAGTCTTCCTAAGAAGTGGAGGCTTATGGTTACTGCTCTGAAGTTATCTAAGGATATGAACACCCCCTTTCAACCCCCCGTTTGTGCTATTATTATCTATTATGTGTGTGTTATTTCAAAAATATTTTAAATTCCTATGAAAACAATTCAAACTCCCCTTTCTCTTCCTTCAATTGGTATAATAGCTTCGGTTCTGTTATTAATTTTTAAATCAAACACTTAACCGTGTAGAGAGACCCAGGGTGAGAAAAAATTCATGGCTAACACAAATGAAAGAGATAGCTAAAATTCAAAACCTCTAGTTTTTGATGGAGAAAAATTTGACCACTAGAAGGACAGAATTGAAAGTTTCTTCCTAGGCTACGATGTTGATCTCTGGGATATGGTTATAAATGGTTATTGAAATTCTGGCATAGTCAGTATTCAGATGTTCTACTTCAAGTCATGACATCTGATCTAACATTGTACCTATTACAGCAAGACAGTTATTTCACTCTGCACCTTTTCACAGTGTCACAGCCTCTCCTTCTATGTCATCCTAGAATGGAGGGACACCTAGTTATGTGCACATTATCATTCCCTTCTGTTGTTTTCCTACACAGATATCAGCAAGATGTCTCAATCCTGTCTTGGACATTATCTGTTACATTGTTCCAGTTTGTTGGTCATGTACTTGTATTTCCTAAATTAAAGGTTGTAACAAGTTAAACTAATCTCCACTTATTAAGGAGCTAACAAATAGATTATTTGCCAGGTTCATTAATTGTAGCTTAGTTGTTAGTTTCCTAGATTTTAGATCAGCTGGTGAATTCCTGAAGAATAGCCTGAGAAAAATCCTGAAACAGAAAACTAACCATCCAACAATTTAGCATATGCAGTCATGAGTGAATGTCACAACATTCCGTTTGACATCCATGACCAGAACCATATGCTAAGTCTGTTTGGTTCCTGAAAACAGACTGTGCTGAATATGCTGTACTGTGAAAGACCTACCAGTCTATACTTCAGTATCAGCTTACTGGAAGAACTGTCAAGACACCCAGTTTGACAGGTTCACAATGATCTTATGGCCAGGTCTGTGATGCTTTTGAAATCCAGACTTCACAACATACTGAACTGAAATCATCAGCTTATTATACAGTATGTGCTGTTGTTGCTGAATGTCAAAACATTCTGCTTGACATTCCAACAGAAGGCTATGTAACAGGTCTGCTATTATCTTGCTGAACAGACTGAATTACATGCTTAGCTTTGGCAGCCATGATTATATCATACAGAAGGAAAACAAACACAGGAAATTGTTAACCCAGTTCAGTCCAACATGACCTACATCTGGGGGCTACCAAGCCAGGAAGAAGATCCACTATTAGTAGTATCAATTCAGAGTTAAACTCCCCCGTTTACAACTCATCACTTAATCCCTACCCAATGCAATCTATACCTAGGAACTCCTAGATAGAAACCTCCAGTTTCCATTCCTATCACTACAAATACAATGTAATGTGCAAACACCTTGAACTTGCTTCACAGCTTCATTCAAGAACATAATTACTCTTGCCTACAGGCTTTGAGTAACAAACACTCTCAGGTTTACCACTGAGAAACACATGGTAACCTTCCCACAGATTGGGAGGTTTACCTTACACACACCCCTAAAAATTCATTCTAAGAGGCTTACAAAAACTAGATTACAATCAGCTATTTATAACCTAATCACCCAACTGGATTTGGGCCTTCAGAAAATTGCAGCAGACTTGTTCTTTGCTGTTGCAACTTCAGCAGAAAAATTCTGCTACAAACAAGGTCTTCAAGTTCCTAATCTCTCTCCATATATATCTCCATATTTAGAGCCTATATATATTCTGAATTAGTCTTCAAGGCCTTCACAAGGGAGTTAGGATATTCACCAGATATCCTTGCTGATCCCATGACATATACTGAATTAATCAATTCAGTTTCCTACACATGTGCGATGTCACAGACCTGATGTCGTGACATCGTACATGACATGTTGGTCCAGATGTTGAATTTCTTCAACCCAACATATTAAAACAACAGAGATGATTACATTATTTGTTTTCTAAAATTACTGCCAATCCTAAGGAATCAACAATCTCCCCCTTTGGCAAATTTTAGCTAAAACAAATAAACAATACACCGGACTAAGCATCCCAATTTTGGGAATGCTCTTCATCTCCGTCATTGGCTCCACCACCACAAACACCAATGTTGGTGTACATGAGGAGGTAGAGAAACAAGGCTCAGTTGTTCCAGAACCCTTCCCTTCAACAGGAGAGCTTCCTGAAGAGTATGTAATGCTGAGTACATAGACAATGTAACTCAGATCACAGGGCACAACTGTTCTCTTAACTCAGATCACAAGACACAAGTGGTAATTCAGTTGGTGAATTTTGTGTCTATCCCCAACTTTCTGTTTGTTACCACAGTGATCTATTTGCTTCTCAACCCCAGGATGTTTCTTTCTCTCCCCCTTTTTAGCTAAACATTTGTAAAGGAAGCCCTCACAAAACCAGATCCAGGCGCAGCTTGCCCAAACCTTAACATACCCCATGATTCTGAGAATGGAGTGTTTTTCTTGTGAGAGGAAGAGGGCTATTGCACCCTTTAAATAGCCCTGCCTGTGCCTAGGAATTTCCGGTAGAAATAAATGCTTGGTCAAGATGCATTTATTTTTGCTGAGAAACAGTCAGAGAATCACCAACAAAATCTCAGACTATCTTTGAATACCTTTTATAGCTCTTGACTGTTTCTTTTCCAAAACAGCCGTTCCAGTGCATGGAAACCATTCCATATATGCAGTCAGACACGTTGCACGCGATGTCTTAACATTCCTGCATTCAGCCAGTATTCAACTTAGTCCTCTGTCATACCTCCAGACACCTAACACTGCTACAGCCAACTTTTCACACTTCAGTTGATGGTTACTCCCCCTGTACCACACAGCTGTAGCCATCAGGCTTATTCTGGTTTATCAGACTTAGCCATATCACCCTCATAATTCCTACTGATTTTAAAATTCAGGAGGAATTAACAGCAATGTCCAGGGCAATGTCATGACATCCGGTCAGACATTCTTCTGTTCACTCAGCCTTGACATACATCACAGCATCCTGATAACTACCTAGTCATCTGGGAACACATAGACCACAAGCTTGGTGATTGCTTGCAGCACAAAGGCACAACTCCCCTTGTCATGGATAACCTACTCTCTTGGAGGTCACACATGATCATATCCAACACCCCAAGGTTGGACCTTCACATACTTCCTGATTCAAAGAGATCCCATACCACTTGATGAAAGGAAAACATAAGACGCATCTTCATGTCTTCAAGAGCGCACCCTCTGTCCAACCCTCTTGGCTGAACACATCCACACTCTGTGTCAATTTCTCTTCTAACCAGAACAGAAGATCACTTCACAAGATGTTTGAACATCATCTGAGACTTCCTTCACAGCATCACAGGGAGCACTATCTGATAGACTTCAGATATTACTGAGTCCTCAGCTTGGGCCAGAGGAACCCAGACATACATTGGGATATATACACTCTCATCCCACTACCAGAGACAGTCTTCCATAGATAGCTCAGAACTTCTACCACAAGCTCCAAGAGATGAATAGAGAACACCTCCTTTTGTCTTCAACTTACTACTTTTCTGTTCAAAAGTAATTTGTCTCAGACTTTCCTCAAGACTAATCAGCTGCCTTATGTTGATTACCTTGATTCTTCGAACTCACTTCTGAGATAGACCAATTGCCACTGGTTGATTACCTCCTTCATGAATTCTCATATGAACAGGTCAAATGCTGCTTTTTGACCTCTCCACGTGTATCAGACTTCTCCCAAAGATATTCTGACCTTCCAGGTGAAATTTGAACTTCAAGCCTTTTGAAGTGTCCAATCTACAACCCTGCAGACCCTTCTATCTTAAGTTGATGTGCCACTTCATCAACTAAGAATCTGATGTTGAACCAAATGTCACAACATTGTGTTTTGACATCCAGCTGTTGAATTCAGCTCCTTCTTCTGCCACTTGAAAGAACTTCCTCCCTTCACAGAACAAGAGTTCAATGTTCTCATAGACTTGATTGTGGAACCAAGTTTGAGTAAACAACCTCCATCCTGCAAGTTTGCAGTTAAGTCATCCAAGCTCATACCTTGATGAATCCCTGCTTCTTCTCCAAAGACATCAGACACTCTGATGTATGAGTCTTCAGAAGGACCAGTTAGACAATAACCCTTCAGCTTTACCAAGGATTCCACATCCTAAGGCAAGGCTGTTTCCATGATGTCAAGACTGCTGCCACTTGTTCTTGACTTCACAGTGTGCATAAGCTAATGCACTTCCTTACCTAGATCAGAAATAAACTGATCCAAGTAACCACCATCAAGACTATGATGTCTTCTTCTTCTTGTACATACCAAGGCTGAACATGTTTCTTGCCAGGAAACCTTTTCAGAGATCATACGCTTTTGTTGCCACCAAAGAGATAGATCATACCTCAATGTACTATCCTTCCTGTGATTTTGCACAGGATCTTGAAGAAGAGATGTTCCACCATCTTTAAGAACATCAGTTATCTTGAGCTCCAAGGATAATCAATTAAATACTTGTACTTGACACAAGTAGACATTGATCTTAAATCCTTTCCCAATTATCCTTTCAGATACTTCCACCATGAGAGTGCTTTGAGGATACTCTTCTAGGGTCAACATCTTCTGCTTGCAAGCACCTTAATAGTCTTGAGACTCTTTCCAGATTAGATTCACCCTTAGGAATGAGAGAGATGAATCCTTCCTTGCAAATGTGTCACACACCACCCAGAACCCATGTGACACAGGTCAACAGCCAACCCGACCCTAGGCTGACCAACCGTGAGGAGGTTAACCAAAACTCCCCCTCAACTTAACAATCATGGAAACTCCACACCAATATCCATGCATCGTATACATATGTCTCAACATGACATACACTATCCCTACCTGTGACAACTAACTCCTCCACTCACACCAATCAGACTCGTGCTGACCATAAGTACTAGTGAGACAAACAACATCAGTCAATAGTGGATATGCATTGCCATAGCATATTACCTCAACCAACCACTGAATCTTCATATTCTCACTCCTTGAAAGAACTGCCACTTCTGAACGTGGTGTTTGAATAACACGATTCATGGTTTCAATCCTCTTAAAATGGTACAGCCATCAGGTTACCCCATTCTTGACTGCTAGCATTCAGGGGACTTGTCTTCCTACACACTAGTACTTCAGGGAACAACTATCCAACCCTGATCAAACTGCAGGAATATGCCACACAGTAGGAGATTGCACAATGTCACATCTCAACCAGCTCAACTTTTAGGGATGACCTTCTTGAGCTCACATCCAGTTGACTCTGCTCTTGTCAACTTAGCATACACAGATGTCTCCTCTTCCAGGTCAGGAGTAGGTTCCAAACAGAATTATCCCATTGTTTGGACCCAAAAACATCTGCTCTTCAACCAGTAGCTGCATACTTGTTGAACACCATGTTCTAACATCACATAGAACATTGGTTCCACCTCCTTGGACCAAACCTTCCTTGAAGGTCTTCAAGTTCTTCATATACACTACTCAAGAGAGTAAAAGAATCAGTGATTAAGTGATTCTTACCATCCTGAAGTGAGAACGTCATGATGAGTGGACTTGAGGAGACTCAAGTATCTTTGACATCTTCAGTAGATTTTGATGAGATCTTGAACACAGCAGCCTTTCATCCACATGAGGGGAAACTACATCAGAGTTTGAGTTTTGCCATGTATTATGCAGCGGAAATCATAATACAACTCAACCTATGAACACACACTTCACCAGATTGGCCTCCAAGACCATACCGGGTTTGAATGTGTTTTAGTACTGGCACAGCTGTCCCACACACAGGCCAATAGCCAACCTCCAGAGACAGGTACACACCATTCCTGTCATGAACAGTCCATCCACCTACTTCAAGGGACCATTCAGGGAATTTCAGAACCTTACACAGGTTCCACCATCAGTACTAACATAACTCCTTGCCAGCTACCAGAAAGTATCACCCATGGATCTCATCCAGAGACAGAACAGGATGCCTGCTCTGATACCAATTGAAATTCTGGCATAGTCAGTATTCAGATGTTCTACTTCAAGTCATGACATCTGATCTAACATTGTACCTATTACAGCAAGACAGTTATTTCACTCTGCACCTTTTCACAGTGTCACGGCCTCTCCTTCTATGTCATCCTAGAATGGAGGGACACCTAGTTATGTGCACATTATCATTCCCTTCTGTTGTTTTCCTACACAGATATCAGCAAGATGTCTCAATCCTGTCTTGGACATTATCTGTTACATTGTTCCAGTTTGTTGGTCATGTACTTGTATTTCCTAAATTAAAGGTTGTAACAAGTTAAGCTAATCTCCACTTATTAAGGAGCTAACAAATAGATTATTTGCCAGGTTCATTAATTGTAGCTTAGTTGTTAGTTTCCTAGATTTTAGATCAGCTGGTGAATTCCTGAAGAATAGCCTGAGAAAAATCCTGAAACAGAAAACTAACCATCCAACAATTTAGCATATGCAGTCATGAGTGAATGTCACAACATTCCGTTTGACATCCATGACCAGAACCATATGCTAAGTCTGTTTGGTTCCTGAAAACAGACTGTGCTGAATATGCTGTACTGTGAAAGACCTACCAGTCTATACTTCAGTATCAGCTTACTGGAAGAACTGTCAAGACACCCAGTTTGACAGGTTCACAATGATCTTATGGCCAGGTCTGTGATGCTTTTGAAATCTAGACTTCACAACATACTGAACTGAAATCATCAGCTTATTATACAGTATGTGCTGTTGTTGCTGAATGTCAAAACATTCTGCTTGACATTCCAACAGTAGGCTATGTAACAGGTCTGCTATTATCTTGCTGAACAGACTGAATTACATGCTTAGCTTTGGCAGCCATGATTATATCATACAGAAGGAAAACAAACACAGGAAATTGTTAACCCAGTTCAGTCCAACATGACCTACATCTGGGGGCTACCAAGCCAGGAAGAAGATCCACTATTAGTAGTATCAATTCAGAGTTAAACTCCCCCGTTTACAACTCATCACTTAATCCCTACCCAATGCAATCTATACCTAGGAACTCCTAGATAGAAACCTCCAGTTTCCATTCCTATCACTACAAATACAATGTAATGTGCAAACACCTTGAACTTGCTTCACAGCTTCATTCAAGAACATAATTACTCTTGCCTACAGGCTTTGAGTAACAAACACTCTCAGGTTTACCACTGAGAAACACATGGTAACCTTCCCACAGATTGGGAGGTTTACCTTACACACACCCCTAAAAATTCATTCTAAGAGGCTTACAAAAACTAGATTACAATCAGCTATTTATAACCTAATCACCCAACTGGATTTGGGCCTTCAGAAAATTGCAGCAGACTTGTTCTTTGCTGTTGCAACTTCAGCAGAAAAATTCTGCTACAAACAAGGTCTTCAAGTTCCTAATCTCTCTCCATATATATCTCCATATTTAGAGCCTATATATATTCTGAATTAGTCTTCAAGGCCTTCACAAGGGAGTTAGGATATTCACCAGATATCCTTGCTGATCCCATGACATATACTGAATTAATCAATTCAGTTTCCTACACATGTGCGATGTCACAGACCTGATGTCGTGACATCGTACATGACATGTTGGTCCAGATGTTGAATTTCTTCAACCCAACATATTAAAACAACAGAGATGATTACATTATTTGTTTTCTAAAATTACTGCCAATCCTAAGGAATCAACAGTTATGAACCACCCATTTCTGCAATTAGGATTTCTATTTCTGCAATCACCATAAAGCAAGTACCATTCTGTTAAATTCTATTTAATTCAACGAGTACGATAAGATAACTAACAGGGAAACATCCAAAGATATTTTTGACTCCTTTAAAATTACGCACAAAGGCAACAATCAAGTTAAAGAGGCTAAGGCTCTGGCCTTAATCCATAAGTATCAAGCCTTCAAAATGGAAGATGATGAAGTTGTTGAAGTGATATTCTCAAGGGTCCAAACCTTAGTTGCAAGGCTCAAGGTTTTGGACAAAGGATATACTACAACAGATCACGTCAAGAAGAAAATCAGAAGTCTTCCTAAGAAGTGGAGGCTTATGGTTATTGCTCTTAAAGTATCTAATGATATGAACCCCCCTTTCAACCCTCCGTTTGCGCTATTATTATCTATTATGTGTGTGTTATTTCAAAAATATTTTAAATTCCTATGAAAACAATTCAAACTCCCCTTTCTCTACCTTCAATTGGTATAATAGCTTCAGTTCTGTTATTAATTTTTAAATCAAACACTTAACCGTGTAGAGAGACCCAGGGTGAGAAAAAATTCATGGCTAACACAAATGAAAGAGATAGCTAAAATTCAAAACCTCTAGGTTTTGATGGAGAAAAATTTGACCACTAGAAAGACATAATTGAAAGTTTATTCCTAGGCTACGATGTTGATCTCTGGGATATGGTTATAAATGGTTATGAACTACCCATTTTTGCAATTGGTATTTCTATTTCTGCAATCACCATACAGTAAGTACCATTCTGTTAAACGTTATTTACTTCAACGAGTATGAGAAGATAACTAATAGGGAAACATCTAAAGATATTTTGGACTCCTTGAAAATGACGCACAAAGGCAACAATCAAGTTAAAGAGGCTAAGGCTCTAGCCTTAATCCATAAGTATCAAGCCTTCAAAATGGAAGATGATGAAGTTGTTGAAGTGATGTTCTCAAGGTTCCAAACCTTGGTTGCATGACTCAAGGTTCTGGAAAAAGGATATACAACAACAAATCACGTCAAGAAGATAATCAGAAGTCTTCCTAAGAAGTGGAGGCTTATGGTTACTGCTCTGAAGTTATCTAAGGATATGAACCCCCCTTTCAACCCCCCGTTTGTGTTGTTATTATCTATTATGTGTGTGTTATTTCAAAAATATTTTAAATTCCTATGAAAACAATTCAAACTCCCCTTTCTCTACCTTCAATTGGTATAATAGCTTCGGTTCTGTTATTAATTTTTAAATCAAACACTTAACCGTGTCGAGAGACTTAGGGTGAGAAAAAATTCATGGCTAACACAAATGGAAGAGATAGCTAAAATTCAAAACCTCTTGTTTTTGATGGAGAAAAATTTGACCACTAGAAGGACATAATTGAAAGTTTCTTGCTAGGCTACGATGCTGATCTCTGGGATATGGTTATAAATGGTTATGAACCACCCATTTCTGCAATTGGTAATTCTATTTCTGCAATCACCATACAACAAGTACCATTCTGTTAAACGTTATTTACTTCAACGAGTACGAGAAGATAACTAATAGGGAAACATCTAGAGATATTTTGGACTCCTTGAAAATGACGCACAGGGGCAACAATCAAGTTAAAGAGGCTAAGGCTCTAGCCTTAATCCATAAGTATCAAGCCTTCAAAATGGAAGATGATGAAGTTGTTGAAGTGATATTCTCAAGGTTACAAACCTTAGTTGCAAGGCTCGAGGTTCTAGACAAAGGATATACTACAACAGATCACGTCAAGAAGATAATCAGAAGTCTTCCTAAGAAGTGGAGGCTTATGGTTACTCCTCTGAAGTTATCTAAGGATATGAACACCCCCTTTCAACCCCCCCGTTTATGCTATTATTATCTATTATGTGTGTGTTATTTCAAAAATATTTTAAATTCCTATGAAAACAATTCAAACCCCCCTTTCTCTACCTTCAATTGGTATAATAGCTTCGGTTCTGTTATTAATTTTTAAATCAAACACTTAACCGTGTAGAGAGACCCAGGGTGAGAAAAAATTCATGGCTAACACAAATGAAAGAGATAGCTAAAATTCAAAACCTCTTGTTTTTGATGGAGAAAAATTTGACCACTAGAAGGACATAATTGAAAGTTTCTTGCTAGGCTACGATGCTGATCTCTGGGATATGGTTATAAATGGTTATGAACCACCCATTTCTGCAATTGGTATTTCTATTTCTGCAATCACCATACAGCAAGTACCATTCTGTTAAACGTTATTTACTTCAACGAGTACGAGACAATAACTAAGAGGGAAACATCTAAAGATATTTTGGACTCCTTGAAAATGACGCACAAAGGCAACAATCAAGTTAAAGAGGCTAAGGCTCTAGCTTTAATCCATAAGTATCAAGCCTTCAAAATGGAAGATGATGAAGTTGTTGAAGTGATATTCTCAATGTTCCAAACCTTAGTTGCAAGGCTCAAGGTTTTGGACAAAGGATATACTACAACAGATCACGTCAAGAAGATAATCAGAAGTCTTCCTAAGAAGTGGAGGCTTATGGTTATTGCTCTGAAGTTATCTAAGGATATGAACCCCCCTTTCAACCTCCCGTTTGTGCTATTATTATCTATTCTGTGTGTGTTATTTCAAAAATATTTTAAATTCCTATGAAAACAATTCAAACTCCCCTTTCTCTACCTTCAATTGGTATAATAGCTTCGGTTCTGTTATTAATTTTTAAATCAAACACTTAACCGTGTAGAGAGACCCAGGGTGAGAAAAAATTCATGGCTAACACAAATGAAAGAGATAGCTAAAATTCAAAACCTCTAGTTTTTGATGGAGAAAAATCTGACCACTAGAAGGACATAATTGAAAGTTTCTTCATAGGCTACGATGTTGATCTCTGGGATATGGTTATAAATGGTTATGAACCACCCATTTCTGCAATTGGTATTTCTATTTCTGCAATCACCATACAGCAAGTACCATTCTGTTAAACATTATTTACTTCAACGAGTACGAGAAGATAACTAATAGGGAAACATCTAAAGATATTTTGGACTCCTTGAAAAGGACGCACAAAGGCAACAATCAAGTTAAAGAGGCTAAGGCTCTAGCCTTAATCCATAAGTATCAAGCCTTCAAAATGGAAGATGATGAAGTTGTTGAAGTGATATTCTCAAGGTTACAAACCTTAGTTGCAAGGCTCAAGGTTCTGGACAAAGGATATACTACAACAGATCACGTCAAGAAGATAATCAGAAGTCTTCCTAAGAAGTGGAGGCTTATGGTTACTCCTCTGAAGTTATCTAAGGATATGAACACCCCCTTTCAACCCCCCCCCCCCGTTTGTGCTATTATTATCTATTATGTGTGTGTTATTTCAAAAATATATTAAATTCCTATGAAAACAATTCAAACCCCCCTTTCTCTACCTTCAATTGGTATAATAGCTTCGGTTCTGTTATTAATTTTTAAGTCAAACACTTAACCGTGTAGAGAGACCCAGGGTGAGAAAAAATTAATGGCTAACACAAATGAAAGAGATAGCTAAAATTCAAAACCTCTTGTTTTTGATGGAGAAAAATTTGACCACTAGAAGGACATAATTGAAAGTTTCTTCCTAGGCTACGATGTTGATCTCTGGGATATGGTTATAAATGGTTATTGAAATTCTGGCATAGTCAGTATTCAGATGTTCTACTTCAAGTCATGACATCTGATCTAACATTGTACCTATTACAGCAAGACAGTTATTTCACTCTGCACCTTTTCACAGTGTCACAGCCTCTCCTTCTATGTCATCCTAGAATGGAGGGACACCTAGTTATGTGCACATTATCATTCCCTTCTGTTGTTTTCCTACACAGATATCAGCAAGATGTCTCAATCCTGTCTTGGACATTATCTGTTACATTGTTCCAGTTTGTTGGTCATGTACTTGTATTTCCTAAATTAAAGGTTGTAACAAGTTAAACTAATCTCCACTTATTAAGGAGCTAACAAATAGATTATTTGCCAGGTTCATTAATTGTAGCTTAGTTGTTAGTTTCCTAGATTTTAGATCAGCTGGTGAATTCCTGAAGAATAGCCTGAGAAAAATCCTGAAACAGAAAACTAACCATCCAACAATTTAGCATATGCAGTCATGAGTGAATGTCACAACATTCCGTTTGACATCCATGACCAGAACCATATGCTAAGTCTGTTTGGTTCCTGAAAACAGACTGTGCTGAATATGCTGTACTGTGAAAGACCTACCAGTCTATACTTCAGTATCAGCTTACTGGAAGAACTGTCAAGACACCCAGTTTGACAGGTTCACAATGATCTTATGGCCAGGTCTGTGATGCTTTTGAAATCCAGACTTCACAACATACTGAACTGAAATCATCAGCTTATTATACAGTATGTGCTGTTGTTGCTGAATGTCAAAACATTCTGCTTGACATTCCAACAGAAGGCTATGTAACAGGTCTGCTATTATCTTGCTGAACAGACTGAATTACATGCTTAGCTTTGGCAGCCATGATTATATCATACAGAAGGAAAACAAACACAGGAAATTGTTAACCCAGTTCAGTCCAACATGACCTACATCTGGGGGCTACCAAGCCAGGAAGAAGATCCACTATTAGTAGTATCAATTCAGAGTTAAACTCCCCCGTTTACAACTCATCACTTAATCCCTACCCAATGCAATCTATACCTAGGAACTCCTAGATAGAAACCTCCAGTTTCCATTCCTATCACTACAAATACAATGTAATGTGCAAACACCTTGAACTTGCTTCACAGCTTCATTCAAGAACATAATTACTCTTGCCTACAGGCTTTGAGTAACAAACACTCTCAGGTTTACCACTGAGAAACACATGGTAACCTTCCCACAGATTGGGAGGTTTACCTTACACACACCCCTAAAAATTCATTCTAAGAGGCTTACAAAAACTAGATTACAATCAGCTATTTATAACCTAATCACCCAACTGGATTTGGGCCTTCAGAAAATTGCAGCAGACTTGTTCTTTGCTGTTGCAACTTCAGCAGAAAAATTCTGCTACAAACAAGGTCTTCAAGTTCCTAATCTCTCTCCATATATATCTCCATATTTAGAGCCTATATATATTCTGAATTAGTCTTCAAGGCCTTCACAAGGGAGTTAGGATATTCACCAGATATCCTTGCTGATCCCATGACATATACTGAATTAATCAATTCAGTTTCCTACACATGTGCGATGTCACAGACCTGATGTCGTGACATCGTACATGACATGTTGGTCCAGATGTTGAATTTCTTCAACCCAACATATTAAAACAACAGAGATGATTACATTATTTGTTTTCTAAAATTACTGCCAATCCTAAGGAATCAACAGTTATGAACCACCCATTTCTGCAATTAGGATTTCTATTTCTGCAATCACCATAAACAAAGTACCATTCTGTTAAATTCTATTTAATTCAACGAGTACGATAAGATAACTAACAGGGAAACATCCAAAGATATTTTTGACTCCTTTAAAATTACGCACAAAGGCAACAATCAAGTTAAAGAGGCTAAGGCTCTGGCCTTAATCCATAAGTATCAAGCCTTCAAAATGGAAGATGATGAAGTTGTTGAAGTGATATTCTCAAGGGTCCAAACCTTAGTTGCAAGGCTCAAGGTTTTGGACAAAGGATATACTACAACAGATCACGTCAAGAAGAAAATCAGAAGTCTTCCTAAGAAGTGGAGGCTTATGGTTATTGCTCTGAAAGTATCTAATGATATGAACCCCCCTTTCAACCCTCCGTTTGCGCTATTATTATCTATTATGTGTGTGTTATTTCAAAAATATTTTAAATTCCTATGAAAACAATTCAAACTCCCCTTTCTCTACCTTCAATTGGTATAATAGCTTCAGTTCTGTTATTAATTTTTAAATCAAACACTTAACCGTGTAGAGAGACCCAGGGTGAGAAAAAATTCATGGCTAACACAAATGAAAGAGATAGCTAAAATTCAAAACCTCTAGGTTTTGATGGAGAAAAATTTGACCACTAGAAGGACATAATTGAAAGTTTATTCCTAGGCTACGATGTTGATCTCTGGGATATGGTTATAAATGGTTATGAACTACCCATTTTTGCAATTGGTATTTCTATTTCTGCAATCACCATACAGTAAGTACCATTCTGTTAAACGTTATTTACTTCAACGAGTATGAGAAGATAACTAATAGGGAAACATCTAAAGATATTTTGGACTCCTTGAAAATGACGCACAAAGGCAACAATCAAGTTAAAGAGGCTAAGGCTCTAGCCTTAATCCATAAGTATCAAGCCTTCAAAATGGAAGATGATGAAGTTGTTGAAGTGATGTTCTCAAGGTTCCAAACCTTGGTTGCATGACTCAAGGTTCTGGAAAAAGGATATACAACAACAAATCACGTCAAGAAGATAATCAGAAGTCTTCCTAAGAAGTGGAGGCTTATGGTTACTGCTCTGAAGTTATCTAAGGATATGAACCCCCCTTTCAACCCCCCGTTTGTGTTGTTATTATCTATTATGTGTGTGTTATTTCAAAAATATTTTAAATTCCTATGAAAACAATTCAAACTCCCCTTTCTCTACCTTCAATTGGTATAATAGCTTCGGTTCTGTTATTAATTTTTAAATCAAACACTTAACCGTGTCGAGAGACTTAGGGTGAGAAAAAATTCATGGCTAACACAAATGGAAGAGATAGCTAAAATTCAAAACCTCTTGTTTTTGATGGAGAAAAATTTGACCACTAGAAGGACATAATTGAAAGTTTCTTGCTAGGCTACGATGCTGATCTCTGGGATATGGTTATAAATGGTTATGAACCACCCATTTCTGCAATTGGTAATTCTATTTCTGCAATCACCATACAACAAGTACCATTCTGTTAAACGTTATTTACTTCAACGAGTACGAGAAGATAACTAATAGGGAAACATCTAGAGATATTTTGGACTCCTTGAAAATGACGCACAGGGGCAAAAATCAAGTTAAAGAGGCTAAGGCTCTAGCCTTAATCCATAAGTATCAAGCCTTCAAAATGGAAGATGATGAAGTTGTTGAAGTGATATTCTCAAGGTTACAAACCTTAGTTGCAAGGCTCGAGGTTCTAGACAAAGGATATACTACAACAGATCACGTCAAGAAGATAATCAGAAGTCTTCCTAAGAAGTGGAGGCTTATGGTTACTCCTCTGAAGTTATCTAAGGATATGAACACCCCCTTTCAACCCCCCCGTTTATGCTATTATTATCTATTATGTGTGTGTTATTTCAAAAATATTTTAAATTCCTATGAAAACAATTCAAACCCCCCTTTCTCTACCTTCAATTGGTATAATAGCTTCGGTTCTGTTATTAATTTTTAAATCAAACACTTAACCGTGTAGAGAGACCCAGGGTGAGAAAAAATTCATGGCTAACACAAATGAAAGAGATAGCTAAAATTCAAAACCTCTTGTTTTTGATGGAGAAAAATTTGACCACTAGAAGGACATAATTGAAAGTTTCTTGCTAGGCTACGATGCTGATCTCTGGGATATGGTTATAAATGGTTATGAACCACCCATTTCTGCAATTGGTATTTCTATTTCTGCAATCACCATACAGCAAGTACCATTCTGTTAAACGTTATTTACTTCAACGAGTACGAGACAATAACTAAGAGGGAAACATCTAAAGATATTTTGGACTCCTTGAAAATGACGCACAAAGGCAACAATCAAGTTAAAGAGGCTAAGGCTCTAGCTTTAATCCATAAGTATCAAGCCTTCAAAATGGAAGATGATGAAGTTGTTGAAGTGATATTCTCAATGTTCCAAACCTTAGTTGCAAGGCTCAAGGTTTTGGACAAAGGATATACTACAACAGATCACGTCAAGAAGATAATCAGAAGTCTTCCTAAGAAGTGGAGGCTTATGGTTATTGCTCTGAAGTTATCTAAGGATATGAACCCCCCTTTCAACCTCCCGTTTGTGCTATTATTATCTATTCTGTGTGTGTTATTTCAAAAATATTTTAAATTCCTATGAAAACAATTCAAACTCCCCTTTCTCTACCTTCAATTGGTATAATAGCTTCGGTTCTGTTATTAATTTTTAAATCAAACACTTAACCGTGTAGAGAGACCCAGGGTGAGAAAAAATTCATGGCTAACACAAATGAAAGAGATAGCTAAAATTCAAAACCTCTAGTTTTTGATGGAGAAAAATCTGACCACTAGAAGGACATAATTGAAAGTTTCTTCATAGGCTACGATGTTGATCTCTGGGATATGGTTATAAATGGTTATGAACCACCCATTTCTGCAATTGGTATTTCTATTTCTGCAATCACCATACAGCAAGTACCATTCTGTTAAACATTATTTACTTCAACGAGTACGAGAAGATAACTAATAGGGAAACATCTAAAGATATTTTGGACTCCTTGAAAAGGACGCACAAAGGCAACAATCAAGTTAAAGAGGCTAAGGCTCTAGCCTTAATCCATAAGTATCAAGCCTTCAAAATGGAAGATGATGAAGTTGTTGAAGTGATATTCTCAAGGTTACAAACCTTAGTTGCAAGGCTCAAGGTTCTGGACAAAGGATATACTACAACAGATCACGTCAAGAAGATAATCAGAAGTCTTCCTAAGAAGTGGAGGCTTATGGTTACTCCTCTGAAGTTATCTAAGGATATGAACACCCCCTTTCAACCCCCCCCCCCCCCGTTTGTGCTATTATTATCTATTATGTGTGTGTTATTTCAAAAATATATTAAATTCCTATGAAAACAATTCAAACCCCCCTTTCTCTACCTTCAATTGGTATAATAGCTTCGGTTCTGTTATTAATTTTTAAGTCAAACACTTAACCGTGTAGAGAGACCCAGGGTGAGAAAAAATTAATGGCTAACACAAATGAAAGAGATAGCTAAAATTCAAAACCTCTTGTTTTTGATGGAGAAAAATTTGACCACTAGAAGGACATAATTGAAAGTTTCTTCCTAGGCTACGATGCTGATCTCTGGGATATGGTTATAAATGGTTATGAACCACCCATTTCTGCAATTGGTATTTCTATTTCTGCAATCACCATACAGCAAGTACCATTCTGTTAAACGTTATTTACTTCAACGAGTACGAGACAATAACTAATAGGGAAACATCTAAAGATATTTTGGACTCCTTGAAAATGACGCACAAAGGCAACAATCAAGTTAAAGAGGCTAAGGCTCTAGCGTTAATCCATAAGTATCAAGCATTCAAAATGGAAGATGATGAAGTTGTTGAAGTAATATTCTCAATGTTCCAAACCTTAGTTGCAAGGCTTAAGGTTTTGGACAAAGGATATACTACAACAGATCACGTCAAGAAGATAATCAGAAGTCTTCCTAAGAAGTGGAGGCTTATGGTTATTGCTCTGAAGTTATCTAAGGATATGAACCTCCCTTTCAACCCCCCGTTTGTACTATTATTATCTATTATGTGTGTGTTATTTCAAAAATATTTTAAATTCCTATGAAAACAATTCAAACTCCCCTTTCTCTACCTTCAATTGGTATAATAGCTTTGGTTCTGTTATGAATTTTTAAATCAAACACTTAACCGTGTAGAGAGACCCAGGGTGAGAAAAAAATTCATGGCTAACACAAATGAAAGAGATAGCTAAAATTCAAAACCTCTAGTTTTTGATGGAGAAAAATTTGACCACGAGAAGGAAATAATTGAAAGTTTCTTCCTAGTCTACGATGTTGATCTCTGGGATATGGTTATAAATGGTTATGAACCACCCATTTCTGCAATTGGTATTTCTATTTCTGCAATCACCATACAGCAAGTACCATTCTGTTAAACATTATTTACTTCAACGAGTACGAGAAGATAACTAATAGGGAAACATCTAAAGATATTTTGGACTCCTTGAAAAGGACGCACAAAGGCAACAATCAAGTTAAAGAGGCTAAGGCTCTAGCCTTAATCCATAAGTATCAAGCCTTCAAAATGGAAGATGATGAAGTTGTTGAAGTGATATTCTCAAGGTTACAAACCTTAGTTGCAAGGCTCAAGGTTCTGGACAAAGGATATACTACAACAGATCACGTCAAGAAGATAATCAGAAGTCTTCCTAAGAAGTGGAGGCTTATGGTTACTCCTCTGAAGTTATCTAAGGATATGAACACCCCCTTTCAACCCCCCCCCGTTTGTGCTATTATTATCTATTATGTGTGTGTTATTTCAAAAATATATTAAATTCCTATGAAAACAATTCAAACCCCCTTTCTCTACCTTCAATTGGTATAATAGCTTCGGTTCTGTTATTAATTTTTAAGTCAAACACTTAACCGTGTAGAGAGACCCAGGGTGAGAAAAAATTAATGGCTAACACAAATGAAAGAGATAGCTAAAATTCAAAACCTCTTGTTTTTGATGGAGAAAAATTTGACCACTAGAAGGACATAATTGAAAGTTTCTTCCTAGGCTACGATGCTGATCTCTGGGATATGGTTATAAATGGTTATGAACCACCCATTTCTGCAATTGGTATTTCTATTTCTGCAATCACCATACAGCAAGTACCATTCTGTTAAACGTTATTTACTTCAACGAGTACGAGACAATAACTAATAGGGAAACATCTAAAGATATTTTGGACTCCTTGAAAATGACGCACAAAGGCAACAATCAAGTTAAAGAGGCTAAGGCTCTAGCGTTAATCCATAAGTATCAAGCATTCAAAATGGAAGATGATGAAGTTGTTGAAGTGATATTCTCAATGTTCCAAACCTTAGTTGCAAGGCTTAAGGTTTTGGACAAAGGATATACTACAACAGATCACGTCAAGAAGATAATCAGAAGTCTTCCTAAGAAGTGGAGGCTTATGGTTATTGCTCTGAAGTTATCTAAGGATATGAACCTCCCTTTCAACCCCCCGTTTGTACTATTATTATCTATTATGTGTGTGTTATTTCAAAAATATTTTAAATTCCTATGAAAACAATTCAAACTCCCCTTTCTCTACCTTCAATTGGTATAATAGCTTTGGTTCTGTTATGAATTTTTAAATCAAACACTTAACCGTGTAGAGAGACCCAGGGTGAGAAAAAAATTCATGGCTAACACAAATGAAAGAGATAGCTAAAATTCAAAACCTCTAGTTTTTGATGGAGAAAAATTTGACCACGAGAAGGACATAATTGAAAGTTTCTTCCTAGTCTACGATGTTGATCTCTGGGATATGGTTATAAATGGTTATGAACCACCCATTTCTGCAATTGGTATTTCTATTTCTGCAATCACCATACAGCAAGTACCATTCTGTTAAACGTTATTTACTTCAACGAGTACGAGAAGATAACTAATAGGGAAACATCTAAAGATATTTTGGACTCCTTGAAAAGGACGCACAAAGGCAACAATCAAGTTAAAGAGGCTAAGGCTCTAGCCTTAATCCATAAGTATCAAGCCTTCAAAATGGAAGATGATGAAGTTGTTGAAGTGATATTCTCAAGGTTACAAACATTAGTTGCAAGGCTCAAGGTTCTGGACAAAGGATATACTACAACAGATCACGTCAAGAAGATAATCAGAAGTCTTCCTAAGAAGTTGAGGCTTATGGTTACTGCTCTGAAGTTATCTAAGGATATGAACACCCCCTTTCAACCCCCCCGTTTATGCTATTATTATCTATTATGTGTGTGTTATTTCAAAAATATTTTAAATTCCTATGAAAACAATTCAAACCCCCTTTCTCTACCTTCAATTGGTATAATAGCTTCGGTTCTGTTATTAATTTTTAAATCAAACACTTAACCGTGTAGAGAGATCCAGGGTGATAAAAAATTCATGGCTAGCACAAATGAAAGAGATAGCTTAAATTCAAAACCTCTAGTTTTTGATGGTGAAAAATTTGACCACTAGAAGGACATAATTGAAAGTTTCTTCCTAGGCTACGATGTTGTTCTCTGGGATATGGTTATAAATGGTTATGAACTACCCCTTTCTGCAATTGGTATTTCTATTTCTGCAATCACCATAAAACAAGTACCATTATCTTAAACATTATTTACTTCAACGAGTACGAGAAGCTAACTAATAGGGAAACATCTAAAGATATTTTGGACTCCTTGAAAATGACGCACAAAGGCAACAATCAAGTTAAAGAGGCTAAGGCTCTAGCCTTAATCCATAAGTATCAAGCCTTCAAAATGGAAGATGATGAAGGTATTGAAGTGATATTCTCAAGGTTCCAAACCTTAGTTGTAAGGCTCAAGGTTTTGGACAAAGGATATACTACAACAGATCACGTCAAGAAGATAATCAGAAGTCTCCCTAAGAAGTGAAGGCTTATGATTAATGCTCTGAAGTTATCTAAGGATATGAACCCCCCTTTCAATCCCCCGTTTGTGCTATTATTATCTATTATGTGTGTGTTATTTCAAAAATATTTTAAATTCCCATAAAAACAATTCAAACTCCCCTTTCTCTACCTTCAATTGGTATAATAGCTTCGGTTCTGTTATTAATTTTTAAATCAAACACTTAACTGTGTAGAGAGACCCAGGGTGAGAAAAAATTCATGGCTAACACAAATGAAAGAGATAGCTAAAATTCAAAACCTCTAGTTTTTGATGGAGAAAAATTTGACCACTAGAAGGACATAATTGAAAGTTTCTTCCTAGGCTATGATGTTGATCTCTAGGATATGGTTATAAATGGTTATGAACTACCCATTTCTGCAATTGGTATTTCTATTTCTGCAATCACCATACAGTAAGTACCATTTTGTTAAACGTTATTTACTTCAACGAGTATGAGAAGATAACTAATAGGGAAACATCTAAAGATATTTTGGACTCCTTGAAAATGACGCACAAAGGCAACAATCAAGTTAAAGAGGCTAAGGCTCTAGCCTTAATCTATAAGTATCAAGCCTTCAAAATGGAAGATGATGAAGTTGTTGAAGTGATATTCTCAAGGTTCCAAACCTTAGTTGCAAGGCTCAAGGTTCTGGACAAAGGATATACTACAACAGATCACGTCAAGAAGATAATCAGAAGTCTTCCTAAGAAGTGAAGGCTTATGGTTACTGCTCTGAAGTTATCTAAGGATATGAATCCCCCTTTCACCCCCTCGGTTTGTGCTAGTATTATATATTATGTGTGTGTTATTTCAAAAATATTTCAAATTCCTATGAAAACAATTCAAACCCCCCTTTCGCTACCTTAAATTGGTATCATAGCTTCGGCTATGTTATTAATTTTTGAGTCATACACTTAACCGTGTAGAGAGACCACGAGTGAGAAAAACTTCGAGGCTAACACAAACGAAAGAGATATCTAAAACACAAAACCTCTATTTTTTTTTATGGAGAAAAATTTGACTACTAGAAGGACATAATTGAAAGTTTCTTCCTAGGCTACGATGCTGATCTCTGGGATATGGTTATAAATGGTTATGAACCACCCATTTCTGCAATTGGTATTTCTATTTCTGCAATCACCACAAAGCAAGTACCATTCTATTAAATTCTATTTAATTCCACGAGTACGATAAGATAACTAACAGGGAAACATCCAAAGATATTTTTGAATCCTTGAAAATGACGCACAAAGGCAATTATCAAGTTAAAGAGGCTAAGGCTGTGGCCTTAATCCATAAGTATCAAGCCTTCAAAATGGAAGATGATGAAGTTGTTGAAGTGATATTCTCAAGGTTCCAAACCTTAGTTGCAAGGCTCAAGGTTTTGGACAAAGGATATACTACAACATATCACGTCAAGAAGATAATCAGAAGTCTTCCTAAGAAGTGGAGGCTTATGGTTATTGCTCTGAAGTTATCTAAGGATATGAACCCCCCTTTCAACCCCCCGTTTGTGCTATTATTATATATTATGTGTGTGTTATTTAAAAAATATTTTAATTCCTATGAAAACAATTCAAACTCCCCTTTGTCTACCTTCAATTGGTATAATAGCTTTGGTTCTGTTATTAATTTTTAAATCAAACACTTAACCGTGTAGAGAGACCCAGGGTGAGAAAAATATCATGGCTAACACAAATGAAAGAGATAGCTAAAATTCAAAACCTCTAGGTTTTGATGGAGAAAAATTTGACCACTAGAAGGACATAATTCAAAGTTTCTTCCTAGGCTACGATGTTGATCTCTGGGATATGGTTATAAATGGTTATGAACCACCCATTTCTGCAATTGGTATTTCTATTTCTGCAATCACCATGCAGCAAGTACCTTTCTTTTAAACGTTATTTACTTCAACGAGTATGAGAAAATAACTAATAGGGAAACATCTAAAGATATTTTGGACTCCTTGAAAATGACGCACAAAGGCAATAATCAAGTTAAAGAGGCTAAGGCTCTAGCCTTAATCCATAAGTATCAAGCCTTCAAAATGGAAGATGATGAAGTTATTGAAGTGATATTCTCAAGGTTCCAAACCTTAGTTGCAAGGCTCAAGGTTTTGGACAAAGGATATACTACAATAGATCACGTCAAGAAGATAATCAGAAGTCTTCCTAAGAAGTGGAGGCTTATGGTTATTGCTCTGAAGTTATCTAACGATATGAACCCCCCTTTCAACCCCCCGTTTGTGCTATTATTATCTATTATGTGTGTGTTATTTCAAAAATATTTTAAATTCCTACGAAAACAATTCAAACTCCCCTTTCTCTACCTTCAATTGGTATAATAGCTTCGGTTCTGTTATTAATTTTTAAATCAAACACTTAACCGTGTAGAGAGATCCAGGGTGATAAAAAATTCATGGCTAGTACAAATGAAAGAGATAGCTTAAATTCAAAACCTCTAGTTTTTGATGGTGAAAAATTTGACCACTAGAAGGACATAATTGAAAGTTTTTTCCTAGGCTATGATGTTGATCTCTAGGATATGGTTATAAATGGTTATGAACTACCCATTTCTGCAATTGGTATTTCTATTTCTGCAATCACCATACAGTAAGTACCATTTTGTTAAACGTTAGTTACTTCAACGAGTATGAGAAGATAACTAATAGGGAAACATCTAAAGATATTTTGGACTCCTTGAAAATGACGCACAAAGGCAACAATCAAGTTAAAGAGGCTAAGGCTCTAGCCTTAATCCATAAGTATCAAGCCTTCAAAATGGAAGATGATGAAGTTGTTGAAGTGATATTCTCAAGGTTCCAAACCTTAGTTGCAAGGCTCAAGGTTCTGGATAAAGGATATACTACAACAGATCACGTCAAGAAGATAATTAGAAGTCTTCCTAAGATGTGGAGGCTTATGGTTACTGCTCTGAAGTTATCTAAGGATATGAACCCCCCTTTCAAACCCCCCGTTTGTGCTATTATTATCTATTATGTGTGTGTTATTTCAAAAATATATTAAATTCCTATGAAAACAATTCAAACCCCCCTTTCTCTACCTTCAATTGGTATAATAGCTTCGATTCTGTTATTAATTTTTGAATCATACACTTAACCGTGTAGAGAGACCACGAGTGAGAAAAACTTCATGGCTAACACAAACGAAAGAGATATCTAAAACACAAAACCTCAAGTTTTTTTTATGGAGAAAAATTTGACCACTAGAAGGACATAATTGAAAGTTTCTTCCTAGGCTACGATGCTGATCTCTGGGATATGGTTATAAATGGTTATGAACCACCCATTTCTGCAATTGGTATTTCTATTTCTGCAATCACCATAAAGCAAGTACCATTCTGTTAAATTCTATTTAATTCAACGAGTACGATAAGATAACTAACAGGGAAACATCCAAATATATTTTTGACTCCTTGAAAATGATGCACGAAGGCAACAATCAAGTTAAAGAGGCTAAGGCTCTAGCCTTAATCCATAAGTATCAAGCCTTCAGAATGTAAGATGATGAAGTTGTTGAAGTGATATTCTCAATGTTCCAAACGTTAGTTGCAAGGCTCAAGGTTTTGGACAAAGGATATACTACAACAGATCACGTTAAGAAGATAATCAGAAGTCTTCCTAAGAAGTGGAGGCTTATGGTTACTGCTCTGAAGTTATCTAAGGATATGAACACCCCCTTTCAACCCCCCCCCCCCCCCCCCCCCCCCCGTTTGTGCTATTATTATCTATTACGTGTGTGTTATTTTGAAAATATATTAAATTCCTATGAAAACAATTCAAATCCCCCTTTCTCTACCTTCAATTGGTATAATAGCTTCGGTTCTGTTATTAATTTTTAAATCAAACACTTAACCGTGTAGAGAGACCCAGGGTGAGAAAAAATTCATGGCTAACACAAATGAAAGAGATAGCTAAAATTCAAAACCTCTAGTTTTTGATGGAGAAAAATTTGACCACTAGAAGGACATAATTGAAAGTTTCTTCCTAGGCTACGATGCTGATCTCTGGGATATGGTTATAAATGGTTATGAACCACCCATTTCTGCAATTGGTATTTCTATTTCTGCAATCACCATACAGCAAGTACCATTCTGTTAAACGTTATTTACTTCAACGAGTACGAGACAATAAGTAATAGGGAAACATCTAAAGATATTTTGGACTCCTTGAAAATGACGCACAAAGGCAACAATCAAGTTAAAGAGGCTAAGGCTCTAGCCTTAATCTATAAGTATCAAGCCTTCAAAATGGAAGATGATGAAGTTGTTGAAGTGATATTCTCAATGTTCCAAACCTTAGTTGCAAGGCTCAAGGTTTTGGACAAAGGATATACTACAACAGATCACGTCAAGAAGATAATCAGAAGTCTTCCTAAGAAGTGGAGGCTTATGGTTATTGCTCTGAAGTTATCTAAGGATATGAACCCCCCTTTCAACCCCCCGTTTGTGCTATTATTATCTATTATGTGTGTGTTATTTCAAAAATATTTTAAATTCCTATGAAAACAATTCAAACTCCCCTTTCTCTACCTTCAATTGGTATAATAGCTTCGGTTATGTTATTAATTTTTAAATCAAACACTTAACCGTGTAGAGAGACCCAGGGTGAGAAAAAATTCATGGCTAACACAAATGAAAGAGATAGCTAAAATTCAAAACCTCTAGTTTTTGATGGAGAAAAATTTGACCACTAGAAGGACATAATTGAAAGTTTCTTCCTAGGCTACGATGTTTATCTCTGGGATATGGTTATAAATGGTTATGAACCACCCATTTCTGCAATTGGTATTTCTATTTCTGCAATCACCATACAGCAAGTACCATTCTGTTAAACGTTATTTACTTCAACGAGTACGAGAAGATAACTAATAGGGAAACATCTAAAGATATTTTGGACTCCTTGAAAATGACGCACAAAGGCAACAATCAAGTTAAAGAGGCTAAGGCTCTAGCCTTAATCCATAAGTATTAACCCTTCAAAATGGAAGATGATGAAGTTGTTGAAGTGATATTCTCAAGGTTCCAAACCTTAGTTGCAAGGCTCAAGGTTTTGGATAAAGGATATACTACAACAGATCACGTCAAGAAGATAATCAGAAGTCTTCCTAAGATGTGGAGGCTTATGGTTACTGCTCTGAAGTTATCTAAGGATATGAACCCCCCTTTCAAACCCCCTGTTTGTGCTATTATTATCTATTATGTGTGTGTTATTTCAAAAATATATTAAATTCCTATGAAAACAATTTAAACCCCCCTTTCTCTACCTTCAATTGGTATAATAGCTTCGGTTCTGTTATTAATTTTTGAATCATACACTTAACCGTGTAGAGAGACCACGAGTGAGAAAAACTTCATGGCTAACACAAACGAAAGAGATATCTAAAACACAAAACCTCTAGTTTTTTTTATGGAGAAAAATTTGACCACTAGAAGGACATAATTGAAAGTTTCTTCCTAGGCTACGATGCTGATCTCTGGGATATGGTTATAAATGGTTATGAACCACCCATTTCTGCAATTGGTATTTCTATTTCTGCAATCACCATAAAGCAAGTACCATTCTGTTAAATTCTATTTAATTCAACGAGTACGATAAGATAACTAACAGGGAAACATCCAAAGATATTTTTGACTCCTTGAAAATGATGCACGAAGGCAACAATCAAGTTAAAGAGGCTAAGGCTCTGGTCTTAATCCAGAAGTATGAAGCCTTCAGAATGGAAGATGATGAAGTTGTTGAAGTGATGTTCTCAAGGTTCCAAACCTTGGTTGCATGACTCAAGGTTCTGGAAAAAGGATATACTACAACAAATCACGTCAAGAAGATAATCAGAAGTCTTCCTAAGAAGTGGAGGCTTATGGTTACTGCTCTGAAGTTATCTAAGGATATGAACAACATAAGTCGTGAAGTACTTATCAGCTCCCTCATAAGTCATGAAATAGAGCTAGAAGAAGATGAACCTCAGAAGAAAAGAAAATATGTTGCTCTAAAGTATAGATCAGAAAGAAGAAAACATAAAGGAACAAAGCATTTCAACCTGAAGAGGAAGAAGCTGATGACTTCGAGAATGAAGGTTCTGACGATGAAGAACAATTATCTTTTCTTTCCAAAAGAATCAAACAACTCTAGAGAAAAAGACAAAACAACTTCAGAAGGCCCTGACAGAAGGAGACCATCCAGATTCAACCTCCAGAGGCAGACCCAAAAAAGAAGTAACATGCTATGAATGTAAAGAGCCTGGACACTACATAAATTATTATCCAAAGCTAAAGAAGGATAGCTTCAAAAAAAAATGTCAAGAAGAACTCTTTCAAAGAAAATAAGAAAGGACTCATGGAAACATGGGATGATTCTGAATCTGAAGCTCTAGAATCTGATTCTGAAGAGGAGCAGGAAAACGTAACATTCATGGCCACTACCTCTAGAAGTTCATCTGAAACAGAGTCTGACTCTAAAGAGGTATTCTCTGACTTTTCTCGTTCTGATCTGGAAGTTTTTTTGTCAGAATCTCTGAGCTTGTATCAGAAGCTTCGACAGAAATTCAAGAACCTGAAAAGGTTCATGAAGAGATTGTTGAAGAGTGTGATAAGCTTGAGAAAGAAGTTTATGAACTCAAAGAAAATAATTTTATTCTTGAAAGAGAAAAATAATTTCCAACTAAGAAATTTTCAAAACTTGAGGAAACTCTTTCTAAATCTCCACCTACTTCTGACACTATCATATACAAATATGATAAAGCCTTTTAGAACTTTTTGACACAACGACTTAGACAAAAGCAAAATGGCTTCTATGATTTATGGTGTAAGTCATAATAAAAAATGAGGATTTGGTTATGACTCTGATGAAGATGATCAGAAACCTACTATAGAAAACAAACCAAAGTCTCCTTTTTCATATCATTATACACCTACACAGACACAGAAGTTCAGTAACACTAGAAAACCCATAGTTTTCAGAAACTCTGGGAGAACTAATCCTAAAGGACACAAAAGATTATGGGTACCAAAAGATAAAATAGTGTATGTTGTAGATATCCTATGCAGTAGAGTTAAAACACCAGTCATGGTACTTGGAATCTGGATGCTTGCGACACAAGACAGGAAGAAAGTATATGTTCCAAGACCTAGAACTTAAAGATGATGGTTTTGTAGACTTTGGAGGAAATCAGAAAGGAAGAATCCGAGGATTTGGAATAGTTGGTAACATTTCTCTTCCATCCATTTCAGATGTTCTTTATGTTGAGGGATTAATGCATAATTTTTTTATCCATAATTCAATTAAGTGATAACGGTTAGGATATTATTTTTAATAAAAAATGTGCAAGACTGCCAATTAGAAAAATGGAACAATCCTTTTCACTGGAAAGAGCAATGGGTGTGGCATAGACGCTTGGGTCACATTAGCTTGAGAAGGATTTCTCAACTAAATAAACTTGAGTTAGTCAGAGGCCTGCCTAAGCTAAAGTTTTCTTCAGATGCTCTTTGTGAAGCATGTCAGAAAGGGAAATTTTCTAAAACCACTTTCAAATCCAAAAATGTTGTTTCCACCTCTAGACCTCTGGAACTTCTACCCATTAATCTCTTTGGACCTGTTAAGACATCGTTAGTCAATGGTAAAGATTATGGACTTGTCATTATTGATGACTACAATCGTTGGACATGGGTGCAATTCTTAAGGCACAAGAATGAATTACATTTTGTGTTCATCAGTTTCTATTCAAAAGTGCAAAATGAATATAACTCTAATATTATCAGAGTCAGAAGTGATCATGGTGGCGAATTTGAAAACAAACATTTTGAAGAACTTTTTAACTCTAATGGAATATCCCATGATTTCTCTTGTCCTAGAACTCCATAACAAAATGGAGTTGTAGAAAGGAAGAATAAGACTCTCCAAGAAATTGCCAGAACCATGACAAATGAGACCAATATGGTCAAGCACTTTTGGGCAGAAGCTGTGAATACATCATGTTACATTAAGAATAAAATCTCTATCAGACCTATTCTGGATAAGACACCTTATGAACTGTGCAAGGTAAGAAAACCCAACATTGCTTATTTTCATCCTTTTGGATGCTCCTGTTTTATTTTTAACACTAAAGACAATCTTAACAAGTTTGACTCTAAGGCACAAAAATGTATTATGTTGGGATACTCATAACGTTCGAAAGGATATCGAGTATACAATACAGAAACACAAATTATGGAAGAATCAATTCATGTCAGATTTAATGATAAGCTTGACTCTGAAAAATCAAAGATAGTTGAGAAATTTGAAGATCTGGAGGTCACACTTGCAGGTTCTGACGAAAAGATAAATGATTCTGAAGAAGCTGAAAGATGAACTTCAAAAGCACCTGAACACACAATCAATCAAAAAAGATAAAGAAATAGGAAGAATGTTTTTGAATAACTGATTCTACGAAACAAGGATGAACCTGTTAGAACAAGATCAACATTCAAAGTTTCTGAAGAAACACTTTTGGGACTAGTATCTCTAATAGAGCCAACATCCTGTGAAGAAGCTCTTCAAGATAAAGAATGGATTCTGGCAATGAAAGAAGAACTTGATCAGTTTTCCAAAAATGACGTTTAGGATCTTGTACCAAGACCTAAGGGAACCCTTGTGATTGGAACTAAATGGGTCTACAGAAACGAGCTAAATGAAAATGGTGAAGTTGCTAGAAACAAAGCATGGCTGGTGGCACATGGTTATAGTCAATAAGAAGGGATTGACTACAATGAAACCTTTGCTCCAGTAGCGAGGTTAGAATCTATTCGTATCCTTGTATCCTTTGCTGTAAATTATTCCATTAAATTATATCAAATGGACGTAGGGATTGACTACAATGAAACCTTTGCTCCAGTCGCGAGGTTAGAATCTATTCGTCTCCTTGTATCCTTTGCTGTAATTTATTCCATTAAATTATATCAAATGGACGTCAAAAGTGTATTTCTGAATGATTACATTTCTGAAGAAGTGTATGTCGATCAACCTCCTGGATTTGAAAATTCAAAACTTTCAGAACATGTTTTCAAACTTAAGAAATCTCTTTACGGTTTGAAAGAAGCTCCCAGAGTTTGGTATGAAAGACTTAATTCATTTCTTCTGGAAAATGATTTTATCAGAGACAAAGTCGACTCCACTCTCTTTTGCAAAAACATCAGAAATGATCTTATGATTTGTTAGATTTATGTTGATGATATAATATTTGGCTCTGCTAACCCCTCTATTTGCCAAGAATTTTCAGAGTTAGTGGAGACAAAATTTTAGATGAGCTTAATACAAGAACTAAAATTCTTTATGGCCATTCAAATCAATCAAACATCAGAAGCCACATATGTCTATCAAAGAAAAAACATAAAAGATCTTCTGAATAAATTTGACATGTCAGAAAGCAAGCCATCCAAGACTCCCATGCATCCTACTTTCATTCTGGAGAAGGAAGAATTAAAGGCTCTCTTCTTTATCTGACTGCTTTTTGTCCTAATATATTATTCAACGTATGTTTGTGTGCTAGATTTCAGTCAAATCCAAGGGAATCTCACTTAACTGATGTTAAGATATATAATCTTATTTTCGACTAGTTTTTTCATTGAAATTTGAAGTCTTTGTGAATTTTTTTTTTTGGTTTTTGTTTTATTTAGCTGCTCTAAAATAAGCACTAATTTACTTATTTGTTGCTAATTTTGATAATTACAATTCATTAGTATTCACTCAACACTAAGCAATACAAAATTTATGCACAAAAATTTTGATTTGGTAAAAAAAGTCAGATTTTTGAGCACAAGATTGTCACTACAAGAGTCAATATTTACAAGAACCACATGCAGACCATTTAGGTAAGTTCATCAATGATATTTCTTCATTAATGAATATGATTAAAAAGTGTCTTGTGATGTAAAGGAAACTTACTGCTGCGTTGTTACAAGTAATGAAAATAAATGTAATAATGGCCTTGCTTTTCATCATAATTTCTTGTAGTATATACTGCACACGAACACGAAAAGCTTTTGCAAGTTGAATTAATGGTGGTTGATGAATCAACTACGATTCTGGTGCCAATGAATATGTCTTTACATGGCCCATATATGGTCTTTCTATCTTCTACTCTTAATAGGTATGGCTAATTTTCATTTTTGGGAAAACCTTCCGTATATCATAATAATTTTTCCAAGTGATGAGTTATCTACTCTTTTGAATTATTAGCCATTCCATTCCTCTTGAGTCAAGTATTGTGTCAAACTCATTTGAAGAAGCTAACTCTTGATTGTGATTTGATTACTGAAAAATTTGTGTTCCTTTTGAAAATGTGAAGTTATGAAGGAACTGTACGCTCTTTGTCACTAAAACTTGTACAACAACTTCACGAGTTTAACACCTAGATTCATAAACTTGTACAACAACTGCACGAGTTTAACACCTAGAGTCACAAAGTTTAATCCGTTGACAACGTAAACAAAAAGTTCACATAGTTAGTGGACATATTGTTAAGTAACCTTTAAAGAATCAAGTATTATTGTTGTACTCACATTATTTTAATCGATTGTCATGGTCTTAATAGGAAACACCATTAAATGACAGGCTTGTAATAGCGCAGTCAAGCGTTATCTTAGGTAGCATACCTTTAATAGAAGGAGCTTTAATAGATCTTTTAGGCGTTATTAAATCCTAAATAAAGCGTTATTAAAAGCTTTTTCTGGTGCAAAGCTTTGATTCATTTTTTTCAACCAATCCCTCAACTACTACATCTCTTTCTTTTTATACTCATTCCATATTTTCCTTTTCTCCTCATTTTGACTCTCTTTATCTCTTCCCCCATTGGTGTTAGGAATTAAAGGTATAACCCTATTTGTCAACTCTATAGCCTTACAACTCTCAGTTTTAGGATTGTTCCAAGACATTTCAATTGAAACCTCCACGTGTTTGTGATGCCAATTGTCTTAATAATTGACCAATTTGTGTTTCAAATTTTTTAATGGATGCTTCATGATACTTGATCATAGTCTAAAATTTTCTTTTAGTCCATCTTCATAAACTAGGCCCATAGTTTCTTCTAAGGGAGAAGGTCATTTGGGTTGCTACATTTGAGGAGCTTGAGGAACTCATTGGATTGGGTTCAAACTTTTGTTGTTTTTCCATTTGGAAAAAGGGTGATCCTTCCAACTTGGACTATAGTGTTAGAGTAAGATTTACCTCTTGGAAAATTATTTTTATATTAATCTTCTTTTGTGAATCCATCTGGTACGTAGTATGCATTAGCATGGTCCTGCCCACAAAACATACATAAAACTGCTTGAACTTGAATCACATTTTCTGGAATAATTGTAGCTCCATCTAACTGTTTACTAAGAACCTCCAATTGAGATAACAAAGTTGTATGGGTATCCAATTCTAGAACACCTTTTTTCCTTTTCTTCAGTGTTCACGATTCTTTCACTTTGAAATCAGTATTCATTATGACATATTTTTTCAATCAACTCTTCCACTTTTTTCTTTATTCTTTATTATAATTGTATCTCCACCTATGGCACCGAGAAGCATTCTCACCTGAGCTTTTAGACCTCTCGGGAAATGTTGCATTTATTCCATGTTATCCATGTTGTGATTTTTTCACCTTCTGAGTAAAAATTTGAATCTTTCTCATGCGTCATAAAGTGATTTTGAATCACCTTGTGAAAAATTTGAAATTTCATCCCTTATCTCAACAAACTACGCATTGGTGAAAATATTTCTTAGAATTTATCTTCCAACTCAACCCATGTTTGAATGGTCCCACTAGGTACCTAGCTTGCACATATAGAGTGCACTGAATTGCATTGTTGTAGAACTGGTTATTTCTCAAACATGAAAGAAAATTATTCTTATTATCAAAAGCAAAGTGGTTCATCGGTTGGAACCCCAGACAAATCTGTCTTGCATCAGTCCTCCAACAATAGTCAACCATGATCCTCTTAGTTAGTGGATTAGTCATGACTACTTCCTCTTACTCACTCTCGTGATCTAAAAAATTGGTGTATGTTCCTCTTCTACTTGTTCCTGAATTGTCTGTGCTACTTTTTCTTCTTTCCAATTTGCTCTAGATGTTTTCCTGATTTGTGAATAAAAAAGAAGTAATGTTGATACCGAACTTCGCATACACAATCAGAAAATACCATTTAGCACTCCGCCAAGTACAAAACAAAATAAGATTAAAAATTAAAAATATAATACAATGAAAATATAATAATGAAATTAAATTAAAATTAAATAAAAATAAATAGAAAATAAAATAAAAATTTAAAACACCTAAATTGCCTTGTTGAAATTATTCGAATCCCCAAAAACGACACCAATAACTTGATAGATTTCTAACAAGTGTACTAAAAATGTCGCAAGTAATAAAAATGATTTGTCTCCACATAGATTGTTGTCTTTTAGAAAAACAATTGTAATGTGTTTTTAAAATATAAAATTGGGCTCACAATGATCTTGAGTAAACAATAAAAAGTGAACAAAGTGTTGGAAATTATCAAATTAGAAAATGATCAAGCCTTATTCGAAATCTCTAAATCTCACTGATGATGACCGTGTTTATTTTTTTTAAGAAACCATTGTTATGGTGCTCATCTCTAAAAATTGAGTTTGAGTGGTGGATACAATGTACATTAAGGAAGCTAATTTTTTGTGTGAAGTTTTGCTATGTGTTTTAGGAAAATTAATCACTTTGTGCATATGGTATATGGAATTGACATCCAACTAGAGAAGTGTTTCTCTATACTCCATTGAATGCTTTGGTTGAACTGAGTAAAGTTTGTTGCAGAATAAAGTTGGAAGTTGTCCAATAATTCTTGTGTATAACAAATGCTCAGACAAGAAACTAGTAGGCTGAGCAAAGGTCATTGTATAAGAGATGCTCGGAGTAGGATTTTTGTGTCTATGAAGATTTTTGGATTAAGATCAGTGAAGATCTTAAATATTTGTAATTTTAGTACTCTGATACAACAAAATAAAAATACATTTAGACCTATTTTGGGTAAAGTGACTGGCTTGTAGTGTTCAACGTTGTTGACTATTTGTTGTACCACAAATACTCTTGTGTATTAAATTTACAAATAGTGGAAAATCCTACAATTTTTTCTTATGAAACCATTGAAGAGTGGGTTCATCTCTAGAAGGATGAATAAGCTAAACAACTACAAATAGGGTGTACAATTTTCTTCTCTATACCTCTTTTACATTTTTGCATTCTAGTGTATGTTTTAATTTGTTTGTCTTTTAGAATATCCAGATATTTATATCGTTACCTTGCTTATAGTGATTTATTTCACAAGTTTAGTTCTGTGATGAATCTATTTCATTGATAATTATATTTCTTGATATAATTGTAAAGAATTTAGAATTTAGATTATACAACCTATTGATATGATCAATTTTGAGCTATGATCATTGATTTATTACTTATCAAAGGAACTTCATCTATCTTGGTAGTTTTGATAGACATTGACCATATTGTTTTTCAAACCATTCCTATATTTTTATTTCACGTTCCATTTGTGAATCATTTTATTAAACTCTGATTTTGTAAAAGATAATATGTTTGAAAATTGTTATAGGGGACTAGTCTATTCAAACCCCCTCCCCTTTTTTCTAGACCATTCAATTCCCTCATTCTCCACCTAAAATCCTACCCCCATAAAACTATGGGAAAAGTTGTTCTCATTCGGTCAAACAATCCAATAAGACCACTCTAATATGAAACTTTAATCCATAATACTCTCATATAAGACTAACGAATAAACATATTCTTACTAAGGGGGCATAAATCAGAGTTAAATCATGCTTTCATCTTAATTATGGGATCCTATCTAATGGTTTCCTGTTGTCCACGTCGTACCTGTAAGACCCCAATTTTGTCCCTAAGATCCCTCATGGCATCATATCATATCATATCATTGCCTCAAGGATCATTGTGCACCTTGCCTCTTTCCCTGTGGCTGGGTTAGTCTTTTGAGAGTGATTTCTGGATCACCAAGCATGTTTTGCATTTGTGTGTCATTGCTTTTCATTTGTTTACTAACCAAAAGTACAAAAATATGTCATCTAATCTTGTTACTTGCAGATGAAGCAATCACAGGTCAAGGCAGGTCAAGGCAGCCATTGAGCAATAGATGGTGGCCATTCTTGAGAATTTGGGCACCATAATCATTCATAAGAGCTTATATGAGCTATGATATCATTTTGAATCAAAATCCCAAGTGCTAGAGGCCTGAATCTCATCAAAGCATTCTTCAGTCAACTGAAGCCCTAGCCAGTCAACTGCCAATCAACTGTGATTTTTGGAGGTAGGAAGTGATGGGAAATACTTCATTCATGTTCAAACAAGTCTCATTTGACATTTCAAACATCAACATTGAAGAAAATAAAGTCAGGTCAAAACTTTCCAAAAATAGAAAGTGACCTATAATTCAAATTTGCCAAAAATGGAAAGGGTTTCTCCTCAAGATTACATGACCAAAAATGCTTCAAATGAAATTTTGTTGAACATGAAAGTTGTAGATCTTTCTCTCCCATTTCCAAAATGTCCAAGAACATGAATTTCTCATTTGTGGTTGAAGAGATATGATCAAAACATGGCAAGGTGTACATGGAGCTTCAAACATGCATAACTTCTCAACCAAATGGCCAAATGGAGTGGTTCTTTTTGCTAAATTCCTCTCTTGAACTCTATTATCCAAATCTTGCATCACATTGCATCATTTCTCATTTCATGATCATTTGCAAAAATCTTGATTTTTGGAGGGAATTTTCACAATTTAAAATTGGTAATTCATTTGAATATTTTACAATTGCCAATGGTTTTAAAATGATTTTTAAGTGAAATTAGCAAGCATCACGTGCACTGTTCATTTACCATCTCCATGCAAAGGTGAAAATACCAAAATGTGCAAAACACCTCCAAAGTTAAGCATTCATTAGCATTATGGTTAAACATGATTAAGCTTGACTAATTAGGAGTATATAAGCTAAAACCCTAACAGAAAACCATAACCACAATTCACAAATTTCAGATCCAAAAAGTTTCATCAAAATCTCTCTCAAATTTTTCTCACAAATCTTCATTCTAATTGCATTTTCCTTGCTTGATTCTTCATCTAACATCATCATAGAGTAAGCTGCGAGCAAGATCCAGGTGAATCCGTGCCATTTGAAGCAGCTTGAGCTTGAAGAACATTAATGGTGAATTGCAAAATCCGTGGATTCAAGCTCAATTGAACATCCAAACCTCATCCAATACACTCCATAAGCTTGCTAGAACACGATTCGAGCACTGCAAAGGCCAGGAACTCGTGGATTTTCAAACTGCTCTTCAAGAGGTCACGAATTCGACTCTCTCTTTTCTCCGTTTTGTTATATGCTTCTTGTAGAGCTTGCTTTTGTGATGATTCTGAGCTTTGTCTCACTTAATTCTATGCTATATTAAGAGAGAATCGAATGTTTAAAGTTTTCATGTTGAAACTTATATTGCTCGATCCAAACGATTCTTGATGATCCATGCCTATTTGATACTTGATTCATGATCCTTGATGTTAGATCTACATGTACATATGCTTAGTTTTCATTTTTGGGAAAAATGTTCATCCATGTTCATGCTTGTGTGCTGCGTTTTCTGGAAAATATGAAGAAGATGAACCAGAGCCTTAGGCCACAGTTTTGCTGTTTGATTCGCAACACTTTTCCGTTCCCAGAGTTCACGTGAAAACCGTTGCCTTTGGTCTATTTTAGGGTTTGCATGAAGCGCTCCATGTTGAGCGCTGATTGGCCAGGCTTTAGTGAAACGGTGTGCAGCGTGTGGCGCCAAGAATCATTTCAAATTTTTATTTCAAATAATTCATTTAATCCATGTTCCATTGCAATTTTCATTTCATTTTTTTTGCAACATTCAAAAATTCATAACTAATTCAATTATGATCCAATTTGCATGGGGATTTTTGCTATGATCTCCTTTTTTCTCTCTACTTTTTTATCAGCATGATAACCAGAGTTGTGCCTGGCCTGGATTTATTTTTGCTTAGGGATTTTGTATGTGTATGCATTTTGAACCTTGCTTGCCATTTCCTTTGTGAAATAATGTGTTTTGATCCAATGCTTCTGAAAATTTTCATGATGATACTAGACGTCTTGCTGGTCATTTTGGTGTTGAGTTTGCATTTTTAGCATTTATGGTTGTTGAGATATGATCTGGTTAATGTAGGTGTGACAATGTGTGTCACACCTTTGCTTGCTCAATTTGTTGATTTTCTTTGCTATGCCAAATAAATTCCAAATGATGTAATTTTTTGCATGATAATTCTTATGGATGTTAGGATTGCTCATGAATTTGTGTGGAATTTTTGGATTGATTTCTGATTTGTTTGGTATTTTTCTTGCTGGATGACCATTTGTGGACTTTTGAATAGTCATGAACTTCAATGATTTGTGAAATGATGGTTGTTTATCCTATGAATGTGAAATTTTTCACATTGTTTCTAGACACTTTGAAGTTTATTGTGGCTTTGGTTTGAGGTCTTTATCATTTGCCAATTCTGTTTTAGGCTTGTGCTAAGTGGATGTATCAAATTGTGTCCTATTTGAGCTTGTTTGTGCTTACCTTGCCTTATGGAATTTCTTTGCCATGCTTAAACTTATCCAAATGCCTTGATTTTTGGTGTGTTGATCATATAATGTGTTTTGTTTAGCCATGATTTTTCTTGAGATTAATTGAACCATTTTTGAATTAATATGCATTTGTTCATTCTGTTGCTTCAATGTGCTTCCAATTTGCATGCCTTGCCTTATTTGATTCATGAAATGAATTTGGTAAATGATGCTGACATGAGACCTTTTGGATTAGTTTCTTAATTGATTTAAGTTTATTCAGGTCAAATTTCATGTTCTGTTTTAAGTTTTTTCTCCATCTTTGAACCTAGGCTTTGACCTAGTGGTTTGCCTCTCATGTTTGAAGCTTTGTTTCAGGTTACACATGCAAGTTACACAATTGATGATGCCTCATCTTGAGAGAATTTGATACTTGCTTTTGATTACTAATGTGTGGCAATTGGTAGATAAAAGAGATGTGTAGTCCATCTCCTACTATTCAGTGTGTCATCCCTTTGCTCACATTACATGTTGATGCATTGTGGATATTCACCCAAGATCTATAGAGTCATTCATTTGTGGAGAAGAGTTCCAACTTTCTGAACCCCCACACATTCTATTATTCAATGCTCTCCCAGGCCAGGGATAAGAGCCATGAGGCACACCCCTCATCTCCATTTCATCTGCTTCACCTTAACTCTCAATGTTAAGGTTAATAACACAACTTACCCCATTCCAATTGACTTTAAAGTCTAACCTTGCTTGAGCCAAATTGCTTGTATATAGTGTGTGCTAATTGACTTGTTTGTCTGCTTGCTTGATTCATCTGTGCATATTTGCTTAAGTATGCCTTTGTGCATTTATCATCATCATTTATATATCATTTCATAAGCTTTGCTTTATAGCATTGTTGCTTTGTCCATGGAGGAGACAAGCATAAGTCCATTACTTGGCAGTTGTTCCAATGATATGGTGTGAGACTAGTATAAGTCCATTGATTGGCATCTGGTATCATTGTTTTGTTTTAGGAGATTGGTGTAAATCCATTGATTGGTATCCGGTATCCGTGTTTGTTTTGTGAGACTAGTATAAGTCCATTGATTGGCATCTGGTATCATTGTTTTGTTTTAGGAGATTGGTGTAAATCCATTGATTGGTATCCGGTATCCACCTTTGTTTGTGAGATTGGTATAAGTCCATTGATTGGCATCCGGTATCACCTTGCTTTGCATTTGCTTACTTGCTTTGTTGCCTTATTCCAAAGGACACACTTGAATCATCTTCCATATGATTTCAAGAGGTGAACATCTAAGAAGTTTTACTTCCTCACCCTCCCATTTTTGTGTGTGTTTTCAAAACTCCCTTTTCACATGTTAATCAAAAAACTTTGACATCTATTGTGCAAACATTCTCATCTCTTTTCAAATTAGAAACCTAGGCTTTAGGCCTTTGATTTTTCAAACTCCATTTCGTAATACTTCTTTGAATTGAATTCTAATCATATTTTGACCATTTTTGTGAATAAATCCTAATTGATTAATCCAACTCATTCAATTGTTTTGTGGCTTTGTCCATTCTTGTTAAGTTTTCATGCATTAGCCATAGGTTTGATTTATCCTAGTTGGTTGATGTTAATCTCACCTTCTTGTCCTTAGTGATTGAATTGTAAGACTTCCTTGCTTATTATAGGGTTAATCCCTCACTAGCAAGTTGAAGCTGTTCTCACATGGTGGACTCGTTGTTTGTATAAGGTTGAGTTTTCTCCCGTGGATAACGAAAGACCTTAGGACTTTTGATTTAAAATGAACCCACTCATATTTTGGAAATTTTTTAGCCGAACTACGGCGTTTTGATCCTTACCTTCCATGGAGAGGTACGTAGGCAACGGGTTCATCCGTTCAAACACAAAAATAATAACTTGTATATTCTTTTCTCATCTTCCCAATCATGTCTGCACAATATGTCATAAACAAATAAACTTTTTATACAACAAGTGTGAAAAGGGCTCCCTAGGAGTACCTAGGACGTTTTGGGTGCCTAACACCTTCCCATTGCGTAATTAACCCCTTACCCAGATTCTCTGTTCTTTTTATTAGTTTTCTATGTGTAAAACTTCTTAGGCTTTTGTTCGCTTTTTAGCCAATCCTTTGGATAAATAAAAGTGCGGTGGCGACTCGATTTATTTGTATGCTTTGCTTTTGATTTAATCAATAAATCATAAAGTGACGAATACACCGCTACAGTAAAGTGGCGACTCTGTTGGGGATTTCATTAGACCTTCCTTGGTGGTTTTGCCTACTTTTCACCCTTGTTGTATGATATTTGCTTATCTGTTATTTGACATATTTTTGTACAATTTGGGATAACTGTATTGATTGTAATGTTTGAATTGCTTGATATACAATTGCTGTTTGCTTTGGTGATCTCTGTGAGATGAGTTCTATACCCGAACTCGAGTGCACTTTAGGATAGGAGAATGGCGTAGTCTTGTCGACTGGTGTGGATTATTCCTTAGCCAGTTGACTTGCGAGTCCATTCACTTGGTGGAGGTCATGTTGGATTAATAATGTCACACAAGTTATTTGTGGTTAGGCATTATTCTTTCAATCATGTGCCTTAGAAGCCAAGGACCTTAGTTTACCAAGCCCATCTTGGCCTATTTTTAGGACGTAGTGCGGAGGTCGTTCAGATGTCAGTTCTGATACGATTGTTACGCGATACTACACTCATAAGAGTCTCTCTTGAGAATATTTTTGGAATACGAGTATTCGTTCCTCCGATAATATCCGAAAGATGGGACGATGATTATGGGAACCTCTGGTAGAACATGCTCGGCAAGTTTAAACCCTAGTACACTCCCTTTGGGTGGTTCTTAACCGAGACTCCATGCTCGTGACTCTCAACAAACCCGTGATTCATGGTTGAGTCGTTCAGACATCCTTAATATCAATGGAACTTGGGTGTTGATAAGGTGAAAACCATAATCCACCAAAATGGATGGTTGATATTAAGGATGATTGAGCCGGTTCATGTATTGTTAATATCAATGGAACTTGGGTGTTGATAAGGTGAAAACCATAATCCACCAAAATGGATGATTGATATTAGGGATACAATGAGCTTTCCCATGACCTTTGTCTGGTGTGACTTGCTTGATCCTTGAGTGTGATTGTTGCATTCATGCATTCATACATTCATCTGCATTCATGTCATCAGAAAAATGAGAAAATTTTCAAGGAACTTAAAGGGTTTATTTGCAAAATTTTCAGACATGGAAAGACCGAAAAGGCATACAAAGAAGTACAGCTTTAGACAGCCCGATGTGAAAGAGTTAAGGAATCTGACATCCTATGTATTAGATCCCTTGGGTTTCAAAGCTCGCTATGGGAAGCTTCTGCCTCTGTTGACTACTCAGGTTGATGAGGGTTTGATGAGTACTTTGGCTCAGTTCTATGATCCTCTGTATCACTGCTTCTCCTTTCCGGACTTCCAGCTGTTGCCTACGCTTGAGGAGTATGCTCATCTTATTGGGATCCCGATTCTGGATTAGGTGCCGTTCAGTGGCTTAGAGAGTATTCCGACTTCTCGAGAGATTGCAGACTTGTTGCACATAGATGAAGCCTTGATTAAAGCTAGTCTGACCACCAAAGGTGGAATTCAGGGTCTTCCTTCCGATTTCCTCATTGCTCAAGCTACCGTTTATGGGAAGTCCAGGAGTGAGGATGCCTTTGAGGCTTTATTTGTGTTGCTCATCTATGGTTTGGTATTGTTCCCCAACATCGACAAATTTGTGGATGTGAACGCCATTAGGATCTTCTCAGTTCTTAATCCCGTTCCGACTCTGTTGGGTGATGCCTATTTCTCTTTGCATCTGAGGAATGCAAAGGGTGGAGGAGTCATTGTGTGCTGTTTGCCTCTGCTGTATAAGTGGTTTATTTCTCACTTACCGCAGACGGTTGCTTTCTAGGAGAACAAGGGATGTCTACGGTGGTCTTAGAGACTCATGTCTCTCACTAATGATGATATCTCTTGGTATGACCGCGTGTATGATACTGTGCAGATCATTGATTATTGTGGTGAATTCCCTAATGTGCCTCTTCTTGGTACATGTGGTGGGATCAGCTACAACCCTATATTAGCACGTCGTCAGCTTGGGTTCCCCCTAAAGGATAAACCTCATAACATTCTGTTAGAAGTTGTGTTCTTTCAGGAGGGTAAAGATCCCCAAGGCCTGAAAGCCAGATTTGTCCGCGCTTGGCGCAAGATTCAGAAGAAGGGTAGGAATGAGTTGGGTCCGAAGAACTGCATAGCTTTGGAGCCATATACCTCTTGGGTCAGACAGAGAGCTTCTGAATATCTGATGCCATATGACCATCCGAGACCTACACCGTTGGTTGTGGCTGGGCCTTTAACCCTCCCTAACCAAGATGTAGAGGAGTTGAGAGAAGAAGACCTTTCACGTGTTTGGATCCGTGAAAGAGAGGAGTTGCTCCATCAGCTTAAGGAGAAGGACGCTCTGATTGAGTTTCTCGAGCATCAGGTGATCGATGATCCGAACGATACTTGGACTTCTCTGCTTCCTCAGTCTTCCAAATTCTGGAAGAGGAAGTATGATCGACTTGCAAAGGAGAAAGCGGATATGGAAGCAGCCTATGAGAGAGGGATCAAGAAGCTTTGTGCATCTCGTCTTCCAGCATCCCGAGCTTCTAGGGATCCATAGGATGTTTATTTTCCTTTTCCCTTGTAATAATAAAAAATGTTGTACTTCTTTGTTCAAAATATATTTGATGAGATGTTTTCCATATGCTATTAAATGCTTTAAATATTCAAATTTGCAAATAAATGCCCTAAAAGGTTCCTTGAAAATAAAACAAAGCATATGCACGAGCATCGCATGCATCATTTTGCATAAGCAGGTATTGTCCTGGTCTTCTTGTCTGTGGCCTAACTCTGTACTCTTCATTTATTTTGAAGACAAGCTGACTCACCGTACTATACCAGAGCCAATTCTGCTAGAGTGATGGATCAACTTGAACAAGAGAACCGTGAGCTGAAGGAAGAGGTCGCTCGTCTGAGTGCTCTGATGGAGCAGTTTTTGTCTGCTTAGAACCAACCTTCTCCACCTCCTGCAACTCCTCCCCAGAGGACGGTTATATCTGAGGTCGTTGCTCCGACTGTGCCAGCTGCCAGTGCTCACTTTGTGCCACATGCCATGCCAGCCGGGTTTCCGTGGGGTATGCCTCCGGGTTTCATGCCAGATATTCCACCTCCGACTTTTGCTTCCATGCCGGCATCTAGCCCGGTCCTTGCTGCTGCTCCTCCTGTCGTGCATACCATTCCTAGGGTAGACGACACCATCTATCATTCTGAGCCGTCTGAGGGCCCAGATGTCAATGAAAAGATGGATGCAATGAATGACCAATTCCTCGAGCTGCGTAAGGAATTGAAGACCCTCCGAGGGAAAGATCTGTTTGGCAAGTCTGCTGCTGAACTTTGCCTTGTTCCCGGTGTTAAGATTCCAGTCAAGTTCAAAGTTCCTGACTTTGAAAAATATAAGGGGAACACCTGCCCTCTCGCTCACCTGGTTATGTATGCCAGGAAAATGTCTACGCAAACAGATAATGATCAGCTTCTGATCCATTATTTCCAGGATAGTTTGTCCGGTGCGGCTCTTCGCTGGTATATGAGCCTCGATAGTGCAAACATCCGATCCTTCAACGATCTTGGCGAGGCTTTCGTCAAGCAGTACAAGTATAATGTTGATATGGCGCCTGACCGTGATCAACTCAGGGCCATGTCTCAGAAGGATAAGGAGACATTTAAGGAGTACGCCCAGAGGTGGCGAGAGTTAGCAGCTCAGATTACTCCTCCGCTGGAAGAGAAAGAAATGACTAAGATCTTTTTGAAGACGCTTAGCTCATTCTATTATGAGCGGATGGTAGCGAGCGCTCCCTCTGATTTCACCGAGATGGTGAACATGGGGATGCGTCTGGAGGAAGGAGTCCGTGAGGGACGTCTGTCGAAGGATGAGAGCTCTTCTAAACGGTATGGGGCGTTTAAGAAGAAAGATGGGGAGGCACACGCTGTGCAATCCCATGCTAAACCAAGAAGACCCTCTGTCAAGAGGAAGCCGACGCGTCATCAGCACCAGGTGGCTCATATAGCACCTGTCTTCAGAGATAATGCTCAGTATCAGCAGCCTAATCAGCATCAGCATCAGCAACAACCTCAGTATCAACAGCAACATCGTCCACAGCAACAGGCTTACCAGCCTCATGGCAGTACTAGTAACCAAGCTAATCTGAATTATGATAGGAAGAAGATCAGCTTCGATCCCATTCCCATGTCATACGCTGAATTGTATCCTTCCTTGTTGGAAAGGAAACTGGTTACTCCCAGGGATCCTCCAGTTGTGCCTGCCAACCCGCAATGGTGGTATAAGCCAGATCAACACTGTGTTTATCATTCCGGTGCTCCGGGACACAATATTGAGAACTGCTATCCATTGAAGACTAAGGTGCAAGACCTTATGCGGTGCGGCATTCTGAGCTTCGAGGACTCAGGCCCCAATGTTACAAAGAACCCATTGCCCGAGCATGGGAAATCAGTGAACATGGTCTAGGGGTGCCTTGGGAAGTATAAAGTCAAATATGTAAGCCATATTCGACAGTCATTGGTCGAGTTGCATCGTTTGCTATGTCAATACAGCCATATGGAGCATGACCATGACAGGTGCCGCATCTGTTCAGTTAATAGACTGGGTTGTCGCCAAGTGCGAAGAGAGCTTCAAGAACTATTGGATGAAGGTACTATACAGATTCTTCAGGACCGTAATGTTGATGAAGATGAACCAGAAGTGAATGTTATTTCTCCTGTGTTCAAGCTGCCCGAGCCTGTTGTCATCCGTTATGATGGTAGCAAGCCGAAGGTCTCTCCTTCTCTGATAATCAAGCCTGCAGGCCCTGTGCCTTATTCTCCGGATAGAGCGATTCCTTTCCGGTACAATCCCGTTACTATGGAAGATGGGAAGGAAGTGTCGTTGCCTTCAACCTCCGTGGTTAATATTGCTGACGTGAGCGGGTTGACCCATAGTGGTCGTGTGTTTTCTGCACCCCCGAAGCCTCACATTGTTTCTGATTCTGCTGAGCGTCCGGTTGGGACTGCTGTGAATGTTCAGAATCCGGCACTTGCTGTTGCCAAACCCTCCTCTGTACAAAAGACTCCTGCTTCTTCTGTTGGCCCGAGTGGCACTGTGAATGAAGAATGTGATGAGATGCTGAGGCTCATCAAGAAGAGTGAGTACAATGTTGTAGACCAGCTTCTACAAACTCCTTCCAAGATCTCAGTATTATCTTTGCTTCTGAATTCAGAACCTCATAGGGAGGCTCTGCAGAAAGTTTTGGATCTGGCTTATGTCGATCATGATGTCACAATTGAACAGTTTGACAGTATTGTTGCAAACATCACTGCTTGCAACACGTTGAGTTTCTGTGACGCTGATCTCCCTGAGGAGGGAAGAGACCACAACATGGCTTTACATATTTCTATGAATTGCAAAACTGATGCCATGTCCAACGTGCTAGTTGACACTGGGTCATCTCTCAATGTATTGCCAAAGACCACACTCTCTCGATTGTCATATCAAGGTTCTCCTATGAGGCAGAGTGGTGTTATTGTGAAGGCTTTTGATGGGCCGCGTAAGACCGTGATTGGGGAAGTTGATCTCCGAATCAAGATTGGACCAAGTGATTTTCAAGTTACCTTCCAGGTTATGGATATCCACCCATCATATAGCTGTCTCCTTGGTAGACCATGGATTCACGAAGCTGGCGCCGTGACATCCACCCTACACCAGAAGCTGAAATTTGTCAAGAACAAGAAACTGGTTGTGGTAGGGGGAGAAAAGGCTCTCCTGGTTAGCCACTTGTCTTCTTTCTCATATATTGATGCTGAGGATGAAGTTGGAACTCCTTTCCAAGCTTTATCTATTGCTGAGCCGATTGAGAAGAAGTCTCCTTCATTTGCTTCCTACCGTGATGCGAAACTGGCCATTGAATATGGTGCAGTTGCTGGTTTAGGGAAGATGATTGAGCTTGAAGACAATAGATCTCGGGCTGGCATTGGCTATTCTTCTGGGGCATTCAACGAGCATGGTTTGTTCAAGAGTGGAGGTTTCATCCATGCTGATCAACCTGAGGAAGCTGCTGCTATCTTGGAAGAGGATGCAGAAGACTTGAGCAACTTCATCATACCTGGTGGTGTCTGCCATAATTGGGTCGCTGTAGATGTTCCTACAGTCATTCATAGATCAGAGTAATGGTTCACTTTGTTTAAAACCCTTCTCCCATGCCAATAGGAGAAGTGATGACATTGTTGGCAGCATTTATACAATGATATTTTCATTCAATTAATGCATTGTTAAACACTTGTTTTTCCATTTGTTTTCACTTTTTGCTTTTGCATGAAATCAGTGATCACAAAAAACCATAAAAACAAGAATAAAAGCAATCTTTTTCATCTGCATAATGGTTTTCTCGTTTAAATTCTAAAGTTTTTCATTAACCAAAATCATTATGCAGGTTGATTCTAAAACCCATTGAACATAATGATCCAACGCCATCTCCTAATTTTGAATTCCCTGTATTCGAGGCAGAGGAAGATGATGATGAGGGGATTCCTGATGAGATTACCCGTCTCCTGGAGCACGAGAAGAAGATCATTTAGCCGCATCTCGAAGATCTGGAAACAGTCAACTTGGGGTCTGAAGATTGTGTTCGTATGGTGAAGGTTGGGGCACTTCTTGAAGAGTCTGTCAAGAAGGGGTTGATCAGTTTGCTACGAGAATATTCCGATATCTTTGCTTGGTCGTATGAAGACATGCCGGGTCTAGATACAAATATTGTGCAACATTTCCTGCCTTTGAAGCCTGAGTGCGTGCCTGTGAAGCAGAAGCTCAGAAGAACTCATCCAGATATGGCAGTGAAGATCAAAGAGGAAGTTCAGAAGCAAATTGATGCGGGGTTTCTGGTGACTTCTACATATCCTCAATGGGTGGCCAATATTGTGCCTGTGCCTAAGAAGGACGGAAAAGTCCGTATGTGTGTTGATTACCGTGATTTGAATAAAGCTAGTCCAAAAGATGATTTTCCTCTACCACACATTGATATGTTGGTAGACAATACAGCTAAATTCAAAGTCTTTTCCTTTATGGACGGATTTTCCGGATATAATCAAATCAAGATGGCACCCGAGGATATGGAGAAGACAACATTCATCACACCTTGGGGAACATTCTGTTATCGAGTGATGCCCTTCGGTTTGAAGAACGCCGGAGCCACGTATCAACGAGCTATGACTACCTTGTTTCATGATATGATGCACAAGGAGATAGAGGTCTACGTTGATGATATGATTGCTAAGTCCCGAACGGAAGTTGAACATGTTGAGCATTTGTTGAAGCTTTTTCAGCGTCTGAGGAAGTTTAGACTTCGCCTGAATCCGAACAAAAATGTACATTTGGAGTCCGTTCCGGTAAGTTGTTGGGTTTTGTAGTCAGCGAGAGAGGTATTGAAGTTGACCCTGCAAAGGTCAAAGCGATACAGGAAATGCCTGCACCCAAAACTGAGAAGCAAGTCCGAGGTTTTCTTGGCCGCTTGAACTATATTTCCAGATTTATATCCCACATGACTGCCACATGTGCGCCGATATTCAAGTCCTTCGGAAAGATCAGTCTCATGATTGGACCGAGGATTGCCAGAAAGCTTTCGACAGTATCAAAGAGTATCTGTCTGAACCTCCGATCTTGTCTCCGCCTGTAGAAGGAAGACCTATGATTATGTATTTGACTGTTCTTGAAGACTCGATGGGTTGTGTACTCGGTCAACAAGATGAATCAGGGAAGAAAGAATCTGCTATCTACTACCTCAGTAAGAAGTTTACTGATTGTGAGTCTCGATACTCTATGCTTGAGAAGACGTGATGTGCTTTGGCTTGGGCTGCTAAGCGTTTGCGCCAGTACATGATAAATCATACAACTTGGTTGATATCCAGGATGGATCCAATTAAGTATATTTTCGAGAAGCCTGCTTTAACCGGGAGGATTTCCCGTTGGCAGATGTTGTTGTCTGAGTATGATATCGAGTATCGAGCTCAGAAAGCTATCAAAGGTAGTATCTTGGTTGACCATTTAGCGCACCAGCCGATTGAAGATCATCAGTCTGTTCAGTACGACTTCCCTGACGAGGAGATTCTATATTTGAAAATGAAAGATTGCGATGAGCCTACACTTGATGAAGGTCCGGAACCTGGTTCCAGATGGACGATGGTGTTTGATGGCGCTGTAAATCAGTACGGAAATGGAATTGGGGCAGTAATCATTACTCCTCATGGTACACATATTCCTTTTACAGCAAGGCTAACTTTCAAATGCACGAATAATATGGCATAGTACGAGGCCTGTATTATGGGACTAGAAGAATGCATTGATTTGAGAATCAAACATCTTGATGTGTATAGTGATTTGGCCCTGGTTGTCAATCAGATCAAGGGTGAGTGGGAGACGAATCAGCCTGGTCTCATTCCGTATAGAGATTATGCAAGAAGGATTTCAACGTTCTTTACTGAAGTTGACTTTCATCATATTCCTCGAGAGGATAATCGGATGGCAGATGCGCTTGCTACGCTTGCTTCCATGATTGTGGTCAAGTATTGGAATGAAGTTCCCAACATTACCGTGATGCGCTTGGATAGACCAGCTCACGTGTTTGCAGTTGAAGAAGTGAATGATGATAAGCCTTGGTATTTTGATATCAAGAATTTCCTCCAGAACCAGGTCTACCCGCCTAGGGCATCTGTGAAAGATAGGAAAACTTTGAGAAGGTTGTCAGGAAGTTTCTACCTCAGCGGTGAAGTGTTGTACAAGAGAAATTTTGACATGGTTTTGCTCAGATGCGTGGATAGACACGAAGCAAACCTGTTGATGACTGAGGTCCATGAGGGTTCATTTGGTACTCATTCCAATGGACATGCCATGGCTAGAAAGATGTTGAGAGCAGGCTACTATTGGCTGACAATGGAGTCTGACTGCTGCAAATATGTGAAGAAATGCCACATGTGTCAGATTTACGCGGATAAGATTCATATTCCCCCGACACTTCTGAATGTGATTTCATCACCATGGCCTTTCTCTATGTGGGGAATTGACATGATCAGCATGATTGAACCGAAAGCGTCCAATGGACACATGTTTATTCTCGTAGCAATTGATTACTTCACCAAATGGGTTGAAGCCGCTTCGTATGCGAATGTGACCAGGCAGGTGGTTGTGAAGTTTATTAAGAACCAGTTGATTTGCCGTTATGGTGTGCCAGATAAGATCATTACTGATTATGGATCTAATGTGAATAACAAGATAAAGGATGAGTTGTGCGCTGAGTTCAAGATTGCACACCATAATTCCTCTCCTTATAGACCCAAGATGAATGGGGCTGTTGAAGCTGCTAATAAGAATATCAAGAGGATTATCCAGAAGATGACAGTTACGTACAAAGATTGGCATGAGATGCTGCCATTTGGTTTGCATGGATATCGTTGATCAGTCACCATTTATGCTAGACATTCCACTGTTTAACCGTAAATAAGTCAGGTAAATTGCGTAAACTGAAGCATTTTAGTTAGATATAAGCTCAATTCTATAATATGAAGTATGTTGTTACTTATGAATTTCTTGAGGATATTTTACACTTTTGGGTATGTTAGCAGGTCAAAAAGTAGTCTGGAAGCTCAGGGGATCAAACGTCAGATGCCAAATTAAGCCCGAGCAAGAAAAAGGAAGAAAAAACCAAATTCTTGGAGAATCTACTGTCCATACGCGTATGGCCTTACTTGATACGCGTATGGACCTTCCCAATACGCGTATCATACGCAAATGCCCAGAGGGGTTGAAAATCAAGCAAAAAGACAAGCTTCTGGTGATACGCGTACCAAACTAGTGATACGCGTATCAGACTGGGCAATACGCGTACCAGACTGGGCAATACGCGTAACAGAGGCTGGCTTACGTGCAGTACGCGTACCAGACTGGGCAATACGCGTATGGCCCCCAAAATCAGGAAAAGCCCAACTGCATAGCTATTTAGAGGGGAGAACACGATTTTCCGGGGGTTGGACGTTTTGGAGAGAAAAAAGACGCGTTTTGAGAGCTGGAGACTCGACGAATATCAAAGGATTCATATGTTCAAGAGTTTTCCGACTATTGAAGATTGATTCCTCACGAAATTCTGTAATGACAACAATATTAATCTTTGTTTTTATTTCTATTATGAGTAGCTAAACCCCCCATTGCTAGGGGGTGACCCTGATTCTGAATGTGACAGATTTGATGTTTATGAATGCATTGATTAGTTATTCTTTTCCATTGATTTGTTCTTATTACCGTTCTTTATGCTTTATTCATCGGACCAACGAGTGATGATTAATATGAATAGTTTAAGCTGGACAGCGATTATTCATTGACCTGGATAAGAACTTTGGATAGTAAAAATAACCTAGGATTAGGGATTTTCTATCTGACCGGTAATTCTTGATATTTGAATGCTTGAGTATGAACTTAATTATTTATGGACATAGTAATTAGGTTACATAATCAAAGGTCTGTTTACTAAGGACTTAGGAATAGATACCCTTGAGGACCGGAATTAATTTGACAGGAATATTGTCTAAGCCTTCATAAATTATATCTGTTACAGGAAGTTTCATTCACCGACCCTAGCAATCGTCTCTCATTTGTATCTCGTTCAACCTTTTTACTTGCTTTACTTATTTGCAATTGGTAGGATAATTACTCACAACACAAAAACCAAAGGCTTTTGTCTAATTGAAACAATCTATAAACTCTGTATCGTCAAGCAGTCCTTGAGATCGACAAACGGGGAATTTCCCTTTTATTACTACAGTGAGAAAAATAGTACACTTGCTATTTTCCCATCAAGTTTTTGGCGCCGTTGCGGGGGACTGCCAAAGATAATAGAGTTTATTAATTTATTTTCAATTAGAATTTTGTTGCTCTGCATCCAAAATTTTATTTACTGTTAATTTTATTTTTATTGTTATTATAACTAATTTCTGTCTAATCTGTGTATGCGAGGTAAGGCCTCAGCTAATTTTCATTTTGACGCAGAACCAGAGAGAACATTGCGTGCAAAGCTCAGAGAAGCTAGAAGAAAGAAACTGGCAAACTCTGACACCGAAGAACCGACCACACCTAGAACACCAGCTTCTGTTCACTCCGAAAAATCTGAGTCAGACACATATTCACATCCAGACACTGTTAACATGGCTGCAGACCCACCCCCAGCGGAAAGACTTTTAGGTGACTATGGCAGACAGAATAACCCAGCAGTGCGGTTGACCATTGTTAACCAACCTGTTAATGTTGCTCACTTCCAGTTACACCCCTCAACTATCCGTCAGTTAGAAAGCAAACCTTTTGCAGGAAAGATTAATGAGGATGCAAACAAGCATCTGCAGAGGTTTCTTACTATGACTACATCATTAAAAATTGATGGGCATTCTGAAGAGGCAAAGAGATTGGTCATGTTTCCATTCACGTTATCTGAGGACACTGAGGAATGGTTCTATTCCCTACCTGCAGGAAGCATTACTACATGGCAACAAATGGAAACAGCATTCTTGAATGAGTATTTTCCTGCTTCTGTGTATATCCGTAAGAGGTATGACATTGTGAATTTTAAACAGAAAGAAGGAGAGACACTCGGAGATGCATACAAAAGATTCAAGAGATGTTTAGTTGCATGTCCTACACATAATCTGGATGAAACTGAACAAATGCAGAATTTTGTAAACGGGCTGAAGATGAGAACTAAGCAGCTCATCGATACTGCTGCTGGTGGCTCGTCTAATTTTTCTACAGCAACCGGTATCAAAAAAATCATCGAAGCTATTGCAGCAAATGAGCATTTGGAATTATATGACCGTACTGTAAATCAGCCGAAGGGAAAAATTGACTTGAAATTAGCAAATCAGGTAGTGAAAATGGAAGACCAGATTGCTGCTGAGGTTGAAAGAAGATTGAAAGCTATGAATTTAGGTACCCAGACTGTTGCTCAAGTTCAACCGGTTCCGACCATGATTTGTGAGATTTGTAGTGGACCACACTTTACCATGCATTGTGTTGCAACCGCAGAACAAGTGCAAGCTATAAATTACCTGAGGCAAAATAATCCCTACTCAAATACATATAATCCGGGGTGGAAAAATCATCCTAATTTCTCTTGGAAAGATCAGCAAGGTAATATTCAGAACCAAGGACCTCCACAACAACAACAACCTTACCAACCACAATATCAATCGCAACAGCAACCTTATCAGCAACAAATACCGAAGAAAGCGGATTGGGAGATTGCGATAGAGAAGATGGCAACTCAGAATATGCAATTTCAGGAGGAGACCAGGAATAATCAGAAGAGCACCAATGCATCCATTAAAAATCTGGAGATTCAATTGGGTCAGATAGCACAACAGATAACAAATTTTCAAACACCGGGCGCATTACCTAGTGCAACAGTGACAAATCCGAGGGAGCACCATAATGTGAGTGTGGTAACAACAAGAAGCGGAAGATATGTTGAAGATTGTAAGAAGAAGGATGAAGAAGAAGATCAGTTGCTTGAAGTGGATCTGGAAATCTTAGAAAACAAGACACCATCTGAGGAAGAAATTGTAATACCGCCGGTGGTACAAGAAAAGCTCCCTGAACCAAAACCCATCATTAAGCTTCCTTTCCCACAAAGAAACAAAAAGAAGAAGCAAGATGAGAAAAATTTTCAGAAATTCATGGAGTTGTTCAGGAAATTAGAAATCAATATTCCATTCTCTGAGGCACTCGAGCAGATGCCTATCTATGCGAAATTCATGAAAGACATTATCTCCAAGAAGCGCACCACTGACACTGACCCTGTTATACTAACTGAAACTTGTAGTGCTATTTTGCAGGGTATGAAGATTCCAGTAAAGAAGCCAGATAGAGGTTCTGTGACCATCCCGTGTACCATTGGAGATGGGTCCTTTAAAAGGGCGCTGATTGATTTGGGGGCTAGTGTTAGCCTTATGCCTTTGTCTATTTATAGGAAGCTAGGAATTGGAAATGTTCAAGATACCAGAATGACACTTCAATTTGCTGACCACTCAGTGAAGAGACCTTTTGGGGTAGTTGAGGATGTTCTGGTCAAAGTTGATAAATTTGTTTTTCCTGTTGATTTTGTAATTTTGGAAATTCCTGAAGATGAAGAGATACCTCTGATTCTGGGCAGACCTTTCTTAGAAACAGGGAGATGCAATATAGATATGGAGGAAGGTACCATGACCCTAAAGGTGTATGATGAAGAACTCAGAATTGATGTCCGAGATACTATGAAACATACAGAGAATATGTGTACAAACCACTCCGTGGAAGTGATTGATCAAATTGTAACTAGCACAATTCAAAGAAAGTTTCCTGAATTACCGTTAGAAAGAGTTCTTAGTCTGTCGGTCAGAGAGATGGAGGAGAAGGATGAGGAAAAAGAAAAAGAAGTGCTTGCTATGCTGGACACACAAACCCCTTGGAGGAAATACAAACCACGCAGGTGGGAGGATCTGAGATCTTCACCAGAATTAGAAAATGAAAAGGTACTGAAGAAACATAAAAGTGGTATTGGTGTTTTAAATGAGAAGAATGGCGACACCTTCAAGGTTAATGATCAGAGGTTGAAACCATATGATCCCGGTGAAGGGGGACCAATTGAAACTGTTAAACTCATCTGAGTATGAGGTGTCCCGTCGAGCCATGCGACGTTAAACGAAGCGCTGCTTGGGAGGAAACCCAAGGGAGGTTTGAAATTTCTTTGTGTATTTTTCTTTTTGGTTTATTCAGTTTTTATTTTCTGTTGCTTTGATGTAATCACCTATTATGGGTTGGCTTAATCTAATGAATTTGATTTTGTTTACCTCCAGTTTCCTGTTTATTTCGTTAGATATGTGACTATGTCTGGCTATTGGTTATCTTGATCACTTACACCAAATACTTGGGGCGTCCTCTCTTTTAGTCCCCTGACTGTAGATACTGTTGTTTATGATTGGACGCACTGGTTAAGATTAACATCAGAACCACGAGCATGAGCTTTGAACTCAGAGGTATGATTGAACAAGTCAGCTTAACCCGTCCTGGTGAGATCATAAAAAGCCAAACACTTATCATCATATGAGAGATATCAGGTATGTCTTTATCAATCTTGGTTTGCGTACGTTCTTTTGTTATTATTAGCTGTACGAATACACACACTGAGGCATGTTTTTGTTTATCACCTAAATCCTTTCTAGCCAGCCCTTTATTATTATTATTATCCATTGTTTTACCCTGTTGAGCCTGTTAATCATTTATTTCTGATATACCCGTTTTTTCTAAAAGCCATGACCTTGTACCTATCCTACCCTGTTCAGAGTATGTGAGGATTGATTTCACCTCTACGTTTCTATCTAAGTTTGGGATTGCTGTTGGAATAGCAACCTTTAAGTTTGGGGTAGCTTTGCAGTACGTGAATAGTAAGTGAATGTCGTATAAAAGAAAAAAAAAGAGAAAAAAGAAAAAAAACAACAACATGAAAAGAAAGAAAGAGAAAAGCGAAAAACAATAAAAGAACAGCTTTTGAAAGATGCTACATTCACTATATATAAAAGGAAAAGAGGATTGCATAACCCTACAGGAATAATAGAAAAGAAACGTAGTGAGAGAATGATTTCATGTACTCTGAACCAAAAAAAAACCTTTGTTCAAATTTCATAGCCTACCTAAACCAAAGCCCCGTTACAACCCTAAAAGACCTCAAATAGTGTGTGTGACTGTACATGTTGATAGGATGAGAGAATTTATTCAAACTTCTGATTTGATATTGCATATTGTGATTTGAGAGTGATAACACTTTAAACCAGAGAGACTTGGTGAGAGTGTGATATAAGCTGACAGGTAAAGTCATATTTCTGAGGGAAAGAGTTTCTAGCTCGTTGGCTATGTGGAAGAATCAGAAAACCTGAAAACATCAAGAGGTCCAGTGCGAAAGATTTCAGCAGTATTGTGGTAAGAACTGTTTTACAGTAAGTTTGGGGTGACATGATCGTATGGTAATAAAATGTTACTTGAGGACAAGCAACAAGCTAAGTTTGGGGTTGTGATCAGTCACCATTTATGCTAGACATTCCACTGTTTAACCGTAAATAAGTCAGGTAAATTGCGTAAACTGAAGCATTTTAGTTAGATATAAGCTCAATTCTATAATATGAAGTATGTTGTTACTTATGAATTTCTTGAGGATATTTTACACTTTTGGATATGTTAGCAGGTCAAAAAGTAGTATGGAAGCTCAGGGGATCAAACGTCAGATGCCAAATTAAGCCCGAGCAAGAAAAAGGAAGAAAAAACCAAATTCTTGGAGAATCTACTGTCCATACGCGTATGGCCTTACTTGATACGCGTATGGACCTTCCCAATACGCGTATCATACGCAAATGCCCAGAGGGGTTGAAAATCAAGCAAAAAGACAAGCTTCTGGTGATACGCGTACCAAACTGGTGATACGCGTATCAGACTGGGCAATACGCGTACCAGACTGGGCAATACGCGTATCAGAGGCTGGCTTACGTGCAGTACGCGTACCAGACTGGGCAATACGCGTATCAGACTGGGCAATACGCGTATGGCCCCCAAAATCAGGAAAAGCCCAACTGCATAGCTATTTAGAGGGGAGAACACGATTTTCCGGGGGTTGGACGTTTTGGAGAGAAAAAAGACGCGTTTTGAGAGCTGGAGACTCGACGAATATCAAAGGATTCATATGTTCAAGAGTTTTCCGACTATTGAAGATTGATTCCTCACGAAATTCTGTAATGACAACAATATTAATCTTTGTTTTTATTTCTATTATGAGTAGCTAAACCCCCAATTGCTCGGGGGGTGACCCTGATTCTGAATGTGACAGATTTGATGTTTATGAATGCATTTATTAGTTATTCTTTTCCATTGATTTGTTCTTATTACCGTTCTTTATGCTTTATTCGTCGGACCAACGAGTGATGATTAATATGAATAGTTTAAGCTGGACAGCGATTATTCATTGACCTGGATAAGAACTTTGGATAGTAAAAATAACCTAGGATTAAGGATTTTCTATCTGACCGGTAATTCTTGATATTTGAATGCTTGAGTATGAACTTAATTATTTATGGACATAGTAATTAGGTTACATAATCAAAGGTCTGTTTACTAAGGACTTAGGAATAGATACCCTTGAGGACCGGAATTAATTTGACAGGAATATTGTCTAAGCCTTCATAAATTATATCTGTTACAGGAAGTTTCATTCACCGACCCTAGCAATCGTCTCTCATTTGTATCTCGTTCAACCTTTTTACTTGCTTTACTTATTTGCAATTGGTAGGATAATTACTCACAACACAAAAACCAAAGGCTTTTGTCTAATTGAAACAATCTATAAACTCTGTATCGTCAAGCAGTCCTTGAGATCGACAAACGGGGAATTTCCCTTTTATTACTACAGTGAGAAAAATAGTACACTTGCTATTTTCCCATCAATCGTACATCTGTCCGCACTTCAACAGGGGCAACCCCTTTCTCTCTTGTTTACGGCATGGAGGTTGTTCTCCCAGGAGAGGTGGAGATCCCATCAATGAGAGTCTTGATGGAAGCCAAGTTGACTGATGCTGAATGGATTCAGAGTCGTTATGACCAACTGAATTTGATTGAAGAGAAGCGATTGACTGCCATGTGCCATGGTCAGTTGTATCAGCAGAGAATGAAGAAAGCATTCGATAAGAAGGTCAAGCCTCGTGTGTTCCGAGAAGGTGACCTCGTGCTCAAGAAAGTCTTGTCTTTCGCGCCCGATTCCAGGGGCAAGTGGACTCCAAACTACGAGGGTCCATATGTTGTTAAGAGAGCCTTTTCAGGCGGAGCTTTGATGCTTACAACAATGGATGGGGAGGATTTCACTCGTCTTGTGAATTCAGATGCAGTCAAGAAATACTTTGCCTAAAAAAAAGTATATGCAAATGAAAAACAGAATAACTCGCTAAGTTGAAAACCCGAAAGGGCGGCTTAGGCAAAAATGAGCGTCTCGATGGAGAACCCGAAAGGGTGATCCAGGCAAAAGTTAGAGACTTGAAAAAAAGAATATTTGCATCCCGCTAGATTGAGTACCTCATCCTGGGGAAATCTAGGCAAAAATTAAGGATTTGGCAAGTAACTGCATCCTGACAAGACTTTCTGTTCCGCAGCTGTCTTTTCGTCGGAAGTTCTCGATTCGTCGTCGACTGAAGCTTCGAATACATCGAGATTCAAATTGGTAGAGAAAGGATCATTATGTTCAATGTAGCCCTCTTCCAATATATATCACTGATTTCAAATTTGTACAGATCTATGGAGTCTTGCCATTTGCAGGCTACCATTCCATCAAATCAATTTGAGCTTTTTATCCAATTATTTGCACTCTTATTTGTTTCAATTCAACAAATGTTTTGCATGTTTTAATTGATAAAATGTCATTGTTTTAAACAAATAAAATTTTTCCAAATGGTTGTTTTAAACAAAGTGAACATTCACAATGATGAAAGGATACTTAAGAATTTCTCAGTGCTCTCCCAAGGGTGGCATGATTTCCAACAGGTAAGACGTTTGTTCATATTCCTGGCATGGTTGTATCCTCTTTATCCTGCTTTGTTGTTGGGGTTGTTCCCCAAGCAGAGTTGTTGTGTGGGTTGTTCCCCCAAGCAGAGTGCTTGTTGAAGATTTCGTTTTCTTCTCCAGCAGTATTCTCTCCCAGCATGGGTGTTTTCCTTTTGGAAGATTCGGTAGTTGGTGGTTCGAAACCCCGGTACCCCGTCACTCTCTCCAGTGCAGTCGCCAGCGGAGTTGTTGTTTATCTCCTCAGCATGGTCGATTTCTTGTTGAAGATTCAGTGGTTGGAGGATTGATATCCCGGTACTTTACCACCGTCCTCAGCTTAGTCGCCAAGCGGAGTTGTTGCTATCTCCCCATCAGAGCGTTTAGCCTTCAGCAGAGTAGTGATTATTTTCCTCCTCAGCAGTTGTTGATTTGTTTTTGGAAGGTGTAGCATTCAGTGGTTGGTCCCCCAACTCTCCTCCATATCCCCAGTGGGTCCCTCAGTGGATTCCCTAGCCGTCAGTAGATTTGTGGTTTGGTGGATTGTATTTATGCAAAATCCCCAAAAGAGTTGGTATCCCCAACAAAGTCAGGATTGCATCTGTGATAATACTCTCAGAGTCTCCGCCAGAGCTGGTATCCTCGACAGAGTTGCTTTTGTGGCAGTTTCTGCTTGTTGAAATCTCTGTTTCCCCAGTAGGGTCAGTTGGTGGTCTAGCATCCAGAGATTGGGTTGATTTCCTGATTGCTTTTGATCCTCAGTAGAGTGGCTTGTTGCAGAATCTACTTGTGTGATCTGTTTTTTTCTTCAGTGGGTGTATCCCCGATAGAGTGGCTACTTGTGTTTTCCCCAGGTAGAGTTGCTTGTACAGTAGATTCTACATGGATGACCTGTTCTCCCTTTGTGGGTTGTTCCCCAGTGGAGTTGTGTGGATTTGCTTTCATAGCAGTTCTCGCTTGTGCAGTGAACTTTTGATGATAAGGATCCCCCTGCAGATATCTCGGGATTTCTCCCATTCCCCAACAGATTTGTCTTGGTGGCATTTGTTGCCTGTTGTGACCTGGTTGGGTTGATTGTTGATCCATCGCTCAGAGATTTTGTGATTTTCTTTGATATCTTTGATCCTTTGCCTCCCCTCAGATCTTTGCTTTTCAGCATGTAGATCTTCAGCAGATTGGCTTTCCAGTTGGTTTTTTCCCTGGAAGTATAGTACCGAGCGTTTGATTCCTGGACCCTGTTTGTGTTAGATATGTCTGTTTTGTCAGCATTCATCAAACATAAATCACGCATATTCATGCATAATCATAAATATTCAGATATTCATGTTGCATTTTTTGCCATATATCTCTTGTTTGTTGTCTCCTGCTATGGGTGATATAGATCTCCAATAGATCTTCCCAAGCAGATGACGGGTGTTTAATCTCTCAATATAGAGTCCAACCCCATAAGCAAAAAGTGTTTGTCTTTCCTTCTGCAGTTCCCCACCGAGATATATCCTCGTGGATGACGGTTTCTTCCGTTTCCTCCCAACACATATATTGGGATGGATGTTCCTATTGAGTTATATCCTCATTAGGACGTGTCTTGATTCAGTCTGTCTTTTCGGTTTGATCTCGAATTGGCTATTTGTCAGCTGTTTCTTGTGCTTCCCTGTGGAAATAAATGAATGGATTGCCCAGTAACCGACATTAATTCTTTTATCCCCAGCGGAATCTTTTTGGGCCTCTACCCTCATACCGGTAGTTGTAAGTCCTATGTTCCCTCTTCTTGGTGGAATTTGTGGTTATATACCTTTTATTCCTCAGCAAGGGTTGATTTGGTTTTCTACCCAATATTCGGTAGTTGTAAATCCTAGTTTTTCCGCTCTTCAGCAGTTGGTGGTTTGTTATAAACCCTATTTTGTTCCCGTGCGGATTTGTGATTTCCTTCATTCCCCACGCGGAGTGGTGGTTTTCTGCCCCGTATTCGGTAGATGTAAACCCTATCTTTTTATCCTCATCAGAGTTGTTGGCTACTATCCAGTATTCGGTAGTCGTAAGTCCTATCTTTTTTCCCCTAGCAGTGGTAACCCTTGTGGTTCAGTCTGGTTGATGGTGGATTTTGTGGTCTTCTACCCAGTATTCGGTAGTTGTAAATCCTATGTTGTTGTGGTTTTATTCCCAACGGAGTCTGTGCTTTTTGTGGATAGTTGCCGGATGCTAGCAAACCTATCCCCAGCCAGAGTTTGGTTTTCTACCCTGTATTCGGTAGTTGTAAACCCTAATTTCTCCCCTTTGCAGAGTTAACCTTGTTGTTCATCCTAATCGATGATGGTTACTCTTTGTGGTTATCTTCATTCAATATTCAATGTTGATATTCCTCCCTTGCTTCTGGATAATTGCCGGTTGCTAGCAATTTTATCCCTAGCAGTCTTCTGGATCATTGCCGTATGCTTGCAATGTTATCCCTTTGAAGTTGCCAGCAAGTCCTTCTGGATAATTGTTTGTTTGTGCAATTCATCCCCGGATCATTGATTTTGTATCAATGTATCCCCAGTGAGTCTTCTTTCATTTACCCTTTTGCTTGGTAATGATTGTTGCTCCCTTTGATTGGTCATCATTATATACCTAGTTTGGTATCCCGATGCCTTTCTTTTCGGTCGATTTATCCTTTATTAACCCAGTAACCGGTTGTGGATAATCTTCCATGCGAGTATGTTATCCACGTTCTGACGGTAATGGATAATATATCTCATGCACTCTTCAGTCGAAGCCTGTTGTGTTTCCCCAGTCGAGTATGATTCGTTTTTCCTTTGTGGAATCGAATATTTGTTATTTCTTGGATAATTGCCGGATGCTTGCAATTTATCCCCTGTGAGTTGTCTTTCGTTTACCCTGTTGTTGTAGTAACGATTGTCTCTCTTTTTTGTTGACCACCTATTATATACCCAGTAACCGGTATCTCTGGTGTCTCTTCCTTTCGAGTGTATTATTCACGTTCTGACGGTAATGAATAATATATCTCTTTCGCTTTTTGGTTGGAATCCTTTGTTGATTTTCCCCAGTAGAGTAAGATTCGTATTCTTTGTAGAATCGAATATCCATCCTTTTGGATGATGAGTGTCTTGGCATATATACCAATTCACGTTTCGGTAGGTCACCTATTATATGCCCTAACCGGTATCCCTGGTGTCTCTTCCATGCGAGTGTATTATCTACGTTCTGACGGTAATAGATAATATATCTCATGCGAGTATACTATCCACGTTCTGACGGTAATGGATATTATATCTCATGCGCTCTTTGGGTTTGTGTCCCCAGCTGAGTAAGATTCGTTTTCCCGTTGCGGATGTGGAGTCAGATTTTCCTGAGTTGATGTACCTTTTTCAGGTTTTTCTCGGATGTTTGGTTGATTGATATCTCTCACCCTATACCGGTCTTAGATATTCATTCCTCCTGAGTTTGTTACCCTTATACCGGTGACACCTCATTTCCTTGTTGTTTCCCCAGGGGAGTCTTTTGTTAGACCTTCTCCAGTGGGGTTTCCTGTGGTGATTTTTACCCTTTTGTTGTATTGGCGTTTTCCCCAATATATGCGATTTTCCCCGGCAGGGAGGTTCTTTGTGAACCTTTTCCTTGGTCCGAGTCCGGATTTTCATCCGAAGTATCCTTTGTGGATAGTTTGAGTCAGCTTGTGTCTTTCCATTGGATGTGCTTATTCCTTTGGAATTCTTCTTTTCCCCCAGTTTGAGTCCTTCACTCCCCGGTGAGGTCTCCAGTCCAGTCGTGTCTCGTTCACGCAGTGTCAGTTTTGTCCCCCCTAATTCACAGTCGTGTCCTGCTCACGCACTCTTTTTCTTTCTATCCCCAATAAGAGTCCCCGTGAGAGTCTTGTTAGAATCTCCGTTCTGAGTGAGTGTATTACTCCGATGGATCGTCTTTTCTTTCTTTGTGGACCCATATCCCCACAGAGTTTGTTTCTTTTGCATGCATACATCTGCATCATGAGGTCTCTTAGGGACCAAAATTTGTCTCATTACTGTTATTTAAGCCCATTCTACCGCGTCGAGATGAAGATTTCTAAACTTCACTTCTCCGGCTAGAATGACCATAAATAGGGGCATCTGTAAGACCCCAATTTTGTCCCTAAGATCCCTCATGGCATCATATCATATCATATCATTGCCTCAAGGATCATTGTGCACCTTGCCTCTTTCCCTGTGGCTGGGTTAGTCTTTTGAGAGTGATTTCTGGATCACCAAGCATGTTTTGCATTTGTGTGTCATTTCTTTTCATTTGTTTACTAACCAAAAGTACAAAAATATGTCATCTAATCTTGTTACTTGCAGATGAAGCAATCACAGGTCAAGGCAGCCATTGAGCAATAGATGGTGTCCATTCTTGAGAATTTGGGCACCATAATCATTCATAAGAGCTTATATGAGCTATGATATCATTTTGAATCAAAATCCCAAGTGCTAGAGGCCTGAATCTCATCAAAGCATTCTTCAGTCAACTGAAGCCCTAGCCAGTCAACTGCCAATCAACTGTGATTTTTGGAGGTGGGAAGTGATGGGAAATACTTCATTCATGTTCAAACAAGTATCATTTGACATTTCAAACATCAACATTGAAGAAAATAAAGTCAGGTTAAAACTTTCCAAAAATAGAAAGTGACCTATAATTCAAATTTGCCAAAAATGGAAAGGTTTTCTCCTCAAGATTACATGACCAAAAATGCTTCAAATGAAATTTTGTTGAACATGAAAGTTGTAGACCTTTCTCTCCCATTTCCAAAATGTCCAAGAACATGAATTTCGCATTTGTGGTTGAAGAGATATGATCAAAACATGGCAAGGTGTACATGGAGCTTCAAACATGCATAACTTCTCAACCAAATGGCCAAATGGAGTGGTTCTTTTTGCTAAATTCCTCTCTTGAACTCTATTATCCAAATCTTGCATCACATTGCATCATTTCTCATTTCATGATCATTTGCAAAAATCTTGATTTTTGGAGGGAATTTTCACAATTAAAAATTGGTAATTCATTTGAATATTTTACAATTGCCAATGGTTTTAAAATGATTTTTAAGTGAAATTAGCAAGCATCACGTGCACTATTCATTTACCATCTCCATGCAAAGGTGAAAATACCAAAATGTGCAAAACACCTCAAAAGTTAAGCATTCATTAGCATTTTGGTTAAACATGATTAAGCTTGACTAATTAGGAGTATATAAGCTAAAACCCTAACAGAAAACCATAACCACAATTCACAAATTTCAGATCCAAAAATTTTCATCAAAATCTCTCTCAAATTTTTCTCACAATTCTTCATTCTAATTGCATTTTCCTTGCTTGATTCTTCATCTAACATCATCATAGAGTAAGCTGCGAGCAAGATCCAGGTGAATCCGTGCCATTTGAAGCAGCTTGAGCTTGAAGAACATCAATGGTGAATTGCAAAATCCGTGGATTCAAGCTCAATTGAACATCCAAACCTCATCCAATACACTCCATAAGCTTGCTAGAACACGATTGGAGCACTGCAAAGGCCAGGAACTCGTGGATTTTCAAACTGCTCTTCAAGAGGTCACGAATTCGACTCTCTCTTTTCTCCTTTTTGTTATATGCTTCTTGTAGAGCTTGCTTTTGTGATGATTCTGAGCTTTGTCTCACTTAATTCCATGCTATATTGAGAGAGAATCGAATGTTTAAAGTTTTCATGTTGAAACTTATATTGCTCGATCCAAACGATTCTTGATGATCCATGCCTATTTGATACTTGATTCATGATCCTTGATGTTAGATCTACATGTACATATGCTTAGTTTTCATTTCTGGGAAAAATGTTCATCCATGTTCATGCTTGTGTGCTGCGTTTTCTGGAAAATATGAAGAAGATGAACCAGAGCCTTAGGCCACAGTTTTGCTGTTTGATTCGCAACACTTTTCCGTTCCCAGAGTTCACGTGAAAACCGTTGCCTTTGGTCTGTTTTAGGGTTTGCATGAAGCGCTCCATGCTGAGCGCTGATTGGCCAGGCTTTAGTGAAACGGTGTGCAGCGTGTGGCGCCAAGAATCATTTCAAATTTTTATTTCAAATAATTCATTTAATCCATGTTCCATTGCAATTTTCATTTCATTTTTTTTTGCAACATTCAAAAATTCATAACTAATTCAATTATGATCCAATTTGCATGGGGATTTTTGCTATGATCTCCTTTTTTCTCTCTACTTTTTTATCAGCATGATAACCAAAGTTGTGCCTAGCCTGGATTTATTTTTGCTTAGGGATTTTGTATGTGTATGCATTTTGAACCTTGCTTGCCATTTCCTTTGTGAAATAATGTGTGTTGATCCAATGCTTATGAAAATTTTCATGATGAAACTAGACATCTTGATGGTCATTTTGGTGTTGAGTTTGCATTTTTAGCATTTATGGTTGTTGAGATATGATCTGGTTAATGTAGGTGTGACAATGTGTGTCACACCTTTGCTTTCTCAATTTGTTGATTTTCTTTCCTATGCCAAATAAATGCCAAATGATGTAATTTTTGGCATGATAAGTTATCTGGATGTTAGGATTGCTCATGAATTTTTGTGGAATTTTTGGATTGATTTCTGATTTTTCTGGTATTTTTCTTTCTGGATGACCATTTGTGGACTTTTGAATAGTCATGAACTTCAATGATTTGTGAAATGATGGTTGTTTATCCTATGAATGTGAAATTTTTCAAATTGTTTCTAGACACTATGAAGTTTATTCTGGCTTTGGTTTGAGGTCTTTATCATTTGCCAATTCTGTTTTAGGCTTGTGCTAAGTGGACATATCAAATTTTGTCCTATTTGAGCTTGTTTGTGCTTACCTTGCCTTATGGAATTTCTTTTCCATGCTTAAACTTATCCAAATGCCTTGATCTTTGGTGTGTTGATCATATAATGTGTTCTATTTAGCCATGATTTTTCTTGAGATTAATTGAACCATTTTTGAATTAATATGAATTTGTTCATTCTGTTGCTTCAATGTGCTTCCAATTTGCATGCCTTGCCTTATTTGATTCATGGATTGAATTTGGTAAATGATGTTGACATGAGACCTTTTGGATTAGTTTCTTAATTGATTGAATTTGATTCATGTCAAGTTTCATGTTCTGTTTTAAGTTTTTTCTCCTTCTTTGACCCTAGGCTTTGACCTAGTGGTTTGCCTCTCATGTTTGAAGCTTTGTTTCAGGTTACACATGCAAGTTACACAATTGATGATGCCTCATCTTGAGAGAATTTGATACTTGCTTTTGATTACTAATGTGTGTTTTGTAGGTTGATGTTGACTCTCTTGAGCTTGACTTGTGGCTTATGCCTTAACTTATATTGGTTGTCTGTTGAATTAATTGTTGGTTGTTTGTCTGTATAGTTGAACTGATTTGTTTGATGTTTCCACAGGTACATTAGTTGCTTAAGTTCACTTTGAACTTGCTTTTGCTTGGTTGTTTAACCACTTTAGGTATAACCTCTCTTCTTCATGTAGTCTGGAAGACCTGGCTTGTTATGTGGCCAGGCACCTGTCTGAAGTCCTCCTTAAGAGGCAATGCTTGTGATTGTTTATTCTTTGTACCAAGCAGGAAAAGTCCTCATGTGAGGCAATTGGTAGATAAAAGATATGTGTAGTCCATCTCCTACTATTCAGTGTGTCATCCCTTTGCTCACATTACATGTTGATGCATTGTGGATATTAACCCAAGATCTATAGAGTCATTCATTTGTGGAGAAGAGTTCCAACTTTCTGAACCCCCACACATTCTATTATTCAATGCTCTTCCAGGCCAGGGATAAGAGCCATGAGGCACACCCCTCATCTCCATTTCAACTGCTTCACCTTAACTCTTAATGTTAAGGTTAATAGCACAACTTACCCCATTCCAGTTGACTTTAAAGTCTAACCTTGCTTGAGCCAAATTGCTTGTATATAGTGTGTGCTAATTGACTTGTTTGTCTGCTTGCTTGATTCATCTATGCATATTTGCTTAAGTATGCCTTTGTGCATTTATCATCATCATTTATATATCATTTCATAAGCTTTGCTTTATAGCATTGTTGCTTTGTCCATGGAGGAGACAAGCATAAGTCCATTACTTGGCAGTTGTTCCAATGATATGGTGTGAGACTAGTATAAGTCCATTGATTGGCACCTGGTATCATTGTTTTGTTTTAGGAGATTGGTGTAAATCCATTGATTGGTATCCGGTATCCGTGTTTGTTTTGTGAGACTAGTATAAGTCCAGTGATTGGCATCTGGTATCATTGTTTTGTTTTAGGAGATTGGTGTAAATCCATTGATTGGTATCCGGTATCCACCTTTGTTTGTGAGATTGGTATAAGTCCATTGATTGGCATCCGGTATCACCTTGCTTTGCATTTGCTTACTTGCTTTGTTGCCTTATTCCAAAGGACACACTTGAATCATCTTACATATGATTTCAAGAGGTGAACATCTAAGAAGTTTTACTTCCTCACCCTCCCATTTTTGTGTGTGTTTTCAAAACTCCCTTTTCACATGTTAATCAAAAAACTTTGACATCTATTGTGCAAACATTCTCATCTCTTTTCAAATTAGAAACCTAGGCTTTAGGCCTTTGATTTTTAAAACTCCATTTCGTAATACTTCTTTGAATTGAATTCTAATCATACTTTGACCATTTTTGTGAATAAATCCTAATTGATTAATCCAACTCATTAAATTGTTTTGTGGCTTTGTCCATTCTTGTTAAGTTTTCATGCATTAGCCATAGGTTTGATTTATCCTAGTTGGTTGATGTTAATCTCACCTTCTTGTCCTTAGTGATTGAATTGTAAGACTTCCTTGCTTATTATAGGGTTAATCCCTCACTAGCAAGTTGAAGTTGTTCTCACATGATGGACTCGTTGTTTGTATAAGGTTGAGTTTTCTCCCGTGGATAACGAAAGACCTTAGGACTTTTGATTTAAAATGAACCCACTCATATTTTGGAAATTTTTTAGCCGAACTACGGCGTTTTGATCCTTACCTTCCATGGAGAGGTACGTAGGCAACGGGTTCATCCGTTCAAACACAAAAATAATAACTTGTATATTCTTTTCTCATCTTCCCAATCATGTCTGTACAATATGTCATAAACAAATAAACTTTTTATACAACAAGTGTGAAAAGGGCTCCCTAGGAGTACCTAGGACGTTTTGGGTGCCTAACACCTTCCCATTGCGTAATTAACCCCTTACCCAGATTCTCTGATCTTTTTATTAGTTTTCTATGTGTAAAACTTCTTAGGCTTTTGTTCGCTTTTTAGCCAATCCTTTGGATAAATAAAAGTGCGGTGGCGACTCGATTTCTTTGTATGCTTTGCTTTTGATTTAATCAATAAATCATAAAGTGACGAATACACCGCTACAGTACCTACCTGTAAGATCCCAATTTTGACCCTAAGATTGCCCATGCTATCTCATCGTTTGTATTGGCTTTGAGATCACACCTTGGCATCCTCCTTACGCCTTATTCATTGGGTTTGCATTGGTAGAGATCACCAAGCACATTTCATTGTATCATACTTTATTTTCTTTTGTTTACTAACCCAAATACCAAAAATATGTCTATGTATGTCTTTGTTTCTTTTGTAGGTGGTGCGTGTGTCCACCTATGCCTCATCAAGATCACATCCAGGGTTTTAGACCCTCAAGGCAAAGGGATCAAGCAAGCAAAGGTCCACATTGGTTCTAAACATCATATATGGATATCCATGTTATTTATTTTCCATTTTGATCAAGAATTCATCAAGAGTTTGAAGCTTGTTTGCCATGGAAGCCCTAATTCATTTGTGTATCTTGTGTGACTTCCTCAGTAAGTTTCTTCATCAATTGGTTAAAGATATCAAGGGATACTCCAATTTACATCATATTATGCATATATGATCCTCCATGAGTCCTAAAGATCAAAGGAACTTCATGTTTGCAAGTTGGTTCAAAGAAGTTGACCTGAGAAAGTCAACTGGTCAAAACTAGGGTTCCTTAGACCCTATATCCTATAGGTTTTATCATATGAAAATTATTCTAAGATGAAAGTTACTCCTTATGAAATTACAAACAACTTTGATGTTGGAATCAAGAGATAATTTTGCTTGGAAAGTCATTTTTTATGGTGAAAGATTATAGGTCATTTTGTCGGTGCCCTAGTTAGGAGGTTAACTTCCAAAGACCATAACTTACTCAATTTTTATGATATGAAGGTCATCCAAGTTTCATGACAAATTTAAATATGTCTTATCCAACTTTGATTATTTGATAAACGTTAAAATCTACTTTCAAGGGCATGTTCCAAGAGGAAATATTATAGGTCATTTTGGGTCATTACCATTGAACAAACAATTTTCCTCAACTTCTAAAATCCATGACTCCCTTATGCCAAATCTAAATGGTGTCAAATTTGTGACCAAATTGAATAGTAATGAAAGATCTACAACTTCGGTGAAGAAACCATTTTCATTTGAAGCTCATAGCAAAGGTTATTCAAGGTAGAAGAAGTGGTCATTTGACTTGGTACTTAGAAAATTTTCAACCATGTTGATTTCTCCAACTTCCACCTCAAAATTCATCATGATCCAAGTTCCAAATGAAAAAGTCTTAAACATCAAAGTTGTTTTCCTTGATGTCACCTTTCCAAAGCATACAAGATCACTCCATTTGGATAAGAATTAAGGGACTTGCGCATGGGTTCTTCTCATGGTTTGTTTTGGAAACATTTGAATGCAATTTTCATTTAGCTTTGCATGGCTCCATGTGGTGACAACAGTAGCATTTATGAACGAATTGGAGTGAATTGCAATGATCATTTTGGGCCTAGCACATTCCCATGCACCCGTGCACTTGGATTTCTATTTTTTGGCTCAAAATTCAAATGGTGTAGAAAGCATTTCCCTTGCCTATATAAACAAGTGCATTGCCTCAGAATTAAAGACAAACCATGCCCAAGCCTTGCCAAGCAAACTCAGAATCCTACTCCCTATAATTTCTTGAAGATTTCTTTAAAATCGAGTTTGAGTTCCCCCTTCTATTTTAGGATTGAAACTCCAAGAATTCATAGCCATTTTAATCTCAATTGACCACTGCAAGCAAGAGGAGGAAGAACCAAGTGGAACTGCATCAAGATCCAGTCAAATCACTGCTACCCCAAGGTGAATTTTCCAAAACTTCAAGCCTTCGATTCTCTCTCAATTCTCCACCATTCTTCTTGTTTATTGGTTGTTTGAAGTCCTACCAATGTAGGCAACAAGATTGAGTTGCTTTGAGGTTAAATCGAAGCAACTTAGATCGTGTACCTCAAAATTTAATTCCTCATATCTCTCAATATATTTGGAATTAGATAAAATTGAGGCCAGATTCAAGCTCCTGAGATTTTTCTCTTTAAAATAGTGTCCTTACTTTTCATTTCTTGATGGTTGGTGGTGGACCAGTCCGGTGAGGTCCACCGGAGAAGACAACCGGAGCTAGGGATCCAGTTATGTACTGGTGTGCATCCTAGCCCTTTGATCTGTTTAAATTATTTTAATCTCAGTCTTTCCTTTTGAATACCAAGCCTGCAGCGCATTGACTTAAGATCACCATGGACCGCGTGCACTTGGCCATCAAATCTGTCACCTCAATTAATGAGGGAGATTTGATGGCGCTCGTTTTTTCTATTTTCTTTTTTATTTCTAATTTTTTATTTAATCCCTTTATTTTGTTTAATTCATATTAATTTCATTTTTAATCCAAAAAATATGGGACTTTCACCAAAAATATTTAAATGTTTTCCTCTTTCATATTTTGAATTAAAATGATTTTTTGGATCAATTTTGATATTTTTCATGAATTAAATGATTTTCAACTTGTTTCAAATATATTTAAAATACTTCTGACTTTCCAAAAATTGTGAAATCTTTAGTCTAAGGTCCTTTGACCTTAATTGACCTAGGATAAATCTCTTGGCCATTTATTTGGTGTTTTGAAGGGATTTGAGGTTTTGTCCATTTTAAAATGTATTTTAATTCATTTTTAATTTGATTTTTAATTGAATAATTGCTTGAAAATTATGTTGAGCCATTTTTATGGTCTTGTGATGTTTGACTTTCTGTTTGGCCTTGATTATGGTAGATTTGAATTTTTTACCGATACTATTGGATTTAGGGGATTGATGAAATGTACATTTCATCTCCCAAAATGAATGGATAGTATTGATCAGATGAATTTCCTCCTGTGATCAATTTGGATTTCTATTTCCCCTTCCCTCATCATCTTCATCCCTATTCTTCCCCAATCCACCATTGACCAATGAAATCTCTTCATGTCTAATGCTAGTTGATTCATCAATGACCTTGTGTCAGATGAATCAACATGAGCAGACTGAGATAGGTCCCTCCCATTTTTTAATGTGTGGTATGTTTTAGGAGTTTGGTTCTTTGTACCAAATCTCTAACATGCATTAACACCTATATTTTTATTACCCGACCTCAGATAGTTGTGACTTCTACATAAGTCCAATTACCATTGCTTAACATAGAGCTAAATTTGATCAAGAAGACATAACATTCTAGTAAGTGAGATTGTAAGTCTCCCATTCTTCATGGCATTGTGTGAAGACTTGACCTTTTTTCCTTTCATTAGAGCCAGTGGCATACTTGTTGATTTATCCAAATTGGAGCCTTTCTCATGTATGATGTCTTGGTTCAAGGATTCATACTTGTGAATGAATGGTTAAGTGTTCTCCAATGAATGACTTAATAATTAAAACTCTTAACTAACATTTTACTAACACTTTATTAACTTTGATTTACTTTCAAGTCATTTACTTAATACAATTTAAATTTCAGTACATTTATCATTCACCTGCCATTTACGTTTCACGCATCTTGTTTATGTTTCAGTCCTTTCACTTTGCTCACTTGAGCCATATCCCGTGTTTGTATATATTGTTTGCTTGTTTTGTTTTTTCTTGTGGTCTTAGGACCTTAAAACACCTAATAACAACAAAAACCCTAAAAAATATGTTGGTGGACTGTTGGACTTGATCTGAACTTTTGGGCTTAGGATAGGCAACCTCCCTATGCTTTGAAGACTTGGCCAATACCACTATCTGATACAGAGTTATCCTTTCTTGTACCTTTCATCTGATGTAAGAGCCTTGAATGACTTTGACTCATCTGTCACTTTGACTCTATGCTTATTTGTTATATTGTTATGATTGTTGATTGTTTGATGATTGTTTCTAAGTTCATCTGAAGGAATATTTTCATCTGATACATTGGAAGAAATTGAAGACGGCTAGCTATTGGATTGTTTGCTTGGATATTATAGATATCTTTATTTGATGCCTTGATCTTCATTTGGTTTGCTTGGATAATTTCTTATGCTTGTTGCTTGCTAAAAGTCCAAAGGAAAATAGGTTTCTATATGACATTCTTGTCTGTTGGATTGCATCCCATTGGTCAGATCTTTTCAACCCTTAACTTTTAATTTTTGTCTAGGATATTTCCTTCATCTCCTACCACTTCTTAAATTTCAAAATCTCTCCCTCTTTTCAAAAACTTTCTTTGTTTGTGTTTTCTAACTTATACATGTTTTAATGATTAGAAACTTTGGCCTTATGCCAATGAATTTTAAAATATTTTCTCAATCAAGTTTATGAATGAACTTAATAATATTGACTTTAATTTCAAAAGATAAAAAGAATTAACAACCTCATTCAAATCTTTGGCATTTTCTGTCTTTTCCTTGTTAAACTTTTGTTAAAATAAATTCACCAACTTCTTTGAAATTTTTACCACGAACTACGAGGTTTTGATCCCTCATTTTTAGGTTGGTACGTAGGCATAAGACCGAAGGTCTTATGAAACACAAAAATATAATTAGTAAATTCTTTTCTCATCCCCTCACTCTATTTTTTTTATCAAACATCATTTTGACCAAATCACTTGCACACAAAAAGGGCTCCCCAGGAGTACCTATGACACTTTGGGTACTAACACCTTCCCTCTGTGTAACCACCCCCTTACCTGTAATCTCTGACATTTTATTAGTTTTGATTTGAAAACTTCTTATCTTTGGGTTTTGTTCGTACTTTTCCCTTTTCCTTTGGAAATAATAAAAGCGCGGTGCCGACTCTAGTTTCATTGATGATCATGAATTTACCGCTACAGAAATTAAGTGGCGACTCTGTTGGGGAATAGTCCTCAGTGGATATAGCCTACTTTTTTATGTGTGTATATTTGTATTCTTTATGTTTGTTTGTATATATTGTTGTGTGATACTCTGTTTGTTGTGCTTGGTGATCTTTATGGGGTGAGACAAGTTCTAACCTGAACTTGAGTGAAATTTAATATAGGAGGGTGGTATAGTCATGTTGGATTTGAAGGAGTAATCCTGAAAGAGTTGACATGAGATCCCCCACTCAGTGGAGACCTCTTTGGAGTTACTAATGTCACACTTGTAAGTCGTGGATATACATTACTTTCTCTAAACTTGGGGTCCGAGAAGCTGAGGACCATAGAACATTTAACCCAAATTGGCCTATTTATGACGTAGTGCGGAGAATGTTCAAGTGTATACTTGATCACAGTTGTTACGCGATACTACACTCATGCGAGTTTCTCTTGAGAATACTATAGGTTGATGAGTCAGTCATCCTAACCTATATTATCCGATAGATGGGAGTAAGACTCTAAGAACTTTTATAGAACATGATCTATAGCTTTTTACCCTTAGTACACTCCTTCGGGATGGTTCTCAACCTGAATCCATGCTCATGACTCACAACAAACCCTTTGATTCTTGGTTGATCCAATCAAGTCTTGTCAATATCAATGGAACTTTGGTGTTGATAAGGTGAAAGCCATAATCCACCAAAATGAACTATTCATCTTGATGATGACTTGATCCATCCCTTGACCTTTGTTTGTGTTTGTCTTGTGTGTGATCCTTTGTGTGTGATTGTTGAATTCATGCATACATGCGCATCATAACATTCATCAATTTTTTTTCCAGGAAATAAGGTCTTGTTTGCAAATATTTTCAGACCATGGATTATAGATGAAGGAACACTAAGAAGTACAGTTTCAGATGTACTTATTTGAAAGAGCTAAGGAAGTTGTCATCCTTTGTATTAGATCCCTTGGATTTCAAGCAACGTCATGGAAAGCTCTTGTCTGTATTATCTACTGATATGGTTGAAGGACTTCTGAGTATTTTGGTTCAGCTCCATGACCCTCTCTATCGGTGCTTCACTTTTCTCGATTATCAGCTTGTACCCACATTGGAGGAGTATCTCATGGGTATACCTGTATCTAATAAAGTACCTTTTAGTGGATTGAAGGAGATCCCGAGATCTCATGTCATAGCCGAAGCTCTTCGTCTAAGGAAATATGAGATTGATGCTCATTTGGTGAAGAAAGGAGGAATTCTTGGGTTGACTTCTGAGTTTCTCATTGGTAGAGCTACTGTTTTTTCTCAAGCCGGTAACATGGATGCTTTTGAAGTTATCTTGGTGTTTCTCATTTATGGTTTGGCTTTGTTCCCTAATGTTAACGATTTTTTTGATGTTAACGCCATTAGAATTTTCTTGATTAGGAATCTTGTTCCGACTCTGTTGGGTGACATGTATTTCTCTTTGCATTTGAGGAATTCTAAAGGTGGTGGGACTATCGTGTGATGTGTTCCTCTTATGTACAAGTGGTTTATTTCGCACTTGCCTCAGACGCCTACTTTCTTGGAGAACCGACAATATCTACAATGGTCCCAGAGACTTATGTCTCTCACTATTGATGATATTGTTTGGTATGATTCTGCATCGGGTAGCTTGGACATTATTGATAGTTGTCGTGAGTTGTCTAATGTGCCTCTCATTAGTACACAAGGAGGAATTAACTATAACCCAGCATTGGCCCGTCGTCAGCTTAGGTTCCCCTTGAGAGATAAGCCTAATAAAGTTCAGTTAGAGGGTCTATTTTATCAAGAGGGTAAAGATCCCCAACTTTTGAAGAGTAGGATGGTGCGTGCTTGGCACAATGTGCATAGGAAAGGAAAATCCTAGCTTGGTCCATACAATTGTGTAGCTTTGGAAGCTTACACTATTTGGGTGAAGAAGAGAGATTTGGAGCTCAAGATGTCGTACGCTTTTGAGTGACCGATGTCTGTGGTTGTGGCTGAGCCATCAACTCTCCCTAACCAAGATGTATATAAGTTGGAAGATGCATTTTCCAAGATGAAGCAAGAGAGAAATTTGTGGGAAGAACGGTTCCATGATTTGAACCGAAAGCATGAGGAACTGCATCTTGAGTAGAAGGACAAAGATGCGCTTATTGAGATTCTTGAGGATCGTGCAATGAAGAGACAGAGAGAACCAGAGGATTTATTTTCCTCTAGTATGCCTCAGCCTTCCGGTGCTTGGAAGAAGATTGTTGTCAGCTTGTTCTTGAGAAGGCTCAAATGAAGACATCCCTTGAGTCAGAGATTCAACACATCCAAAGGAAGTATGCTCCCGTGGCCAGATCATCTGATGCAGTTGTTAGGGATCCTTAGGATGATTTTTTCCTTTTCTCTTGTATTTGTATTTGGGTTTCTGAAATTGTACTCAGTATAATCCTTCCAATTTTATGAATAAAAAGAGATTTTATGGTCAATTGAATTGTTATTATCATTGATTATTGTTATTACTAATTGAAAATATTTGCAAGTAAGACTTCATATGTTCCTTGAAATTAAAAACAATAAAAAACATTGCATTTCATGCATCATTTACATATCATGTTTCTTCCGTGAGGTGTCTTATCAGTTCTTCTTCTGTGTATCAGCCAAGCTGACTCATCCTTATAACACCCGAGCTAATTGACTAAAGAGAATGGAGCACCTTGAACAAGAGAATAGATAGCTGAAGGATGAAATTTCCAAACTCACAACGTTGATGGAGTCTGTGATAACTACTAAGAACCAACAATCTCCACCTCCTGTAACTCCTCCTCCTCAGAGGACTGTCATCTCAGAGATTACATCATCATTTGTGCCCGTGGTTGCTAGCCAGTCTGTTCCTGCCATGCCAGCTAGATTCCCTGGGGAATGCCACCCAATTTTATGCCTGAAGCGTATGCACCAACTTTTGCTCCCGTGTCGGTATCTATCCTGGTCCTGACTGTGCCTCCTCCTATTGTTCACACTCTGCCTCGTGTTGAGGACACCACTTACCATTATGAGTCGTCTGAAGGTCCAGAAGTTTATGTGAAGATGGATGAAATGTAGGATCAGTTTCTTGAGATGCGCAAACAATTGAAGACTCTAAGAGTAAAGGATTTGTATGGGAAGAGTGATGTCGAGTTGTGTTTAGTTCCCAATGTCAAACAGTGCTAGTGTCCGTACTTTCAACAACTTGGGCGAGGCCTTTGTCAAATAGAAATAGTACAATGTTGAAATGGCGCCAAATAGAGATCAGTTGAGGTCAATGTCTCATAAGGACAGAGACATTCAAAGAACATGCTCAAAGATGGAGGGAGTTAGCTTCTCAGATTAGTCCGCCTCTGGAGGAAAAGGAGATGACTAAGATTTTCTTGAAGACACTGAGTTCATTTTACCATGAACGAATGATCGCAAGTGCCCCCAATGATTTTACCGAGATGGTAAACATGGGGATGAGATTGGAAGAAGGAGTCAGTGAGGGACGTTTATCCAAAGATGAAGCGTCAACATGTAAGAAGTAAGGTGGGAGCTTCTCCAAAAATAAGAAAGGAGAAACTAATGCAGTATCAGCAGGGAGGCAGAGGAGGCCTCATGTGAGGAAGAATTCTCAGTCTCGTCAACATCAACATCAAGTATCATCAGTAATTCCAATCTTTACCAATAATTCAACCAATCAATCAGTTCCTATTCAACAATAACAACATCAACAACAACCGCAACAACGTACCAACTTCAACAACAACAATCATCATCAAGACTTTGGGAGGAAGAAGGTCTCTTTTGACCTTATTCCTATGTCGTATGCAGAGTTGTACCCGTCCTTGGTCGTTAAGAATCTTATCCAGCCAAGGAACCCTCCTCAAATTCTTGAGCCACTGCCATGGTGGTTCAAACTTGACTTACATTGTGCCTTTCACTAGGGAGCCCCTGGTCATGATATCGAGAACTGCTATCCTTTTTAGTATGAAGTTCAGAAGCTAGTCAAGAGTAGAATGGTGTCCTTTGAGGACATAGCACCAAATGTTAAAGCTAACACGTTGCCCATTCATGGCAACGCTTTTGTGAATACGATGGATGGTTGTCCAGGGAATTTCAGAGTATTTGATGTACGCCGTATCCGTAGGTCCTTGGTGGAGATCCACAAAGATTTATGCATGGTGAGCCATTGTGAACGTGACCATGACGGTTGTGTCATTTGTAGTGTAAACCTCATGGCTATGTAATTGTCAAGAGAGATATTCAAAAGTTAATGGATGATAACGTTATTCAGGTGCAACAGTCAAGGTATATGAGAGATGATGTGAACGTCATTGTGCCAGTGTTCAAAACCCCTGAGTGGGTAGTTATTCAATTTGATAGCAGTAGCAAGAAAGAAAACAGATCAACATCGTCGTTGGTTATACGGTTAGCGGGCCTTGATCCCTATGCATCCGATAAAGTTGTTCCATACAAGTATAATGCCACCATGATTGAAAAGGGTCAAAAGGTTCCTCTCCCAGTTGCAAATTCAGTGGTGAGTATTTCGGATGTAGTGAAGGTGACCCGTAGTGGTCGTATGTTCAGTCCAATTTTTCCTAAAGTTGTGGAAGATGTTCCCGTAGGGAAGAAGGCGGAAATTCCTGCAGTTGATCCAGTTTGTGCTCCAACATTTCATTCTGGTGAATCCAATAAGTTGAAGACTAATGATGATGATGATGAAGTTTTGCGCCTGATTAAGAGAAGCGAATTCAATGTTGTGGAGCAGTTCCTTCGAATGCCGTCAAAGATTTTCGTGTTGTCATTATTGATGAATTCAGAGGCACACAGAGAGGCCTTGCAGAGGGTATTGGAACAAGCTTATGTGGAATACGATGTGACTGTGGATCAATTTGACTACATTGTTGCCAACATTACCTCCTGTAACAATTTGAGTTTTTGTGATGAAGAACTTCCCGAGGAAGGTAGGAATCACAACTTGGTGCTTCATGTTCCGATGAATTGCAAGGAGGACGCTCTATCCAACATGTTGGTTGATACTGGGTCATCACTAAATGTGTTGTCAAAGTCAACTCTAGCAAGACTTTCTTATCAGGGTGCCCCGATGAGGTATAGTGGCGTAGATGTTAAAGCATTTGATGGTTCTCGGAAAACCGTCATTGGAGAAGTGGATCTTCCAATTAAAATAGGTCTGAGTGATTTTCAAATTACTTTTCAGGTAATGGATATTCACTCGGCCTATATCTGTTTGTTGAGAAGGCCTTGGATCCATGAAGTTGGCGCTGTGACATTTACTCTACACCAAAAGCTGAAATTTGTGAAGAATGGAAAACTTGTCGTTGTGGGTGGAGAGCATTCAGAGCATATGTGGCAGCTTTATGATATCCTTGTGGTACAGCAGGTGCTTGGTTAGGTGCATACAATGCATTATTATTTTTGTACGAGAAGTTCAGATGGTTCTTCCAACCTGGGTTATAGGTGTTTGAGTAAGGGTTTCCTTGAGCATAATTCACTTAGTTTGTGGAGATTCCTATCAAAAGTTGACATTCAGGGGCAGCATGCCTAGGAACTCTGCATATCTCGCAGTTCGGAGCTACGGCAGCCATGGTGGTTGTCGGTGTTATGGCCAGGTTTACTATCTTTTGAGGGAGAGCATCTACCTTAGCATTGACATGGTCTAGACTGCTTATTTCATACATACCGCCTTTCATTGGAGGTTTCTCTATGGAGGTTCTTTCACTTCCCCATTAGTAGTGATTCTGGGCTATACTTTCGATAAGTTGATAAGCCTCATTGTAGGGTTTATCCATCAGCGCGCCACCTGCGGTGACATCTATTGTCAATCTTGTGTTGTACAAGAGACCATTGTAAAAGGTATGGATTATCAACCACTCTTCCAGACCGTGATGGGGACAAAGCCTCATCATGTCTTTGTATCTCTCCCAAGCTTCAAAAAGTGATTCGTTGTCTTTTTGTTTAAACCCGTTTATTACGCTCTTAGCATAGCCGTCTTACTTGGTGAGAAATATTGTGCTAAGAAAAATTTCTTCAACTCGTTCCACGTAGTGACAGAGTTGGACGGTAGAGACTGGAGCCAGGCTCTAGCTCTATCTCTTAATGAGAAAGGGAAAAGACGTAGTCTTATTGCTTCGGGGCTGACACCATTTGTTTTCATTGTGTCTACGTATTGCAAAAACACTGACAAATGTAGGTTCGGGTCCTCCGTGGGACTACTGAAAAATTGGTTTTGCTGTACAGAACACAACAACGAAGGTTTTAGCACAAATTTTTTTGCCTCTATGGTAGGGGCAACGATGTTGTTATGTGGTTCATCTTGCGAAGGGATGGCATAGTACTTGAGAGGACGGTTTTGCGGTCCTTTGGCCATCTTTGGTTGTATAACTGGTTCAGGAATAGGGATATTAGGATCAGGAAGATTGTACTTGATACGGTATTCTCGTATCTGGCGTTCTAATCTTAGATAACGTTATGGTTTGTCGAATGGTAGCTTTAATTTATCTCCTTGAGAGTGAGTACTTGGAATACACTCGACAAATTAAAAAGGGAAATAGTTTTGTTTGCCTTAGTCTATACTGGGCAACACATGAGTTACGATTTCGACTAAATTAGTCCCAGGCAACGGCGCCAAAAACTTGATCGTGACTTAGTATGTCTATAGGATTCGTGACTGCAAGTGCACAGTCGTATCACATAGTTTTAACGATTATCGAACCCAAAGGACTAATAGTTGAACTTACCATTATCTAATGTTACTATGTAAATCTAAGACTGAGGATTTCTCTAGGGGTTGAGGGACGATGAGAAATAACTACTAACAAAAATAGAATTTTAATAAAAATATTTAATAGCGGGATATCGGTATGTAACACATTCAACTTCGGGGATTCGATAAATAGTCGGTGTAATCTTAAACGTCAAAATACTCTTCAGTAGAAATTATTTATTTAAAAGACTTTATCTCACACTCTCGTGTTTATTGACTATGACTATACTCTTAAACCAAAATGCTTCGCTCTCGCTATCTCATTTGAATTAAAAGTAATTTTTGGAAATAAATAAAGTCTAATTAATTCTAAAGCGCTCTCGCTGCATTTGGAATTAATGCCTGGTTTCAGCTATACGGTTAAAACCTTAAACTCTCATTTTTTTACTGTAACCTTTGTTTGCTTTGTATTCTCGTACAAAAACAATTTTAATTTTAAAACAAGACACTATAACCGGAAAATAGTTTTATAAAAGTCAACACCAATTATTTATGAATCCCGTCGTTTCGACGGTCTTTACATACCGATATCGAATGGTTTAGCCGGACATGGATTCGAGAACAAACATGATATTATGATAATTAAACATAAGACAAGGCATAAGAAATTAAAATAGAACCTGGAATATAGACCGAAAAGCTGGAATTAAATGCTGGTTCTTGAATTCAAATAATGTCGGCACGCTTAACAAATCGGGTACACCCTTACAATCAGATTCAGTTGCTAAAACTAAAGTCGTAATAGTCCCCGATGTGGAGAATCTATCACTTTACAAGTAAATATCTGCTTAAAATGCTAACAACAAAAATCTGGCTAAAATTGCACGCACCGGTCTTTGAAGACCGAAGCCCTAATATATACTCCTCACTCCTTTCTTGAAAGTAGCCTTGAAGATCTCCTAGTAGGGAGCGGTTGGTTGAACGAGCTAAACGGGAGGTGGAGAAAAACATGGAGAAAAACAAGGAGGAATAGGTTTGGTGGCGGCTACCATAACCCTAGGTAGTGGGTAGGGTTGGAAATGAGTCGAGTCGAGTCGAACCCGTCATCAGCTCAACTCGACTCGATAAGAATTGGTTTAGCTCGAAACTCGACTCGAGTTCGACACGAACTTTTTTTTAAGCTCGAACTCGACTCGTTTTAAGTTCTTGAACAACTCGGTTCAACTCGTTAGGTCCAGTTCGTTAGGTTCAGTTTGTTTACTTCACGGACTAAAAAGTCATTTTTTAAAGTTTAAATTTTTTTATTATATTTGACATTTTAAATTATTCTTTTTAAAGGGAAAATATTAAAACAAAATAAAGCTTTCAAGAGATAAATTTAAAAGTCTAATTCAAAAACTATTCTTATTGAGTTTAAGTTTGTCTCAAAAACTATTACAAATATAATAAAATAGTACAACAAAAACTATTAGAAATTGATACATTCCCACAAAATGATTATTCAACTTCAATCTTCATTACACCAACTGTCAACTGATTTACTGTCATAGCTAGTAAGGAAAGGATAACCTGCAAGATGGAAGAGGATAACTTTTAAGCCAATTAAATTCATATATCAGAATACCAACACAACATGATCATGGTATGATATGCTAAATCAATTACTTCTATAAATAAATTCATTTTAAATATATCACAAATAGCAGTACCTTTAAAATATATCACAAATATCAGTACTTCATATATCACAAATAGCAGTACCTTAAATCAATTCTTTTTAAATTCATGAAATTTCTAGATTTATGTTACAACATTGGTATGGTTTGAACACCATATTAAAGCTCACAAATTAATATACATTGCAACTACCTTTTAAATATATCACAATTAATACAATACTAGTTCCTCATATATAACAAATAGCAGTACTTTAAATGATTAATTCTTTTTAAATTCATGAAATTTCTAGATTTATGTTACAACACTGGTATGGTTTAAAGACCCTATTAATTGTATGAGATGCTAACAACTAACAAGTAATAAAGACTAAATACACAGTTAATTATACAACAATCTCACTCACCTGCATTGATAGCTCTCTATTTATCATCAAGGGAGTAATGTAATTTCTATTTGCACTTGCTCCACCTATTAATAAAAAAAAGAATTTAGTTTTAAAAATTATCAATGCTATTTTTAAAATTTATATTATACTTAATAATCAAAAGAGAGCATATTACCTTAGGTTTGTTCCTAATTCCATGCAATATTCGAAGTCAATCACCACCACAAATTAAAGCTTCGACAGTAGATGAACTTAAAAAAGCTCGAAATGATTCGATAACTCTCCCTCCGGCGCTAAAGGTTGACTCCGAAGCCACAGTAGATATTGGAATGGCAAGAACATTTGCTGCCATATGGGACAACACTCTATATTTTCCACAATTCAATTTCCACCATTCCAAGGCACAAAATGACATATGGCCATTATCTTTAGGTTTGTAAGTTGGCTCATTCAAATACTCTTCAATTTCAGATTTTACAACAGGAATTGCTTGTTGTTCTTCGACATAATTCATTAACAATGACCACCCTGAGGATTTTTGTGACTCCAAAATAAGCCCATTTTGATCAACACCACTTCTACTAGATCCTTCTTCACTATGCTCACTAAGTATATCAACATACTCTTTGTACATATCATCAAGCGCGATACACACATTTTCTATATTTTTTCTAGCTTCAACTTCCGGATAAATTAAGGGAAAACACATCTTAACACCCATCATTTTGATCCTAGGGTCCAAAACAGAAGCAAGCGACATAACAAGATTACATTGGCTCCAATATTTGTCAAATTTTCCCTTCATCGCTTTTGCCATTTCTTTCATAAAATCAGATTCATCTTGGATAGCTTGATCTAAAACTAGTTTGATTCGAAATACCTCAGCAAGATATAAGTTAGCAGTTGGATATTCACTACCTGAAATAATATTTGTAACAACATTAAATACCTCTAGCAACTTGGAAACTTTTTCAACCTTTTCCCAATCATCATCATCTGGAAGAGTTGTATAGCTTGGTTCTCGATCTTGAAAACGAGGGAAGACTTCTTTGAACTGCATTGCAACTGACAACATTTGATAGGTGGAGTTCCAACGAGTAGGGCAATCAATAATTAATTATTTACCACCAAGCTTTAGTTGTTGAACTATTTGTGAGAATGTTTGCAACCTTGCTTCAGACTGATTGATGAACTTCACACTTTCACGCACGTCTTCAACTATTTTTGCTATTTTCCCAATACCATCTTGAACAAGCAAATTTAGTATATGCGCACAACAACGCACATGAAATAACCTTCCATCTAACACTAATTTCCGGTGCCTTAAAATCAGAACTTTTAACTCTTTCAAACATTTATCGTTGTAATGTGCATTATCCACTGACACACTAAATATTTTATTTTCAATACCCCAATCTTTAAGGCATTTGAAGATAGCATCAACAATATCAACACCACGCCGAGGAGGAGGAACATGAACAAAACTAAGAATGCGTTTCTGCAAAACCCAGTCAGTATCAATGAAATGGCCAGTTAACACCATGTATTCTATCTTCTGATTTTGTGACTTCCATAAATCAGTGGTCAAACAAATCTTATTTACTGTCCTTAAAGTAGACTTCAACTTTTTTCTTTCAGCTTCATAAACAGCAATACAATCATTCTTCAATGTCTTCCGACTAATTTTCTCATATGAAATATTAGAACACTTCATCATAAAATGAAAACCTTCTTTCTCAACAATACTAAATGCATGTTCATGCATCATATTCCAATGTGCGGTGGCTTCTCGTTGTCTTTCATGGTCATATTTACCTCCTGAATTCATTAGTAGTGGTCCAGAAAGCTTCTCATCAATCTTGCTTTTTGCTGGCTGAAAGTTTAATTTTTGTTGTTGTGCTACTAGCTTCTTGTAAACATGACATGTTTGTTTTAAATGCCTCATCAAATGACTGGTTGATCCACTAGTAACAACAGAATAATTGTTTTTACAGTGTATACATTGCCATTTTTTTCCATTCTTTAATTCCACTTTTTTGAAGTGATCCCAAACTAGAGAAGTTTTCTTCCTCTTGGACTGTTGAATAACAATGTCACTGCTCTCAACCTTTTCTTCATTCACAACTTCATTTGCCGGTGTAGATTCATTTGTTAGTGGTTCTTCATTAGTACTTGCATTTAAATCAATGATAGGATTCAATACATTTAAACACTCTTCTCCATCTTTTGGTGGTGATTGTGAATCTCCTAATGATTCAAGTGAGGTACTGTATGACATATCTACAATAGAAAAATAAATAAAACCACAAGTTCCATTAAAAAAATCATTAAAATTTTTAAATAGAACATAATAAAAAAATTCTCATAACAAAGTTATATATTTAGTTCAAACCAAGAAAAATAGATTCAGAAAGAACATATACAAAACAAAGAAAATAAATAAAATCCTCATAACAGAGTTATAGTTCATTATATACAGGAAGAACATATTCAACATATTCAGAACACAGTAAAAAATGACAAAGCTACTAAAACAATCATATTCAACATATTCAGAACACAGTAAATCAAGTCACCATATTTAGAGTCATATGTTGGTTTTAAGTATGCGTGTGCTGGTTTTAAATCAAGTCACCATATGTATGCGTATGTGTTGGTTTTGTGATTAAGGTTGAAATTGCAATATTTGTGATATGTCTCATTTTAGACCTTTTATCATGTTTTTATTTAAGCCAATAATGAACATAACTAATGGGCAACCATTTGGGAAAATCCATTTTTATTACAATTGTGGCCCAAACAAGTTTCTAAATAAAACATTGAGATAAAGCTTAAATGTTTAAAAAGGGATTAATTACATAATTGAATTTTAAGTCTAAAAATGTTACAAATAGTCCAAAAGCGTTTACATAATTATCCAAAGAAAAGGTCCAAAATTACATTTAAAAAAAATTAAGACTTGAAAACCAAAACTGCTGTATATCCAGCAGACTGAAAACAAAGTCCTTAAAGAAGCCATTGCCAAAACCCTTTGGAATTGAAAACTCCCCAAAATCCTCCTCCAAAAGCTGGCGCAGACTTCCCTTCAATTAAGGTCACTTCACCTTTGAAAACCTGCAAAAATCAACTCAAAATTAAAAGTATTTTCAAATAAGCACTTAAAAAAAGTTGGAAAATAAATTAATGAATTGAACAGGTTAAAGCTTTGCCCAGAAGACCATAAAGAACATCCAATTCAAACAACTTTGAATCCACGAGATAACAATCCCATAAAATCTGGGATGGAAAAGATAACCTAACAAGTTATCTCAAGACTTAAAACTCATCATATATACCCAGAACAGAGAACACAGAAAAAAGAACGGTGTTAATTTCTACAAAAAAAAGAGATAACCCTAACATTCCAAAAAACCAAACAGCATCCAAAGAAAAGGACAGAGAAGAGGAAGACGAAGAGGAATTAAAAAGGAGGAAAGGACTTATCTCAAACGTGGTGAGGAGGCGTCGCCGGTGATTGACTCCGATCATGTAAAATCTTCTTTCCTGCTTAAACTTTTTGCACCATCGTACTCGCCTTTCCAAACTGAATGAAAACCCCTTGATGATTTCCTTAAATCGTAACTATAAAAGGCCTAATTTCAGAATTAGGTTTAGGGTTTTCAACTGTTTGTTTATTGCTGTTTAGATTTTGATTTGGGGTTAGGACAAATTAGGGTTTTCATTGGTTGCGTGAGAGATTACTGAAGTTAAGGTTTAAGTTTGGGTTCTTTTGTTGAAATCCGATTCGGTTGATTGAGGCGGATCTAGGGGAAAGGGGGGCCGGATTTGGATTCTCCGGCAGAAAAGAGAGAGGGTTAGTGTTGGGAGTTTGGTGGTTTGAGAGGTGGTTCGCCGGAGAAGACTGTGGCGCCACCGTCGTTGGCCGGTAACCACCGTCTTCTCCGGTAGGTTTTGGCCGAGGGTTAGGGACGGAAGTTGCAGAGCAAGGGAGAGTGATGGTTGAGAAGAGAGACACGAGAGTGTCAAATGAACACTCTCTCTCTCCCTCTCTGAATTTGTTTTTGTATACTGATGAGGTTAATGCATGGAGGCCAAATGGACTCTCCAGAACGCGCCACGCGTGGTTGACTGCTGAGTCAACTAGGGGATCCCGTGTGGATCCCCCCACCGTATGGTGGTGTATCTTTTCCTGTCCATCGTTTGATCTGAAGACTAAGTCAAACTGTTTGATCCGATGGTCAGTCCAAATTGGGCCTAAAGACGTTTTTGCCACCCCCCCTCTTTTATTATTCATTAGCACGCCCAGATTTGGGCTTCTCACTTTAAGTCTTGAATACATATGTATGGTGTGTTACAATTGTGACAAGATTATTCCGATCTCACCGATTTAAAATCATTCAAACCAATTTCAAAAATAAATCACGTACTTCTCGATTCAACGTCGAGCCCGTTTTCAAACACCTTTTGTAAGTCGGTCGCTTTTAAAGCATCGCCATCAACCTCACATGGCTTACTCTTGGGCCTTCTTACAATGAGACCTATTCGATTTTAATTAATCGATTAGATGAACTATTCACTAAATAAATTCAATTCATTCACAAAATACAAATTTAAAACCTCGATCCAACATCAAGTATTCTTTATTAAAATCAAATTAAAATACTTAATCACAATTAAATACTATTTCATTTAGGAATAAAAGGAGATGGTTTTGAGTTTTCAACTCCTCTCCTCGATTATTTGAACACGAATTCTTTTACTCGGTTAATTGAATAATCGTCATTTCTAATCCACTTAAGAAAAAAATAAATCAAATTATTTTATAATAAGAAACCAAAAGGGAGATAACTTTGAGTCTTCGATTTTTTCTCCACGGCTATTTGAATACAAGTTCTCTTACTTGGTTAGTCAAATAATTGTCGTTCCTCTACAAACTTCCAAACCCCGATTAAATACAAACACTTTCATAATAATGAAATGAAAAAAGGAGATGACTTTGAGTCTTCAGTTTCTCTCCTCATTTGTTTGAATACGAGTTCTCTTACTCGGTTAGTCGAACAATTCTCATTTTTCCATAAATCAATAAATCAATCAAAACTGTACGAAAAAGGAGATGGTTTTGAGCTTTCAACTCCTCTTCTCAAATGCTTGGATATGAGTTATTTTACTCAATCATTCAAGTACTTGTCGTTCATTCTAAAATACGTCAACCATATACAACCTTAGTTTCATAAATACTCAGATGAAATAGAAAGCGGTCTAAAGTCTTCTATTCCCTTTCCCGACTATTAGGATACGAGTTATCTTACTCGACTATCTGAGTAATCGTCATCCATTCAAAACACCTTAATTATTATCCAATCTTTTTCATAATTACTCAGATGAAACAGAAAGCGGTCTAGAGTCTTCCATTCCCTTTCCCGACTATTAGGATACGAGTTGTCTTACTCAACTATCCGAGTAATCGTCATCCATTAAAAACACCTTAATTATTATCCAATTCTTGTCATAATTACTCAGATGAAACAGAAAGTGGTCTAGAGTTTTCTATTCCCTTTCCTAGTTATTAGGATACGAATTGTCTTACTCGACTATCCGAGTAACCGTCATCCAACCAAAATACCTTAACACATCAAACCTATCATTTCCTCGCCCTCGTGCGATCAAAACCAATCAAACTAAACATCAAACATATTGAGTCAACTTGTCACCCCCGTGTTACCAAAACTCTTTTCAGAAAAAACACTGTTTAATCCTTTCTAATGCGCACAACAAACTAGTGCTTAAGCCTCCGCCGAGAGTAGATAAGCCAATGTTTAGCCTTTAGAGCGTGATCTTAAACAGTCGTTCACTAAAAGACACCAACCAACCGTAGTTCCCCGAACTACGAATGCTCTGATTTCCTTATTGCACCATAATGATACGTAGGCAGGAGATTGTTGTATCTTCACGTGCACACTAATAAAAAACCTCCCCTTTCCCTTTCTGAGGTTCCCATCCATCTCTATTTTCAATATATTCATAACCCGAAGATAACAAACAACATTAACTAACATTCAATCTTAAATTAGAACTAAAAGGTTCCCGTTGAGTACAACGGACATGAGGGGTGCTAATACCTTCCCCTTGCATAGTTAACTCCTGAACCCGAATATGGTTGCGACGACCATTATTCTATTTTCTAAAGGTTTTATCGATATTTTCCTATCCCTTTATTGGGATAAATAAAGTTCGGTGGCGACTCTGTTTGAACATTAAATTTTTCCGCGACCATCGCGAGGAATCACATTTTTCGAGATGCGATAGTGGGCGCCACACCTTGCTTGGTGGCGGGCGCCACTCTTGCTTGGTGGTGGGCGCCACACCTAGCTTGGTGGTGGGTGCCACCTTGGCTTCATGTGGTAGGCGCCACACATTCTATTTGGTGGTGGGCGCCACCTTCTTTCATTTGCTTCATTTTCTTTCCTTTTTACTCTTTTCCCGCTTTGCTTGCATAAACACTTCTTATTCGATAAATACCTTAAATAAAACACAAAGTATGGCATGATGCTATGAAAATCAAGTAAAAAGAAATGCAAGTCAAGTCAAATATATGATACATTTTTGCGTTATCAGTAGCCGCTGAAGTTTGATGATAGCATGAATTTAAGGCTTATTCTTGACGAAGACATGGTATTGATGATGACAACTCATGAAGTCGAGCAAATGCTGACAATAGCTCAAATGGTCAAAGATGTACAAAATGGTTATTCAAGCTATTATATGGAATCAAGCTAAATATTTTTCACAACTTGTATAAAATTTCAACTTTCAAATGATTGTAATCAACTTGGTAATATCTCAAACCTCATCAAGAAGACTTGAAGCTTTAGAATGTAAAAGCCTGTTTGACCGTGTCCGTCTGAGCGATCAATATATTATAAATTCATAAGGGAATTTCATAAATCATTATGGCTAAATCAAACATACACACACACACACACACACACACACTAATAACATTAAAAAAAATCTCATTTTTCAATCAAAATCCCTAAAAAATGTTTTTGGACCATATACAATTTATTTGTGAAGTGTATATTTGATTAGGAGACTATTTTTGCAACTATCTTACAAATTAGATTATATGCCTAATCAATTAGATGATTTCTAATCGAGTCTAAAATCTATTATGACACTCTCTTAATGATTGACAATGGCTCTATATCTAAACATTCCAAGTTTGGCCATGTTAATCGATTATTTACACCACCTATCCAATTAGCCTAATTGATTAGGTCATTATTTTGGCCCATGGATTATTTCAAAATTTACACATAACATTTTCCTATAAATAGATAGATTCTGGATCATTTTTCAACATCTTAAAAATGTGAAAAACATCACTTTTCACTTTTCAATTCTCTTATCACTTATCTAAATCATTCTTTTTTTCTCACATGTTTTAGCCCTAGTGCTTTAAGAGTGTTCTTGAGTCTAAATGAGGATTTTGTTCTAGATGAGACTATTATTTAAAATTTACCAAGAGTAAATTCTTCTCTTGTGTAAATAATGGTTTATTCGCAAGTTCTTAATTTGGTTGGGAGCTATGCCATTGAAAAATATCTAATTTGTATGTTGGGGAATTTTCTAAGTCTCTAATTGGTTCGTGAGCACTGCCATGGAAGAAAAGCTAGATTTTCGGTTTATGAAGATCAACCAGTGAAAAATCTTTAGAGCTTCTTGAGCAAAATATTTATTTGGTGTGAACACTAACCATTCCAATCCCTATATGTTGTTTGGTTTGAATTTATCCTAAAATATTCATTTCTTTGTTTAAGGGGGTTCATGTGAATAAATTTCTAGATGATCTCTAGTAATATGGATATTCTCAAGATTAAGTCTTGGGGAGACGAGTAGGTCACTTCATTAGATCGATCCTTTATAAATCTGGTGTGTCATTTCTCTTCCCCTATCTCTTTCATTTTCCACTTAACTTCTTTAATTTGAATTTCTGTTACATACTTAGTTGAACCCTTCTAGTTCAAATCCTTTTTTCTTAGTACTATATGTGAATTTCTATTCAAGACTCCCTTGAAATATGATACCCCTCTCACTTTCTCTCAAGCATTCTCCTAAGTGTTTAGACAGTTATTTAGACAATGATGAAATTTATGACAACTTAAAACAAACTCTATTCCTTTGTATATGAATGCAAATAGTGAATAAAGTTTAACAACATAAAACTGGAGAAAAAAAACAAAAAAAAAATACTCAATGTAACTAAAACATGGTTTTCTTGATTCTCAAGGTCTAAGTCTTTACATGGAGAGCTCTTCCTTATATATCAACAAAATCTAGCTGCAAGGCCCATTAGGGCTTGAATCATTTCGTGCGACTGAAGAAAATCCAAAGGTGCGAGGAATTATTCTTCATTAATTCGATTTGCAATCTTTGATTTTGTAAATCTTCGACAATCAAATTTGTTCTCTTTAAATATTGCAAATTGGTCTTTTGGGAAAATTTTCCTTTTTCCACAAGGCACATAAATCAATTAAATAAAATGAACAAGAATGGAAATAAATCTTCAACAGATGCAAGATTTACTCAGCATATATTGGTTTCTGAATGAGGCAGATGTGTGATAATTTATGAGACATCCTTTTCCATTTGTTGCCCCCTTGTATTGAGCTTATAGAGACAATATGTCTCACACAATGTCATGTCATCTTTCTCCACATGTTTCCTCTTAAAATGATGCCAATCATATGTAACAACAATCTCCTCCGTTGTCTAATTTTTAGGAAATTAACATGAAAGATGGGTATCATAATGCTAAATACTAACTTCATGACATGAAATATATATTATTAGAGAGCGGTGGAAATAGGCATAACATGGAGATGCATACAAACAAAAAAGAATTTGATAGTCTAGCAAAAAACAACCCAGGATGGGATCAAAACATATCAGAAAGCTAGAGAAAAAAAAGGAACCAACCTAGAGGTTAACATGAGCTATTATCCATCCCAAAGAGTAACTCAACATATTTTCTAATAACCCACGTATCATCATAGAACACTGTCAATAGAAATCACCAAAAAGAGCTTCCATAGAAAAAACTTCAGTCTTCAGATTCATTAGAAGAGACAAATTCATAGTCTTCTTCACTTCCACTAGGTTCATCCTTATCCTCATTGTCGTCTTTCTCCAAACAATTCCTACATTATTCCTAACAATCTATCCTTCAGCATGGGAAGTAGACGCCTCAACCACTTTTTAACTCATCATTTTGATTAAGTAATCCATTTGTTCCTTCTTGTAGTGGAGGTAAGTATCACGTCATGAAAACTCTTGGAAACCTAAATTAATTCTAGGAAAACATAGCCTCTAGGTGTACCATACATGGAGCGACCTCATGTAGGTTTCCCTCTGCACACAGATCATTAATATCAAAATGTTGAATCTTGGGAAGTCTAATCTATGGAACATTATTCTCGATGAGTAGATGATAACTAAAGTTCAAGGGACTATACTTAACTCTAGTAACATCATCACTACTTATAATATCAAGCATTTGATTAATCAGAACACCAAAATAAGGGATGGAAAAGATATAGGTAACTGCATAACAAAATACTCTACTTGCTTCAATATTTTTTCAAAAACATACTCACCAAAATTGAAGACTGCCATAGTACCTATTTGGTATCCCAATCTCACAATAGAATGGGTGGTACACAATGAGAAAATAAAAAGGCTACATGTGCATGCTATTATCCAACACTTTCATGATCGTGAGATGGCATAATATCGTGTGCATGATCGGGAGCATCTTGTACATGACAAGTTATTTTATGGACACATTTTAGCTATTTAAAAGGAGAAAAAAGAGACTTTTAAAGGGGTTCTGATCTTTGGATGATAGAAAGTGGCGGTCAGGAGTTCTCAAGTGTGGAGAGTTTTGGATCCATTCAAGATATTATTAGTCCTTGATTTGCATGTACTCTTAATCCAAACTTATGGTATTTCATTGTTAAACTATGAGTAGATTTCTCTTGATTAGGTCTTAGAATATTAACTTGATTTTACTATGTTGGATCATATGATTGTTTGATGTTATTTGAATGTTTTGATTTTATAATTGTTATTCCATTATTTTTAATCTTAATGCTTTTTATGTATTGATTAGCGTGCAAAGTGAAAATAGATGAGAATGGATTATTAACCGTAAGTCTATCGACCGGGCATAGAGAAATTGTTCAACTTAGTAATTAACTAGGATTAGGTAATTATTAGTTGTGGATAAAGAATTAACGCACGTAGATCGCCTAGTTTTACTTGGAATTCGCCTAAGGAGTTAGGAAATTGTAATTTTAATTAGTGATTTGTACACCAATGAATTCAGTATAGTGGTATTGTTAATTCACCATAAAATTATAGGTCAATTCGATTCAAATAATGTACAATCATCAAAAGGTGAAAATTAAGGGATTTTGATGACATCTAATCGCCTTCTCATTATCTGAACTTTTATCAAATTTTATTTGCATTATTATTTTCCACAAAATCAATCTAAAACCCCCCGACTTTACTTTTTAAATCACACGAATTACCAACTCGTTAAAATAGCGCAATCCCCGTGGACACAAGTTTATTTTATTACTCCAACTTAATTAGTACACTTGCTAAGAAAGTCATCGAGCTTTTGGTGCAGTTTTCGGAAATTGTTGATTATTTCAACAAGGTAATTTTTTTAGGTTTAGTTTTAAATTTTCTTTGTTTTTATTTATTTTCTGTTTTATTGTTATTCTAGGCACTTTTTTTAATTGCTTTGCTTTTAAAAAAATAGTTTTAGTTTGTTATTTTCTTTATTACTATTTATTTTTTGTTTTATCTTTATTTTTTATTTTACTTTATTTTATTTTCTGTTATATATTATTTTGCTTGTTAATACTTGAAATTTTAATTTTAATTTTATTTTCTAATTTTTTTCTTGTTATTTATTTATTTTTTATTTTTTGTCTTTTAAGTTATTGTTAATTAATGTTGCGCTACTGAGTTTTTTTTGTTTGTTTATGTGAGGTTCATGATAGATTAACAACAACAAAAAAAATAAAAGCAACTCAATTACCAGAGTTAACAAGGAAAGAACAAGTAGAAATAGTCAAGGTCAATCCACGTCAGCTGACCATGGGAGCCTATTTTAGAAGAACTAAAGTTGGAAGGATATCTCTCGGGTTCCAACCAGCTAATCCTGTTAATTTTTAACATTAAACATGTTGTTCTTGTAGGGTTGGGAGATCCATGGGAGCATCTAATTCATTTTTATGAGACTTATTCTATGTGCAAACCAGATGGAGTGACTGAGAGTCGGATAAAGCTGAAGTTGTTTAGGATTCTTTAACTAGAAGAGAAAAATATTGGCTACATTATTTACCATGTGGAACCATTCAAATCTAGACTGAGTTAGAAGACAAGTTTTTAGAAATATTTTTCACTACTTCTTTGTTTTTGGTAAGAAGGGCCGACATCTCCAATTTTGATCATGGTGATACGAAATATCTTCTTGACTCCTGGGAAAGATTTAAATTATTACTCAGAAAATATCCTAATTAAAACATGATTAGTATGGAACAAATGAAATGTTTCACTAAAGGTCTAAAACTAAGAATGCTTTTGGATGCCTCAATTGGGTGTACCATTAAGACTATGAATGAAGACAAGGTGAAATATTGGATCAAAAGAATGTGCTAGAATTAATATTATTCAATAAGTGACAGAGGAATCAAACCAAAGGGTGTACTTGAGGTAGATTCAAATACAAGAATATTATCTTAACTTGAGGTTATTTCAAGACAGTTAGTTGCAACCGCTATTGTTTAGGATAATGTTAGTCAGGTTTAGAAACTACGGTGTGACTTTAGTGGGCAAGAGCATGCTAATGGCAATTTTGTTCTAGAGGGATATACATAAGAAGCGTATTATGCTGGACATTTCCAAAGAGGTAGCTCTTATTCTAATACTTATAATCCATGTTGGAATTATCACTCGAATATCAAGTCGAGTAACAATCAAGGATCTCCCCAAGCACTCAAATTCATTAAGTACAACAACAAGGGAAACCATCTCAACTTGAATAGGCTCTAACTCAATTTCTGAAAGCCACTCAAGCAAGTTTTGAACAAGTTGGAAAGAATCAGGAAGCAATGTTTAAAACTCAAATGGAAATTACCAAGAATGAAGACACCATGAGTCAGAACACTGAAGCATCCATCAAAAATTTGCAAATGGAAATCGGTCAATTATCTTGACAAATGAAAGAACAAGCTAGTTCAAGTGGCAGATTTATTGGAAACACGATCAACAATCCGAAGAAAAAAAAGTTGCAAAGCCATTAAGTTGAAAAATAGAGTGGTACCTTCAAACCAAAAGGTTAATGATAAGAAGAAGGAGTCAAGTGAGGGTGAGAAAAAGAGTGAAAAAAGATGAGGAAGTTGAAAAAGAGGTTGAGGAAAATCAGAGGGAGAAAAAAGTGAGGAAACTTGCGAAGAGGAAGTTAGTGGGGACACCCTTGATAAACTCATAGAAACTCACATTTGAGGATAACATATAAGTAAATTCTGAATGAACCCATAGCTACCTAACTACATCAAATTATCTTACCCAATCTTGAAAAAGAAACCAAATAAATAAATGGAAATGGGTCAAAGCAAAAAGTTTATAGAGATGCTGACAAAAATACAAATTAACATTCCATTATCTGAAGTTCTTTAACAGATGCCAGTTTATACTAAACTCATGAAGGAGATCTTATCAAGAAAGCGTAAATTGAAGTATGATGAGAATATAACTTTGGAGGAAGAGTGAAATGCAATAATTCAATGAAAGCTTCCACCCAAACTCAGCAATCCAAGTAGAGTTACTATTCCATGTTATATTGGTTCACTAATTATTGTCATGCTTTGTGTGATTTAGGAGCTATCATTAATCTTATGTCTGTTTCCATGATGGTAAAGTTAAACTTTAGTAAACAAAAGTCAACTCGGATGAATTTGACATTAGATAATTGTTTTGTCACCTATCCATAAGGAGTTCTTGAATATGTACTAGTTAGAGTTGATTATTTGTTCTTTCCAGCTGGTTTCTCTATTATTGATATGTCCAAAGACTCTTAAACACCATTAATGTTAGGTGGATAATTCTTAGAAATAGGTTGAGCTCTAATTAATGTGGAATTAAGAGATTTAATTTTGAGATTCAACAAATAACAGGTTGTGTTTAATTTGTTTGAAGCAATGAAACATAAATAGAGAACCTTCAATGATAAAGAGTTGATTAATTCGAGGAATGTCATCAAACGAGTTACTTTTGTTATGATTGAGGAAGGATGAGATAAATAAGTAAAGGAGTACATATATGTCATATCAAAAAGTGAGACATGGGTAATCTGAAACCAAGTGTTTTAGTGGTAACAAAAGCTCAAACGTTTAAGATCCTTGAAATGAAAGTGAATACTCCACCATTTTCTCTCTTGATAAAACAATTGAAACCACCTGATTGAGTTTGGAATCATTTCTCTCTTGATAAAATAATGGAAAAGTTCATTAGTTTGATCCCTAGCAACAACATATTTTTATTTTCAAAACTATGAAGTGTGCGGCACTTTACCTCTCGGTTTTCTTAAAAATCTAGAGAAGTAAGTTACATTGGTACGTCGGTTTTAGTTAATAACCAAGGGGTTAAATCTTATCTATTTCCATATATAATTTGTTTTAAAACTCATTTTGAGTGACCTGTATCATTTTTTACACATAATCAAAATATTGACAGAACTAGAATCAAATCATTTTAAATGCACAAATTAGCATTCTTCTAATAAACACATAATACAAGATTTACATTGTTTTCAAAATCAAATGTATAAATTTACATTATTCTCATCAACATAATATACAAGATTTACAATGTGTTCAAAATCAAATGTACAAGTTTACATTGTTCTCACCAACACAAAATACAAAACTTACATATTTGCACAACCAAGAAAAACTTTGTTGTTCTGGTTCATAACAAGATAAGAAGACATCAGTCAAATGTGATCGGATGTCATCTATATCTTCTTGTGAATATGGTGATCTGTCACTAAAATCCTATAATTAGAACAAAATTTGAATTATGATAAGTTAACAACAACAACATTAACTTAAGAAATATACATAAATTATATGTATATGGATTAAACTAATACCTTATGCTTAGTCCATGCATTTGTAATGCCTATGGAAACAATATAAAACATTCGTCTCATAACATAGTATCCACAAGAATGGTTGTCGGGTTGTTTTCGCCACTATAAATATTTTTCATATATTTATATCACTAATACACATAAACACAAATGTGAAAAAACACAAGTAATATACTTACTTTTGAGTAATAGAACCTTTGCTTTTTACCAAGTACATTATGTTTGATTGCATAGTATCTCTCCACCTCTCTACACATGTCGGTTAAAACTAAACACGAATAAAAACTATTCAAAATTAAAGGTAACATTTGAGTATTAAAAATAATATCACTTACCCATTCAAAGCGTTAATCATAAATTCTTCAAGTTCCTTGTGCAATGAGCAAAACACAACTACAATATTTTGCTTCTGACATATAATAATTAGTTAACAATGACTTAAACATAAACATTCAAAATAGTTAATAATATGTATAAAATTGATTTATAAATGACAACCCAAATTAATATATACTTACGAGTGGAAAAAACGGGGCCAAATAACATTCTTTGTTCTCGTTCGACATCTTGTTTTGTATGCAAAACGTGATGTTGTTTGCTATCACACCACCATAAAGGCTAATGTTCCCTGGATCTAAGAAACCATACTTTCTTAAATTCTTTTCAATACACATCTCATGTAAGAACCTGCAAGATTCAAATCTTTATGATAAAGTACGAGAGTGTATGAATATAAATAGAAATCAACGTAAACATTATATTGACGAGCATAAGAATTGTAATATAGTATTGTCTATCCATTCAACTCCCTTAAAAAATTCCATAACAAAAGTTTTATGAAGTACGAAAAACTGATTTGGATCATGACTTAATTTAATATCCTGGAAGATGTCTGGAATATTGTCTAATGTCATTGAATGTCTCTCAATGTTATCTAGTTGTGGTGTTGTGGTTTCAATATTGTCCTGGTTGGTAGAATAACTTTCTTTCGTGCTTGTACCACCCATCTCTTTATCATGAGTGCACAATTGAGCATTTGAAATTGATTGGTTTAGTAGACCCAATGAATTCAATTTCTACATGGTAAAAATAACAGAAATACAATACAAAAATTAAAATAAGTAAACAATAAAAACAACAACATACAAAACAAATTTTTTAACTTATACATATAAGTCAAGAACATCATAGGTACACTTCTCATACATCCTTTAAATCTCTTCCTCCTTTAACTTCTTTCGCTTCTCCTCTTCCAACCTCTCTCGCTCCTCTTGCTCCTTCTCGATAGTTTCGCGCACATGCTGCAACAAATTGTCCCTCTCCTCCTGAATCCACTTCTCTCTTACCTCCCCCGCCTGTACATCAACTATATCTTAAATCTCTCTCCTATAGTTTACTTGTCTACATGATTTAGATGGTCCAAAATATAACTTGAAGGCAACGTCTCTTCAAAGACCACGAACATGCCCAGGATGCTCCTCGCTTTCAATCTCTTCTACCAAGATGTAATAACGATCTTGAGGAACGAGGAGGACGACTTTGGATTGTTCAACCAATACATCCTACAACACATATAAAATTTCATATTTACCAGATTGATTTAACAAAAATAAATATTTTTGAAAAAAATGTCTACTTAAAATCTTTTTGGCCACTTCGTGTGTAGCCTCTTGCGTGAATTAGCTGCCTTTTCTTTGACATGTACTCTTCCATTTCTCATGATGGGATGATGGAGATGGAGTGCGATCAAGGCTTATACAATCTCCCAACTTCAATCCCCTTTTGTTTTATTTTTTTCCTCAATCATCTTTTTTTCAAGTTTTTCAGATCCTCCAAGAGTGGTACGAGTTTTCAAAAATTTCTCCCAAACGACCAACTCAATAAATGAATACATCAAGTATGGAGGATTACATTCAGGGTCATCTTCATATCTTGGAATTAATATAATCATGGGTGAGCTATGTCTTAAATCCCCTCCAACGCTCACCATCATATGTAAGCAATTTCCTTTTCACCATACTATCATCTAAATTAACATAAAACACCTCTTATGTTTACACAATACAATTGGTATTAGTATTAAACAAAAATATGATCATATATACTTGTAAAAAAATGATAAAATTCAAAATAAATACGGTAATATCGGTCCATATGGTATTATACAAATCATCTTCAACGCCGTACCAATTATCTATCAAAGTACTCACTTTACTTCTATCTTGTAACACAATGTAACCCATAAAGTCCTCAATATTTTCACTATAAGCCCTGTCGATTACAACATAAATTATAACCGGGTAGCGAATACCCTTTTCATATGCTTTTTTCACCTTGGTATACATCGTGGCACCTCTTGTTTTTCTTTTTCGTTTTGTATTAACAGGGTTTACAGTAGATGTTGTATGGGAGGTGCTTATCGAATCGCCCATTGCTATCTAAATAAAGAAATATACTAACTAACATCATTTCAGTGATAAACAACATGTAGAAACATACTAACTAATAACATTTCAGTGATCAAAATGGAAAAATAAAATGGAGAAACATGAAACTAAAGCCATTTCAGTGATACTAAATCCATTTCACTGATACTAAAGTCATTTCAGTGAAACAAATGCAAGTGAAAAACAACTCATAGAACATGAAAGATATTTCAGTGATATAAACCTACTGTTGGAAGAAGAACAAATATGACAAAGAAGAAAAACGTACCTCAAACGTGACGACTTTTGATGTTAGAGTGTTGATGAATTCCAACTGTTGGAAGAGTTTTTGTGAGAGTTACGATGCAAATTTCCTAGGATTTTGCAAAGAAAATGACGATACGAAGCTAGGGCGTTGATAGATAATGAAAAGTTAGAGTCTATTTATCTGAAGTATTTCATGCAAAAGAGAAATCATGTCGGTTTTCTATAAACAAATTGACGTGTATGTTTTAGTTAAAAATAAAAAATATAAAAAAGCACCATAGCGCCATATTCTTGGAAACATTTAAAATATTTATCAAGCTGTTTTTTGGAAAAACCGAAGGATTTGATTATATATAATAAAAGAAATTTAAAAAGGGCTTTAGAAAAAATTGATTTGAAAATATTAATGCAAAATATATTACCTCCCAGTTAGATTATGTAACCGAGGTTAATACTGATAAAAAGTGAAAAAAAGTTAACAAAGAAAAAAGGGAAGCTAGAAAGGTGCCAACTAAGAAAAAAAGTAAACATAAAATAACATAAAATGCAGTAACTAATATTCAAAGCGAGTTCCCTTATAACTATATTCCCCCGCTTTTTAAAAAATCGAGAAAATAGGTTGTATATATTTTTTTAATAGAACATGGCGCTCCCAATATATATACCCTCGGTTTTTAAATGTTCGAGGTGAAATTTCCTTTGTGAAATGTCTTATTTGTTGTAGTGCTCTTTGGAGTTAGGTAGAAAGTTTAGATTTCTTTTCCTATTCAAAAAGAATAAGTTTGCGGTTGCTCTTATAAATTAGAAATGTTTAAGTTTGGGGTTAAGGTACTAGAAAAAGAAAATGGTTAAAATAAAGAAAATAAGTAGTTAAAATGACTTCTTCAAATAAATGTGAAAAATGTATGAATAAGACCAACAATGTACATTTTTTAGTACCGATTAACCAGGCAAAAGATTATCATGAAAGGAACAAGGTAAGTGAAGTAAAACTAGGTTCCTAACTCCAAAAGATTAAGTCTACTATCCCAAAATATCCTACCCGGACATAAGCCTCGTTACAACCTTGAAAAGACCTTGAAAGTGTGTCTTTCAATATGACTTTGATTGACTTTATTAGAAATTTTGCAAACTTATGGTAAAATTCTTTCGTCGGTTGATTGTGTGATTACCCTATCAATTCAAGTGAAAATGTGAGATGAGAGACAAGTTGATCCGAATTGAGGTAAGGAATGGAAGTCCTAACTCTCTTATAATTAGTGTTTGTCATTGGTTGGGTATGAGAAAAAAATTGAGGAAATTCACAAGTGTGAATGTGTTCCTTGAGAATAAGAAACATAACAAGTTTGGGGTTGTGATGACACTCTATCATTATGCAATTTTTATAAGGATTTGTTATCAATTTTATGTGTTTTTGAGTTAATCAATAGGATATTGGAAAAGAAATGGCCAATATTTGGTCAAGCAAAGAATAAAGGAACATAGATGAAAAAGTACAAACTTTGTAATAAAAAATAGCAAACTTCCATCTTTTTCATAAACTTCTTATTCATAATCGGGTAAGGCGGCTTGCATAGTATGCGAGCTTGAGATATGGTTCATTTATGATTTTCTTCTTGGTTCTCCTCAAGGGGTAATTTCTATCAATGATTTTTTAGTGTATCCCCCTCTACAGGTTCTTTACTCGCTTTTTTACTTTTATCTCCCTTCACTACTGCATAAATCTTCTAAAATATCTCATATTTAATAGCACTTGTTTGTAAAGTTCTATGAAATGTATTAGCCTCATGCCTATAATAGCGTTTTTGTCACGAGAGTTATTATAAGTTATAATAAATATAAAATTACATGAACATATAATAGCGCTTTATCAGAAAAGCTATTATATACTGACAAGATAAATAAATAAATCAATTAGGTTGGGCCTATCATAACGCTTTATTACAAGCGCTATCTTAGATAAAGATAAATAAAAAACCAAAAATATAATTTTTGCATACCAACCATATTCGAACTTGAGACCTCACCCTTAAAATTTTACTTTGTACCTATTATAGAGTTCTATCAAAATCACTATCACATATAAAGATAATTAAAACAATAAAACTTTAGATTTTAATTCCAACAATAAGAGTTGAACACTAGACCTCCAGTTACTTGAAACTCATCGAATCGCGGGGCTATTAAACAAGTTTGGTATAATAATTGAAACAAAATTATATATCATGATATAAACATTATTTCAAATAGGGGTGGCAAAACAGGGCGTCCGCCCTGCCCCGCCTCACACCAATCCCACCAAAAAAGGGACGGGACGGGCAAATCCGTGAAGTAAATTTGGGCTTAAAAATCTAGTCTGCCCCACCAAGGTGGCAGGTTGGCGGAGAGAGTTTATTCATTTATTTGTTTTTCATTTTTTGAATAGATTAATAGCTAATTTTTACATTTTAATTAGACTTTTCACTTAATTTTTTGAGCAATTTTTTATTAAGCATCTTTTTAACAAATTTTACTTAAAAAAATATTGCGTATATTCATAAATTAATATATAAAATAGAATAATCAACAAGTATTTCAAAACTATAGTTCAAGTATTAACCTTCAACCTCCAAAGTAATTATTTTAGTGCTTGATAACTAGTTTGGCGGACCAACCCGCCCTTTTTTTTCGCGGCTTAAGGCGGGGCGGCTTTAAAGCGGGGCGAGATGAGCGGGTAGGTAGGCATAAATCCCAACTCAACCCGCCATTTTTTAGCAGGTGCACAGGCCGGCCCGGCCCGACGGGACACGCCCCGTTTTTCCACCCCTAATTTCAAAGAGAAAAGCAATTGAATAAATCACTGATTCCTTCGTCAAAATATGTCGCGCATTCTTCATCTTGTTTTCATGAATCTATTTTGGCTAGCGACATTTCAGTCTAAGCTAAGGACAAATTTCAATTTCCTCTCTCAATTCAAAATTCACGCCTCCCACCCAAACCTTAATTTGTTGTGTTATTTCTCCTTCAAACCCTAAAAAGTATGAATTTATTGTGTCATCTCCTTCAAAACCTAAAACACCATTGATTTGTTGTGTAACCTCCTTCAAACCCTAAAAATCATCGATTTGATGTGTCAATTCCTTTGGTACTATAGCGGGGTATTCGTTACCATTAGAGATATTGACTAAATCCAAGGTAAATCATACAAGTCGAGTCGCCACCGCACTTCTACTTATCCAAAGGAATGGTTAGAAAGCGAACAAAAATCTAAAAGTTTTATCGAATCAAAAACTAGTAAAAATGTCAGAGATCTGGGTAAGGGGGTTGGTTATGCAATGGGAAGGTATTAGGCACCCAAAGCATCCTAGGTACTCCTAGGGAGCCCTTTTCACATTTGTTGTAAGATTGTTGTTTTTTTTTTGTTAAAATTTATTTGTGCAAACATGATTGAAGGGATGAGAAAAGAATATACAAATTTATTTACATTTTGTGTTTGAATGGATGAACCCATTGCCTACGTACCATCTTAAAAAAAGATTAGGATCAAAACCTCGTAGTTCGGGGTAAAAAAAATTCAAAAAAAAAGTTGGTGAATTGATTGGTCCAAAAACCTTAAGGTCTTTTGTTATCAAAGGGAGAAAACTCAACCTAAAACCACAAATCCACCATGTGAGGATAGCTTCAACATGCTAGTGAGGGGGTAACCCTATAATAAGCATGGAAGACTCATTGTCCATCACTAAGGATAAAGGTGAGTATTATATCTACCTCAAGGATAACTCAAACCTAATAGCTAATGGTTATAAAAAAAAACGTTTGATTAAGAAGGTGGCCATTGAAACCACAAAAAGTATTTGAATGGGTTATATTTTACCAATTAAAAGTATTTACAAAAATATGGTTAAAGTGGATTAAAAGGTTCAATTCAAAATAAGTGTTATGAAAAATAAGTTTGAAAATCAAAAGCATAAGGCTTAGGTTTCTAATGTTGAAAACAAAAGTTATTGTTTGCACAAAAAGTTTTGGCTTGGGTTAGAATGGGAAAAAAAGGGTTAAATTCCTAAACATACAAGAGATAAAGGGAAAGAAAATAAAACCACATTAGGAGTTCCCCTCTTGAGATCATATTGATGATCCAAGTAGCTCCCATCCTTTGGAATAAGCAGTCACAAACAAATATCTCAAGCCATTAAGAACAGGTAATCGGAATAAACCTCCAGGTGGTATCCCACAAGTAAAGTGGAACACCAGGTCATCTCTGCAAGAGTCATGTGAGCCCTCACAAAAAAAAACTCAACAAACAGGTTAGAGAAACAAGATAGGGTAATCAAGAGTTGCCCCCAAATCAAAATGTAACCACATGAATCATGCCATTAAAATTCACAAAAAAAGCTCACAAAAAGCAACCAAGGGCAGGAGGCCTAAACCTCTTGTCAAACACATACATTAAAAGGGTATCAAAAAATTTCAGGTTGAAAGTATAAAGTAGTGGAAATAGGGCATACCTGATTGGGGAGGATCGATTGAAATTGAGTTGCACCCGTGAGGTTTGCAGAGCAATCTGAGGGTTTGCCTCTGGAGGTTGCTCTGAACTCTGTTAGCCCTTCTCTCACTTTCTTTTTCCTGCTAGGGTAATAGGAATGACATCCTTTTGTTTCACTGAAACTCTGAATTTATAACCTGGTTTTTGTGGACCTGTGGGCTCAAATGAGAGAGGCCCAAGTCCAATTTTTTTTTCTTATATTTTATTTATTTATTTATTTTTATTTTTTATTTTTTTTTATTTTTTTTATTTTTTTATTTTTTTAAAAAAAAATTTTAGTAAAAAAAAGTAAGAGAAACAATGATGTATAATTCAAGCATGCTTGGTGATCTCAAACCAATCACAAGGAGTCCCACCCAAAGGCAAAGGGAACCAAGATGCTCATGATCCTTGAGGCTATGCAAATGCAATGTTATGATGCCATGAGGGATCTTAGGGTCAAAATTGGGGTCTTACAGGTACATTCTTATTTTTTCAAGTATTCACTTGTGTTAGATAGTTGGAGTAAATAATTTCTTATAGAAAACCTAATATGCTCACAACTAATTTTTTAGTCTTTTAATTATAGGTTGTTATGTTTCATTTGCAATAACTTGCAACAACTTACACCATGCTCAATGTTGGGTAGGATTATCGAGTTCTTTTTGTAGAGCATATTGAAACTTGAACAACTTGAGCTTTGTCGCAACGAGAATGACTCTAAAGATAAGTTATGATTACACCTCATCTAAACGAGAAACATTATTGTATTATTTGTACCTTCTTTTTAAAATCATGCTTGTTGTCGACTTTAAATATAATTTTGTATCTTTTTTATTTTATGAGCACAAGATTGTCACTACAAGAGTCAATATTTACAAGAACCACATGCAGACCATTCAGGTAAGTTTATCAGTGATATTTCTTCATTGATGAATATGATTAAAAAAGTGTCTTTGATGTAAAGGAAACTTATTGTTGCGATGTTACAAGTAATGAAAATAAATGTAAATATGGCCTTGCTTTTCATCATAATTCCTTGTAGTATATACTGCCACACGAATCAAAATTGGTTCATCTCATAAGACCTAATCAATTATGGCAGCACAATTCTGGCTACAAATTTTCCAAAGGCTTAAATAATATTGTCTCCACAAGATTCTTCAAATGCTAGCTTATCCTCCTTTTTCACTTCCTAATTTTCTTCCATTTCCCCTTTAAAACTAGGACACATTACACTACAAATAGCTAAAAACAGAAGCAAATGCTCGATAAAATCACATTATGATAGTCAGTCATCATATGTCATGTATCTCAAAAGATATGAGAGTTTTCTATAATGAATCTAGTGAATTCAAATCTATATTTTCACTAAACTTGAGAAAAAACCATGAGTTTTTTTGTCAAAATCATTTTTTCTCCTTCATTCAACCTTATGAAAAACTTCCTAGAATGTTGATATTGTAAGATCCAACCTATGTCGTGTGAGGTTATTTAGATATCCTTCATCACCATCAACCTTGAAACAAAAAGTCATTGTTATGTTGCTCATCTCTAAAGATTAAGTTTTAGTTGTAGGTACAATGTGCATTAAGAAAGCTAATTTTTTGTGTTAAGTTTTGTTGTGTGTAAAGTTGGAAGTTATCACTTTGTGCATATGGTATATGGAATTAACATCCAACTAGATAAGATTTTTTTCTATACTCCATTGAATACTTCGGTAGAACTGAGTAAAGTTTGTTGCAGAATAAAGTTGGAAGTTATCCAATCAATCTTGTGTATAACAAATGCTCAGACAAGAAACTAGTAGGCTGAGTAAAGGTCACTGCATAAGAGATGCTCGGAGCGGGATTTTTGTGTCTATAAAGATTTTCGGATGATCTGAATATTTGCAATTTTAGTGTTTTGATACAACAACTTTAGCGTTGTTGACTATTTGTAGTACCACAAATACTATTGTGTATTAAATTTACAAATAGTGGAAAATCCAACAATTTTCACTTATGAAACCATTGAAGAGTGGATTAATCTTTAGAAGCACGAATGAGCTAAGCAACTACAAATGTGATGTACAATTTTCTTCTCCCTACCTCTTTTACATTTTTGCATTGTAGTGTATGCTTTAATTTGTTTGTCTTTTAAACCATCCAAACATCTATATCTTTACCTTGCTTATAGTGATTTATTTTACAAGTTTAGGTCTGTGATGAATCTATTTCATTGATAATTATATCCCTTGATATAATTGTAAAAGAATTTAAATTTTAGATTATACAGCCTATTGATATGAATCAATTTTGAGCTATGCAAAATTTGAGTTATGATCATTGATGTATTGCTTATCAAAGCAACTTCATCTATTTTGATTGTGTTGATTTTTTATTGTATTTGATAGACATTGAACAGATTGTTTTTCAAACCATCCCTATATTTTTCTTTCGTGTGCCATTTATATATCATTTTATTAAACTTTGATTTTGTAAAAAATAATATTTTTGAAAATTGTTATAGGGAACCAGGCTATTCAAACCTCCTCTCCCCCTTTATTTTTCTAGAGCATTCAATTCTCTCATTCTCCACCTACAATCCTACCTCCATAAAACTACGGGAAAAGTTGTTCTCATTCGGTGAAACACCCTAATAAAATCATTCTAATATGAAACTTTCATCCATAATACTCTTATATAAGACTAACCAATAAGCATATTTTCACTACGTGAGCACACATTAGAGTTAAATCATGCGCTCATCTTAATTATGAGATCCTACCCAATGGTCTCATGTTGTCCACGTCGTTCCTACCGAGAGCGATTTCAATCGTCGATCATATATAAGCTTATTTACATGACATAAAAGATAATTTATTAATCATTCATTACACCTCTCTGGATCTCACTGACACAGATGTTAGAGTGCTAAGCATGAAGATACACCTCATTCCCCCTCAACCGAAGACTATTGCTATCACATTGGAGAGATTCTATCAAGACCTCTATAACAGGTCACCAAATATATTGTTCTGCGCTGGAATAACATATTTTTTGTTGTCCGGGAAGAGGAAGAAATATTTTTTTTATGTTGCAATGGAGGTCTTATTTACCTTTCTTGCCTTTCTATTCTTGAAATTAAAGTGTTCGGTCTTGCTTTATACTCCCTCCATTTATTTATAAGTGTTACTTTCTTGAAAAAAATTGTTTCTTTTTAATTATCACTTGCAAAGTTCAAGGTAATAATAATTTCACTTTTGTCAAAATTATCCCTAAGTAATTATTACAAAGAGAGAAAAAGTAAAATGAATGTAATAAATAATTAAGGGTATTAGAGGTAAAAGAAAAATTATTGTTTGAAAAGTAACACTCATGATTAGTTTTCTTAATATGCGTAAAAAGTAAAAAAATAACATTTAAAAAGAAACGGAAGGAGTATATTTTTTATAGAACGTAAAATATTTAAACCAAGTCAAAAAAACGCAATCTATATCAAATTCAAGAAACTGCGGTGTAAAGCAAGTCAAGAAAACCATGACCTAAAAATAAATAAATAAAACCGGCGACTTATACCAAATTCAGAAAACCACGGCCTAACGCAAGTTTAAAAATTGTGACCTCTTCACCTATCTTTAAACATCAGTTATTTGAGTTTTGTGAGTTAAATTAAAAAATTCTGATGATAGAGAATAGGCAATGGCGTCGTAAACCCCACTTATGGTCAAACAGTTGCCATAACTTTTGGCCGTGGTTCTGGCAACATTCACAATGTGGCGTGAACTAAATAATGTTATAGTGAAATCATCATTAAGCACACACTTCTTTAGTGTTTGATTTAAAATAGGACTAAAATTACAAGATGACTATAAATAAAATACACTGGATCCAACTTATTTATATTTAGTATAGAAAGTCTATACATATCCAAATGAGCCTTTATTCCATGACAGAATACATGTAACCCTTTCCTTCTTTCATGATATTAATTAAAATGAGCTACATGTTTCATATTTATTGAAAACAAGTGTATATACGTAAGCAAACCATAGAACTAACTTCACCATTCTACTAATAATCATTCTTTCTGGAACACAACAGGGAGTGCACCACCATCCAAGGCCAACAGAATCTTGCCATTCTCACGAATAACACCAACAGTCCCACATTCAAACTTACAACTGGGGCATACCTCTGCAGGGCACCATTGGATGTTATAGATACCTCTAGTTTGTGTTGGCACAATCCTAAAGAAGTTACCATATGATCCAACTGTACTGTCATCCCTTCCGGTTACAATCAGCCTCCTTCCACTCGTAGCATCTTTCTCACCCACTCTCCATGATGTTGACTGCGCGCAACTTGAGGAAGCTACGAATGTTACTCTCAAGTCTCGGTCAAGAAGCACGTCGTCCTCATCATCACGGGGTACGAAAGGTGTGAATACAACCGGCAAACCGTGTGCCAAGTCAGTGGTGACAAGACCAACTTGCAGAGGGCACGGTGCATTTCCAGTGATCAATGTAGAACCTCCTCCATTGCCTGTGATAGCAGGCCTGATGAAGTATTCTTCATCGTCCTCGACTGCGTCGCCACTTGTGTCTATCACAATTTGGGCTATTAATGTTGTAGCCATCAAAAGCCATACATGAGCAAGGATGACTGCGGTGAGGACTCTAGTTGACATTATGGATTAATCTTATAGGCTCACGCTGTAAGGTTATATAAAAGAGGACTTAGGCGTTTTGTATTTCTGCTGTTGATTGCTAGGTAAGGTATTTATAGGACTAATCATGATACCATGCAACGAATAGAGTGATTGATAAATAAACAAAAGTCCAATTAAAAAACTTACATGAACAAATTAAATAATCAATATTTCCCGGGAATGGATGAATAAAATGTAAGCACTATATGTTACTTTGTTTTGATCGCACGATTTTGATAGGGTGGAAATGGTGAATTTATTCCTAGTTTAAATCGACCAATTAATGAAGTATATGTAGTTGCGTACACAAACCAATTTCTACAAGCATGCTAAAACACTTTTGTCTCTTTCATTGTTTTCCTTCTGTCACTAAATTAATAAATAATTAAACTAAATGTTGCATTTCTTGCATAGGTTTCTTAAAAGTATGATATATTATACAGGCATATACAGTTTGAATGACAATCCATCCCAACCCATCAAATTCTTGTATAACCTACTCAATTCTTTTGAATGATAAAAAAGTCAAAATTTGTAATAAAATAAGTGTCATGACGCTAATAGAATATGTACTTGCTAAAATTAGATATGAGTGACAATCTCAGTGAATAGATTTTAAAGTTTGTTGTGAACAGAGAGCTAACTCACGTAAAAATGAGAAACTTTGTATATATGTATTTCTGTATTCGAGTTAGGTTGTCCACTCTCTACTCTAAAAATGAGAAACTTTATATGTGTGCCGGTTTTCATAACGGACGTGTGACCGTAGTTATAAGATAGGTAACGTGCTAACTATCACAACAGTTATATTAAAGAATCGTTGTGGTATGTGTAAGAGTTTTATTACAAAATATGGAACTACTTGTTTTTTCTGCCTCACATTAACCATATACAACCATTCAAATCAATTTTTGAGATTATAATCAGAAAAATTAAATTATTTTTGAAAAACAACTTAAACCGTCCAATATTTTTCAAATTGTATGCATCTTGTAATTCATGATTTCCTCATTAACCCATATAATTTTATTCAATCCAAAATTCTTCAAAGTAATGATGATGAATGAATGTCTTATAAGTCTTTCAAACAAAATTTGATTTCCTCTTTCTTTCTAGTTTATTTTGCAAACATCAAATTTTGTGTGAGAGACTCAGACTGACATCCATTTATCATTATTGTTTTGAAGAATTTAAGGCATTGCATCAAATTCTATGGGTTAAAGAGGAAATCACAGTTACAAGATGCATGCAATTTGATCAACATTGAATCGTCTAAGTTGTTTTTCAAGAATAATTTAATTTTTTTGATTATTGTCTCAAAATTCAATTTAAATTAATGCAAGTTCAATGAGGGGTTAGTGAAACAAAGAATCACATATGATATAACAAACTCACTAACAAAATTTATCAACAAAAACATCAATTAATTTACATAGATTGGGAGAACTTGATAACTAATTATTCCTGAAAGCTATGAAGAAGATAAAGTAGAAGGTAGAGTAGAAAACATGTGTTCACTATGATAATTTTATATGAAATTTTCATATAATATTTCCATAGCGAACACAAGTTCGCAGCTCTCTTATTAGATCCTTGTCCACACAACCAGTTTCATTAGTGATAAGTAAAAAACCATAACCACTTGCTAGTTGCACATGAAGAAACATTTATTATCAAACAACACAAAACAACATCAACAACAACAACAATAACATACAAAAACATTTATCAACATCATACATACCTTTAATTGAAAAAATTCGGGGAAAATTAAAACAAATCGTCATGTGAACCACACCCATAATATGCAAACTTGTAAAATGAAAGGATGATGAATCTGGGGAAAAAGGTGCAAACATGTATTAAATTTGAATTAATGTCATTCTAGGTCTATCACATAAGTATTCATCTTTCACTTCAGCTTCATTCTCTCTTGTAATTTTTTCTTCATAGCAACATAAATCAATTGAAATCCTACAAATATCATGAAAAAAATACCATCAAGACAAAAAATTATTAACATACATAACAATAACATCAAGACAAAAAACAACAATAACAACATGTGAAATTTGTCAACAACAACAACCAACGACAAAACACGTGAAATCGAAGTAAATAATATGAAAATAATATAAACTAACGTTATCTACATTTATCAACAACAACAACAACAACAACATACAAAAAAAATCATAAACTCTTGAACAATAAGAAAATCATGTGAAACATAACAACAACATGTATGAAAACGAGAGAATAAGGAAGAAGAAGAATACTTTTATGTTTGAAGAACAAGATCGAGGAAATATTATAGAATAGAAAAGCTAATGATGAATAATAAGAGAGAAAATGTGTGTTAGAGTTATCCTGTGAGAGATAGGACGATATTATCAAGAAGTGAGGATTAATTCTCTTATATATGGGTAAACAATTTTACTACGGCTGTATTAAAGAACCGTGATGAAATGCAACGCCTTAACAATAGCTGACATTACCAACCATGGTGGTATTTATTTTAGTTTATATATAATTATTTTAATAAATATATATTATAAGGACAACACGCATTGTAACAAAAAAGTAGAAAATTGTTGAAGTTGAGACTCGAACCTTGTCACTCCATGAATGTATAATCACTATTAATTGTTTTGATCGTAATGCAATGTCTTTTCGTAAATATAAAAAAAACGCGGCCAAAATTTAGGTATTACCACAATTAAATATCAGAACGTTGTAATTTAGTGTTTTCAAGGGTATATTTTATAGTAGTGTTCTTTCTTTGTTTGATGAATATGCAATCCATGAAAGTATCACAACTCCTCCGTTATAGGCATTTCTAATTCACTTTGCATCATATTAGAAAACTCCTAGCACAAGGATTCATTAATAGTAGTAACCATCGAAATAAATTTGAGCAAGTAAAATGTCATGCTTGATTTTTTTAATAAAGAAAGTTGTCTAAAATATAAAATTGGGGGCTTGCAATTATTTTGAGTAAACGTTAGAAATTGAATAAAGTGATGGAAATTATCAGATTAAAAAACTATCATACCATATTTGAATCCCCTAAATCTCATGGCTGATGACCGTGTTTATTTGCTTTTAGATTAATTTCACATAATTACAATGAATTAACATAACTATTATACTCAATTCTTTAGTGTATAACACATTAAATTAAACTAAAACTCCATAATTCCTTAGGACAATTCGAAGTTAAATTAGACAAACTAATCATGTTAATTCCTAAGTCACAACTTATAATTGTTTATGCCTAGATAACTTACTAAGTGAAACAATTACTCTAGTTCATGTTTATGGATTTAGGGCCCGTAATCCTTACAAACCTAGAGTCACTCTATAAGTTCGTCAACACATAAAAAATTACACAAAAGATAACTTAATAGAATCTGCAATATCAATTTAAACAAATAATACAAAATAGGTCATATGTCTAGACATATCAAAATATGTTCATCTCATGAGACAAAATTAAAGTAAACTTATAGCTATTCATACTATTAGAATTCATAGCTAAGAGTTTAAAGGAATTATACATGAAACACATGGAGAAATCTGGTCTTCGGTGGAAAAAAAAACATTTGTTCTAAAGCTCAGTTGTCGTATTTCTTCGTCAAAATCCATACACACTAAGTCCCCCTCGTCAAATTTGTCAAATTCCTTTTTAAACACTTTAGAAAAATGTATAAATCGTGCTACGAACCATCCTTTCGTGCCACGATTTTCTATATTTGCTTTGGATCATGCCACAACTCATTTTCACTGAGGCACGATTTGTTGATTTTCTTACCTACGTGACACGATTCTAGCCACAAATTTTTCCAAGGGCTTAAACACTATTTTCTTCACAGAGCTCTTCAAAATTCTAGCTTTATTCTATTTATTCACTTTCTTCGTTATCTTCAAAATTCTCTTTAAAACTAGGACATATTACACGACAAATAGCAAAAAGCAAATGCTCGATAAAATTAAATGATGACTATAAGTTATCACAATCCTAAATTTAAATTGTTGTTTTTCTTCAAGGAACTTCTCTATAAACTAAAAATTTTCAAAATAAAAAATATGCATAACCCTTATCAATGAACATCACGAATCTGTTATCTACGATCATCACTTTCACTCCCTTCTTCAATCCAGATATGTCTACAAAGTTCTTCCAACATTCAAATATACTCAATATGTGTCTCATATCACATTTTTCACTTGAATTGAACACGATGGTCACATAATCAACATACAAAAGTATTTTAATGTAGGATTTCAAAATTTCTAAAAAATTCAATCGAAGTCATACATAAATACACATTTTGATGGAATTTAAGGTTGTAATGGGACTTATGTCAGGGTAGAATTGTTTGGGATAGTATGCTCAAACATTTGAAGTTAAGTTTTTGCTTTCCTTAATTAATAATCATCCTTACATAACAACAATTCGCCTAATCAAAAGTACTAGAGAACAAACTATTGTTGATTTTTTCTATCACATTCTTTTTTTTTTAAAAAGCTAATTTAACTTCTTTTGTTTACTATATATCATTTTTTAACGAATTTCTATAGTATTCTAACTCCAAATTTAAAATATTTTTAATCCCAAGAACAACCTCAAACTTATTATTTTGCATTAATCAAGAAAAACTAAAATTTCTACATAACTTGAAAGAGTGTTGAAAGATAAATCTTTCAAGTCAAATAGGATACATATGAGGTTATGTCATCAAACAAAAGGCTAAGGAAAGAAAATTTTAGAAAATAAAAATTGTATGGACTCTCCTACATAAAAAAAAAAGTAAACAATGGATTATTTTACTATCCCTCTCATTCTTTAATTGTAAATTTACATTTAGAACTTCTGTAACAATCAACTTTTTTCTTTCATTCTTTTTCAGGTGATTTGTTTCATTTTTCTTTTTAAAGTTTCATTGATAAGGTAGCACATCATTAACTAAAAGAAACAAAAATAACAAACTCATTCATTAATTAAATCAACAGAAAGCTTACAAGTCAGGAGAGCATATAAGAACCAACTAATAACTAGGAATGTTGGTAAGTACATCAAAATATTAAAAATAAAACTATAAATAAAAGTAACTCAAATGATAATGAAATGCCTGAATAATTAGTTTGTTATCATGAAACGAATCAAATTTGTTCATGGTATCCATTAGTGCTTAATGTTCTTGCAACTGTCTGATGAATGTTTCCCAACTCATATTCTGCCAATCTTCAGCACCTCTGTTTTTCTCCAAGAAATTATTTTCCAGGTTTTGACGAGTGATAAATTTCTCCCGCATATTCGGAATTGGCATGTGGTGATGATACTCATCAAACTGCGCCTGAAACTGTGGACTGAAAGTAGGAGACTTTGCATTAAAATTGGTTGAGATGTCAGTTTCCCAACTAGCCATCCTAAATGATTCTCTTGGAGTAGGTGATATTGTTGATCCAAGAAATCTTAAGCTGGTGGTACTTCATGTTGGTAATGTTGTTGCTACTCATCCTCATAGCCCACTGCTTCTTCTAGTCGTCCTATAGGTACTGTATGCATCGTGAAGATAGCAACATAGTTAATGGGTAGCCTCAATTGAAGCAAGATGTCATTTACCTCACCTTGTACACTTCATTAATGATACAAAAATGCCCACAAGTCCTTTATTTAGCGTTAAGTTAACCATTGTTTTAATATTTTTGGCTATCAGGCGTCCTACATATATCTCATCATTCCTAAAAATAGATAACAACCCAAAGACCCTTGTAACTATAAATTCAAAAGTGTTAGAGGCGGCCTATAAAGTGGACACAAAGAAAGATGCCTAAGATTTTGGATTCGGGCACAAATCAGCGGTAGTCAGCTTGGTTGGGTTGTGACCAAACTTTATGATCCATTTTACTCCTGGATAGCATAGCTCATTCAAAATTTGGTCCAACTCATCATCAAATGGAATATTTCCAGGATGTCTTCTCCATTAGATGTCAGACTCATGTGGTGCTAGAAAACCCAACAACTTGTTAATTGCAGTACCACTATAATCTATGATTTACCTCTTACAAAAAAAAACTTACCAGCGCTTTATTGTGAGCATTTGCATAAAATTATAGCATAATGATTTTGTTGCTCTCTTTGATGAGATTGTTCATCCTCATCTAACCCATACGCCCAAACTCTTCAAGAAATTCAGGATTTTCATGGAAAGATTCAGTTTCAAATCTTCTTTCTTGAATAGTGAATATTTCTTGATGAGCAAAAATATTTCAACATGCTCTCTTAAGATAAGCTTATCAAAGAGGAAATGTGCGAGTGCAATATTGCTTGATGAGCCCACAGTTATCACATATTTAGTGGGTGGATCCATTGTTGTTACAACAATATCAGAGAAAAAACACACTAGCAGAGCTTTCCTAGGAGATGAGTAAGTGAAAGAATAAAATAAATATTTGAAGTGTAGTAAAAAAAAGGGTTTGTGAGATGAATGGTACGAATTTCCTGCAAAAGTGTTATTTATAGGCAAAATTATCTTAAAATCATTCCACGATCCCTAAAAATGGTGCCATGATTTTACAACAATCAATCCAATGTCTCTTTGTAATGTTACTCTCCAACGTCTCTTCCTTCAAATCGTGCCACAACCACTTTAATCATGCCCCAGAATGATTAAAACCGTGCCACGATGGGGAAAAACTATGCCAGGCTGCACCCTTTTTTAACTTGGAAAGATTTTGGCTTCTAATTCTTTTTTCCTCCACTTCCCTTCTTCTATAGAATAAGCAAACATAAAAATGAAAAAAATACAACACATTGAAAACGAACGAAATTTTTTATTTTTACTTGTTGGGTTGCCTCCCATTAAAGCTTCTTTAATGTCACTAGCTTGATTGTTATGGCCATAAGGTTTTGATAATATCAAGGACACTTTTTGCGTCGAAGTCTTACCTTTGACAAAGTTCTACAGCTTATACCTATTAACCCTGGACGTGGGTGCATATCCTAGGTCTGGAATCTCTACAACACCATTTGGAGACACTTTCTTGACTATAAAAGACTTTAGAGTTGTAAATATGGATCTATGTGCTTGTAGGTATATTCATGAAGTGATCTAATATGGTGAAGCATATGGATAGAAAGATACAAGTTAATCAGTAGCCGCTGAAGTTTGATGATGACATGGATTTAAGGCCTATTCTTGACGAAGACATAGTTTTAATGATGACAACTCATGAAGCCGATCAAATGTTGTCGATAGCTCAAGTGGTCAAAGATGTACAAAATGGCTATTCAAGCTATTATGTGGAATCAAGCTAAACATTTCTCACAACATGTATAAAATTTCAACTTTCAAATGATTGTAATGAACTTGGTAATATTTCAAGTCTCATTAAGAAGATTTGAAGCTTTAGAATGTGAAAGAGAGGAAGTGTAAAAGCATACCTGACCGTGTCCGTCTGAGTGATCAGTATATTATAAAGTCACTAGGGAATTTCATAGAGTATTATGGCTAAATCAAACACACACACAATATTGAAAAGACTCATTTTTCAATCAAAATCACTAAAAAATGTTTTTGGATCCTATACAATTTATTTGTGAAGTGTATATTTGATTAGGATACTTTTTTGCAACTATATTATCAATTAGATTATATGCCTAATCAATTAGATTATTTCTAATCGAGTCTAAAATCAATTATGACACTCTCTTAATGATTGGTAATGACTCTATATCTAAAACTTCCAAATTTGACCATATTAATTGATTATTTACACCACCTATCCAATTAGCCTAATTAATTAGGTCATTATTTTGGCCCATGAGTTATTTCAAATTTTACACATAACATTTTCCTATAAATAGAGAGATTATCTATCATCTTTCAACATCTTTAAAATGTGAAAAATATCACTTTTCAATTCTCTTCTCACCTCTCTAAATCATTCTTTTTTTTTTCTCACATATTTTAGCCCCGATGCTTTAAGAGTGTTCTTGAGTCTCAATAAGGATTTTGTTCTAGGTGAGACTATTATTGAAAATTTACCAAGAGTAAATTTTTGTCTTGTGTAAATAATTGTTTCTTAACAAGTTCTCATTTTGGTTGGGAGGTAAACATTGAAAAATATCTTATTTGTATGTTGGGGATTTTTCTAAGTCTCTAATTGGTTCGTGAGCACAACCATCGAAGAAAAGCTCGCTTTTGGGTTTATGAAGATCAACTAGTGAAAAATATTTAGAACTTCTTAAGCTCAACCCAGTTAAAAGCTTTATCAGTTCAAGATAGCCTAGTATAAAATCTCACATGGCTTCTGAGTTCATCTCGGTATAAAAGCTTTATGGGTTTGAGATCATACTAGTATAAATATTGGTTTGTTCTATGAAAAGCCAACTTAAAAACTCCATATTGGTTTGTGGTATGCCTGTATAATAAACCGTTGTTCGGTTCATTGGATAGACAATATAAAACTTTGTCTTGGTTCGAGATCAGATTGTGCAAAATCTTTATTTGGTGTGAACATTAACCATTTCAATCCCTGTATGTTATTTGGTTTTAATTTATCCTAAAATCTTCATTTTCTTGTATAAGGGGGTTCATCGGAATAAATTTCTAGATGATCTCTAGCAATATAGATATTCTCAAGATTAAGTCTTAGGGAGACGAGTAGGTCACTTCATTAGACCGATCCTTTATAAATCCCGTTTGTCATTTCTCTTCCCCTATCTCTTTCATTTTCCACTTAACTTCTTTACTTTGAATTTATACTACATACTTAGTTGAACCCTTCTAGTTTAAAGCATCTTTTCTTAGTACTATCTGTGAATTTCTATTCAAGACTCCCTTGAAATATGATACCCCTCTCACTTTCTCTCAAGCATTCTTCCAAGTGTTTAGAAAGTTACAATATTTAGACATTGATGAAATTGATTACAACTTAAAACAAACTCTATTCCTCTGTATAGGAATGCAAATAGTGAATAAAGTTTAACAACACAAAACTGAAGAAAAAAACACAAAAAAAGACACAATATAACTAAAACATGGTTTTCTTAATTATCAAGGTCTAAGTTTTTACATGGAGATCTCTTCCTTAAATATCAACAAAATCTAGCTGCAAGGCCCATTAGGGCTTGAATCATTTCGTGCGACTGAAGAAAATCCAAAGGTGCGAGGAATTATTCTTCATTAATTTGATTTGCAATTTTTGATTTTATAAATCTTCAACAATCAAATTTTTTCTCTTTAAATATTACAAATTGGTATTTTGGGAAAATTTTCCATTTTTCATAAAGCACATAAATCAATTAAATAAAATGAACAAGAATGGAAATAAATCTTCAACAGATGCAATATTTACTCATCATAGACTGGATTCTGAATGAGGCAGATGTGTGATAATTTGTGGGACATCTTTCTCCATTCGTTACCTCCTTGTTTTGATCTCATAAAGACAATATCTCTCACACAATGTCATGTCACCTTCCTCCACATGTTTCCTCTTAAAATGATGCCAATCATATGTAACAATAATCTCCTTCTTTGTCCAATTTTAGGAAATTAACATGAAAGATGAGTATCATAATGCTAAAAAAAACTTCATGACATGAAATAGATATTATCATAGAGAGGTGGAAATAGGCATAACATGGAGATGCATACTAACAAAAAAGAATTTGATGATCTAGCAAAAAATAACCCAGGAGGGGCATAAAACATATCAGAAAGCCAGAGAAAAAATCGGAACCAACCTAGAGGTTAACACGAGCTATTGTCCATCCTAAAGGGTAACTCAACATATTTCCTAATAACCCACGCATGAGCATAGAACACTGTCAATAGAAATCACCAAAAAGAGCTTCCACAAAAAAACTTCAGTCTTCAGATTCATTAGAAGAGACAGATTCATACTCTTCTTCACTTCCACCAGCTTTATCCTTATCCTCATTGTCGTATTCCTCCAAACAATTCCTACATTATTCCCAATAATTTATCCTTCAGCATGGGAAGTAGACCCCTCAACCACTTTTGAACTCATCATTTTGATTAAGTCATCCATTTGTTTCTTATTATAGTGGGGGTAAGTATCACATCATGAAAACTCTTGGAAACCTGCATTAATTCTAGGAAAGCATAGCCTCTAGGTGTACTAGACATAGAGGGACCTCATGTAGGTTTCCCTCTGCACACAGATCATTAATATCAAAATGTTGAATCTTGGGAAGTCTAATGTATGGAACATGATTATCGATAAATAGACGATAACTAAAATTCAAGGGACTATACTTAACTCTAATAACATCATCGCTACTTATAATATCAAGCATTTGATTGATCAGAACATCAAAAATAAGGGATGGAAAAGATATAGGTAACTATATAGCAAAATAATCTACTTGCTTTAATATTTGTTCAAAAACATACTCACCAAAATTGAAGACTGCCCTAGTACCTATTTGGTATACCAATCTCGCAAGAGAATGGGTGGTACACAATGAGAAAATAAAAAGGCTACGCATGCATGCTATAATGCAACACTTGCATGATGGTGAGATAACATAATATCATGTGCATGATCGGGAGCATCTTGTGCATGACATGTTACTTTATGCACATTTTAGCTGTTTAAAAGGAGAAAAAAGAGACTTTTAAAGCGGTTATGAACTTTGGATGATAGAAAGTAACGGTCAGGAGTTCTAAAGTGCTGATTTAGAATTTTGGAGTAATTCGAGATATTATTAGTCCTTGATTTTCATGTACTCTTAATCCAAACTTATGGTATTTCATTGTTAAACTATGAGTAGATTTCTCTTGATTAGGTCTTAGAAGATTTACTATGTTGGATCATATGATTGTTCGATGTTATTTGAATGTTTTGAATTTATAATTGTTATTCCATTGTTTTTAATCTTAATGCTTTTTGTGTATTGATTAGCGTGCAAAGTGAAAATAGATGAGAAGGGATTATTAACCGTAAGTCTATCGATCGCGCATAGAGAAATCGTTCAACTTAGTAATTAACTAGGATTACTTGTGGATAGAGAATTAACACACGTAGATCGCTTAGTTTTACTTCGATTTTGCCTAAGAAATTAGGGAACTGTAATTTTAATTAGTGATCAGTACACCAAGAAATTCAGTATAATGGTATTGTTAATTCACCATAAAATTATATGTCAATTCGATTCAAATAATGTACAATCATCAAAAGGGGGAAATTAAGGGATTTTGTTGACATCTAATCTCCTTCTCATTATCTGAACTTTTATCAAATTTTATTTGTATTATTATTTTCCACAAAACCAATCTAAAATCCCCCGACTTTACTTTTTAAATCACATGAATTACAAACTCGTTAAAATAGTGCAATCACAAGTGGACACAAGTTTATTTTATTTGTCTAACTTAATTAGTACACTTGTTAAGAAAGTCATCAAGCTTTTGGTGCCGTTTTCGAAAATTGTTGATTATTTCAACAAGGTAATTTTTGTGTTTCGTTTGTTATTTTTTATTTCTAGTTTTAGGTTTAGTTTTAAATTTTCTTTGTTTTTATTTATTTTCTCTTTTATTGTTATTCTAAGGACTTTCTTTAGTTGCTTTGCTTTTTTTAAAAATAGTTTTAGTTTGTTATTTTCTTTATTACTAGTTATTTTTTGTTTTATCTTTATTTTTTATTTTAGTTTGCTTTATTTTCCGTTATATATTTTTTTGCTTGTTAATACTTGAAATTTTAATTTTTTTTCTATTTTTATTTTTATTTTCTGTTTTTATTTTCTTGTTATTTTTTCTTCTATTTTTTAAGTTATTGTTAATTAGTGCAGTGCAACTGAGTTTTTTTGTTTGTTTATGTGAGGTTCATGATAGATTAACAACAACAAAAATAATAAAAGTAACTCAGTTACCGCAGTTAACAAGGAAAGAACAAGTAGAAATAGTCAAGGTCAATCCACGTCAGCTGACCATGGGAGACTATTTTAGAAGAACTAGCGTTGGTAGGATATCTCTCGGGTTCCAACCGGCTAATCCTGTTAATTTTTAACATTAAAATGTTGTTCTTGTAGGGTTGGGAGATAACCAGTTTGATAGAAGTGATGTTAGAGATCCATGGGAGCATCTAATTTATTTTTATGAGACTTATTCTATGTGCAAACCAGATGGAGTAACTGAGAGTCCGATAAAGCTGAAGTTTTTTAGGATTTCTTTAACGAGAAGAGAAAAAGATTGGCTACATTGTTTACCATATGGAACCATTCAAATCTGGACTGAGTTAGAAGACAAGTTTTTAGAAATATTTTTCATTACTTCTTAGTTTTTGGTAAGAAGGCCCGACATCTCCAGTTTTGATTATGGTGATACGAAATCTCTTCTTGACTCCTGGGAAAGATTTAAATTATTACTCAAAAGATATCCTAATTAAAAGATGATTAGTATGGAATAGATGAAATGTTTCACTAAAGGTCTAAAAGCTCAAGTAAGAATGCTTTTGGATGCCTCAATTGGATGTACCATTAAGACTATGAATGAAGACGAGGTGAAAGATTTGATCGAAAGAATGTGCTAGAATGAATATTTTTCAACAAGTGGCAGAGGAGTAAAACTAAAGGGTGTACTTGAAGTAGATTTGAATACACAAATATTATCCTAACTTGATGTTATTTCAAGACAGTTTAGTTATAGCTGATATTGTTTAGGATAATGTTAGTCAGGTTTGAACACTACAATGTGACTTTAGTAGGCAATGGCATATAGAAGAAGCGTATTATGCTGGACATTTTCAAAGAGGTAAATCTTATTCTAATACTTATAATGCATGTAGGAATGATCACTCGAATATCAAGTGGAGTAACAACCAAGGAGCTCCTCAAGCTCCCCAAATTCCTCAAGTACAACAACAAGGGAAACCATCTCAACTTGAAGAGGCTCTAGCTTAATTTATGAAAGCCACTCAAGCAATTTTTAACAAGTTGGAAAGAATCAGGAAGCAATGTTTAAAACTCAAAGGGAAATAACCAAGAATAAATACACCATGAGTAAGAACACTGAAGCATCCATAAAAAATTTGGAAATGTAAATTGGTTAATTATCTCGAAAAATTAAAGAACAAGCTAGTTGAAGTGGCGAATCTATTGGAAACACGATCAACAACCCGGAGGAAAAAAAGTTGCAAAGCCATTAAGTTGAAAAAATAGAGTGGTTCCTTCAAACCAAAAGGTTAATAATAAGAAAATGGAGTCAAGTGAGAGTGAGAAAAAAAGTGGAAAAAAATGGAGGAAGTTGAAAAGGAGGTTGAGAAAAATTAGAGGAAGAAAAAAGTTAGGAAACTTGTGAAGAGGAAGTTATAGGGGACACCCTTGACAAACTCATAGATAGAAACTCACATTTAAGGATAACAGAGAAGTAAATTCTGAATGAAATCATAGCTACCTAACTACATCAAACCATCTTACCCAATCTTGAAAAAGAAACCAAAGAAATAAATGAAAGTGGGTTAATGCAAAAAGTTTATAGAGATGTTGACAAAAATACAAATTAACATTCCATTATCTGAAGTTCTTTAACAAATGCCAGTTTATGCTAAATTCATGAAGGAGATGTTATTGGGAAAGTGTAAATTGAAGTATGATGAGAATATCACTTTGGAGGAATAGTGTAGTGCAATAACTCAACGAGAGCTTCCACCCAAACTCATTAATCAAAGTAGAGTTATTATTCCATGTTCTATTGGTTGATTAACCATTGGTCATGCTTTATGTGATTTAGGAGCTAGCATTTATCTTATGTATCTTTCCATGATGATAAAGTTAAATTTTAGTAAACAAAATCAAACTCGGATGAATTTGACATTAGATAATTGTTTTGTCACCTATCCATATGGAGTTCTTGAAGATGTACTAGTTAGAGTCATTTATTTGTTGTTTCTAGCTGGTTTCTTTATTATTGATATGCCCAAAGACTCTGAAACACCATTAATATTAGGTGGATCATTCTTAGAAACAGGTTAAGCTCTAATTAATATGGAATTGAGATATTTAATTTTGAGATTCAACAAATAACAGGTTGTGTTTGTTGTGTTTGAAGCAATGAAACATAAAGAGAGAACCTTCAATTCTATAAAGTTGATGTAGTCGAGGAATGTCATCAAGTGAGTTACTTTCTTTTATGATTGAGGAAGGACGAGATAAATAAGTCAAGGAGTACATACATGTCATATCAAAAAGTGAGACCTGAGTAATCCGAAACCAAGTGTCTTAGTGGCAACAAAAGCTCAAATGTTTAAGATCCTTGAAATGAAAGTGAATCCTCCACCATTTTCTCTCTTGATAAAACAACTGAAACCACCTGATCGAGTTTGAAATCCTTTATCTAGCTTGAAAAAATATAAACCTAGAAGATTAGTGATAAAGAATAGGGGAACATGTGGTTGGAATAAATGTGATCTAAAGGGGAGAAATTCGACTAATTGCATACACGAGACCAATTTTAATTTCAAACCAATTAGAAACAATGATACATGCTTGAAGAAAGAACACAATTAGAGAATAAGATTATCAAGCTAAGGACCTTAAATAAGCACGGTGTGGGTGACAACCCAAAGATTTGTGTTATTTAGCTTTATTTTTTTTTGTCATTTTTTATACTTTTTATTTTTGTAAATTGTCTGTTAGTTAATCAATGAATGAATTTGTTCGGTGTTTTCTTACAATGCCTTACCAATGACAAGAAAAATAAGACATGCAAAAGAAAAATCATATGAAAAGAAACTAAAGTATGGACCAATGTTTCAGAAACTGATTGAAAGTTTAAGAAGAATAGAATATCCAACTGACATGTGCTCAATCTCTAGATACCTAACTAGTAAGGCTTGAGCCAAAAATTCAATTATTTACTTTTCCTTTTTATGAGAATATCCATATAATTGTTATTTTTTATAATTTTCTTTATTTCTACTTAGACGATAGTTTTGATGAATTACAAACTATGTGACTTGTTTGTGGAAACTCTGAGTCTTTTTCGAGCCAACCAGTATGAAATGTTTATATCCCTTGTTTAAGCACTTTGAGCATGAGTAATTTCTTTTGGTGACATAGCCTGTTATATAACCATTTGAATTGAAATATTTAACCTTTCCACCCTCCACAACTACAAGTAGCATATCTCACCTTAGACGCGAAATTGATTTTACCTCGACTACACGACCGAGGTAATGAAGAGAGACATGAAAACTAGCCACTTTCCCCTCGGTTATTTAAAAACTGAGGTTATAATGGAAAAGGTAATTAGTTTGATCCCTAGAAACAACATATTTTTATTTTCAAAACTATGAAGCACGCGCCACACTACCTCTCGGTTTTATTAAAAATCTAAGGAAGCAAGTTATATTGGTACAAAATAAAAATCTAAGGAAGCAAGTTATATTACGTCGGTTTTAGTTAATAACCGCGGGGTTAAATCTTATCTATTTCCATATATAATTTGTTTTAAAGCTCATTTTGATCGGCATGTATCATTTTTTACATAGAAACAAAATATTGACAGAACTAGGATCAAATCATTTTTAATGCACAAATTAATATTCTTCTAATCAACACATAATACAAGATTTACATTGTTTTCAAAATCAAATGTACAAATTTACATTATTCTCATCAATACGATATACAAGATTTACATTGTGTTCAAAATCAAATGTACAAGTTTACATTATTCTCACCAACACGAAATATAAAACTTACATATTTTCACAACCAAGAAAACTATTGTTGTTCTGGTTCATAACAAGATCAGAAGACATCGGCTAAATGTGATTGGATGTCATTTATATATTCTTGTGAATATGGTGATCTGTTACTAAACTCCTATAATTAGAACAAAATTTGAATTATGATAAGATAACAACAACACCATTAACTTAAGAATTATACATAAATTACATGTATATGGATTAAGCTAATACCTTATGCCTAGTCCATCCATTTGTAATGTCTATGGAAACAATATAAAACTTTTGTCTCATAACATAGTATCCACAAGAATGGTTGTAGGGTTATTTTCGCCACTATAAATAATTTTCATATATTTATATCATTAATACACATAAATACAAATGTCAAAAAGCACAAGTGAAATTCTGGTATCAGATATAAGATGTCGAAGGTAATGTCACGACACTGATATCTGGTTATAAACAATGGATAAACAGAAACAGAATGGTAAAGTAAATAACACAAGCAATTGTTAACCTAGTTCGGTGCAACTCACCTACGTTTGGGGGCTACCAAGCCAGGAAGGAAATCCACTAAAATAGAATTAGTTCAAAGACTATCCGTACACTTCACCAAGTTACAGTCTTTCTCACCTAATCTCTACCCGTGCAATTTCTACCTAAGCACTCTTAGATATGAGAACCCACTCACTTCCCTTACAATCACACACCCGTGATTTTAAACAACAATCCCTTGTGAAAAGAAAATACTTTTCAATTACAATATTCTTGATTTTACTTCACAGTTTCAATCAAGAAGACACACTCTTGATCTTGCTTCAAAGCTTTGATCAAGAAGACAAATCAGTCCAATTCAATCATCTATGGATGACTTGAATGACCTACAGACACAAACCCTAGCTCTCTCTCTAAATTTCGCTCAGTATTGGTTGTGTGTACAAACAGGTTTTCTGAGTCCCTTTTTATAGAAACATTGGACAGCTTGAAAACCCTAGATATATTTTCTAATCAAATCTTTTCATATCAGCTGTAAAGATCTCCTTGGAAAATAAACAAATCTGGTTGATATCCCTGATAGAATGCGCCAGCTAGCCATATCTTCAATCAACCAATGATTGCCACCAATTGTGCAATCACAAAACACCAGACATTCATACTGAATGTTCTGTGTACAGGATGTCATGACATCGGGTCTGACATCTGGAAAAATCCTGCATAATCCAGTTTCCTTTTATAGCAGGTACAACCATATCAGTTACCATGACAATGAGTATGTCAACTGAAACAATCCTGCAGCATATGTCTTCCAATTTAGCTCCAGCAGGTACATCCAATATCAGAAGCCTTAGCATTGTAAGTGGCATTCTGAAACAATCCTGCTTGCATATGTTCTTCAACTCCAGCAGGTACATAGGATATCTCATGTTAAGACATCACACAAGACATCTTGCGAACACTCTTTGTTTTACCAAAATTGCTGCCAACACTTAGAATCAACAAACTTCCGCTTTCGCAAATTTTTGCTAAAACATATATATGTCCTTTTTGTTCACAAGGCAAACTATTAGCAGTTAAACCACATAACAGTAGTTTAATCAGCAGCAGAAGCAAAAAACAATTACTAGCTATGGCTACTAGTAATACACACATGCACAAGGGTACTTCTCCTCCCCCTAAATCTGTGCAACAATCAACATAATTACTAGTTATGGATGCAACTAGTAAGACACACAAATGCACAATGCACCAGGGTACTTCTTCTCCCCCCAAATCTGTGCATTCATAAAAAACAGCTACTGAAAACTCCAGCACCTGTACCAGCCAGAATGTCATACTGACATCTGCTATAACATCAGCACCTGTGCACCATCTGCTACAACATCAGCACCTGGGCACCATATCAATAATAGTTGTCCTTCTGATCAGCCACATCCAACTTCCATATCAAGCACTTCTCCCCCTTTTTAGTCAAAATTGACCAAACGTGACCAATCAGACAAAATAAATGTCTATTAGTCTAGCAGAGAACGTTTAAAACAGATGTTATAACATGAAGCATGTTAAAACAAAAATTCAAGAAGTACACAACATCATTATACACAGCAGACAACTGAGATAATGAACAAATCCAAGGAACTCACTAAGAGCCCTAAATATTACATAACAGGCATCAAGAGGACTGCCACAAAATACAAAAAATAGAAAGAACATCAGCTTTCCGAACAGCAGCAACTTCCACCATCCCTTCCAGGACCCCTCCAAGTTTTCAATACATCCAGGGACAGTTAATCAGAAGAAGAAGAAGAATCACCTTCACCTTCATCTTCATCTTCAGCTACACCTTCAGAACTTTCTGAGTTTTCAGAACTGGACTGGGATCTTGTATTTGAGTTCTTTCCATCTTCCTCTAACTCCTCCTTTTCGAGGCTACAGATAATAGCTTTCAAAGTTTCTTTTCTTGCCTTGGCCACCCTCATACCTTCCTCCAATTCCTTGCAGGTAACTTTCAATTGCTTAATTAGGCTCCCTTGAGGTGCAGGTTCCCTTCTGGAAGATGTCATGATATCATTGACATGACTACCCTCAAAAAGCTTATAGTGAATTGATAGAGGGGTCTTTCTCCGGCTGGGAATATCACTTGTACTCAGGATTCCTGGTTGTTGACTCAGGATGATGCCACAAATGATAGATGGGAACGCAATGGGCAACTTTACAGCATTGGTGGAGGCATGTTTGATGGTTTGATCAAACACAAACTTCCCAAAATTGTAGTTGATCTTAGTTCCAATTGCATGAATGATCCTCCCAAGAGCAATGGAGACGGTAGAAATGTGATTAGTAGGTACCCAATTTGCAGAACCAATCTTATGCAAGATGGCATACTTGACAGTTAGTCTACTAGCTGAAAGGTGTTTTCTACTGGGCCATTCCTTAACTTGGCCAACTGTAATCATCCTACAAATCTCATTATCTGTGGCCTCTAGATCCACCCCTCCATCAGTTCCTCTCCCCAGGAACTTGTTGATGATGGTTGGTGAAAGTTTCACACACTTGCCCCTAACAATCACTTTGCAGATCTCCCTGCTGCTTTTTCCATAACTCTCATCAGGAATGTTTACAATGAATTCTTTGACTAGCCCTTCATAGCATTGAGGCAGAGCAGTCACAGTTTTCATAAGACTAGCTACCTTGATTAACTCCGTTACTTCCTTCACTTCAACAGTCTCTTTCCCCAATTCTCTTTCAACTGCTACCCTTCTTTGAGTGACAAACCTCCATTTTTCTAGGTGCTCAGCAGCTACTTTGTTGGAAGACTTCTTTACAGCCTTTCTTTTGTCAGAGGAGATGTCTGGAACATCGCCTTCAACATCCTCATTAGATTCAGAACTTTCATTGTCTTCCTTCTTCTTGACCTCTACTTTACTCCAAGATTTGGAGGGACCTATACCAGCAACCCTTTTCTCTTTCCTACCTGTCCTTATCTCAGCCATACTCTTCCTCTTTCTCAGTCTATTAGCTACACTTGTTTTCACAAGACTGACCAACGTGTCATCTTCTTCCTCAGACCCTTCTTCCTCAATGTCCTGAGCAGTATCAGGGGACATACTAGGTAAGTTTTTTCCAAGAGAACACAAACCCTCAGCAGCTACTTCCTTTTCTATTTTAGATGAGTTATCATCTTTCTCAGCTTGGCTTTCTTCCTCAGGTGAGGGTTCCCTTCTGGACAGAGGGGTAAAAGTGTCTTTAACTCCATGCTCTTCGTTCAGTATGCTAGTAACTAGGTTTCTTATGATACGATCAGTAGAGTGCATGTCCTCTTTATCAGGTGATTTTTCAGGAGTGTTACCTTGCTTAGCTTTAGCCATGGAAGGTGAGCTTGGAACGTTACCTGGTATCATACGCAGAGGAGTTACTTCCATCAAATCTTCATCTAAAAATTCCATGGAGGAAGTTCTAGTATGAAAGGATTTTGAGCTAGATGTTGACGGATGTTGAGACATGTTGTTGAACTTTTGAGAAAACTTTCTTTTGCCCTAGCAGAGGTTCTTTGAGGAGTTTGATTGTGTTCAGGCAGAGTGTGCTATTTCCAATACTAAGAGATGGTTCATTAGTAATGTGGCTTTTTCTTTTTATTGGGCAGCCAATATTCTTATTGCCTTTTCCACTCTTCATTAATTGCCATATTTTCTCAAGAAACCAAGCCCCTAATTTTCCCTTTTCATTATACAAATCCTTTGCAGTCATGTTGTCATAATACAATGTCATATCATCGAATGTGACATTGTAGATAATGCTCAGTAGTTTCATCCACCCTGGTTGAGCATTGTTGTCTTCAACTGACATAGTTCCTTGTGTCTCAGTTCCAGCAAGGCTCTCACTACCTTCAAACTTTATACCACCAGTCATATGTTCAGGTGTTTGGGCCATCATGACCTTTTCTTCCTTGAGGTTAGGTAACCTTATCTGACACTTTTCCTTTCCCTTGAAGATTCTTCTTGCAGCTGTGCTTATCTTAGATGGATTATCCATTTGAGAGCTCCATATGTAGCAGTTGTTGTTGGTCCTGATTCCTTTCATAGTTACTTCACTGTCTTTGTTCACAATCAGACATTCAGCTTTATTGAAGATGATACTCAAACCTTGATCCCCTAGCTGACTGATGCTTATTAGTTTTGAAGTCAGGCCCTTGACCAGAAGAATATTGTCAAGTTTAGGAGCTCCAGGGCACTCAAGCTTGCATATCCCCTTTATTTCACCTTTAGCTCCATCACCAAAGGTTACATAGCTTAAGTAATGAGGGTGAAGGTCAGAAATCAAGTCTGAGTTCCCAATCATGTGTCTAGAGCATCCACTATCAAAATACCATTCTTCTTTGAGAGCCATTAGACTTGTGACACTAGTCTTAGGAACCCATTGCTTCTTGTTGATAGACCTGTGATGTTTGGGTCTAGGTTGATAGTGGATCTGTTGATGACCATGGCTAGGATAACCATACAGCTTATAACAGGAAGACTTAGAGTGTCCAGCTTTCCCACAGTAATGACATCTCCATCTTTGGTGCTTGCCATACTGCTGTTTTCTCTTCTGCTGTTGCTGATGAAGGGGGGTAGGGTAACCATACAGCTTATAGCAGAAGGCCCTTGAGTGTCCAAATTTCCCACAGTAATGACATCTCCATCTTAGGTGTTTGTATTTTTGCTGTTCTTTCTTCTGATGGTGTGACATATGATGTGACATCTTGGAACTGCTCTTACTATTGCTGCATTTAGGTTTAGCTTGAGGTTTGCAGCCAGTGTAGCTACTTTCAGCCTTAGTTTTATGGAACCCTAATCCTGATTTGACTCCTGTACTTTGTCCAGTTTGAAGAATCTTGTCTAAGGAGTCAGATCCATTGTTCAGCATCCTTACATACTTGGTTGTTTCTTCTAGTTTTGAGTTTAAGAGCACAACTTCAGTCTTTAGCTTGAGGATAGTTTCCACGTGTTCTGATTTTTCTTTCTCCAGTTGGACTATCTTCTGGCTCTCAACTTGTTGATCTTCATCTAGCTTGACCTTTAGAGTCACAGCTTCTGTTTTCAATTTGGAGATGGTTTCCAAGAATTCTACCTTCTCATTCTCAAGTTGAGTTATGTCTTTTTCTTGATTTAAAGACTGCTTGTTCACTTCAACACTTTTCTGACACAACTCTCTGTAGGTAGAGGCCAATTCCTCAAAGGTTACTTCATCATCACTTGACTCTTCATCAGATTCCCATCTTCCTGTCAAAGCAGTCACAAGATTTGCAGCCTCTTCAGTATCACTCTCATCAGACCATGTGGCAGCAAGACTCATCTTCTGTTTCTTAAGGTAGGTCCCATATTCAGACCTGATGTGTCCATACCCATCACATTCATAGCACTGAACCTCTTTTCCTTCTTTGGGTTTCTCATCTGCTCTTGCTTTTCTTCCAGCATTGTTGGATTTACTGATATCAGACGCGATGTTCTTGACCTTTGCCTTGGATCTGACATCCATTTTCCTTAACAATCTGTTAAACTGTCTCCCCAGCATAGCAACTTCATTTGCCCATTCTTTATCCACATCTTGACTGTTTTCCTCTTCTGTGTTGGAAACAAAGGCAATGCTTTTGGTTTTCTTTTCAGTACCCTCAATCAATCCCATCTCAAAGGTTTGGAGGGAGCCAATTAACTCATCTACCCTCATGTTGGAGATGTCTTGAGAATCTTCTATGGCAGTCACCTTCATTGCAAATCTCTTAGGGAGTGACCTAAGTATTTTTCTCACCAACTTTTCATCAATCATCTTCTCTCCCAGGGCTCCTGAGGCATTAGCTATCTCAAGGATACTCATGTGGAATTCATGAATGTTTTCATCTTCTTTCATCCTTAAGTTTTCAAACTTGGAGGTGAGCAGCTGAAGTCTAGACATCTTTACCCTAGAGGTGCCTTCATGAGTGGTCTTGAGAATGTCCCAAGCATCTTTGGCCACTTCATAGTTATTTACCAGCCTGAAAATATTCTTGTCTACACCATTGAATATTGCACTCAAGGCTTTAGAGTTTCCAAGAGCAAGATCATCTTCCTCCTTGGACCATTGTTCTTCAGGATTCTTTTCAGTAGTGGCTTCTCCTTCTTTAGTGACTACAGGGTGCACCCATCATGTCAAGACAGCTTTCCAAGCCTTGTTATCAAGGGATTTTAAAAATGCTACCATTCTAGGTTTCCAATAGTCATAGTTAGAACCATCCAGGATTGGTGGCCTATGAACAGATCCTCCATCTCTTTCCATTGTACCAGAAAGTATTGCCCCTAGATCTCACCCAGAACCAGAGCAGGATGCCTGCTCTGATACCAATTGAAATTCTGGTATCAGATATAAGATGTCGAAGGTAATGTCACGACACTGATATCTGGTTATAAACAATGGATAAACAGAAACAGAATGGTAAAGCAAATAACACAAGCAATTGTTAACCCAGTTCGGTGCAACTCACCTACGTCTGGGGGCTACCAAGCCAGGAAGGAAATCCACTAAAATAGAATTAGTTCAAAGACTATCCGTACACTTCACCAAGTTACAGTCTTTCTCACCTAATCTCTACCCGTGCAATTTCTACCTAAGCACTCTTAGATATGAGAACCCACTCACTTCCCTTACAATCACACACCCGTGATTTTAAACAACAATCCCTTGTGAAAAGAAAATATTTTTCAATTACAATATTCTTGATTTTACTTCACAGTTTCAATCAAGAAGACACACTCTTGATCTTGCTTCAAAGCTTTGATCAAGAAGACAAATCAGTCCAATTCAATCATCTATGGAAGACTTGAATGACCTACAGACACAAACCCTAGCTCTCTCTCTAAATTTCGCTCAGTATTGGTTGTGTGAACAAACAGGTTTTCTGAGTCCCTTTTTATAGAAACATTGGACAACTTGAAAACCCTAGATATATTTTCCAATCAAATCTTTTCATATCAGCTGTAAAGATCTCCGTGGAAAATAAACAAATCTGGTTGATATCCCTGATAGAATGCGCCAGCTAGCCATATCTTCAACCAACCAATGATTGCCACCAATTGTGCAATCACAAAACACCAGACATTCATACTGAATGTTCTGTGTACAGGATGTCATGACATCGGGTCTGACATCTGGAAAAATCCTGCATAATCCAGTTTCCTTTTATAGCAGGTACAACCATATCAGTTACCATGACAATGAGTATGTCAACTGAAACAATCCTGCAGCATATGTCTTCCAATTTAGCTCCAGCAGGTACATCCAATATCAGAAGCCTTAGCATTGTAAGTGGCATTCTAAAATAATCCTGCTTGCATATGTTCTTCAACTCTAACAGGTACATAGGATATCTCATGTTAAGACATCACACAAGACATCTTGTGAACACTCTTTGTTTTACCAAAATTGCTGCCAACACTTAGAATTAACAACAAGTAATATACTTACTTTTGGGTAATAGAACCTTGGCTTTTTACCAAGCACATTATGTTTGATTGCATTGTATCTCTCCACCTCTCTACACTTGTCGGTTAAAATTAAACACAAATTAAAACTATTCAAAACTAAAGGTAACATTTGAGTATTAAAAATAATATCACTTACCCACTCAAAGCGTTAATCATAAATTCTTCAAGTTCCTTGTGCAACGAGCAAAAAACAACTACAATATTTTGCTTCGGACATATAATAATTAGTTGTCAATGACTATTACATAAACATTCAAAATAGTTAATAATATGTATAAAATTTATTTATAAATGAAAACCCAAATTAATATATACTTGCGAGTGGAAAAACGAGGCCAAATAATATTTTTTGTTCTCGTTCGACAACTTGTTTTGTATGTAAAGCGTGTTGTTGTTTGCTACCACAGCACCATAAAGGCTAATGTGCCCTAGATCTAACAAACCATACTTTCTTAAATTATTTTTTAATACACATCTCATGTAAGAACCTGCAAGATTCAAATCTTTATGTTAAACTACGAGAGCGTATGAATATAAATAGAAATCAACGTAAAAATTATATTGACGAGCACAACAATTGTAATATAATATTGTCTAGCCATTCAACCCCCTTCAAAAAATCCATAACATAAGTCCTATGAAGTATGAAAAACTAATTTGGATCATGACTTTATTTAATATCCTGGCAGATGTCTGGAATATTGTCTAATGTCATTGAAAGTCTCTCAATGTTATCTAGTTGTGGTGGCTTGGTTTTAATATTGTCCTGGTTGGCAGAACAACTCTCTTTCGTGCTTGTACCACTCACCTCTTTATCATGAGTGCACAACTGAGCATTTGAAATTGATTGGTTTAGTAAACCCAATGAATTTAATTTCTACATCGTAAAAACAACATAAATACAATACAAAAATTAAAATAAGCAAACAATAAAAACAACATAAATACAAAACAAATTTTTTAACTTATACTTATACATCAAACACATCATATGTATACTTCTCAGACATCCTCTAAAGCTCTTCCTCCTTTGACTTCTTTCGCTTCTCCTCTACCAACCTCTCTCGCTCCTCTTGCTCCTTTTGGGCAGTCTCTCGCACTTTCTGCAACAAACTCTCCATCTCCTCCTGAATCCACTTCTCTCTTACCTCCCCCACCTGTACATCAACTATCTCTTCAATCTCTCTTCTATAGTTTACTTTTCTACATGATTTATATGGTCCAAAATATAACTTGAATCCAACGTCTCTTCCAAGACCACGAACATGCCCAGGATGCTCGTCGCTTCCAATCTCTTCTACCAAGATGCCATAATGATCTTATGGAACAAGGAGGCTGACTTTTGATTGTTCAACCAATACATCCTACAACACATATAAAATTTCATATTTACCAAATTGATTTAACAAAAATAAATAATTTTGAAAAAAGTGTCTACTTAAAATCTTTTCGGCCACTTCGTGTGTAGCCTCTGACGTGAAATAGCTGCCTTTTCTGTGACATGTCCTCTTCCATTTCTCATTTTGTGATGATGGAGATGGAGTGCGATCAAGGCTTATATCTCTCATCTCCAATCCCCTTTCTTGTATTTTTTTCCTCAATCATCTTTTTTTCAAGTTTTCCAGATCCTTCACGAGTGGTGCGAGGCTTTACCAATTCCTCCCAAACGACCAGATCAATAAATGAGTACATCAAGTATGGAGGATTATATTCAGAGTCATCTTCATCTCTTGGGTTATTAATATAATCATGGGTGAGCTATGTCTTAAATCCCCTCCAACTCTCACCATCATATGTAAGCAATTTCTTTTTCACCATACTATCATCTAAACTAGCATAAAACACCTCATATGTTTACGTAATACAATTGGTATTAGTATTAAACAAATATATATATATATATATATATATATATATATATATATATATATATATATATATATATATATATATATATATATATATATATATATATATGATCATGTATACTTGTAAAACAAATCATAAAATTCAAAATAAATACTGTAATATCGGTCCATATGGTATTTTACAAATCATCTTCAATATCGTACCAACTATCCATCAAAATACTCACTTTATTTCTACCTTGTAACACAATGTAACCCATAAAGTACTCAACATTTTCACTATAAGCCCTGTCAATTGCAACATCAATTGCAACTGGGTAGTGAATACCCTTTTCGTATGCTTTTTTCACCTTGGTATACATCGTGGCACCTCTAGTTTTTCTTTTTCATTTTGTATTAACATGGGTTGCAGTAGATGTTGTATGGGAGGTGCTTATCGAATCGGCCATGACTATCTAAATAAAGAAACATACTGACTAACATCATTAAATGATAAATAACATGTAGAAACATACAAACTAACACCATTTCACTAACCAAAATGGAAAAACATAATTGAAAAACAAAATGGAGAAACGTGAAACTAAAGCCATTTCAGTGATACTAAATCCTTTTCAGTGATACTAAAGTCATTTCAGTGAAGCAAATACAACTGAAAAACAACTCGTAGAACATGAAAGATATTTTAGTGATATAAACCTACTGTTGGAAGAAGAACAAATGCGACAAAGAAGAAAAAATGTACCTCAAAAGTGACAACTTTTGATGTTAGAGTGTTGATGAATGCCAGCTTTTGGAAGAGGTTTTGTGAGAGTTACGATGGAAATCACCTAGATTTTTGCAAAGAAAATGACGACATGAAGTTAAAGCGTTGATATGTAATGAAAAGTTAGAGTCTAGTTATCTGGAGTATTTCACGCAAAAGAGAAATCGCGTCGGTTTTCCAGAAACAAATTGACGTGTATGTTTTAATTAAAAATATAAAATATAAAAAGGCACCATCACGCCATATTCTGGGATACATTTAAAATATCTATCACGTCGGTTTTTTTGGAAAAACCGAAGGATTTGATTATATATAATAAAAAAATTCAAAAGGGCTTTTGAAAATATTAATGCAAAATATATTACCTCTCAGTTAGATTATGTAACCGATGTTAATATTGATAAAAAATGAAAAAAAAAATTAACAAAGAAAAAAGGGAAGCTGGAAAGGTGCCAACTAAGAAAAAGATTAAACATAAAATAACATAAAATGCAGTAACTGAGATTCGAAGCGAGCTCGCTTATAACTATATTCACTCACTTTTAAAAAAATAGAGGGAATAGGTTGCATATATATTTTTAATAGAACATGGTGCTCCCAGTATATATACCCTCGGTTTTTAAATGTTCGAGGTGAAAATTTCTTCGTGAAATGTCTCATTTGTTGTATTGCTCTTTGGAGTTAGGTAGAAAGTTTAGCTTTCTTTTCCTATTCAAAAAGAATAAGTTTGGGGTTGTTCTTATAAGTTAGCATTGTTTAAGTTTGGGGTTAAGGTACTAGAAAAAGAAAATGGTTTAAATAAAGAAAATAAGTAGTTAAAATGACTTCTTCAAAGAAATGTGAAAAATGTATGAATAGGACCAACAATGTACATTTTTTAGTACCGATTAACCAGGCAAATGATTATTATGAAAGGAACAATGTAAGTGACATAAAACTAGGTACCTAACTCTAAACGTTTAAGCCCACTCTCCTAAAATATCCTACCCAAACATAAGCCTCATTACAACCTTGAAAAGATGTTAAAACTGTGTGATTCAATATGACTTTGATTGACTTTATTAGAAATTTTGTAAACTTATGGTAAAATACTTTTGTATGTTGATTGTGTGATTACCCTATCAATTCAAGTGAAAATATGAGATGAGAGACAAGTTGAGTACACAGCTAAGTTGGAGGAAACTCTCTGGATTGATCTAAATTAAGGTAAGGAATGGAAGTCCTAACTCTCTTATAATTAGTGTCTGTCGTTGGTTGGGTATGAGAAAAAAAATTGAGGAAATTCACAGGTGTGAATGAGTTCCTTGAGGACAAGAAACATAATAAGTTTGGGGTTGTGATGACACTATTATTACATAATTTTTAAAAGGATTTGTTATCAATTTTTTTGAGGTAATCAATAGGATATTGGAAAAGAAATGGCCAATATTTGGTCAAGCAAAGAATAAAGGAACATAGATGAAAAAGTACAAATATTGTAATAAAAAATGGCCAACTTCCATCTCTTTCATAGACTTCTTATTTATAATCTGGTAAGGCAGATTGACATAGTATGAGAGCTTGAGATATGGTTCATTTATGATTTTCTTCTTGGTTCTCCTCAAGGGGGCCTTTCTATCAATGAGTTTTTTTAGTGAATCCCCCTCCACAGGTTCTTCACTCGCTTTCTTACTTTTCTCTCCCTTCACTACTACAGAAATCATCTAAAATAGCTCATATTTAATAGCGCTTGTTTATAAAATGCTATTAAATGTATTAGCCAAAGGCCTATAATAGCGCTTTTGTCATGGGAACTATTATAAGTTGTAATAAATATAAAATTACATGAACATGTAATAGCGCTTTATCAGAAAAGCTATTATATCTTGGCAAAATAATAAATAAATAAATTAGGTTAGGCCTATGATAGCCCTTTATTACAAGTGTTGTCTTAGATAAAGATAAATAAAAACCAAAAAAACTATTTTTTGGCAGGTGCGCGGCCCGGCGAGCCATGACATGTTTTGCCACCCCTAATTTCAAAGAAAAAAGCAATTGAATAAATCACTTATTGCTTCGTCAAAATATGTCGTGCGTTGTTCATCTTATTTTCATGAATCTGTTTTGGCTGCGACATTTCAGTCCAATCTAAGGACAAATTTCAATTTCTTCTCTCAAATCAAAATTCACGCCTCCCACCCAGACCTTAATTTGTTGTGTTTCTTTTCCTTCAAATCCTAAAAAGCATGAATTTGCTGTGTCATCTCCTTCAAAACCTAACACACCATTGATTTGTTGTGTAACCTCCTTCAAACCCTAAAAATCATCGATTTTATGTGTCATCTCCTTCATCCCATTACTAGTTTTTCAAGTATTAACTTGTGTTAGATTGTTGGAGTAAATAATTTCTTATAGAAAACCTAATATGCTCAAAACTAATTTCTGAGTCTTTTAATTGTAGGTTGTTATGTTTCATTTGCAACAACTTGCACCACGCTCAATGTTGGGTAGGATTATCGAGTTCTTTTTGTAGAGCATATTGAAATCTGAACAACTTGAGCTTTGTCGCAACGAGACGACTCTAAAGATAAGTTATGATTACACCTCACCTAAACGAGAAACGTTATTGTATTATTTGTACCTTTTTTTTGAAAATCGTGCTTGCTGTCAATTTTAAATATAACTTTGTATCTTTTTTATTTTAAGAATTTATTTTTCTTTATAACCCTAGTGTTAGTAGAGGGACAATGATATATAATCTTATTTTCGACTGGTGTTTTCATTTAAATTTGAAGTCTCTGTGAATTTATTTATTTTGGTTTTTGTATTATTTAGCTGCTCTATAATAAGCACTAATTTACTTATTTGTTGCTAATTTTGATAATCACAATTCATTAGTATTCACTCAACACCAAGCAATACAAAATTTATGCACAAAGATTTTGATTTGGTAAAAAAAGTCAGATTTCTAAGCACAAGATTGTCACTACAAGAGTCAATATTTACAAGAACCACATGCAGACCATTTAGGTAAGTTCTTTCTGTCTTCTACTCTTAATGGGTATGGCTAATTTTCATTTTGGGGAAAACCTTCCATATATCATAATAATTTTTCCAAGTGATGAGTTATCCACTCTTTTGAATTATTAGCCATTCCATTCCTCTTGAATCAAGTATTGTGTCAAACTCATTTGAAGAAGCTAACTCTTGATTGTGATTTGATTACTGAAAAAGTTGTGTTCCTTTTGAAAATGTGAAGTTATGTAGGAACTGTACGCTCTTTGTCACTAAAACTTGTACAACAACTTCACGAGTTTAACACCTAGATTCACAAACTTGTACAACAACTGCAAGAGTTTAACACCTAGAGTCACAAAGTTTAATCCGTTGACAACGTAAACAAAAAGTTCACATAGTTACTGGACATATTGTTAAGTAACCTTTAAAGAATCAAGTATTATTGTTGTACTCACATTATTTTAATCGATTGTCATGGTCTTAATAGGAAACACCATTAAATGAAAGGCTTGTAATAGCGTAGTCAAGCGTTATCTTAGGTAGCATACCTTTAATAGAAGGAGCTTTAATAGCTCTTTTAGGCGTTATTAAATCCTAAATAAATCTTTATTAAAAGTTTTTTCTGGTGCAAAGCTTTGATTCATTTTTTTTCAACCAATCCCTCAACTACTACATCTCTTTCTTTTTATACTCATTCCATATTTTCCTTTTCTCCTCATTTTGACTCACTTTATCTCTTCCCCCATTTGTGTTAGGAATTAAAGGTATAACCCTATTTGTCAACTCTATAGCCTTACAACTCTCAGTTTTAGGATTGTTCCAAGACATTTCAATTGAAACCTCCACGTGTTTGTGATGCCAATTGTCTTAATAACTGACCAATTTGTGTTTCAAAATTTTTAATGGATGCTTCATGATTCTTGATCATAGTCTAAAATTTTCTTCTAGTCCATCTTCATAAACTAGGCCCATAGTTTCTTCTAAGGGAGAAGGTTATTTGGGTTGCTACATTTGAGGAGTTTGAGGAACTCATTGGACTGGGTTCAAACTTTTGTTGTTTTTCCATTTGAAAAAAGGGTGATCCTTCCAACTTGGACTATAGTGTTAGAGTAAGATTTACCTCTTGGAAAATTATTTTTATATTAATCTTCTTTTGCGAATCCATCTGGTACGTAGTATGCATTAGCGTGGTCCTGCCCACAAAACATACACAAAAATGCTTGAACTTGAATCACATTTTCTGGAATAATTGTAGCTCCATCTAACTGTTTAGTAAGAACCTCCAATTGAGCTAACAAAGTTGTGTGGGTATCCAATTCTAGAACACCTGTTTTTCTTTTCTTCAGTGTTCAAGGTTCTTTCACCTTTTTTTCTTTTCTTCAGTGTTCACGGTTCTTCCATGTTATCCATGTTGTGATTTTTGCACCTTCTGAGTAAAAATTTGAATCTTTCTCATGCATCATAAAGTGATTTTGAATCACCTTGTGAAAAATTTGAAATTTCATCCCTTATCTCAACAAACTACGCATTAGTGAAAATATTTCTTAGAATTTATCTTCCAACTCAACCCATATTTGAATGGTCCCACTAGGTACCTAGTGTAGCCAATTTTTTTCTCTTCTTGTTAATAAAAACCTGAAAAGTATCGACCTTATTTGGCATTAAAATTCCCATAGCTTGCACATAGAGAGTGCACTGAATTGCATTGTTGTAGAACTGGTTATTTCTCAAACCTGAAAGAACATTATTCTTATTATCAAAAGCAAAGTGGTTCATCGGTTGGAACCCCAGACAAATCTGTCTTGCATCAGTCCTCCAACAATAGTCAACCATGATCCTCTTAGTTAGTGGATTAGTCATGACTATTTCCTCTTACTCACTCTCGTGATCTAAAAAATTGGTGTATGTTCCTCTTCTACTTGTTTCTGAACTGTATGTGCTACTTTTTCTACTTTCCAATTTGCTCTAGATGTTTTCCTGATTTGTGAATAAAAAAGAAGTAATGTTGATACCGAACTTCGTATACACAATTAGAAAATACCATAGTAGCACTCCGCCAAGTACAAAACAAAATAAGAATAAAAACTAAAAAAATAATAAAATGAAAATATAATAATGAAATTAAATTAAAATTAAACAAAAATAAATAGAAAATAAAATAAAAATTTAAAACACCTAAATTGCCTTGTTGAAATTATTCGACAATCCCCAACAACGACACCAATAACTAGATAGATTTCTAACAAGTGTAATAAAAATGTAGCAAGTAATAAAAATGATTTGTCTCCACATAGATTGTTGTCTTTTAGAAAAACAATTGTAATGTGTTTTTAAAATATAAAATTGGGCTCACAATGATCTTGAGTAAACAATAAAAAGTGAACAAAGTGTTAGAAATTATCAAATTAGAAAATGATCAAGCCTTATACGAAATCTCTAAATCTCACTAATGATGACCGTGTTTCTTTTTTTTAAGAAACCATTGCTATGGTGCTCATCTCTAAAAATTTAGTTTGAGTGGTAGATACAATGTACATTAAGGAAGCTAGTTTTTTGTGTGAAGTTTTGCTATGTGTTTTAGGAAAATTAATCACTTTGTGCATATGGTATATGGAATTGGCATCCAACTAGAGAAGAGTTTCTATGTACTCCATTGAATACTTTGGTTGAACTGAGTAAAGTTTGTTGCAGAATAAAGTTGGAAGTTGTCCAATAATTCTTGTGTATAACAAATGCTCAGACAAGAAACTAGTAGGCTGAGTAAAGGTCACTGTATAAGAGATGCTCGGAGTAGGATTTTTGTGTCTATGAAGATTTTTGGATTAAGATCAATGAAGATCTTGAATATTTTCAATTTTAGTACTCTGATACAACAAAATAAAAAATACATTTAGACCTATTTTGGGTAAAGTAACTGGCTTGTAGTGTTCAGCGTTGTTGGCTATTTGTTGTACCACAAATACTCTTGTGTATTAAATTTACAAATAGTGGAAAATCCTACAATTTTTTCTTATGAAACCATTGAAGAGTGGGTTCATCTCTAGATGGATGAATGAGCTAAACAACTACAAATAGGGTGTACAATTTTCTTCTCTATACCTCTTTTACATTTTTGCATTCTAGTGTATGTTTTAATTTGTTTGTCTTTTAGAATATCCAGATATTTATATCGTTACCTTGCTTATAGTGATTTATTTCACAAGTTTAGTTCTGTGATGAATCTATTTCATTGATAATTATATTTCTTGATATAATTGTAAAGAATTTAGAATTTAGATTATACAACCTATTGATATGATCAATTTTGAGCTATGCAAAATTTGAGCTATGATCATTGATTTATTGCTTATCAAAGGAACTTCATCTATCTTGGTAGTTTTGATAGACATTGACCATATTGTTTTTCAAACCATTCCTATATTTTTCTTTCGCGTTCCATTTGCGAATCATTTTATTAAACTCTAATTTTGTAAAAGATAATATGTTTGAAATATGTTATAGAGGACTATTCTATTCAAACCCCCTCCCCTTTTTTCTAGACCATTCAATTCCCTCATTCTCCACCTATAATCCTACCCCCATACAACTATGGGAAAATTTAGGGGTGTTCGCGGTGCGGTTTGGGCGGTTTTGACCATAAAAATCATCCGAACCGCAAGAGAAAAAGCATGCGGTTCGGTTTGGTTCGGTTGGCTTTTAGAAATAAAACCAAACCAAACCAAACCAAATCAATGCGGTTTGGATTGGTTCGGTTGGTTCGGTTTTTTACAATATTTTTATTTAGCCATACATACACCTATAGAGAACAACGTAACTTTGTGTTTAGCCATTCATACATTAGTAAATAACATCAAAACTCATCATATTTAGAGAAAAACTTCTCATTCAATATACAAAAAATTAGATTAGAAAAAAGTGGAATAAAATATATATATATATATATATATATATATATATATATATATAATATATATATATATATATATATATTTATATATATATATATATATATATTTTATATATATATATATATATATATATATAATATATATATATATATATATATATATATATATATATATATATATAATATATATATATATATATATATATATATATATATATATATATATATATATAAATAGTAGCATAAAATAATATCAAAAATATTATAATAAAACATAAAAAACATATGAGAAGAGAGATTAGAGAAGATAAAAATAAAAACATAAGAGATGCGAGATTGAGAAGAAATGTGCGATAAAAATGTAATTAGAAGATAAAACAATAATATAAAATATGAAAAAGAAAGAATATAAGAGAGGACATATTCGAGTAGAAAAGGTGAAATGTACATGGCAAAGAAGGCGAAAAGAATGTGCGGTACTACTAGGAGAGATTTAAGAAGATTGAAATTGAAACCCTAAGTGTGAGTAAGAGAAAATCGTTTGTAATTGTAAGGTTAAGACATACTAGGTTTGAGTTTTGGATTGGATGTGGGATAAGTGAAGTTTAGATGGTAACATAATGCGGTTTGGTTTGGTTTAGTTTGGTTTGCAAAATACAAACCGCAAACCAAACCAAACCGTGCAGTTTTGTTAAAAAATGACCCAAACGCATTCGAACCAAATGCGATTTTTTGCGGTTTCGGTTTGGTTTGGTTTGGTTTGCGGTTTTCTATTGGGTTGGTTTGGTTTTGAACACCCCTAGGAAAAGTTGTTCTCATTCAGTCAAACAATCCAATAAGACCATTCTAATACGAAACTTTAATCCATAATACTCTCATATAAACTAACGAATAAGCATATTCTTACTACGGGGGCATAAATCAGAGTTAAATCATGCTTTCATCTTAATTATGGGATCCTATCTAATGGTTTCCTGTTTTCCACGTCGTACCTACCTTTAAGACCCCAATTTTGATCCTAAGATTGTCCATGCTATCTCATCATTTGTATTGGCTTTGGGATCACACCTTGGCATCCTCCTTACGCCTTATTAATTGGGTTTGCATTGGGAGAGATCACCAAGCACATTTCATTGTATCATACTTTATTTTCTTTTGTTTACTAACCCAAATACCAAAAATATGTCTATGTATGTCTTTGTTTCTTTTGTAGGTAGTGCGTGTCTCCACCTATGCCTCATCAAGATCATATCCAGGGTTTGAGACCCTCAAGGTAAAGGGATCAAGCAAGAAAAGCTCCATATTGGTTATAAACATCATATATGGATACCCATGTTCTTTATTTGCCATTTTGATCAAGAATTCATCAAGAATTTGAAGCTTGTTTGCCATGGAAGCCCTAATTCATTTGGGTATCTTGTGTGACTTCCTCAGTAAATTTCTTCATCAATTGGTTAAAGATATCAAGGGATACTCCACTTTACATCATATTATGCATATATGATCCTCCATAAGTCCTAAATATCAAAGGAACTTCAAGTTTGCAAGTTGGTTCAAAGAAGTTGACCGAAGAAAGTCAACTGGTCAAAACTAGGGTTCCCTAGACCCTATCTCCTATAGGTTTTATCATATGAAAATTATTCTAAGATAAAATTTACTCCTTATGAAATTACAAACAACTTCTATGTTGGCATCAAGAGATAATTTTGCTTGGAAAGTCATTTTTTATGGTGAAAGATTATAGGTCATTTTGTTGGTACCCTAGTTAGAAGGTTAACTTCCAAAGACCATAACTTACTCAATTTTTATGATATGAAGGCCATCCAAGTTTCATGACAAATTTCAATATGTCCTATCCAAATTTGATTCTTTGATAAACTTCAAAATCTACTTTCAAGGGAATGGTGAAAGATTATAGGTCATTTTGGATCATTACCATTGAACAAGCAATTTTTCTCAACTTCTAAAATCCATAACTCCCTCGTGCCAAATCCAAATGGTGTCAAATTTGTGACCAAATTGAATAGTAATGAAAGAGATACAACTTTGGTAAAGAAACCATTTTCATTTGACGCTCATAGCAAAGGTTATTCAAGGTAGAAGAAGTGGTCATTTAACTTGGTACTTAGAAAATTTTCAACCATGTTGATTTCTCCAACTTCCACCTCAAAATTCATCATGATCCAAGTTCCAAATGAAAAAGTCTTCAACATCAAAGCTCTTTCCCTTGATGTCACATTTCCAAAGCATACAAGATCACTCCATTTGGATAAGAATTGAGGGACTTACGTATGGGTTCTTCTCATGGTTTGTTTTGGAAACATTTGAATGCAATTTTCATTTAGCTTTGCATGGCTCCATGTGGTGACATCAGTAGCATTTGTGAACGAATTCGAGTGAATTGCAATGATCATTTTGGGCCTAACACATTCCCATGCACCCGTGCACTTGGATTTCTATTTTTTGGCTCAAAATTCAAATGGTGTAGAAAGCATTTCCCTTGCCTATATAAACAAGTGCATTGCCTCAGAATTAAAGACAGGCCATGCCCAAGCCTTGCCAAGCAAACTCAGAATCCTACTCCATAGAATTTCTTGAAGATTTCTTTGAAATCGAGTTTGAGTTCCCCCTTCTGTTTTGGGATTAAAACTTCAAGAATTCATATCCATTTTCATCTCAATTGATCACTGCAAGCAAGAGGAGGAAGAACCAAGTGGAATTGCATCAAGATCCAGTTAAATCACTGCTACCCGAAGGTAAATTTTGCAAAACTTCAAGCCTTCGATTATCTCTCAATTATCCATCATTCTTCTTGTTTATTGGTTGTTTGAAGTCCTACCAATGTAGGCAACAAGATTGAGTTGCTTTTAAGTCAAATCGAAGCAACTTAGATCATGTACCTCAAAATTCAATTCCTTATATCTCTCAATATATTTGGAATTAGATAAAATTGAGGCCAGATTTGAGCTCCTGAGCTTTTTCTCTTTAAAATAGTGTCCTTACTTTTCATTTCTTGATGGTTGGTGGTGGACCAGTTAGGTGAGGTCCACCGGAGAAGACAACCGGAACTAGGGATCCAGTGATGTATTGACTTGCATCCTGGCCCTTTGATCTGTTTAAATTGTTTTAATCTCAGTCTTTCCTTTTGAATACCAAGCCTTCAGCGCATTGACTTAAGATCACCATAGAATGTGTGCGCTTGGCCATCAGATATGTCACCTCAATAAACGAGGGAGATCTGATGGCGCTCATTGTTTCTATTTTCTTTTTTATTTCTGATTTTTTATTTAATCCCTTTATTTTGTTTAATTCATATTAATTTCATTTTTAATCCAAAAAATATGGGACTTTCACAAAAAATCTTTAAATGTTTTCCTCTTCCATATTTTGAATTAAAATGATTTTTTGGATTAATTTTGATATTTTTCATGAATTAAATGATTTTCAACTTGTTTTAAATATATTTAAAATACTTCTGACTTTCCAAAAATTGTGAAATTTGTAGTCTAAGGTCCTTTGACCTTAATTGACCTAGGATAAATCCTTTGCCATTTATTTGGTGTTTTGAAGGGATTTGAGGTTTTGTCCATTTTAAAATGTATTTCAATTCATTTTTAATTTGATTTTTAATTGAATAATTGCTTGAAAGTTATGTTAAGCCATTTTTATGGTCTTGTGATGTTTGACTTTCTGTTTGGCCTTGATTATGGTAAATTTGACTTTTTTTACCAATACTATTGGATTTAGGGGATTGATGAAATGTACATTTCATCTCCCAAAATGAATGGATAATATTGATCAGATGAATTTCCTCCTGTGATCAATTTGGATTTCTGTTTCCCCTTCCCTCATCATCTTCATCCCTATTCTTCCCCAATCCACCATTGACCAATGAAATCTCTTCATGTCTAATGTTAGTTGATTCATCAATGACCTTGTGTCAGATGAATCAACATGAGCCATATTGAGATAGGTCCCTCCCATTTTTTAATGTGTGGTATCTTTTAGGAGCTTGGTTCTTTGTACCAAATCTCTAACATGCATTAACACATGCATTTTTATTACCCGACCTCAAATAGTTGTGACTTCTACATAAGTCTAATTACGATTGCTTAACATAGAGCTAAATTTGATCAAGAAGACATAACATTCTAGTAAGTGAGATTGTAAGTCTCCCATTCTTCATGGCATTGTGTGTGTAAGACCCCAATTTTGACCCTAAGATCCCTCATGGCATCATAACATTGCATTTGCATCTTGCCTCAAGGATCATAGCATCTTGGCTCCTTACGTTTGGGTGAGAACACTTGTGAGTTGGTTTGATATCACCAAGCATGCTTGAATTGTATATTATTGTTTTTCTTATTTTGATTACTAACCAAAAGCACAAAAATATGTCACTAACATCTTTTGTTTGTAGCTTGAGCAGTCACAAGATCCAAAGCTTCTAGGAGATTCTATGCTCATTGATATGGCTAGGTGAAGATGAAAGCAAGCATGACAATGGTTCCCAAATCTCTCATCCATCAAATATGCCTCCCAAGTTTCTCAATTTATCGATTTGATCAAAGCAAACCAAAGGGTTTGAGGCTTGTTTCCCAAGGAAACCCTAATTCATCTGTTCATCAACTGTGCCTTGCTCATGAAGCAACCTCAACCCATGATCAAATACAATCAAGGGAAGTTCTTCCATTCATCATTTCATTCATATTTGAGCTTATTTGAGTATCCTCAATCATCAGTTCATCAAGATATGAGGTTTGGACTTGAGAAGTTGATCAGTCAATTCATCTGACTATTGTGAAGTACACTGAGACCTAACTTTTGATGTGTTTGTCAAATGGAGATGACCCTAAGAAACATAATGTTCTTAAGAACCATATTAACAAATTTCATGTTCATAAAAAGTTTATTTGAAGCTTGGAAGGTCATCATCCATTTCAAAACATTATAGGTCATTTTGACTGAAACCCTAATTTTGAGTCAACTTCCCAAGGACATAACTCACTCATTTTTCATGATTTTGAGGTGGGATCAAATGAATTGGAAAGTTTAAGATGTCTACTTAACGTTTTATGTTTAACAAATTTTCAAAATCCTAAAAGAAATACATGAGATAATGCAAAACATTATAGGTCACTTTGGACTAAAGGATTTGAAATGTGAAAAAGTCCAACTTTAAGTGCCCATAACGTTCTCATCAAAAATCCAAATGATGCAAACTTTAAGTCCAAATTGATTTTCTTGAAGAGATATACAACTTTGATGTTGAAGGTTTTATCATTTGGAGCATGCGTAAATGAAATAGAAGGGCTTGAAGTTTGGCCATTTTTGAAATTATCACATGTAAATGTTTTGCACCTTACACTTCATGATCAATTTTCACCATTTTTCCATTTCCAAATGAAGTTTTGGTCAACATAACAATTGATCCTCATGCCAAAATCTTTCCAACCATTACCCATAAGGCTATGTTTCACTTTTGGAAATACCATTTTCGAAGGGATGAACAATTTGGTGCATTTTTGGAAACCAATTGAAATTGCATTGCATGAGCTCAGTACACATAATTTGCACGTCCAAAACACATTTGCTGATGATAAGCATTCATTTCCAATTGGAATTGGGCTCTCCATGCGCCTGTACAGGCCCATGCATGGAGGCCCTTTCCATCCATGCACATGCATTGCTCATGTATTCGGCCGTCATTTGCTATAAATAAGTGCTCCATGCTTCACATTTACACAACCTAAGGGCACCTGTTATGCTGCACGAATCACTCCATAACCACACTCAAAGGAACTCACTCTTTCTTTCAATTTTTTCAGATCTGAATTTCAATTGCCTTGATTGATTTTCCAGATCTATAGTTCCTAAGCCTTGCTCACCTTGATCCTAAGACTACACTGCAAGCAAAAGCATCAAGGAATCATGCTCTCAGGCTCTTCATTTCAGAGGTTTACATCAGAACTTATTTTCTTCGAATCTCCTTATACATAGCTTATTTCTTGCATTTGATGGGTTGTCTGAAGTCCTCTCAATAGAGGCAATTGTTTTGTGCTTTGAATTTTTGAATTCCATCAAGTTTCAGTTGAACACCCCAAATTTCAACTTCTGATTTCTTTCTCCATGGAAGTCTAGAGTTGAATTGTTTGGTACAGGGGTGATGTACATCACCCCAGCTTTCATTTGATATATGGATCGCCTCATATTGTGAAGTTTTTATATCTGCAAATTTTGGTCGGCGCCAGAGGTCTTGCCGGAGAAGACGGCGGTGTACACCATCGTCCCAACGCCAGATCCATTCTTGACCGTGTGATCTCTTCTCCAGATCTAATATGGATCGTTCCATGTTATGACTTTATTAATGGCAAGCTGTTATGCATTGACTCCAGTGTTTGGTAGGCGCGCACATGTGATCTACAGGATGTGCCAGCTCAATTAATGAGCTCAATCCAACGCCTCAAGTTTTTTTGCATTTTTTAATTTCTGATTTCATTTTTATTTTATTTATTTTATTCTATTTCATTTCAAAAAATCATATCTCCTTCATTATTGGTCCAAAAAATGTGAGACCAATTGCATTTTTCTTCTTTTAATTTCTAGTTTCTAAAAATTATTTTTAATATTTTTTATTTTATCATTTGATATTTTTTATGAATTTTCTCTTTTCATATTTTTTACTTTATCATTTGATATTTTTTATGAATTTTCTCTTTTCTGGTTATTTTTAATTCATTTTAAATAGTTTTTGATATTCAAAAAGTACAAAAAATATTTTCCCAACCTCTTTGAATGATGATGAATCTATGAAAAATATTATCATCAATTTATTAATTGATTTGAGATTTTAATTCAATTAGGTTAATTTTGTGCATTTTTAATTGATTAAAAATAGTTTCTGACTTCTAAAAATGCTGAAATTTTTTGTCAAACTTTGTTTGACCTTGTTGAACTTAGGATAATTCACTTGGACTTTTCAAAGTTGATTTGAAGTGAATTTGAGGTTTGAACTTTCTTTATTATTTTAATTCAAGTATTATTTTAATTTTGAAAAATACCAAAAATATTTTATTTGTTTCTTGACTTCTAATTTTCATTTTGCTTCTGTTTACTAATGTTTGACCTTGATTTCATATATCTTTGGTCAATGTATATTGGTTACCTCATTTTGATTTCCATTAATGCACTCTATTATTCATCATCATCATCTTCTTCTTCTTCTTCTTCTTCTTCTTTTTCTTTTTTGATCAATGAGTTAAAGATTGGTGGTTAGCCTTGATACATGGGAGGTTTAACCTTCCTCGATTCAAATATAATTCAACTTGATCATGGATCAAGTAAAGAACCTAAATCAATACAAGATCATTTCTCTTCTTCTTTTGGCATGGCAAGTTGTAGGAGCTTGATTCACTAATCAAGATCTCTAACTTGTGTTGTTGCCTATATTTTTATTGACCGGCCTCAAATAGGTGTGACTACTACATTACTCCACTTACGATTGCTTAACATAGCGCTAAATTGCCTTATGGCACACTAATACTAACCATTAACCATTAACATTTAATTCTTGCACTTTACATTTATGCAATTTATTATTCTTGTACATATTATTCATTTGCTTTTTCCCTTTGCTCATTTGAGCACATGTTTATGTTAATGTAATTTGCCTTTTGCTCACTTAAGCACATAATTGTGTATATACTATTGTGCTTGTGTTTTGTTTTGATTATTGTGAACCAATTGCAAATGGACAAAAGGACTTATACTTTAGGATATTCCCTATGCAAAAATGGAGTCAAAGAGCAACTAGGCCTTAGGCCTTTAGAGTGCTATAAAAATCAAAGAGCAACTAGGCATCCTGCCTTCAGAATGCTTAATGTTGAAGAGGAATTGAAAGGACCTATTCTCTAAACTACCTCTTGTCCCTTCTTGATTTGCTTCATGGAACTTTTTGATGTGTTTGCTTTTGTGCTAGGGATTCCTATTTGAGCCAATTTGAAGAACCATTGTCATGAGCTTCTAAAGAGAGAGATCTAAGAGCCATTGGAGGATCTTCTAAAAGCTTGCTTGATTGATTGATTACTTGAGTATATACTTATTTGCTTGCTTATTCCAAAGGATGGGAGCTACTTGGATCATCAATATGATCTCAAGAAGGGAACTCCATTTGTGGTCTTGTTTCCTATCCTTCATCTCTTGTATGTTTAGGACTTAGCAATTCTTCTTCTTCCCTCCACTCTAACCCAAGCCAAAACTTTTGTGAAAATATTAACATTCGTTTTCAAACATTAGAAACCTAAGCATTATGCTTTTGATTTTCAAACTTTCTTTTCATAACACTTATTTGGAATTGAATCTTTAAGTCAACTTTGACCATATTTTGTAAATACTTTTCATTGGTAAATATAACTCATTCAAATGTTTTTTGTGTGGTTTCAATGACCACTTCTTATCAAAAACTTTTCATAACCTTTAGCTATTAGGTTTGAGTTATCCTTGAGGTAGATATAATACTCACCTTTATCCTTAGTGATGGACAATGAGTCTTCCATGCTTATTATAGGGTTAACCCCTCACTAGCATGTTGAAGCTATCCTCACATGGTGGATTGGCGGTTTTAGGTTGAGTTTTCTCCCTTGGATAACAAAAAACCTTAAGGCTTTTGGACCAATTAATTCACCAACTTGTTTTGAGATTTTTACCCCGAACTACGAGGTTTTGATCCTAATCTTTTTTAAGATGGTACGTAGGCAATGGGTTTATCCATTCAAACACAAAATTGTAAATAATTTGTACATTCTTCTCTCATCTCCCCTGAAATTCTGGTGTAGTCAGAATTCAGATGTTATACTCCACGTCATGACATCTGATCTAACATTGTAACTAATACAGCAAGATAGTTATTCACCACTGTACTAATATGCACAGGTTCACAGATGTCACGACATCTCATTCTATGTCACCCTAGAATGTATGAACACCTGGTTCTGTGCATCAGGAAGAAGGACTCAACAGAAATCAAACCTAGCACTCACTTCTGTTGTTTTCTTCCACAGTTATCAGCATGATGTCTTACTGTTGTTTGTGGACATCATCTGTTACATTGTTCCAGTGTGTATATCTTTTACTTGTTTTTCCTGGATTAAAGGTTGAACACGTTAATCTAATTTTCACTTATTAGATTGCTAACAACTAGGCTATTTGTTAGGTTCATTAATTGTAGGTTAGTAGTTGGTTTCCTGGTTTTTCTCTACGCTATTGAATCCCTGAACAATAGCCTGAGAAAAATATTGAACCAGAAAAACCAATCATCCTACCCTTTAGCACCTGCTGTTGGGAATGAATGTCACAACATTCAGTTCGACATCCAGAACACTTGTTGAGTCTGTTATGTTCCTGGAAACGTGCTGTGCTAAGTTTGCAATACTGTAAAAGACCAACTAGTCTCTACTTCAGTATCAGCCTTCAGTATCAACTGTCAAAACATCCAGTTTGACAGCTTCACTATGATCCTTCAGCCAGGTCTGTTATCCTTGAAAAGAACAGACTTAAATAAATACTGAACTAAAGTTAACCTACTTATCATTCAGTATGTACTGTCCCTGATGAATGTTACAACTTTCTGATTGGCATTCAAACAGAAGGCTATATGCCAGGTCAGTTATCATCTTGATAAGCTGACTGGAATACCTGCTGAGTTATGGCAGTAATAAACACATGCAGAAGGAAAACAAACACAGGAAATTGTTAACCCAGTTCAGTCCAACATGACCTACATCTGGGGGCTACCAAGCCAGGAAGAAGATCCACTATTAGCAGTATTAATTCAGAGTTAAACTCACCCATTTACAACTCTTCACTTAATCCCTACCCAATGCAATCTATACCTAGGAACTCCTAGATAGAAACCTCCAGTTTCCATTCATATCACTACAAATACAATGTAATGTTAACACACCTTGAACTTGCTTCACAACTTCATTCAAGAACAAAATCACTCTTGCCTACAGGCTTTGAGTTACAAATACTCTCAGCTTTGAACACTGAGAAACACATGGTAACCTTCCCACAGATTGGGAGGTTTACCTTACACACACCCCTAAAAATTCATTCTAAGAGGCTTACAAAAACTAGGTTACAATCAGCTATTTATAACCTAATCACCCAACTGGATTTGGGCCTTCAGAAATCGCAGCAGACTTGTTCTTTGCTGTTACAACTTCAGCAGAAAAATTCTGCTACAAACAAGGTCTTCAATCCTAGAATCTCTCCATATATATCTCCATATTTTGAGCCTATATATCTTCTGATTGAGTCTTCAAGACCTCCACATGGGAGTTAGGATATTCACCAGATATCCTTGCTGATCCCAGAATATATACTGAATTAATTAATTCAGTTTTCTACACATGTGCGATGTCACAGACCTGATGTCGTGACATCGTACATGACATGTTGGTCCAGATGTTGAATTTCTTCAACCCAACATATTAAAACAACAGAGATGATTACATTATTTGTTTTCTAAAATTAATGCCAATCCTAAGGAATCAACAATCTCCCCCTTTGGCAAATTTTAGCTAAAACAAATAAACAATACACTGGACAAAACATCCCAATTTGGGAATGCTCTTCATCTCCGTCATTGGCTCCATCACCACAAACACCAAAGTTGGTGTACATGGGGAAGAAGAGGGACAAGACTCAGTTGTACCAGAACCCTTCCCCTCAGCATTACATATTCTTCAATCCCAGGACTATATTTCTCTCCCCCTTTTTAGCTAAACATTTGTAAAGGCACCCTTCACAAAACCAGATCCAGGCGCAACTTGCCCAAACCTTAACATACCCCATGATTCTGAGAATGGAGTGTTTTTCTTGTGAGAGGAAGAGGGTTATTGCATCCTTTAAATAGTCCAGCCCGTGCTTAGGAATTTCCGGTAGAAATAAATGCTTGGTCAAGATGCATTTATTTTTGCTGAGAAACAGTCAGAGAATCACCAACAAAATCTCAGATTATCTTTGAATACCTTTTATAGCTCTTGACTGTTTCTTTTCCAAAACAACCGTTCCAGTGCATGGAGACTATTCCATATATGCAGTCAGACACGTTGCACGCGATGTCTTAACATTTCACGCGGCTTTTTCCTGCATTCTGCTAGTATTCAACATTTTCCAAGGTTCCTGTCATACCTCCAGTAGAGACTTGACATCTGGCACTGATACAGTCAAATTCCCACACTTCAGCAGATGGTTACTCCCCCTGTACCACACAGCTGTAGCCATCTGGCTTATTCTGATTTACCAGAATTTGACACATCACCTTCATAATTCCTACTGACTTTAAGTTTTAGAAGGAATTAGCAGCATTGTCCAGGGCAATGTCATGACATTCGGTCAGACATTCTTCAGCTCACTCAGCCTCGACACAGCATCCTGATAGCTGACAGGGTGCCATACCTGGTTGTCTGAGTACACATAGACCACAAGCTTGATGATTACTTGCAGCTTCAAGGCCAGAACTCCCCCTGTCATGGACACCCCACTCTCCTCTTAAAGATTGGAGATCACACATGGGCATATCCAACATCCCAAAGTTGGACCTTCACATACTTCCTGATTCATAGAGAATCCAGACCACTTGATGAATGGAAAACACAAGACGCATCTTCATGTCTTCAAGAGCACACCCTCTGTTCAACCCTCTTAGCTGAACACATTCACACTCTGTGTGAATCTCTCTTCTAACCAGAACAGAAGACCACTTCACTGGATGTTCTAACATCAGCTGGGACATCATTCACAACAAGACAAGGCACACCATCTGATAGTCTTCAGATATCACTGAGTCATCGGGTTGATCAAGAAGAACCCAGACATTCATTGGGACATATACATTTTCATCCCATTACAAGAGATAATCTTCCATAGATAGCTCAGAACTCCTACCACAAGCTCCAAGGGATGAATAGAAAGCACCTCCTTTAGTCTTCAACTTACTACTTTTCTACTCAAGAGTAATTTGTCTCAGACTTTCCTCAAGAATAATCAGCTGCCATATGTTGATTATCTTGATTCTTCGAACTCACTTCTGAGGTAAACCAATTGCCACTGGTTGATTACCTCCTTCATGAATCCTCATATGAAAAGGTCAAATGCTGCTTTTTGACCTCCCCAAGTTTATCAGACTTCTCCCAAAGATATTCTAACCTTCCAAGTGAGACTAGAACTTCAAGCTTTTTGAAGTATCCAATCTACAACCCTGTAGACCTTTCTATCTCAAGTTGATGTGCCACTTCACCAACTAAGAATCTGATGTTGAACCAAATGTCTCAACATTGTGTTTTGACATCTAGCTGTTGAATTCAGCTCCTTCTTCTTCCACTTGAAAGAACTTCCTCCCTTCACAGAACAAGAGTTCAATGTTCTCATAGACTTGATTGTGGAACCAAGTTTGAGTAAACAACCTCCATCCTGCAGGTTTGCAGTTAAGTCATCCAAGCTCACACCTTGATGAATCCCTGCTTCTTCTCCAAAGACATCAGACACTCTGATGTATGAGTCTTCAGAAGGACCAGTTAGAACCTAACCCTTCAGCTCTACCAAGGATTCCACATCCTAAGGTAAGGCTGTTTCCATGATGTCAAGACTGCTGCCACTTGTTCTTGACTCCACAGTGTGCATAAGCTAATGCACTTCCTTACCTAGATCAGAAATAAACTGATCCAAGTAACCACCATCAAGACTATGATGTCTTCTTCTTCTTGTACATACCAAGGCTGAACATGTTTCTTTCCAGGAAACCATTTCAGAGATCATATACTTTTGCTGCCACCAAAGATATAGATCATAAGCCAATGTACTATCCTTCCTGTGATTCTGCACAGGGTCTTGAAGAAGTGATGTTCCAACATCTTTAAGAACATCAGTTATCTTGAACTCCAAGGATAATCAATTAAACACTTGTACTTGGCACAAGTAGACATTGATCTTAAATCCTTTCCCGATTATCCTTTCAGATACTTCCACCATAAGAATACTTTGAAAGTACTCTTCTTGTGTCAACATCTTCTGCTTGCAAGCACCTAGACAATTTTGAAAGTCTTCCCAGATTATATTCACCCTTAGGAAGGAGAGAGATGAATTCTTCCTTGCAAATGTGTCACACAACCACCAGAGCCCATGTGACACAGGTCAACAGCCAACCAGACCCTAGGCTGACCAAATGTGAGGAGGTTAACCAAAACTCCCCCTCAAATTAACAATCATGGAAACTTCACACCAATATCCATGCATTGTACAGACATGTCTCAACATGACATACTCCATCCCTACCAGTGGTAACTAACTCTATGAGTTATACCTACGCATACTCCTACCACACCAATCAGTCTTTAGCTGACCATAAGTACTAGAGGAACACCAGTCAATAGCAGATATGCATTGCCAGAGCATACTACATCAACCAACCTATGAATCTTCATATTCTCACTCCTTGAAAGAACTGCCACTTCTGATCGTGGTGCTTGAATAGCAAGATTCATGGTCCCAATCCTCTGAAATGAAGTAGCAGTCAGGTTACCCCATTGTTGACTGTTAACATCCAGAGGACTTGTCTTCCAACACTCCATAGTACTCCAGAGACCAGCCATCCATCCCTGATCAATCTACAGGAGTAGGACAAGCAGCAGGAGATTGCTCAATGTCACATCTCACCCAGCTCCACTTCTAGAGACCAGACCTCTACATGTGACCTTCTTGAGCATACACACAGTTGACCATACCCTTGTCAACTTAGCCCACACAGATGTCTCCTCTTCCAAGTCAGGAGTAGGTTCCAAACAAGATTATCCCTTTGTTTGACACCTAAAAACATCTGTTCTTCAACCAGCAGCTGCATACTTGTTGAACAACATGTTCTACCATCACATAGAACATTGGTTCCACCTCCTTGGAACACACCCTCCTTGAAAGACTTCAAGGTCTTCATATACACTACCCAAGAGTGTAAAAGAATCAGTGATCAGGTGATTCTTACCATCCTGACGTGAGAACATCATGATGAGTGGACTTGAGGGGACTCAAGTAGCTTTGACATCTTCAGAGGTTATGATGAAATCTTGAACACAACAGCCTTTCATACACATGAGGGGAAACTACATCAGAGTTTGAGTTTTGCCAGGTATTATGCAGCGGAAATCATAATACCACTCAACCTAAGAACACACTTTTCACCAGATCAGCCTCAAAGTCCATACCCAGTTTGAACGTGACTCAATACTGGCACAGATGTCCCATCCAAAGGCCAATTGCCAACCTCCAGATACAGGTACACATTATTCCTGTCATGAACAGTCCATCCACCTACTTCAAGGGACCATTCAAGGAACTTTCAGAACCTTCCACTGGTTCCAACATAACTTCTTGCAAGATACCAGAAAGTATCACCCATGGATCTCATCCAGAAGCAGAACAGGATGCCTGCTCTGATACCAATTGAAATTCTGGTGTAGTCAGAATTCAGATGTTATACTCCACGTCATGACATCTGATCTAACATTGTAACTAATACAGCAAGATAGTTATTCACCACTGTACTAATATGCACAGGTTCACAGATGTCACGACATCTCATTCTATGTCACCCTAGAATGTATGAACACCTGGTTCTGTGCATCAGGAAGAAGGACTCAACAGAAATCAAACCTAGCACTCACTTCTGTTGTTTTCTTCCACAGTTATCAGCATGATGTCTTACTGTTGTTTGTGGACATCATCTGTTACATTGTTCCAGTGTGTATATCTTTTACTTGTTTTTCCTGGATTAAAGGTTGAACACGTTAATCTAATTTTCACTTATTAGATTGCTAACAACTAGGCTATTTGTTAGGTTCATTAATTGTAGGTTAGTAGTTGGTTTCCTGGTTTTTCTCTACGCTATTGAATCCCTGAACAATAGCCTGAGAAAAATACTGAACCAGAAAAACCAATCATCCTACCCTTTAGCACCTGCTGTTGGGAATGAATGTCACAACATTCAGTTCGACATCCAGAACACTTGTTGAGTCTGTTATGTTCCTGGAAACGTGCTGTGCTAAGTTTGCAATACTGTAAAAGACCAACTAGTCTCTACTTCAGTATCAGCCTTCAGTATCAACTGTCAAAACATCCAGTTTGACAGCTTCACTATGATCCTTCAGCCAGGTCTGTTATCCTTGAAAAGAACAGACTTAAATAAATATTGAACTAAAGTTAACCTACTTATCATTCAGTATGTACTGTCCCTGATGAATGTTACAACTTTCTGATTGACATTCAAACAGAAGGCTCTATTCCAGGTCAGTTATCATCTTGATAAGCTGACTGGAATACCTGCTGAGTTATGGCAGTAATAAACACATGCAGAAGGAAAACAAACACAGGAAATTGTTAACCCAGTTCAGTCCAACATGACCTACATCTTGGGGCTACCAAGCCAGGAAGAAGATCCACTATTAGCAGTATTAATTCAGAGTTAAACTCACCCATTTACAACTCTTCACTTAATCCCTACCCAATGCAATCTATACCTAGGAACTCCTAGATAGAAACCTCCAGTTTCCATTCCTATCACTACAAATACAATGTAATGTTAACACACCTTGAACTTGCTTCACAACTTCATTCAAGAACAAAATCACTCTTGCCTACAGGCTTTGAGTTACAAATACTCTCAGCTTTGAACACTGAGAAACACATGGTAACCTTCCCACAGATTGGGAGGTTTACCTTACACACACCCCTAAAAATTCATTCTAAGAGGCTTACAAAAACTAGGTTACAATCAGCTATTTATAACCTAATCACCCAACTGGATTTGGGCCTTCAGAAATCGCAGCAGACTTGTTCTTTGCTATTACAACTTCAGCAGAAAAATTCTGCTATAAACAAGGTCTTCAATCCTAGAATCTCTCCATATATATCTCCATATTTTGAGCCTATATATCTTCTGATTGAGTCTTCAAGACCTCCACATGGGAGTTAGGATATTCACCAGATATCCTTGTTGATCCCAGAATATATACTGAATTAATTAATTCAGTTTTCTACACATGTGCGATGTCACAGACCTGATGTCGTGACATCGTACATGACATGTTGGTCTAGATGTTGAATTTCTTCAACCCAACATATTAAAACAACAGAGATGATTACATTATTTGCTTTCTAAAATTAATGCCAATCCTAAGGAATCTACATCCCCAATCATGTTTGCACAAACAAATTTTCACAAAATACCAACCTTACAACAAGTATGAAAAGGGCTCCCAAGGAGTACCTAGGATGTTTTTGGTGCTTAAAACCTTCCCATTGCATAACCAACCCCCTTACCCCGATCTCTGACATTTTTATTAGTTTTTGATTCGATAAAACTTCTCGGTTTTTGTTCGCTTTCTAACCTTTCCTTTGGATAAATAGAAGTGCGGTGGCGACTCGACTTATATGGTTTACTTTTGATTTAGTCGATAAATCTAAAGGTAACGAATACCCAGCTACAGAAAAGTGGCGACTTTGCCGGGGAGGTTTGCCTAGTGGGTTTTGGCTACTTTTCATGTTTGTTGTATTATATTGTATATTATTTTTTGTGACATATTTTTGTGCAATTTGGGATTACTGTATTGTATGTAATGATTGAATTGCTTGATATATTAATTGCTTGTATGCTTGGTGATCTTTGTGAGATGAGTTCTATACCCGAACTCGAGTGCACTTAGGATAGGAGAATGGCATAGTCTTGTTGACTTGTGTGGAGTTATTCCTTAGCAAGTTGACTTGCAAGCCCATTCACTTGGTGGAGGTCATGTTGGGATCAATAATGTCACACGAGTAGTCGTGGTTAGGCATTACTCTTTCCAATATAGACCTTAGAAGCCAAGGACCTTAGTTTACCAAGCCCATCTTGGCCTATTTTTAGGACGTAGTGCGAAGGTCGTTCAAGTGTAAGATTTGATATGATTGTTACGTGATACTACACTCATAAGAGTCTCTCTTGAGAATATTTTTGGAATACGAGTAGTCGTTTATCCGATAATATCCGAAAGATGGGATGATGACTATGGGAACCTCTTGTAGAACATGTTTGGCAGGTTGAAACCCTAGTACACTCCCTTTGGGTGGTTCTTAACTAAGACCCCATGCTCGTGACTCGCAACAAACCCTTGATTCATGGTTGATTCGTTCTTGTACATCCTTAATGTCAATGGAACTTGGGTGTTGATAAGGTGTAAACCATAATCCACCAAAATGGATGATTGATATTAAGGATGACTTGATCCATCCCATGACCATTGTGTGGTGCGCTTTGCTTGCTCCTTAAGTGTGATTGTTGCATCCATGCATTCATGCATCCATTCACATCCATATCATAAAAAATGAGAAAATTTTCAAGGAACTTAAGAGGTCTATTTGTAAATTTTCAGACATGGATAAGCAAAGAAGGAATACGAAGAAGTACAGTTTCAGACAACCCAACTTGAAAGAGCTAAGGAATTTGAAATCCTATGTATTAGATCCCTTGGGTTTCAAGGCTCGTCATGGGAATCTTCTATCTATTCTGGCTATTCAAGTGGACGAAGGTCAGATGAGTGTATTGGTGCAGTTCTATGATCCCTTGTACCGTTGCTTCACTTTTCCGGATTTCCAGCTTTTGCCCACTGTCGCACCTCGAAAAATGGGGATACGACTTTAAGCGAAGGCGCGATCGCACGCTCGCAATGATGGACTGAACAGAGTCGCCACCGAACTTTATTTATTCCTAAAAAGGAAAGGGGAAATATCGATAAAACCCGAGAAAGAACGATAATGATTATTGGTCGTCGCAACCAAATCAGGGTTCGGGAGTCGATTACGCAAGGGGAAGGTATTAGCACCCCTCACGTCCGTTGTATTCAACGGGAACCGTTTAGATAATTTCGTTTTGAATGTTAGCTTATGTTAGTCTTCTCAAGTTATAATGAGGGAGAGAAAGAATAGAAGAGAGAAAAAATGTTTTTGGATTTTTGACGAAGGACTAAACCTAAGTTTTTTATTAATGGGCCTGACAAGATTTACAAATCCTGCTCCTACGTATCTCAATAGAGAAGTCAAGGCTTACGTAGTTCTGGGTAGAAAAATGTTCGTTTGTTGGTCGATTTTAGCGAAAGCTATATTGTATTAATCGACGAAAATATTATTTTACCCAAAATAGATGAGGAGCGGACGTACACCACACATCGAACGGATTTATAAATCTACATTCGGAAAAGCGTCACTTATCTCGACTCAATAATCGTGGCCGAAAAATTGTTTTGTATCAATTTAAGACAATATATCTTTCGTTTATGAAAAATATTTTTGATTAGTCGCACGGCGGCGAGAAAGAGTTTGATTGGTTGGTTTTATTTTGAGTAATGGCGAGAACTTGGACGAGCGAGATATCCATCTCGAATCCTAGTCTCAGGAGTGCACGGTATACACCATGTTCCATTTCCATCTTTATTGAAAAAAGTGTTTAATAAAGATTAAGTATTTTTAAGTTTGATTGAGAAAGGGGTTTGAAGAAACCGCATTGTCAAGTTTAGATGATGGCGAGAGCTAAGATAGGCAAGGCATCCACCTTGAATTTTAATCTCAGGAGTGCACGGTATACACCATGTTCCATTTCCATCTTTATTGAAAAAGTGTTAAGGTAGGAATTAAGTATATTTTTGAGTTTGGAACACGAATATTTGATGAGAACGAGACATGAGCCTCGGGATCAATCACTCGGGGTTCCACTGGAATGCTAGATTCCAATGGTCCTTTTTCATTTGAATTATTTAAGAAAATTATTTAATGGACGACGAACACTTGATGAGAATCAAATGTTCAAAGGGTTACGCCAGAATGCTTGATCCCAACGGCCTTTATTTTGTCCAAGCTGATCATTAAGTGTTTTAAGAATGAAGGAAAAGAATGGACAGTTAATCCAAAACGTGGGGCTCATGACTTATTATTCGAGGGTTCCCACCGGAATGCAAGATTCTGATGGTCCTCTTCTTTCGTGGTTTTTTTTTAAAAAAAGGAATTCAATCGAGTTGTAAAGATAGTTTACAACTTTATATATATATCGAATTAATTTTATATATATAATCGAGTTCCCACCAGAATGCTAGATTCTAATGGGAGGAAATGAAATTAAATGTCGAAACTATGGAAAGTTAGTGAAATTTAAATTGAAAATTTAGCGAATTTGAATGTGATTATTTACATGTGTAAAAGTATGAACATGGGTACCAATAACCTAACTAAATTAACTAACACACAAAAATTGACTAATCGAATAAAAATAAAAATATGGAGATATATGCTACTCACAAGTATCAAACCCATCCCACTATAGAAAGTGAAACCACTCTCTCTCCACTAGGTCATTTATGGTCATTTGTTATCTTAATAATAACTTGAATATATGAACCAGAATAGATTAAAATTAAAATTAAAATAAAAAACAAAAATGAGGTGGTTTGTTAATGGACAACTAATTAACGATGAAGGAATTCAAAAAGTAACCCTAGACGCCTGGCTGTTGGGTTTCCGAAAGAGAGATTAATGGGTGGGGATAACCATACATTAATGAACACTAATACCAGCATACCAAAAATTAATAAAGGAAATGCCAAGGGAAACCAAAGGGTAGGTGGTTTTTAATTAGGTTTTAAATACTATTCTTTGAAAATAAATAAAAGAAACAGAAACGGAGACACGTGAAACAAAATAATACTTATTTGTCTTCCTCACGAAGACCCACTCTCGTTCCCTCAATCTCACCCGCCCTCATTCGATCTCTCTCACCCTCGACATCATTCAAACTCACACTAACCTCACGATACACTACTCTCGACCTCGTTTTCCCTACTCTGAATCTAATCCTCAAACTCTCGTCATCTCTCAATCGCTCACACTAACCTCACGATACACTACTCTCAATCTCACTCTAAACGCGAAAACCATGGTTTTAATGAGAATCAAATAAGAAGGCTCACCTTCGGCAGTGGTTCGGCGGCGACGACAAGGCTTGAATCTTCCTTCTTCGCCTCAAAGTTTTCTTTTTTAAGGTTCTTCTCTTTCACCGCTTAAATTTTCTAGCTCTAGGGTTTTTTTCGCCGTTTTTCCGATTAGGGTTTTCGTCCTCTCCCCTCTCACCTTTTATACTCAACAACTAGGGTTTCAGATGGTTTATGGAGATCCAGAAGGGGCATCTTTGTGAAATCCTTTCGGGATGCTCACTTTGTTTGCCCTATTTGATGTTTGGTCTGGAACGGTAATGCAAATCTACACTTTCTTCTTCTTACTTTGTCATAGTTCTCTTTTGGGATATTTTGAAATTTTACTGCCTTACCAGTTACTTGTGTTTTACTGCAGTGAAAACTTGGTGAAAATTCATGAGTAGCCTCGGTTTTCACATTGCCTTGTTGGTGCAAGTTTATTATGGATTTGTTGCAGATTGGTTCAGGTTGGAATGTTAAACTATGAAAAAAATATTCCAGCACTTCTTGAGGATGGAATCAAGGTTCTTATATATGTCGGAGAATTCGATATTATTTGCAATTGGCTTGGTGATGGATCCTATCCTAGCTATTTAACCATTTTGAAACCGAATTTGCGAGTAGCCTAAATTACAACTCGAATTCTAACCGGACTTTTTTGTTACGTTTTCATGTGGCAGGGAATTCACAAAGGGTTCATGCCATGAAGTGGTCGGGTCAAAAACAATTTGGGGCCTCCAAAATAGTTCCTTTTTTGGTTGATGGTAAAAACGCGGGGTCATTGAATAACTATGGAGCTTTCTCTTTTCTAAAGGTTAGTTTATAAGTTCTGTTAGTCATGGGGATGCTGGTTAACAGTTGGAGATTAGGGAGTTATTAGAAAAGGGCTCATCTTTGGTTATGGAAGTTGTAGCTTGTTGCTTTTTGGATGCCGATTCCGTTGCGGCTTTCGATACATCGTTGTGGAAGTTGGAGAAACCAAAACTAGTTCAAGAGGTTAAGGTGAGTTTTTTCTGAATCCTGTTATGTTCTTTTCAATTTCTGCTATGGCTTTTGTAACTGAATTATGGACTGCTGTGATGTGCTGGAAAACAAAACAGGGTTGTAATAAAATGGCTATTTTTGTGTGTATTATGTAGGTTCATTTTGGAAGTTTGGATTGTGTATTGGAGACAGAAGGTGGATTCTGAGTTTTCTTTGAAGTGTCGCAGAAGCCTGTATTGAAGGTTGGCTATGTGGAACTGTTATGTTCTATTGGAGAGAGCCATTGGAATTAAGTCGAGTTCGTCAGTTATCGTTCTGTTATCTGAAAATGTTTTTTTCAAAATGAAAGAAGATTGGTTCCATTGTGTAGGATCAGTTTTTTGGAGGTTCAGAATTAATCAGCAGAAGGATCTTTTTAATCAAGCGAGTTAGAAACTGGACTTTTCCTAAATCAACTTGAGCCAACATGCCTATACAAGAACATGGTACCGCCTTACTCGATGTGCATAACTAGCTTGTTTCATCCTATAGAACATTCTTTTGGAATTATGGATGCTGCCTTTCTTGGCATATTGCTCCAGAATGGCAATATAGGAAGAGAATATCGGCTGCAATTTACTCTGTTGGATTGCCTTCTGCTTTGGAGTTTGTTTGGCAGAGTCGAGTTTGGGTGTAAAAGTTTCATGTTGTTACACGTTCGTTGACAGTTAGCTAACCGTTGGAATTTAGTTACATGGTCAGTTGAGAAATGGTTAGAGGGAGTGAAAGATTTTTTTTTTTGGATCGTATGATTGGATGCTAGGCTTCAGATGTGGTTAACGGTTGTATGTGGAATTAAAACTATGTATTAATATGGTTTATATATGAAATGAAAAGTTTGGAAATTGGTTCAAACAATGGTTTCTTGGTTCAATTTTATATGTTGTGTATTGGAATGCTTGGAATGCAATCTTGTAACTTCAGATACTTTTTGTAATGTTTATGTTGACACATATGTGGTTATGGTTTATAATTGGATGTAATTAGAATAGAAATGTGAATGTATTATGGTTTATGGAAATGAAGTGCTCATAATTATGCTCATAATTGTTGGATATATTTGTTTATGAAATTGAAAAGGAATGTATGTATGGTTGAATTGGAAATTTGATGGTTACAGGTTAGTAAAATGGAAAAGTGAATGTATGACTTATGTTGTAATTTAAACTAATGGTTTAATACAACATTGTATGGTTTGAAGAGAAATTGAGTGGTCGATTACACATATTGAAATTGAATTGGTTTATGTATGGTATAGGATAAAAATGGTTTAGAAGGTGAAAGGAGGATAGGGTCTAAAATGAAAATGAACAAAAATAAAGAAATGGACTTTATAATGAACATGGTTAAAAGTGAACATGAACATGAGTTAGGACTTGGAAAGTGTCAATGGTCATATAGTTGACTTTGGCCAACATGGAAAAATTGTAGTTTTTTTTCTTCATGTATTGATACATTTGAATGTAATAATGGACTAAGGTTCCATGGATCTTAGATGCAAATGAACTTTAGGCCAAGTGCCAAATGAAAAAATGAAAAAATTTCAGGACCAAAATCGGGGTATGACACCCACGCTTGAGGAGTATGCTTATCTTGTGGGTATACCTATCCTAGATCAGTTGTCGTTCAGTGGCTTGGAGAGGGTTCCTACTTCTCAAGAGATTGTTGATCTGTTGCATATAGATGAATCTCTGGTTGGTGCTCATATGACTACCAAAGGTGGAATTCAAGGTCTCCCTTCTGAGTTCCTCATTGCTCAAGCTATTATGTATGGGAAGGCCATGAGTGAGGACGCCTTTGAAGCTATATTTGTACTTCTTATCTATGGGCTAGTGTTATTCCCCAACATCGACAAGTTTGTGGATGTGAACGCTATTAGGATTTTCTCTACTCTTAATCCCGTTCTGACTCTGTTGGGTGACACTTACTTTTCTTTGCATATGAGGAATGCAAAGGGTGGTGGTACCATTGTGTGTTGTTTGCCTCTGTTGTACAAGTGGTTTATTTCACACTTGCCACAGACGGTCGCGTTCAAGGAGAACAAAGGATGTCTACGGTGGTCTACGAGACTTATATCTCTCACTAATGATGATATCTTTTGGTACAACCGTGTATATGATGGTGTGCAGATTATCGACTCTTGTGGTGAATTCTCCAATGTGCCTCTTCTTGGTACATGTGGTGGGATTAACTACAACCCTATTTTGGCACGTCATCCGCTTGGGTTCCCCCAAAAGGATAAACCTAATAACATTCTGTTAGAAGGTGTGTTCTTTCATGACGGTAAAGATCCCCAAGGCTTGAAGGGCAGGATGGTCCGCGCTTGGCGCAAGATCCATAGGAAGGGAAGGAAAGAGCTTTGTCCGAAGAACTGTATTGCTTTGGAACCCTATACCTAGTGGGTTAGGAGGAGAGCTTCCAAGTACCTTATGCCTTATGAGTATCCGAGACCTACACCTTTGGTTGCGGCTGGGCCTTCAACCCTCCCTGACCAAGGAGTAGAGGAGTTGAGAGACGAAGACCGTTCACGTGCCTGGATCCATGAACGAGAGGAGTTGCTTCAGCATCTTAGAGAGAAGGATGCCTTGATAGAGTTTCTTGAGCACCAGGTTATTGATGAGCCTGATGATGTAGTGACTTCTCTTCTTCCTTAGTCTTCCAAGTTTTGAAAGAGGAAGTACGATCGACTCGCCAAAGAGAAGGCGGATATGGAGGAAGGCTATGAGAGGGAGGTGAAGAGGCTTCGTACAGCTTATCTCCAGTCTCCAGAGCTTTAGACGATTGTTTCTAGGGTTCCATAGGATGTTCATTTTCATTCTCTCTTGTATTGTATTTGGTTACCAAGACTGTACTTCTCTGGTGTAAAAATATTTTCCATATATGATTGATATGATATTTCCATATATGTCTAAATAATTAATATTTTCAAGATTTACAAATAGGACTCTAAAATTCCTCTGATAAATAAAATAAATCATATGCAAAAGCATTGCATGCATCATGTGCATAAGAAGGTTTTGCTCCAGGCTTCTTGTTCAATGGTCTAACTCTGTGTTCTTCATTTATTTTGAAGACAAGCTGACTCACCAATACTACACTCGAGCCAACACTTCAAGACTGATGGACCACCTAGAGCAAGAGAATCGTGAACTCAAGAAGGAAGTGGCCAGATTGACTGCCCTGATGGAGTCTTTCATGGCCGCCCGAAGCCAGTCGTCTCCAACGCCTTCAAATCCTCCCCAGATTACAGTCATCTCTGAGATTGCCTCTTCAACAGTGCCTGCTGCCAGTGCCCACTTCGCGCCAACTGCTATGCCAGCTGGGTTTCCTTGGGGGATGCCCGCAAACTTTGTTCCTGAGGGTCTTGCCCCAACGTTTGCTTCTCTGCCGGCATCTAGCCCGGTCCTTGCCGCTCCACCTCCTGTCGTGCATACTATTCCAAGAGTAGACAACACCATCTACCACTCTAAGCAGTCTGAGGGCCCAGATGTTTATGAAAAGATGGATGCAATGAACAATCAGTTTTTTGATCTCCGCAAGGAATTCAAAACTCTCAAAGTAAATGACCTCTTTGGCAAGTCTACTGCTGAACTCTTCCTAGTTCCAAATGTTAAAATCCCTGTAAAGTTCAAAGTACTTGACTTTGAAAAGTACAAGGGAAATAATTTCCCTCTCATCCATCTGGTTATGTATGCGAGGAAGATGTCGACTCTGTAAGACCCCAATTTTGGCCCTAAGATCCCTCATGGCATCATGACATTGCATTTGCAAAGCCTCAAGGATCATGAGCATATTGGTTCCCTTTGCCTTTGGGTGGGACCTCTTGTGAGTGGTTTGAGATCACCAAGCATGCTTGAATTGTATATCATTGATTTTCTAATTTTATTTACTAACCAAAAGCACAAAAATATGTCACTAATATTTCTTGTTTGTAGCATGAGCAATCACAAGGTCTAAAAGCTTCTAGGAGATCCTTTGTGCAATAAAAAAGTCAAGAGGAGATGAAAGAAAGCATGGTAATGGTTCCCAAAGCTCTCATCCATCAAATATGCCTCCCAAGTATCTCAATGCATCATTTTGATCAAAGCAAGTCAAGGGGTTGGAGTTTTGTTTCCCAAGGAAACCCTAATTCATTTGTTCATCAACTGTGCCTTGCTATTGAAGCAACCTCAACCCAAGATCAAATACAATCAAGGGAAGTTATTTAGTTCATCATTTCATGCATATTTGAACTTATTTCAGTGCCCTAAATCATCAATTCATCAAGGTATGAGTTTTGGACTTGAGAAGTTGATCAGTCAATTCATCTAACTATCTTGAAATACACTGAGACCTAACGTGTTATGTGTTGGTCAAACGGAGATGATCCCAAGAGAAAAAATGTTCTTAAGGACAATATGAACAACTTTCATGTTCATCAAAATTTGATTTGAAGCTTGGAAGGTCATTATCCATTCTAAGACATTATAGGTCATTTTAACTAAAACCCTAATTTTAGGTCAAATTCCCAAGCACGTAACTTCTTCATAAAATATCCAAATGATGCAAAATTTAAGTCCACATAGATTGCCTTGAAAATATCTACAACTTTCATGTTGAAGAGTTTATCATTTGGAGCTTGCATCAATGAGACAGAAGGGCTTGAACATTGGCCAAATTTGGACACTTCACTTATGCATGTTTTGCACCCTACACTTCAAGCTCAAATTTCACTAATTTCCAAGGCCCAATTGGAATTTTGATCAACATATCATTTGTTCCTTATGCAACAAGATTTCTAACCATTACTCATAAGGGTGCATTTGGAGTTTGGAAGTATCATTTTCGAAGACATGAAGAATTAAGTGCATTTTGTGAAATTCAATTCAATTGCCATGCATGAGCTGATTACACTTGATATACACGTCCATTTGCATTTCACATGAACTCAGCAGGTTGTTTCAGCCTTCATTGGGCCTTCCACATGATCACACAAGCCCATGCAATGCAAAATCCATTTTCCATGCACACGAGTTAGCTCATGCATTCAGCTCTCTCAATCTATAAATACCATGCCTTACCTTCACAATTCTCCAACCTGAAGGTGTCTGAAATGCTGCAAGACTGAATCCCTAGCCATACCTAAAGGAACAAGTTCATTTCTCTCCAAAAATTAAGATCTGAAATTCAATTGCATTTGGTTGAATTTTAAGATCTAAAGTTCCTAGACCTTCTTCCTTTGATCCATTGAAGCTTCTGTTTGCAAAAGGAACCAAGGAGAGTGACTCAATTCTTCACAATCCAAAGGTTTTGCTCCACTGAGTTTTGCTTCGAATCTCATCATACATTGCTCCATTTTCCTTGATCTTGTGTTGTCTGAAGTCCTCTCTATAGAGGCATCATTATTGTGTGTTTAATTGTTGGAATCGAGCAAGTTCAGTTGAACACCACCAAACTTCCATCTCTGATTTCTCTCTTAATAGGAATCTAGAGTGGAAGTGAGTGGCATAGGAGTGATGTACATCACTTCACCTTTCAAATGGTGTCTGGATCGTTCATTTTAGTTAGCATTTGAAACTCTGTGTTTTTTGATCCTCATCGGAGCTCACCGGAGAAGACGGTGGCGCTGGCCACCGTCTCTTTGCTAGATCAAACATGAGCCGTTGGATGCATTTCCCAATTTATATCACAACCATCAGATCTTATGATTTTTGATAATGCGCCATGTGATTCATTTGACTAAGGACTTTGGTAGGCGTGCGCTGATAGCCCTTGGATGTGCCAGCTCAATTAATGAGCCATCATCCAACGCCTCTCCTTTTTTCATATTTTCTTATTTTTGATTTTATTTTATTTTATTTCTTTTAATTCCATTTTATTTCTAAAATCCATATCTCTTTTATTATTGGTCCAAAAAATATGGGACCAATTGCATTATTTCTCTTTTAATTTCTAGTTTCTAAAACTGATTTTTAATATTTTTTATTTTATCATTTGCTATTTTTTAATAATTTTCTCTTTTCTGGTTATTTTTAATTCATTTTAAATAGTTTTTGATATTCAAAAAATACAAAAATATTTTTCTAACTTCTTTGAATGATGATGGATCTATGAAAAATATTTTCATCAATTTATTAATTGATTTGAGATTTTAGTTCAATTAGGTTATTTTTCTTCATTTTTAATTGATTAAAAATAGTTTATGACCTTTAAAAATGCTGAAATTTTTTGTCAAACTTTGTTTGACCTTGTTGAACTTGGGATAATTCACTTGGACTTTTCAAAGTTGATTTGAAGTGAATTTGAAGTTTGTCCTTTCTTTAATATTTTAATTCAAGTTTATTTTTCAAATATTAAAGATGCCAAAAATACTTTGTTTATTTCTTGACCTCCAATCTTCATCTCACTTCTTTCTTTTATGGTTTGACCTTGATCTTCCCTATCTTTGGTCAACATTTATGGATTGGTACATTCCATTTTCACTTAATGCACTTTATTTTCTCCATTTCCATTATCCATTCTTCTTCTTCTTCTTCTTCTTCTTCTTTTCTTCTTTTTGATCAATGAGTTAAAGGTTGATAAGTTAGCATTGATTAGGGAGGTTTAATCTTCCTTGATTCAAATCTAATTCATCTTGATCAAATGATCAAGTGAATGGCCTTGCATTAAGGATATGTTGCTTTCTAAATCATGCAAAGGACTTAAACCAATACAAGATCATTTCTCTTCATCTTTTTGGCATGGCAAGTTGTTGGAACTTGGTTCACTAATCAAGACTTCTAACTTGTGTTGTTGCCTACATTATTATTGACCGGCCTCAGATAGTTATGACTTCTACATGAGTCCAATTACGATTGCTTAACATAACACTAAATTTGCCTTATGGCACACTAACCACTAACACTAATCATTAACTATTAACATTTACTTCTGCTCTTTACATTTTATGTAATTTATTATTCTTGTACATATTATTCATTTGCTTTTTCCTTTTGCTCATTTGAGCACATGTTTATGTTAATGCAACTTGCCTTTCGCTCACTTGAGCACATAATTGTGTATATATCATTGTGTTTGTGTTTTGTTTTGATTGTTGTGGACCAAATGTAAAAGAAATGGACAAATGGACTTAGACTTTAGGACTTCCCCTATGCAAATTTGGAGTCAAAGAGCAACTAGGCATTGGGCCTTTAGAGTGCTATAAAAGTCAAAGAGCAACTAGGCATTGAGCCTTTAGAGTGCTATAAATGTTGAAGAGGACTTTAAAAGGACCAATTTCTAAACTCCTTCTTATTCATTCTTTGTTTGTTGATAGAACTTTTTGATGTGTGTGTTCTTGTGCTAGGAATTCCAACATTGAGCCAAATTGAGGAACCATTGCCATAAGCTTATAAGAGAGAGAGATCTAAAAGCCATTGGAAGATTCCTAGGAGCTTGTTTTGATTATGTGCTTGATTGCTTGAGTATTTGCTTATCTTGCTTGCATATTCCAAAGGATGGGAGCTACTTGGATCATCAATATGATTTCAAGAGAGGAACTCCATTTATGGTCTTACTTCTTATCCCTTACCTCTTGTATGATTAGGACTTTAGCCATTCTTCTTCTTCCCTCCACTCTAACCCAAGCCAAAACTTTTGTGCAAACATTTAACATTTGTTTTCAACCATTAGAAACCTAAGCCTTATGCTTTTGATTTTCAAACTTTTCATAACACTTATTTTGAATTGAACTTCTAAGCCAACTTTGACCATATTTTGTACATACTTTTCATTGGTAAATATAACTCATTCAAATGTCTTTTTGTGGTTCCAATGGCCACTGCCTCAATCAAAATTTTCATAACCTTTCGCTATTAGGTTTGAGTTATCCTTGAGGTAGATGTAATACTCACCTATATCCTTAGTGATGGACAATGAGTCTTCCATGCTTATTATAGGGTTAACCCCTCACTAGCATGTTGAAGCTATCCTCACATGATCGATTTGTGGTTTTGGGTTGAGTTTTCTCCCTTGGATAACAAAAGACCTTAAGGCTTTTGGACCCATCAATTCACCAACTCATTTTTGAGATTTTTACCCCGAACTACGAGGTTTTGATCCTAATCTTTTTTAAGATGGTACGTATGCAATGGGTTCATCCATCCAAACACAAAATGTAAATAAACTTGTATATTCTTTCCTCATCTCTTCAATCATGTTTGCACAAATAAATTTTCACAAAAATACCAACCTTACAACAAATATGAAAAGGGCTCCCTAGGAGTACCTAGGATGTTTTGGGTGCTTAAAACCTTCCCATTGCATAACCAACCCCCTTACCCAGATCTCTGACATTTTTACTAGTTTTTGATTCGATAAAACTCTTAGGTTTTAGTTCGCTTTCTAACCATTCCTTTGGATAAATAGAAGTGTGGTGGCGACTCGACTTGTATGGTTTACCTTGGATTTAGTCAATATCTCTAATAGTAACGAATACTCCGCTACAGACTCAGACCGACAACGACCAGCTCCTCATTCATTATTTCCAGGACAGTCTGTCCGGTGCTGCCCTGAGATGGTATATGGGCTAGGACAGCGCTAACATCCGATCCTTCAACGATCTTGGCGAAGCTTTCGTCAAGCACTACAAGTATAACACAGATATGGCTCCCGATAGGGATCAATTGAGAGCCATGTCCCAGAAGGACAAGGAGACTTTTAAGGAATACGCCCAGAGGTGGCGAGAGCTAGCTGCACAGATCGTGCCTCCGCTAGAAGAGAAAGAAATGACCAAGATCTTCCTGAAGACCTTGAGCTCATTTTATTATGAGCGGATGATTGCCAATGCTCCTTCTGATTTCACCGAGATGGTGAACATGGGGATGCGTTTGGAGGAAGGAGTCAGTGAAAGGCGCCTGACTAGAGAAGAGGGCTCTTTTTCCAAACGATATGGGGAGTTTGGAAAGAAGAAAGATGGTGAGGAACATGATGTGACCTCCCATGTTAAACCCAGAAGACCCTCAGTGAGAAGGAAGACCGTGCGTCCCGCCGGTAGTCAGCATCAGGTGGCTCACATAACACCTGTCTTCAGAGAAAACCAACACTACCAGCACAGTAATAATCAACAACAGCAACATCAACAATATCAACAACAATAACACCGTCCTCGACAGCAGGCCTACCAGCCTCGAAAGAACAATCAGACTAGTACCAGCTATGAGAGGAAGAGGGTCACCTTTGATCCTATTCCAATGACCTATGCAGAGCTATATCCCTCTTTGATAGAGAGGAAACTGATTACTCCACGCGACCCACCGGCTATACCTACCAACCCTCAGTGGTGGTATAAGCTCGAGCTACATTGTGTTTATCATTCCGATGCCCCCGGACATGACGTGGAAAACTGTTACCCGCTGAAGACCAAGGTTCAAGACCTTGTGAGAAGTGGCATCTTGTGTTTCGAGGTCGTAGGTCCCAATGTGAAGAAGAACCCATTGCCCGAGCATGGGAAATCTGCTGTCAACATGGTCCAGGGCTGCCCTGGTAAATATAAGGTCAAATATGTCAGCCATATTCGACAATCGTTGGTCGAGATGCATAGAATGTTGTGTGAATATAGTCACTATGGGCAACGACCATGACAGATGCCGAGTTTGCACTGTCAATCAGAGGGGATGTCGCCAAGTCCGTAAAAACATCCAAGAAATGCTGGATGAAGGTGTAATTGAAATACTTCAGAACCGCGATGTAGATGATGAAGTCAATGTGATATCACCAGTGTTTCGGATCCCAGAGCCTGTGGTCATCCGATATGATGGCAACAAACAGAAGGCTTCTCCCTCTTTGATAATTAAACCAGCTGGCCTTGTGCCATATTCTTCTGATAAAGCTGTCCCCTATCGTTACAATGTTGTGGCATTGGAAGATGGAAAGGAGGTGCCCCTTCCCTCTACCTCTGTTGTTAATATCGCCGATGTCAATGGCCTGACCCGTAGTGGTCGTGTTTTTTCTGCTCCGCCGAAACCCCAGGCTGACACCAGAAGGGTTGATGTTGCTGATTATGTTGTGCGCCTGGTTGGAGATGCTGTTGTTGCTCCGAATCCGACACTTGTTGCTAATAAACCTGCCACCGCGGTAAGAACCCCTTTCTCTGCTGGCCAGAATGGCACAATGAAAGAAGACTGTGATGAGATGTTGATGCTCATAAAGAGGAATGAATACAATGTTGTAGATCAGCTTCTGCAAACGCCATCAAAGATCTTTGTGCTATCTTTGTTGATGAATTCAGAACCACACCGTGAAGCTCTGCAGAAGGTGTTGGATGTGGAGTATGTAGACCATGACGTCACAATAGAATAATTCGATAGTATTGTTGCAAACATTACTGCTTGTAACAATTTGAGTTTTTGTGATGCTAATCTCCCCGAGGAGGGAAGAGACCACAATTTGGCACTTCACATATCTATGAGTTACAAGGATGACGCCATGTCTAATGTGCTGGTAGACACTGGATCATCACTGAATGTTTTGCCAAAATCCACTCTAGCCAGATTGTCATATCAGGGGCCTCCCATGAGGCAGAGTGGAGTGGTGGTAAAAGCTTTTGATGGATCCCGCAAAACGGTGATTGGAGAGGTTGAACTCCCAGTCAAGATTGGACCAAGTGATTTCCATATCACTTTTCAGGTCATGGATATCCACCCATCATATAGTTGTCTGTTGGGAAGACCATGGATTCAAGGGGCAGGCGTCGTGACATCCACCCTACACCAGAAATTGAAATTTGTCAAGAACAAAAAGCTGCTGGTGGTAGGGGGAGAGAAGGTGCTCCTGGTTAGCCATCTGTCTTCCTTTTCTTATATAGACGTTGAGGATGAAGTTGGGACGCCGTCCAAAGCTTTATCTATTGCTGAACCTACTAAGTAAGGAACTTCTTCATTTGCATCCTACAATGATGCGAAGTTGGCCATCGAGCATGGCACAACTGCTGGTTTAGGACAAATGATCAAGATGGAAGACAATAAATCCCGGGATGGCATAGGGTATTCTTCGGGCACTTTCAACAAGCATGGGTTATTTCAGAGTGGTGGGTTCATCCACACTGTCCAAGACGAGGAAGCTGTTGCCATTGTAGAAGAGGATGCAGAGGAGGATTCTGGCAACTTTGTCATTCCTGGAGGAGTCTGCAATAACTGGGTCGCTGTTAATGTTCCAACAGTTGTCCATTTGTCAACGTGATGTTCATTTTGTTTAAAAACCTTTCTCCCATGCCAAAAGGAGGAGTGATGACATTGTTGGCTCATAAATACAATGATATTTCATTAGATAAATTCATGTTAAATGTTTGTTTTTCCAAATTATTTTTCACTTTTCACTTTTTTGCATGAAATTGGCGATCACCATAAAACCTTAAAAAATAGAATAAAAACAATCTTTTCATCTGCATAATGATTTGCCTTGTTTGAATTCTAAAATCTCTTTTATATCCAAAATCATTATGCAGGTTGATCAAACCCATTGAACATAATGATCCAACACCATCTCCCAATTTTGAGTTCCCTGTATTTGAGGTCGAAGAAGATGATGTTGAAGAGATTCCTGACGAGATTACCTGTCTACTTGAGCACGAAGAAAAGATCATTCAGCCACATCTTGAGAATCTGGAAACAGTTAACTTGGGGTCTGGGGATTGTGTGCGAGAAGTGAAGATTGGGGCACTCCTGGAAGAATCCATGAAGAAGGGGTTGATTGAGTTGCTACAAGAATACGTCGACGTCTTTGCCTGGTCATATGAAGACATGCCTGGTCTAGATACTGATATCGTGCAACATTTCCTGCCTTTGAAGCCTGAGTGCGTGCCTGTGAAGTAGAAGCTCAGAAGAACTCATCCTGATATGGCAGTGAAGATTAAAGAAGAAGTTCAGAAGCAAATTGATGCGGGGTTTCTGGTGACTTCTACATATCCTCAATGGGTGGCCAATATTGTGCCCGTGCCTAAGAAAGATGGAAAAGTCCGAATGTGTGTGGACTATAGAGACTTGAATAAAGCTAGTCCGAAAGATGATTTCCCTCTACCACATATTGATATGTTGGTAGATAATACAACTAAATTCAATGTCTTCTCATTTATGGACGGATTTTCCAGATATAATCAGATCAAAACGGCACCCGAGGATATGGAGAAGACAACATTCATCACACCTTGGGGAACATTCTGTTATCGAGTGATGCCCTTCGGTTTGAAGAACGCCGGAGCCACGTATCAACGAGCTATGACTACTTTGTTTCACGATATGATGCACAAGGAGATCGAGGTGTATGTTGACGATATGATTGCGAAGTCGAGAACAGAAGTTGAACATATAGAGCACTTGTTGAAGCTTTCCCAGCGTTTGAGGAAGTATAAGCTTCGTCTGAATCCTAATAAGTGTACATTTGGAGTCCGTTCCGGCAAGTTATTGGGCTTTATTGTCAGCGAGGGAGGTATTGAGGTTGATCCTGCAAAGGTCAAAGCAATACAAGAGATGCATGCACCCAAAACTGAGAAGCAAGTCCGAAGTTTTCTTGGTCGCTTGAATTATGTTTCCAGATTTATATCCCACATGACTGCCACATGTGCGCCAATATTCAAGTTCCTCCAGAAAGATCAGCGTCATGATTGGACCGAGGATTGCTAGAGGGCTTTTGACAGTATTAAAGAGTATCTGTCCGAGCCTCCGATTTTGTCTCCACCTGTGGAAGGGAGACCCTTGATTATGTATCTGACTGTTCTTGAAGACTCAATGGATTGTGTCCTTGGTCAACAAGACGAATCAGGGAAGAAAGAATATGCTATCTACTACCTGAGTAAGAAGTTCACTGATTGTGAGTCCCGATACTCAATGCTTGAGAAGACATGTTGTGCTTTGGCTTGGGCCGCTAAACGCTTACGCCAGTATATGTTAAATCATACGACTTGGTTGATATCCAAAATGGACCTAATCAAGTATATTTTTGAGAAGCCTGCTTTAACTGGGAGGATTTCCCGTTGGCAGATGTTGTTGTCTGAGTATGATATTGAGTATCGAGCTCAGAAAGCTATTAAAGGTAGTATCTTGGCTGACCACTTAGCACATCAACCAATTGAGGATTATCAGTCAGTTCAGTATGACTTCCTAGATGAGGAGATTCTGTATTTGAAAATGAAAGATTGCAATGAGCCTATGCTTGATGAAGGGCCAGAGCCTGGTTCCCGTTGGAGCATGGTGTTTGATGGCGTTGTAAATCAATATGGAAATGGTATTGGGGCAGTGATTATTACTCCTCAGGTCACACATTTTCCTTTTACAGCAAGGCTAACTTTCAAATGCACGAATTATATGGCTGAATATGAGGCCTGTATCATGGGATTGGAATAGTGTATTGATCTTAGGATCAAGCATCTAGACATTTATGGTGATTCGGCCCTTGTTGTTAATCAGATTAAGGGTGAATGGGAAACTAATCAGCCTGGCCTCATCCCATATAGAGATTATGTGAGGAGGATTTCAACATTATTTACTGAGGTGAGACTCGAGATGATAATCGGATGGCGGATGCACTTGCTACACTTGCTTCGATGATCGTGGTGAGACTCTGGAATGAAGTTCCCAATATCACTGTGATGCGCTTGGACAGACCATCTCATGTATTTGTAGTTGAAGAGGTAAAGGATGATAAGCCATGGTATTATGATATTAAGTGTTTTCTTCATAGCCAGGTTTACCCGCCTAGGGCATCTGTTAAAGATAAGAAGACTTTGAGGAGACTATCTGGCAGTTTCTACCTCAATGGCGATGTGCTTTATAAGAGGAATTTTGACATGGTTTTGCTCAGATGCGTGGATAGACACGAAGCAGACTTGTTAATGACTGAAGTCCATGAGGGTTCATTTGGTACTCATTCCAATGGACATGCCATGGCTAGGAAGATGTTGAGAGCAGGCTACTATTGGCTGAAAATGGAGTCTGACTGCTGCAAATATGTGAAGAAATGCCACAAGTGTCAGATTTATGCGTACAAGATTCATATTCCCCCGACACTTCTGAATGTGATTTCATCACCATGGCCTTTCTCCATGTGGGGAATTGACATGATTGGCATGATAGAGCCGAAAGAATCCAATGGTCACAGGTTTATTCTCGTAGAAATTGATTACTTCACCAAGTGGGTTGAAGCGGCGCCATATGCAAACGTGACAAGGCAGGTGGTTGTGAAGTTCATCAAAAATCAACTCATATGCCGCTATGGTGTGCCAGACAAGATCATTACTCATAATGGATCTAACTTGAACAACAAAATGATGAAAGAGCTATGTAGCAAGTTCAAGATTGCACATCATAAATTTTCCCCTTATAGACCCAAGATGAATGGGGCTGTTGAGGCTGCTAATAAGAATATCAAGAAGATTGTCCAGAAGATGGGTGTTACGTACAAAGATTGGCATGAGATGCTGCCATTTGCTTTGCATGGTTATCGTACATCCGTCCGCACTTCAACAGGGGCAACCCCTTTCTCACTTGTTTACAGCATGGAGGATGTGCTCCTAATAGAGGTGGAGATCCCATCAATGCGAGTCTTGATGGAAGCCAAGTTGACTGATGCTGAATGGGTTCAGAGTCGTTATGACCAACTAAATCTGATAGAAGAGAAGAGATTGACTGCCATGTATCATGGTCAGTTATATCAGCAGAGGATGAAGAAAGCCTTTGATAAGAAGGTCAAACCTCGTGTGTTCCGAGAAGGTGACCTCGTGCTCAAGAAAGTCTTGTCTTTCGCGCCCGATTCTAGGGGCAAGTGGACTCCAAACTGTGAAGGTCCATACGTTGTTAAGAGAGCCTTTTCAGGCGGTGCTTTGATACTTACAACTATGGATGGGGAGGATTTCACTCGTCCTGTGAATTCAGATGCAGTCAAGAAATACTTCGCCTAAAATAAAAACATAATAGCTCGCTAAGTTGAAAACCTGAAAGGGCGGCTTAGGAAAAAATGAGCGTCTCGGTGGATTGAAACCCCAAAAGGGCGATCCAGGAAGAAGTTAGATACATAAAAGAAAAAAATGTATATCCCGCTAGATTGAATATCTCACCCTGGGGCAATCTAGGCAAAAATTAGGGATTTGGCAAGTAACTGCATCCTGACAAGACTTGGCTTTTCAGCGGTTATCTGTCAAGAATCTCGCTCAGTCATCGTCAACAGAAGCCTCAAATACATCGGATTTAGAGTTGGTAGAGAAATGGTCATTATGTTCAATGTAGCCTGTTTCCAATATATATCACCAATTTCAAATTTGTAAAGATCCATGGAGTCTTGCCATTTGCAGACTACCATTCCATCAAATAAATTTGAGCCTTTATCCGATCCTTTGCACTCTTATTTGTTTCTATTCAACAAAGATTTTTCATGTTTTAATTGATAAATATCATTGTTTTAAATAAATATAATTTTCATAAATTGTTTTTTTAACAAAGTGAACATTCACAATGACAAAAAGGATATTTGGGACATCTTCAGTGCTCTCCCAAAGATGGTATGATCTCCAAAAGGGTAAGACATCTGTTCATTTCCCAGCATACTTGTATCCTCTTCATTTATCTTTCAGGTTGTCTCCTCCGCGAGCACAGAAGAAAGTTGTGCATCCCACCAAATCCCCAGAGAGTTTGGAGTTTTGGGTGTGGCCTCAATCTTCTAATTCCCCCCTGAGAGTCTGAAACGAGCATTTGTGTAATCAATTATATGGTTGTCACCCCTGGGCTTGGGTAGACCTAAAATCCCTTATAAATTGATAAATAGATATGCTATGAGCAGGGAATCCCCGACATGAGGGGAATTATCAATATGGGATTTGTAGCTTCTCCCCTGCGGACTTGTTTACTTTGATCTCCAGCAGATTTGCTCCTCGACCATCCTCAGCAGGGTTGATCCCACTTTTAATCCCCAGTAGATCGCCTACAGGTAGTACCCAATTCAGTTATCAGCGGTGCTTCCCTAGTGGAATTGTCTGATCAGAGGCCGTTTGTTGTTTCCTCCTGAGTTGGGTGGGTGTTGAAATATTTATCTTTCCATCCCCAGCGGAGTGATTGGTTCTACTCTCCCTGCAGAGATCTTTGTTTCCTAATATCTGTCGCCACATCAGATTGGATATCCTCCAACAGGCCTGGCTTTCTCTTTCTAGATGTAGCACCGGATGTTTGTCAGTTGATCCCTGGACTTGTTTGTGATAGATATGTCTGTTTGTCAGCATTTAGCATACATAAACCACGCATATACATGCATAATTATAACATTCAGATGTTCATGTTGCATTCTTTGCCATATGTCTTTGTGGTTGTCTCCTGCTATTTGGTGATACATATTTCCCCAAGTAGATGTTTGTGTCTGATCTCTCCATATAGAGTCAGCCCCATAGGCGAAAAGTGTCTACCCTTTCTTCCATATTCCCCACAGAGTTATGCCCTTGTGGATGATTGTTATTTCAGTTTCCTCCCAAAACACGTATTGGGATGAAATTACTCCCCTGAGTTATATCCTCATTAGGTTGAGTCCTTGTTTTGTTGTGTCTCTCTAGTTTGTTCCTAGATTGACTACTCTTGTTATTTCCCTTGCATTTCCCCGCATTTTAGATGAATGATTGCTCAGTAACCAGAAATTGTCCATCTTTTCCCCGGCGGAGTTGTCTGGCCTTCTACCCAGTAACCGGTAGTTGTAAGTCCTATCTTTGTGGTTTTCTACCCTCATATCGGTAGTTGTAAACCCCACTTTATCCCCCTTTGCAGAGTTAACCCTTGATTTTGTTCATCCTAACCGATGACGGTTACTCTCTTCTGCGGTTTTCTACCCAGTAACTGGTAGATGTAATCCCCTTTTTGATTGGTTATCTTTATACAATATTCGGTATTGATATTCCTTCATTTTGACTATATCTCGCAGTAACCGATGATATATCTCCCGGATCATTGCTTTCGTCAATGTATCCCCAGTGATTCATCTTTCATTTTCCCTTGTTCGGTGATGATTGTTTCTCCCCTTGTTTGGTCATCGTTTTATACCCAGTATTCGGTATCCCGATGTCCTTACTTTTCGGTCGATTTATCCTTTATTAACCCAGTAACCGGTTGTGGATAATCTTCCATGCGAGTATGTTATCTACGTTCTAACGGTAATAAATAATATATCTCATGCACTCTTCAGTCGAAGTCTTTTTCTTCCCAAGTCGAGTAAGATTCGTTTTTCCTTATGGAATTGAATGTCCATCCTGTGATCGAGTTTGCTTTTTCAGCCCTCCTTGCGGATGATGAGTGTCTTGGAAATATTCCCCAATTCACGCCTAGTTGGTCACCTATTATATGCCCAGTAACCGGTATCCCTGGTGTTCCTTCCTTTCTGCTCCCTATTTTGACTTTTGTCCCCTGTGGAGTCAGATTCTTCTGAGTTGAAATATACCTTCTTAGGTTTTCCTCAGATGATTTGAATGATTGATATCTCTCACCCTTATGCCGGTCTTAGATATTCATTCTCCCCGAGCATGTTGTTCTCCCACCCTTATACCGGTGTTTTGATCACATGTCTCCTTGAGCTTATTACCCAGTAGCCGGTAATACCTCATTTGTTGTTTCCTCAGCTGAGTCCTTTGTGGGCATTCCCAGCTTGAGTCCCTTTGGTGGATTTTCACCCATCTGAGTCCGGATTTTTATCCGAGGTATCCTTTATGGATAGTGTTGCTGTATTGGCATATTCCCCAATACATGCATCTTTGCATCAGCCCGAGCCTTTCCATTGATTTATTTTCATGGAATCCCTCTCGTGTCTCTCAACAAGTTTTAAGTCGTGACCTGCTCACGCATTTTTATTCCCTTTACTCCCCAGTGAGTTCCCAGAGTCTTTGTCCCATTTATGAGTGTATTGCTCATGTGGATTTTCAGTTTCTCCTGATTTCTTTTTCTTTGTGGACCCATATCCCCACAGAGTGTTACCTTTTGCATACATACATTTGCATCATGAGGTCTCTTAGGGACCAAAATTCGTCTCTTTGTTATTATTTAAGCCCATTCTATCTCGTCGAGACGAAGATTTTAACCTTCACTTCTCCGGCTAGAATGACCTTAAATAGGGGCATCTGTAAGACCCCAATTTTGACCCTAAGATCCCCCATGGCATCATAACATTACATTTGCATCTTGCCTCAAGGATCATAGCATCTTGGCTCCTTACCTTTGGGTGGGAACACTTGAGAGTTGGTTTGAGATCACCAAGCATGCTTGAATTGTATATTATTGCTTTTCTTATTTTGATTACTAACCAAAAGCACAAAAATATGTCACTAACATCTTTTGTTTGTAGCTTGAGCAGTCACAAGATCCAAAGCTTCTAGGAGATTCTATGCTCATTGATATGGCTAGGTGATGATGAAAGCAAGCATGACAATGGTTACCAAAGCTCTCATCCATCAAATATTCCTCCCAAGTTTCTCAATTCAGCATTTTGATCAAATCAAACCAAAGGGTTTGAGGCTTGTTTCCCAAGGAAACCCTAATTCATCTATTCATCAACTGTGCCTTGCTCATGAAGCAACCTCAACCCATGATCAAATATAATCAAGGGAAGTTCTTCCATTAATCATTTCATGCATATTTGAGCTTATTTGAGTATCCTCAATCATCAATTCATCAAGATATGAGGTTTGGACTTGAGAAGTTGATCAATCAATTCATCTGACTATTGTGAAGTACACTGAGACCTAACTTTTGATGTGTTTGTCAAATGGAGATGACCCCAAGAGAAAAAATGTTATTAAGAACCATTAACAACTTTCATGTTCATAAAAAATTGATTTGAATCTTGGAAGGTCATCATACATTTCAAAACATTATAGGTCATTTTGACTGAAACCCTAATTTTAGGTCAACTTGCCAAGGACATAACTCACTCATTTTTCATGATTTTGAGGTGGGATCAAATTCATTGGAAAGTTTAATATGTCTACTTAAATTTTTATGCTTAACAAATTTTCAAAATACTAAAATAAATACATGTGATTATGCAAAACATTATAGGTCACTTTGGACCAAAGGCATTGAAATATGAAAAAGTCCAACTTTAAGTGCCCATAACTTTCTCATCAAAAATCCAAATGATTCAAACTTTAAGTCCAAATTGATTTTCTTGATGAGATCTACAACTTTTATGTTGAACGTTTTATCATTTGGAGCTTTCATCATTGAAGCATAAGGGCTTGAATTTTGGCCATTTTTGAAATTTTCTCATGTACATGTTTTGCACCTTACACTTCATGATCAATTTTCACCATTTTTCCTTTTCCAAATGAAGTTTTGGTCAACATAACAATTGATCCTCATGCCAAAAGCTTTCCAACCATTACCCATAAGGCTATGTTTCACTTTTGGAAATACCATTTTTGAAGGGATGAACAATTTGGTGCATTTTTGGAAACCAATTGAAATTGCATTGCATGAGCTCAGTACACATAATCTGCACGTCCAAAACACATTTGTTGATGATAAGCATTCATTTCCAATTGGAATTGGGCCCTCCATGCGCCTGTATAGGCCCATGCATGGAGGCCCTTTCCATCCATGCACGTGCATTGCTCATGTATTCAGCCATCATTTGCCATAAATAAGTGCTCCATGCTTCACATTTACACAAACTAAGGGCACCTGTTATGCTGCACGAATCACTCCATAACCATACTCAAAGGAACTCACTCTTTCTTTCAATTTTTTCAGATCTGAATTTCGATTGCCTTGATTGATTTTCCAGATCTATAGTTCCTAAGCCTTGCTCACCTTGATCCTAAGACTACACTGCAAGCAAAAGCATCAAGGAATCATGCTCTCAAGCTCTTCATTTCAGAGGTTTACATCAGAACTTATTTTCTTCGAATCTCCTTGTACATAGCTTATTTCTTGCATTTGTTGGGTTGTCTGAAGTCCTCTCAATAGAGGAAATTGTTTTGTGCTTTGAATTTTTGAATTCCATCAAGTTTCAGTTGAACACCCAAATTTTCAACCTCTGATTTCTTTCTCCATGGAAGTCTAGAGTGGAATTGGTTGGTACAGGGGTGATGTACATCACCCCAGCTTTCATTTGATATATGGATCGCCTCATATGGTGAAGTTTTGATCTCTGCAACTTTTGGCTGGCGCCGGAGGTCTTGCCGGAGAAGATGGTGGTGTACACCACCGTCCCAATGCCAGTTCCATTCCTGACCGTGTGGTCTCTTCTCCAGATCTAATCTGGATCGTACCATGTTATGACTTTATTAATGGCAAGGTGTTATGCGTTGACTCCAGTGTTTGGTAGGCGCGCACATGTGATCCACAGGATGTGCCAGCTCAATTAATGAGCTCAATCCAACGCCTCACGTTTTTTTGCATTTTTTAATTTCTGATTTCATTTTTATTTTATTTCTTTTATACTATTTCATTTCAAAAAATCATATCTCCTTCATTATTGGTCCAAAAAATGTGAGACTAATTGCATTTTTCTTCTTTTAATTTCTAGTTTCTAAAAATTATTTTTAATATTTTTTATTTTATCATTTGATATTTTTATGAATTTTCTCTTTTCTAGTTATTTTTAATTCATTTTAAATAGTTTTTGATATTCAAAAAATACAAAAAATATTTTCCCAACCTCTTTGAATGATGATGAATCTATGAAAAATATTCTCATTAATTTATTAATTTATTTGAGTTTTATTTGAGATTTTAATTCAATTAGGTTATTTTTATGCATTTTTAATTGATTAAAAATAGTTTCTGACTTCTAAAAATGCTGAATTTTTTTGTCAAACTTTGTTTGACCTTGTTGAACTTAGGATAATTCACTTGGACTTTTCAAAGTTGATTTGAAGTGAATTTGAGGTTTGACTTTTCTTTATTATTTTAATTCAAGTATTATTTTAATTTTGAAAAATACCAAAAATATTTTATTTGTTTCTTGACTTCTAATTTTTATTTTGCTTCTGTTTACTAATGTTTGACCTTGATTTCATATATCTTTGGTCAATGTATATTGGTTACCTCATTTTGATTTCCATTAATGCACTCTATTATTCATTATCATCTTCTTCTTTTCTACTTCTTTTTATTTTTTGATCAATGAGTTAAAGATTGGTGGTTAGCCTTGATACATGGGAGGTTTAACCTTCCTTGATTCAAATCTAATTCAACTTGATCATGGATCAAGTGAATGACTTTGCATTAAGGATAGGTTGCTTCCTAATCAAGCAAAGAACCTAAATTAATACAAGATCATTTCTCTTCTTCTTTTGGCATGGCAAGTTGTAGGAGCTTGATTCACTAATCAAGATCTCTAACTTGTGTTGTTGCCTATATTTTTATTGACTGGCCTCAGATAGGTGTGACTACTACATTACTCCACTTACGATTGCTTAACATAGCGCTAAATTGCCTTATGGCACACTAATACTAACCATTAACCATTAACATTTAATTCTTGCACTTTACATTTATGCAATTTATTATTCTTGTACATATTATTCATTTGCTTTTGCCCTTTGCTCATTTGAGCACATGTTTATGTTAATGCAATTTGCCTTTTGCTCACTTGAGCAGATAATTGTGTATATACTATTGTGCTTGTGTTTTGTTTTGATTATTGTGAACCAATTGCAAATGGATAAAAGGACTTATACTTTAGGACATTCCCTATGCAAAAATGGAGTCAAAGAGAAACTAGGCCTTAGGCCTTTAGAGTGCTATAAAAATCAAAGAGCAACTAGGCCTCCTGCCTTTAGAATGCTTAATGTTGAAGAGGAATTGAAAGGACCTATTCTCTAAACTCCCTCTTGTCCATTCTTGATTTGTTTCATGGAACTTTTTGATGTGTGTGCTTTTGTGCTAGGGATTCCTATTTGAGCCAAATTGAAGAACCATTGTCATGAGCTTCTAAAGAGAGAGATCTAAGAGCCATTGGAGGATCTTCTAAAAGCTTGCTTGATTGATTGATTACTTGAGTATATACTTATTTGCTTGCTTATTCCAAAGGATGGGAGCTACTTGGATCATCAATATGATCTCAAGAAGGGAACTCCATTTGTGGTCTTGTTTCTTATCCTCCATCTCTTATATGTTTAGGACTTAGCCATTCTTCTTCTTCCCTCCACTCTAACCCAAGTCAAAACTTTTGTGCAAACATTAACATTTGTTTTCAAAGATTAGAAACCTAAGCATTATGCTTTTGATTTTCAAACTTTCTTTTCATAACACTTATTTTGAATTGAATCTTTAAGTCAACTTTGACCATATTTTGTAAATACTTTTCATTGGTAAATATAACTCATTCAAATGTTTTTTTGTGGTTTCGATGGCCACTTCTTATCAAAATCTTTTCATAACCTTTAGCTATTAGGTTTGAGTTATCCTTGAGGTAGATATAATACTCACCTATATCCTTAGTAATGGACAATGAGTCTTCCATGATTATTATAGGGTTAACCCCTCACTAGCATGTTGAAGTTATCCTCACATGGTGGATTTGTGGTTTTAGGTTGAGTTTTCTCCCTTGGATAACAAAAGACCTTAAGGCTTTTGGACCAATTAATTCACCAACTTGTTTTGAGATTTTTACCCCGAACTACGAGGTTTTGATCCTAATCTTTTTTAAGATGGTACGTGGGCAATGGGTTTATCCATTCAAACACAAAATTGTAAATAATTTGTACATTCTTCTCTCATCTCCCCAATCATGTTTACACAAACAAATTTTCACAAAATACCAACCTTACAACAAGTATGAAAAGGGCTCCCTAGGAGTACCTAGGATGTTTTGGGTGCTTAAAACCTTCCCATTGCATAACCAACCCCCTTACCCCGATCTCTAACATTTTTATTAGTTTTTGATTCGATAAAACTTCTTAGTTTTTTTTTTCACTTTCTAACCTTTCCTTTGGATAAATAGAAGTCCGGTGGCGACTAGACTTGTATGGTTTACTTTTGATTTAGTCGATAAATCTAAAGGTGACGAATACCCTGCTACAGTGTGAAGACTTGACCTTTTTTCCTTTCATTAGAGCCAGTTATATACTTGTTAATTTATCCAAATTGGAGCCCTTCTCATGGATGATGTCTTGGTTCAAGGATTCATACTTGTGAATGAATGGTTAAGTGTTCTCCAACGAATGACTTAACAATTAAAACTCTTAACTAACATTTGACTAACATTTTATTAATTTTGATTTACTTTCAAGTCATTTACTTAATACAATTTAAATTTCAGTACATTTATCATTCACCTGCCATTTACGTTTCACGCAATTTGTTTAGTTTTCAGTCCTTTCACTTTGCTCACTTGAGCCATATCCCGTGATTGTATATATTGTTTTCTTGTTTTGTTTTTGCTTATGGTCTTAGGACCTTAAAACACCTAATAACAACAAAAACCCTAAAAAAATATGTTGGTGAACTGTTGGACTTGATCTAAACTTTTGGACTTAGGAAAGGAAACCTCCCTATGCTTTAAGGACTTGGCCAATACCACTATCTGATACAGAGTTATCCTTGCTTGTACCTTTCATCTGATGTAAGAGCCTTGAATGACTTTGACTAATCTGTCACTTTGACTTTGTGCTTATTTGTTATACTGTTATGATTGTTGATTGTCTGATGATTGTTTCTAAGTTCATCTGAAGGAATATTTTCATCTGATACATTGGAAGAAATGGAAGACTTCTAGCTATTGGATTGCTTGCTTGAATATTATATATCTTTATTTGATGCCTTGATATTCATTTGGTTTTCTTGGATAATTTATTATGCTTGTTGCTTGCTAAAAGTCCAAAGGAAAATGGGTTTCTATATGACATTCTTGTTTGTTGGATTGCATCCCATTGGTCAGATCTTTTCAACCCTTAACTTTTAATTTTTGTCTAGGATATTTCCTTCATCTCCTCCCACTTCTTAAATTTCAAAATCTCTCCCTCTTTTCAAAAACTTTCTTTGTTTGTGTTTTCTAACTTATACATGTTTTAATGATTAGAAACTTTGGCCTTATGCCAATGAGTTTTAAAATATTTTCTCAATCAAGTTTATGAATGAACTTAACAATATTTACTTTAATTTCAAAAGACAAAAAGAATTAAAAACCTCATTCAAATCATTGGCATTTTCTGTCTTTTCCTTGTTAAACTTTTGTTAAAATAAAATCACCAACTTCTTTGAAATTTTTACCATGAACTACGAGGTTTTGATCCCTCATTTTTATGTTGGTACGTAGGCATAAGACCGAAGGTCTTATGAAACACAAAAATAGAATTAGTAAATTCTTTTCTCATCCCCTCACTCTATTTTTTATCAAACATCATTTTGACCAAATCACTTGCACACAAAAAAGGGCTCCCTAGGAGTACCTATGACACTTTGGGTACTAACACCTTCCCTCTGTGTAACCAACCCCCTTACCTATAATCTCTGACATTTTATTAGTTTTGATTTGAAAACTTCTTATTTTTGGGTTTTGTTCGTACTTTTCCCTTTTCCTTTGGAAATAATAAAAGCGCGGCGGCGACTCTAGTTTCATTGATGATCATGAATTTACCGCTACAAAATTTAAGTGGCGACTCTGTTGGGGAATAGTCCTCAGTCGGTATAGCCTACTTTTTTATGTGTGTATATTTGTATTCTTTATGTTTGTTTGTATATATTATTGTGTGATACTCTGTTTGTTGTGCTTGATGATCTCTATGGGGTGAGATAAGTTCTAACCTGAACTTGAGTGCAATTTAATATAGGAGGGTGGTATAGTCATGTCGGATTTGAAGCAGTAATCCTGAAAGAGTTGACATGAGATCCCCCACTCAGTGGAGACCTCTTTGGACTTACTGATGTCACACTTATAAGTCGTGGATATACATTACTTTCTCTAAATCTGGGGTCCGAGAAGCTGAGGACCATAGAACATTTAACCCAAATTGGCCTATTTAGGACGTAGTGGGGAGATTGTTCAAGTGTATACTTGATCACATGATCTAAGACTCTGATAGATGGGATTAAGACTCTGAGAACTTTTATAAAACATGATCTACAGGTTTTTACCCTTAGTACACTCCTTTGGGATGGTTCTCAACCCGACTCCATGCTCGTGACTTACAACAAACCCTTTGATTCTTGGTTGATCCGATCAAGTCTTGTCAATATCAATGGAACTTGGGTGTTGATAAGGTGAAAGCCATAATCCACCAAAATGAATTATTGATCTTGATGATGACTTGATCCATCCCTTGACCTTTGTTTGTGTTTGTCTTGTGTATGATCCCTTGTGCGTGATTGTTGAATTCATGCATACATGCGCATCATAACATTCATAAAAAAAAATTCAAGGAAATAAGGTCTTATTTGCAAATATTTTCAGACCATGGATTATAGATGAAGGAACACTAAGAAGTACAGTTTCAGATGTCCTGATATGAAAGAGCTAAGGAAGTTGTCATCCTTTGTATTAGATCCCTTGGATTTCAAGCAACGTCATGGGAAGCTCTTGTCTGTATTATCTACTGATGTGGTTGAAGGACTTCTGAGTGTTTTGGTTCAGTTCTATGACCCTCTCTGTCGGTGCTTCACTTTTCTCGATTATCAGCTTGTACCCACGTTGGAGGAGTATGCCATCTCATGGGTATACCTGTATCTAATAAAGTACCTTTTAGTGGATTGGAGGAGATCCCGAGATCTCATGTCATAGCCGAAGCTCTTCATCTAAGGAAATCTGAGATTGATGCTCATTTGGTGAAGAAAGGAGGAATTTTTGGGTTGACTTCTGAGTTTCTCATTGGTAGAGCTACTGTTTTTTCTCAAGCCGTTAGCATGGATGCTTTTGAAGTTATCTTGGTGTTTCTCATTTATGGTTTGGCTTTGTTCCCTAATGTTGATGATTTTGTTGATGTTAACGCCATTAGAATTTTCTTGATTAGGAATCTTGTTTCGACTCTGTTGGGTGACATGTATTTATCTTTGCATTTTAGGAATTCTAAAGGTGGTGGGACTATTGTGTGATGCACTCCTGTTATGTACAAGTGGTTTATTTCGCACTTGCCTCAAACGCCTACTTTCTTGGAGAACCAACAATGTCTACAATGGTCCCAGAGACTTATGTCTCTCACTAATGATGATATTGTTTGGTATGATTCTGCATCAGGTAGCTTGGACATTATTGATAGTTGTCGTGGGTTCTCTAATGTTCCTCTCATTGGTACACAAGGAGGAATTAACTATAACCCAGCAATGGCCCGTCGTCAGCTTGGGTTCCCCTTGAGAGATAAGCCTAATAACATTCAGTTAGAGGGTCTATTTTATTAAAAGGGTAAAGATCCCCAACTTTTGAAGAGTAGGATGGTGCATGCTTGGCACAATGTGCATAGGAAAGGAAGATCCTAGCTTGGTCCATACAATTGTGTAGCTTTGGAAGCTTACACTATATTGGTGAAGAAGAGAGATTTGGAGCTCAAGATGTCGTACGCTTTTGAGAGACCGATGTATGTGGTTGTGGCTGAGCCATCAACTCACCCTAACCAAGATGTATATAAGTTGGAAGATGCACTTGCTGATCAGCTTGTTCTTGAGAAGGCTCAAATGAAGACATCCTTTGAGTCAGAGATTCGACGCATCCGAAGGAAGTATGCTCCCGTGGCCAGATCATCTGATGTAGTTGTTAGGGATCCTTAGGATGATTTTTTCCTTTTCTCTTGTATTTGTATTTGGGTTTCTAAAATTGTACTCAGTATAATCCTTCCAATTTTATGAATAAAAAGAGATTTTATGGTCAATTGAATTGTTATTATTATTGATTATTGTTATTACTAATTGAAAATATTTGCAAGTAAGACTTCATATGTTCCTTGAAATTAAAAACAATAAAAAACATTGCATTTCATGCATCATTTACATAGCATGTTTCTTCCGCCAGGTGTCTTATCAGTTCTTCTTCTGTGTATCAGCCAAGCTGACTCATCCTTATAAAACCCGAGCTAATCGACTGAAGAGAATGGAGCACCTTGAACAAGAGAACAGATAGATGAAGGATGAAATTTATAGACTCACAACCTTGATGGAGTCTGTGATAACTGCTAAGATCCAACGGTCTCCACCTCCTGCAACTCCTCCTCCTCAGAGGACTGTCATCTCAGAGATTACGTCATCATCTATGCCCGTGGTTGCTAGCCAGTCTATTCCTGCCATGCCAGCTGGATACCCGTGGGGAATGCTACCCAATGTTATGCCTGAAGGGTACGCACCAAATTTTGCTTCCGTGTCGGCATCTATCCTGGTCCTGACTGTGCCTCCTCCTATTGTTCACACTCTTCCTCGTGTTGAGGACACCATTTACCATTATGAGTCGTCTGAAGGTCCAGAAGTTTATGAGAAGATGGACGAAATGAAGGATCAGTTTCTTGAGTTGCGCAAAAAAATTGAAGACTCTAAGAGTAAAGGATTTGTTTGGGAAGAGTAATGTTGAGTTGTGTTTAGTTCCCAAAGTCAAACAGTGCTAGTGTTTGTACTTTCAACAACTTCGACGAGGCCTTTGTCAAACAGTAATAGTATAATGTTGAAATGGCGCCAGATAGAGATCAATTGAGGTCAATGTCTCAGAAGAACAAAGAGACATTCAAAGAATATGCTCAAAGATGGAGGGAGTTAGCTGCTCAGATTAGTCCGCCTCTGGAGGAAAAGAAGATGGCTAAGATTTTCTTGAAGACACTGAGTTCATTTTACTATGAACGAATGATCGCAAGTGCCCCTAATGATTTTACCGAGATGGTAAACATGGGGATGAGATTGGAAGAAGGAGTCAGTGAGGGACGTTTATCTAAAGATGAAGCGTCAACATGTAAGAAGTACGGTGGGAGCTTCTCCAAAAAGAAGGAAGGAGAAACTAATGCAGTATCAACAGAGAGGCAGAGGAGGCCTCATGTGAGGAAGAATTCTCAGTCCCGTCAACATCAATATCAAGTATCATCAGTAATTCCAGTCTTTACCAATAATTCAACCAATCAATCAGTTCCTATTCAACAACAACAATATCAACAACAACCGCAACAACATACCAACTTCAACAATAACAATCATAATCAAAACTTTGAGAGGAAGAAGGTCTCTTTTGAACTTATTCCTATGTCGTATGCAGAGTTGTACCCATCCTTGGTCGTTAAGAATCTTATCCAGCCAAGGAACCCTCCTCAAATTCTTAAGCCACTTCCATGGTGGTTCAAACCTGACTTATATTATGCCTTTCACCAGGGAGCCCCTGGTCATGATATTGAGAACTGCTATCCTTTTAAGTATGAAGTTCAGAAGCTAGTCAAGAGTAGAATGGTGTCCTTTGAGGATATAGCGCCAAATGTTAAAGCTAACACATTGCCCATTCATGGCAACACTTCTGTGAATACGGTGGATGGCTGTCCAGGGAATTTCAGAGTATTTGATGTACGCCATATCCGTAGGTCCTCGGTGGAGATCCACAAAGATTTGTGCATGGTGAGCCATTGTGAACATGACCATGACGATTGTGTCATTTGTAGTGTAAACCCTCATGGCTATGTAATTGTCAAGAGAGATATTCAAAAGTTGATAGATGAGAACGTTATTCAGGTGCAACAATCAAGGTATATGGGAGATGATGTGAACGTCAGTATGCCAGTGTTCAAAACCCTTGAGTGGGTAGTTATTCAATTTGATAGCAGCAGCAAGAAAGAAAACAGATCAACATCGTCGTTGGTTATACGGTTAGTGGGCCCTGACCCCTATGCATCCGATAAAGTTGTTCCATACAAGTATAATGCCACCATGATTGAAAAGGGTCAAAAGGTTCGTCTCCCAGTTGCAAATTCAGTGGTGAGTATTAAGGATGTAATGAAGGTGACCCGTAGTGGTCGTATGTTCAGTCCAGTTTTTCCTAAAGTTGTGGAAGATGTTCCCGTAGGGAAGAAGGCATAAATTCCTGTAGTTGATCCAGTTAGTGCTCCAACATGTCATTCTGGTGAATCCAGTAAGTTGAAGACTAATGATGATGATCAAGTTTTGCGCCTGATTAAGAGAAGCGAATTCAACGTTGTGGAGCAGTTCCTTCAAACGGCATCAAAGATTTTCGTGTTGTCATTGTTGATGAATTCAGAGGCACACAGAGAAGACTTGCAGAGGGTATTGGAACAAGCTTATGTGGAATACGATGTGACTGTGGATCAATTTGACCATATTCTTGCCAACATTACCTCCTGTAACAATATGAGTTTTGTGATGAAGAACTTCCTGAGGAAGGTAGGAATCACAACTTGGTGCTTCATATTTCGATGAATTGCAAGAAGGACGCTCTATCCAACGTGTTAGTTGATATTGGGTCATCACTAAATATGTTGTCAAAGTCAACTCTAGCAAGACTTTCTTATCAGGGAGCCCCGATGAGGTACATTGGCATAGATGTTAAAGCATTTGATGGTTCTCGGAAAACCGTCATTAGAGAAGTGGATCTTTCAATTAAAATAGGTCTGAGTGATTTTCAAATTACTTTTCAGGAAATGGGTATTCACTCGGCCTGCATCTGTTTGTTGAGAAGGCCTTGGATCCATGAAGTTGGCGCTGTGACATCTACTCTACACCAAAAGCTGAAATTTGTGAAGAACGACAAACTTATCGTTGTGGGTGGAGAGCATTCAGAGCATTTGTGGCAGCTTTGTGATATCTTGGTGGTACAACAGGTGCTTGGTTAGGTGCATACAATGCATTATTGTTTTTGTACGAGAAGTTCAGATGGTTCTTCCAACCTGGGTTATAGGTGTTTGAGTAAGGGTTTCCTTGAGCATAATTCACTTGGTATGTGGAGATTCCTGTCAAAAGTTGACATTCAGGGGCAGCATGCCCAGGAACTCCGCATATCTCGCAGTTTGGTGCTACAGCAGCCACGGTGGCTGCCAGTGTTATGGTCAGGTTTTCTATCTTTTAAGTGAGAGCATCTACCTTAGCATTGACATGGTCTAGACTGCTTATTTCGTACATACTGCCTTTTATTGGAGGTTTCTCTATGGAGGTTCTTTCACTTCCCCACTAGTAGTGATTCTGGGCTATACTTTCGATAAGTTGATAAGCCTCATTGTAGGGTTTATCCATCAGTACGCCACCTGCGGCGGCGTCTATTGTCAATCTTGTGTTGTACAAGATACCATTGTAAAAGGTATGGATGATCAACCACTCTTCTATACCGTGATGGGGACAAAGCCTCATCATGTCTTTGTATCTCTCCCAAGCTTCAAAAAGTGATTCGTTGTCTTTTTGTTTAAACCCGTTTATTTGGGCTCTTAGCATAGCCGTCTTACTTGGTGAGAAATATTGTGCTAAGAAAAATTTCTTCAACTCGTTCCACGTAGTGACAGAGTTGGACGGTAGAGACTGGAGCCAGGCTCTAGCTCTATCTCTTAATGAGAAAGGGACAAGACATAGTCTTATTGCTTCGGGGCTGAAACCATTTGTTTTCATTGTGTCTACGTATTGCAAAAACACTGACAAATGTAGGTTCGGGTCCTCCGTGGGACTACCGAAAAATTGGTTTTGCTGTACAGAAGACAACAACGAAGGTTTTAGCACAAAATTATTTGCCTCTGTGGCAGGGGCAACGATGTTGTTATGTGGTTCATCCTGCGAAGGGATGGCATAGTACTCGAGAGGAAGGTTCTACGGTCCTTCGGCCATCTTTGGTTGTATAACTGGTTCAGAAATAGGGATATTAGGATCGGGAAGATTGTACTTGATACAGTATTCTCGTATCCGGCGTTCTAATCTTAGATAACGCTCTGGTTTGTCGGATGGTAGCTTTAATTTATCTCTTTGAGAGTGAGTACTTGGAATACACTCGACAAATTAAAAAGGGAAATAGTTTTGTTTGCCTTAGTCTATACTGGGCAACACTGGAGTTACGATATCGACTAAATTAATCCCCGGCAACAGCGCCAAAAACTTGATCGCGACTTAGTATGTCTATAGGATTCGTGACTGCAAGTGCAGAGTCGTATCAGGTAGTTTTAAAGATTATCGAACCCAAAGGACTAATAATCAAACTTACAATTATCTAATGTTACTATGTAAATCTAAGGCTGAGGATTTCTCTAGGGGTTGAGGGACGATGAGAAATAACTACTAACGAAAATAGAATTTTAATAAAAATATTTAATAGCGGGATATCGGTATGTAACTCATTCAACTTTGAGGATTCGATAAATAGTTAGTGTAATCTTAAACGTCAAAATACTCTTCAGTATAAATTATTTATTTAAAAGACTTTATCTCACAATCTCGTGTTTATTGACTATGACTATACTCTTAAACCAAAATGCTTCGCTCTTGCTATCTCATTTCAATTAAAAGTAATTTTTGGAAATAAATAAAGTCTAACTAATCCTAAAGCGCTCTCACTACATTTAGAATTAATGCCTAGTTTCAGCTATCCGGTTAAAACCTCAAACTCTCGTTTTTTTAAAGTAACCTTTGTTTGCTTTGTATTCTTGTACGAAAACAATTTTAATTTTAAAACAAGAAATTATAACTGGAAAATATTTTTATAAAAGTCAACACCAATTATTTACGAATCCCGTTGTTTCGACGGTCTTTACATACTGATATCGAATGGTTTAGCCGGACATGGATTCGAGAACAAACATGATATTATGATAATTAAACATAAGACAAGGTATAAGCAATTAAAATAGAAATTAAAATAGAACCTAGAATATAGACCGAAAAACTGGAATTAAATGCCGGTTCTTGAATTCAAATAATGTCGGCACGCTTGACAAATCGGGTACACTGTTACAATCAGATTCAGTTGCTAAAACTAAAGTCGTAATAGTCCCCAATGTGGAGAATCTATCACTTTACAAGTAAATATCTACTTAAATTGCTAACAACAAAAATCTGGCTAAAAGTGCACGCACTGGTCTTTGAAGACCGAAGCCCTAAAATATACTCCCCACTCCTTCCTTGAAAGTAGCCATGAAGATCTCCTAGTAGGGAGCAGTTGGTTGAACGAGCTAAACTGGAGGTGGAGAAAAATGTGGAGAAAAACAAGGAGGAATAGGTTTGGTGGCGGCTGCCACAACCCTAGGTAGTGGGTGCCACGCCTTGCTTGGTGGCAGGCGCCACTCTTGCTTGGTGGTGGGCGCCACACCTAGCTTGGTGGTGGGTGACACCTTGGCTTCAGGTGGTAGGCGCCACACCTTCTATTTGGTGGTGGGCGCCACCTTCTTTCATTTTCTTCCCTTTTTCTTTTCTTTTTTCTCTTTTTCCGCTTTGTTTGCATAAACACTTCTTATTCGATAAATACCTGAAATAAAACACAAAGTACGGCATAATGCTATGAGAATCAAGTAAAAAAGCAATGCAAGTCAATTCAAATGTAAGATACATTTTTGCGTTATCAGTAGCCGCTGAAGTTTGATGATGGCATGAATTTAAGGCTTATTCTTGACGAAGACATGGTTTTGATGATGACAACTCATGAAGCCGAGCAAATGCTGACAATAGCTCAAGTGGTCAAAGATGTACACAATGGTTATTTAAGCTATTATGTGGAATCAAGCTAAATATTTCTCACAACTTGTATAAAATTTAAACTTTCAAATGATTGTAATCAACTTGGTAATATCTCAAACCTCATCAAGAAGACTTGAAGCTTTAGAATGTAAAAGCATGTTTGATCGTGTCCGTCTGAGCGATCAATATATTATAAATTCACAAGGCAATTTCATAGATTATTATGGATATATCAAACACACACACACACACACACACACACACACACTAATAACATTAAAAAAACTCTCATTTTTCAATCAAAATCACTAAAAAATGTTTTCGGACCATACACAATTTATTTGTGAAGTGTATAGTTGATTAGGAGACTATTTTTGCAACTATCTTACCAATTAGATTATATGCCTAATCAATTAGATGATTCCTAATCGAGTCTAAAATATATTATGACACTCTCTTAATGATTGGCAATGGCTCTATATCTAAACATTCCAAGTTTGGTCATGTTAATCGATTATTTACACCACCTATCCAATTAGCCTAATTGATTAGGTCATTATTTTGGCCCATGGATTATTTCAAAATTTACACATAACATTTTCCTATAAATAGATAAATTCTCTATCATTTTTCAACATCTTAAAAATGTGAAAAACATCACTTTTCAATTCTCTTATCACTTATCTAAATCATTCTTTTTTCTCTCACATGTTTTAGCCCTAGTGCTTTAAGAGTGTTCTTGAGTCTGAATGAGGATTTTGTTCTAGGTGAGACTATTATTTTAAATTTACCAAGAGTGAATTCTTCTCTTGTGTAAATAATTGTTTATTAGCAAGTTCTTAATTTGGTTGGGAGCTAAACCATTGAAAAATCTCTTATTTGTATGTTGGGGAATTTTCTAAGTCTCTAATTGGTTCGTGAGAACTACCATCGAAGAAAATCTAGCTTTTGGGTTTATGAAGATCAACCAGTGAAAAATCTTTAGAGCTTCTTGAGCTCAGCCCTGTTAAAAGCCCTATCAGTTTGAGATTAGAATCTCACTTGACTTCTGAGTTCATCCCGGTATAAGAGCTTTGTGGGTTTGAGATCATCCTAGTGTAAATATTGGTTTGTTCTTAGAAAATCCAACTTAAAAACTCCACATTGGTTTGTGGTATGCCTGTATAATAAACTGTTGTTTAATTCAAGGAATAGACAATAAACCCTAAACCCTAAACTTTGTCTTGGTTAAAGATTAGACTGTGCAAAATATTTTTTTGGTGTGAACACTAACCATTCCAATCCCTATATGTTGTTTGGTTTGAATTTATCCTAAAATATTCATTTCTTTATATAAGGGGGTTCATGTGAATAAATTTCTAGATGATCTCTAGCAATATGGATATTCTCAAGATTATGTCTTGGGGAGACGAGTAAGTCACTTCATTAGATCGATCCTTTATAAATCTGGTGTGTCATTTCTCTTCCCCTATCTCTTTCATTTTCCACTTAACTTCTTCACTTTGAATTTCTGTTACATACTTAGTTGAACCCTTCTAGTTCAAAGCCTCTTTTCTTAGTACTATATATGAATTTCTATTCAAGACTCCCTTGAAATATGATACCCCTCTCACTTTCTCGGAAGCATTCTCCCAAGTGTTTAGACAGTTATTTAGACAATGATGAAATTTATGACAACTTAAAACAAACTCTATTCCTCTATATAGGAATGCAAATAGTGAATAAAGTTTAACAACATAAAACTGAAGAAAAAAAACACAAAAAAAAACTGAAGGTCTAAGTCTTTACATGGAGAGCTCTTCCTAATATATCAACAAAATCTAGCTGCAAGGCCCATTAGGGCTTGAATTATTTCGTGCGACTGAAAAAAATCCAAAGGTGCGAGGAATTATTCTTCATTAATTTGATTTGCAATCTTTGATTTTGTAAATCTTCAACAATCAAATTTGTTCTCTTTAAATATTGCAAATTGGTCTTTTGGGAAAAATTTCCTTTTTCCATAAAGCACATAAATCAATTAAATAAAATGAATAAGAATGGAAATAAATCTTCAACGGATGTAAGATTGACTCAACATATATTGGTTTTTGAATGAGGCAGATGTGTGATAATTTATGGGACATCTTTTTCCATTTGTTGCCTTCTTGTATTGAGCTTATAGAGAGAATATTCTCACACAATGTCATGTCATCTTTCTCCACATGTTTCCTCTTAAAATGATGTCAATCATATGTAACAACAATCTCCTCCGTTGTCTAATTTTTAGGAAATTAACATGAAAGATGGGTATCATAATGCTAAAGACTAACTTCATGACATGAAATATATATTATTAGAGAGCGGTGGAAATAGGCATAACATAGAGATGCATACTAACAAAAAAGAATTTGAAAATCTAGCAAAAAACAACCCAGGATGGGATCAAAACATATCAGAAAGCTGGAGAAAAAAGGAACCAACCTAGAGGTTAACATGAGCTATTATCCATCCCAAAGAGTAACTCAACATATTTCCGAATAACCCACGCATGATCATAGAACACTGTCAATAGAAATCACCAAAAAGAGCTTCCACATAAAAAACTTCAGTCTTCAGATTCATTAGAAGAGACAGATTCATAGTCTTCTTCACTTCCACCAGGTTCATCCTTATCCTCATTGTCGTCTTTCTCCAAACAATTCCTACATTATTCCTAACAATCTATCCTTCAGCATGGGAAGTAGATGCCTCAACCACTTTTTAACTCATCATTTTGATTAAGTAATCCATTTGTTCCTTCTTGTAGTGGAGGTAAGTATCACATCATGAAAACTCTTGGAAACCTACATTAATTCTAGGAAAACATAGCCTCTAGGTGTACCATACATGGAGCGACCTCATGCAGGTTTCCCTCTGCACACAGATCATTAATATCAAAATGTTGAATCTTGGGAAGTCTAATGTATGGACCATGATTCTCGATGAGTAGACGATAACTAAAGTTCAAGAGGCTATACTTAACTCTAGTAACATCATCACTACTTATAATATCAAGCATTTGATTGATCAGAACACCAAAATAAGGGATGGAAAAGATAGAGGTAACTACATAACAAAAAACTCTACTTGCTTCAATATTTGTTCAAAAACATACTCACCAAAATTGAAGACTGCAATAGTACCTATTTGGTATCCCAATCTCACAATAGAATGGGTGGTACACAATGAGAAAATAAAAAGGCTACATGTGCATGCTATAATCCAACACTTGCATGATCATGAGATGGCATAATATCATGTGCATGATCGGGAGCATCTTGTACATGACAAGTTACTTTATAGACACATTTTAGCTATATAAAAGGAGAAAAAAGAGACTTTTAAAGGGGTTCTGATCTTTGGATGATAGAAAGTGGTAGTCAGGAATTCTCAAGTGCGAAGAGTTTTGGATCCATTCAAGATATTATTAGTCCTTGATTTGCATGTACTCTTAAACCAAACTTATGGTATTTTATTATTAAACTATGAGTAGATTTCTCTTGATTAGGTCTTAGAATATTAACTTGATTTTACTATGTTGGATCTTATGATTGTTTGATGTTATTTGAATGTTTTGATTTTATAATTGTTATTCCATTGTTTTTAATCTTAATGCTTTTTGTGTATTGATTAGCGTGCAAAGTGAAAATAGATGAGAATGGATTATTAACCGTAAGTCTATCGATTGGGCATAGAGAAATTGTTCAACTTAGTAATTAACTAGGATTAGGTAATTATTAGTTGTGGATAAATAATTTACGCATGTAGATCGTCTAATTTTACTTCGAATTCGCCTAAGGAGTTAGGGAATTGTAATTTTAATTAGTGATTTGTACACCAATGAATTCAATATAGTGATATTGTTAATTCACCATAAAATTATAGGTCAATTCGATTCAAATAATGTACAATCATCAAAAGGTGAAAATTAAGGGATTTTGATGACATCTAATCGCCTTCTCATTATCTAAACTTTTATCAAATTTTATTTGCATTATTATTTTCCATAAAATCAATCTAAAACCCCCCGACTTTACTTTTTAAATCACACGAATTACCAACTCGTTAAAATAGCGCAATCCCCGTGGACACAAGTTTATTTTATTACTCCAACTTAATTAGTACACTTGCTAAGAAAGTCATCAAGCTTTTGGTGCCGTTTTCGGAAATTGTTGATTATTTCAACAAGGTAATTTTTTTAGGTTTAGTTTTAAATTTTCTTTGTTTTTATTTATTTTCTGTTTTATTGTTATTCTAAGCACTTTTTTAATTGATTTGCTTTTAAAAAAAATTGTTTTAGTTTGTTATTTTCTTTATTACTATTTATTTTTTGTTTTATCTTTATTTTTTATTTTATTTTATTTTATTTTCTGTTATATATTTTTTTGCTTGTTAATACTTGAAATTTTAATTTTAATTTTATTTTCTATTTTTAGTTTTATTTTTTTTATCTTTCTTGTTATTTATTTATTTTCTGTCTTTTAAGTTATTGTTAATTAATGCTGCGCTACTGAGTTTTTTTTGTTTGTTTATGTGAGGTTCATGATAGATTAACAACAACAAAAATAATAAAAGCAACTCAGTTACCAGAGTTAACAAGGAAAGAACAAGTAGAAATAGTCAAGGTCAATCCACGTCAGCTGACCATGGGAGACTATTTTAGAAGAACTAAAGTTGGAAGGATATCTCTCGGGTTCCAACCGGCTAATCCTGTTAATTTTTAACATTAAAAATGTTGTTCTTGTAGGGTTGGGAGATCCATGGGAGCATCTAATTCATTTTTATGAGATTTATTCTATGTGCAAACCAGATGGAGTGACTGAGAGTCGGATAAAGCTGAAGTTGTTTAGGATTCTTTAACTAGAAGAGAAAAATATTGGCTACATTGTTTACCATGTGGAACCATTCAAATCTAGACTGAGTTAGAAGACAAGTTTTTAGAAATATTTTTCACTACTTCTTTGTTTTTGGTAAGAAGGTCCGACATCTCCAATTTTGATCATGGTGATACGAAATATCTTCTTGACTCCTGGGAAAGATTTAAATTATTACTCAGAAGATATCCTAATTAAAACATGATTAGTATGGAACAAATGAAATGTTTCACTAAAGGTCTAAAAGCTCAAGTAAGAACTTTTGGATGCCTCAACTGGGTGTACCATTAAGACTATGAATGAAGATAAGGTGAAAGATTTGATCAAAAGAATGTGCTAGAATGAATATTATTCAATAAGTGACAGAGGAGTCAAACCAAAGGGTGTACTTGAGGTAGATTCAAATACAAGAATATTATCTTAACTTGAGGTTATTTCAAGACAGTTAGTTGCAGCCGCTATTGTTTAGGATAATGTTAGTCAGGTTTAGACACTACGGTGTGAATTTAGTGGGCAAGGGCATGCTAATGGCAATTTTGTTCTAGAGGGATATTGTAAGACCCCAATTTTGTCCCTCAGATCCCTCATGGCATCATATCATATCATTGCATTTGCCTCAAGGATCATTGTACACCTTGCTTCCTTCCCTGTGGGTGGGTTATCTTTCTGAGAGTGGTTCTTGATCACCAAGCATGTTTTGCATTTGTATATCATTGCTTTTCCTTTTATCACTAACCAAAAGTACAAAAATATGTCATCTAACCCTTGTCTTGCAGATGAAGCAATCACAAGTCAAAGCAGTCAAAGGCAGTCATTAAGCAACAGATGGTGGCCATTCTTGAGAATTTGGACACCACAGTCATTATCAAGAGTTCATATGAACCATGATGTTATTTTGAATCAAAATCCCAAGTGGTAGAGGTTTGAATTTCATCAGAACATTGCCAGGTCATCTGAACGCCTAGAAGGTCAACTGCCAAGTCAACAGTGGATTTGGAGGTGGGAAGTGATTAGAAATACTTCATTCATGTTCAAACAAGTCTCATTTGACATTTCAAACATCAACATGGAAGAAAATAAAGTCAGGTCAAAACTTTCCAAAAATAGAAAGTGACCTATAATTTGAATTTGCCAAAAATGGAAAGGTTTTAACCTAACTTCAACTTCAAATTACATCAACAAGAAAGCTTCAAATGAAATTTTGTTGAACATGAAAGTTGTAGATCTTTCTCTCCCATTTCCAAAAAGTCCAAGATCATCAATTTCTCATGTGTGGTTAAGGAGATATGATCAAAACATGGCAAAGTGTACTTGAAGATTCAAATGGACATAACTTCTCAACCAAAGCTCCAATTCAAGTGGTTCTTTTTGCTAAATTCTCATTTTGACCTCTAGTTTCCAAAACATACATTGCATTGCACAATTTTTCATCACATAATCATTTGCAAATTCTTGAATTTTTGGAGGGAAATTTCAATATTCAAAATTGGTGCATTATTTAAACATTTTGCCTTCACCAATGATTTTAAAAATGCATTTTAGGTGAAAATAAATAAAATTCGTGTACTGTTCATTCATGATTTTCATGCATAAGGGTGAAAACCAAATTTGCACTTACACCTCCAAATTCAATTAAATCCATTTGCACTTCGTTTAAGCTTAATTAAACATGATTAGTGGAACATATATAAGCTAAACCTCTAACTGTTTCAGCATGAACAACAATCACAATTTCAGATCTAGATCTAGAATTCTCAAATTTTCTCTCAAAAATTTCTTGCATTTTCTTCACATTCAATCCATTCTTCTTGCTTAATTCTTGTTACTGAGTTGTTCTCGAGCAGGTTTACACGTGGAGTTGAAGAAAACAGTGCAGTATTGAAGCATTCTTGAAGCTTGAAGCAACAATGGTGAATCCAAACTCTGGCAAAATCGTGCACAATTGAGCTGTAATTTCTCATTCAATGACTCATACAAGCATCCTGGAGGAACATTGAAGCATCACAAGGCCTTGAATTCATCTAATTCCAGATCTGCTCTACAAGAGGTTACAAACCACATCTCATAATTTTGAATTTCCTTGCCATCTTATGATAGATCTAAGTATGCTGAGTAGTTTAAGCTTTGAATCGTGCAAATCCATGCTGTTTTGAGTGAGATCTGCTTGTTTAAAGTTTTGATGTTGAATCTTCTTCTCTTCGATTCATGCATGTGTGATGGTTTCTTGATGAAATGTTTATTGATTATTGATGTATGATGAAAGATATACACGATGCCATGCTCATTTTTAATTTCTGGACACTTTGAATTTTTCTGGAAATGTATGGATGAAGATCTTCATGTGTTCATACAATTTCCAGATTACCTGCGAATTCTGTTGTGAAACGCATAGGCTTTGTTGCGGATTTTGTTGCGAGTTCATCATGTTTACCTGCGGATTCCAATTGCCATGCATGCACGTGTTTTAGGGTTTAGGATGAAACGCTGTCGTTTCAGCCTTGGCGCGCTTCAGTTCAAATGTGAACTGACTTCGATTCCTGGCCAGCGCTTTTATTCAAATGCCATGCTTATTTTTCAATTTCCCTCCTATTTCATATCCATGCTTCATATGTCATTTTTTTATTTTTTTCTTCATCTTACAAAATTCATATTAAATTGAATAATCATCCAAAAATTGCCAGGTGTTTTGCATTGTGTTACATTTTTTGTCTATTACTTTTTGATCATTTTTCCATAAATTGTGCTTGGCTGGATTTCATTTTGTGCTAGGGAATGTGAACATGTATGCATTTTGTACCTTGCCTTGCTATATCATTTGTGAAATGCTGGTCCTTAATCGAATGAATCTGAAAATTTGCATGATGAAACTAGACTCTTTGCTTGACATGTTGGTGTTGATTTGGTATTTTTATCAATAGTCATTTCTGTTTTATGATCATGTTAAGTTGGTGTGACAATTTGTGTCACACCTTTGCTTGTTCAACTTATGTGATGTGTTTGCCTTGCCAAATGATCTCCAATTGTCCTGATTTTTTGTGTGATGCATGTTATGAATGTTGTGATTCCTCATGAATTTTCTTGGAATTATTTGAATCATTTCTGATTTAATTGAGATTTTTCATTCTGGTTGGTCACATTTGAGCTTTAAAATTGCTTTGAACTTCAATTGATCATGAAATGCTTTTGGTATATGATATTGATGTGAGACATTTTGGATTGTTTCAAGATGTGTTTGAAGTTGATTCATGTTAAATTTCAGCTTCTGTTTTGAATTTTTTCTCCATCTTTGACCCTAGGCTTTGACCTAGTGGTTTGCCTCTCATATTTGAGCTTTGATTTCAGGTTGAACATCCAAGTTACATGGTTAATGATGCTCCATCATTTGAGCATTGATGTTTGCCTTTGATTAACTAATCTTTGTGTGTTTTGTAGGTTGATGTTGACTGATTTGAGTTTGACTTTTGGCTTACACATTTTGTACATTGGGATTGCTTATTGCTTATTGACTGTTGTTTGTTTGTCTGTATAGTTGTACTGATTTGCTTGATGTTTCCACAGGTACATTAGTTGCTTTAAGTTCACTTTGAACTTGCTTTTGCTTGGTTGCTTAACCACTTAGGTATAACCTCTCTTCTTCATGTAGTCTGGAAGACCTGTCCTGTTATGTGGGCAGGCACCTGTCTGAAGTCCTCCTTAAGAGGCAATGCTTGTGTTTGTTTATCTTTTGTGCCAAGCAGGAAAAGTCCTCTTATGAGGCAATTGGTAGATAAAAGAGATGTGTAGTCCATCTCCTACTATTCAGTGTGTCATCCACTTTGCTCACACAATGTGTTGATGCATTGTGGATAATAACCCAAGATCTTATAGAGTCAAATCACTTGTGGAGAAGAGTTCCAACTTTCTGAACTCCCACACCTTCCTTTGTTTAAAGCTCTCCCTGACCAGGGATAAGAGCTATGAGGCACACCCCTCATCTCCATTTCATCTGCTTCACCCTAACCCTCAATGTTAGGGTTAAGAGCACAAAATACCCCATTCCAGTTGACTGTAAAGTCTAACCTTGCTTGAGCCTAATTGATTGTATATAGTGTGTGCTAACTGACTTGATTGTTTGCTTACTTGACTCATCTGTGCATATTTGCTTGAGTGTGCCTTTGTGCATTTATCATCATCATGTGTATATCATTTCATAAACTTTGATTTGTAGCATTTTGCTTTGTCCATGGAGGAGACAAGCATAAGTCCATTACTTGGCAGTTGTTCCTATGATATGGTGGGGGACTAGTATAAGTCCATTGATTGGCATCTGGTATCCTTGTTATTTTGTTTTGTGAGACTAGTATAAGTCCATTGATTGGCATCTGGTATCATTGTTTTGTTTTAGGAGATTGGTGTAAATCCATTGATTGGTATCCGGTATCCATGTTTGTTTGTGAGATTGGTATAAGTCCATTGATTGGCATCCGGTATCATTGTTTTGTTTTAGGAGATTGGTATAAATCCATTGATTGGTATCTGGTATCCACTTTTGTTTGTGAGATTGGTGTAAGTCCATTGATTGGCATCCGGTATCCATTTGTTTTGTTTATTTGTTATTGCTCATTGCCTATTCCAAAAGAATCACTTGAATCATCTACATATGATCTCAAGAGGTGAACATCTGAGAAGTTTTACATTCCTCACCCACCCACCTTTTGTTTTCTTTAAACCTCCATTTGCATGTTAACTCAATCCTGAAAAATATTGTGCAAACATTTTCACTTCTTTTCAAATTAGAAACCTAGGCTTTAGGCCTTTGATTTTCCAAACTCCATTTTCATAATACTTCTTTTGAATCGAATTCTAATCATACTTTGACCACTTTTTGTGAATATTCCTAATTGGTTAATCTCACTCATTCAATTGTTTTGTGGCTTTGTCCATTCTTGATAAGTTTTTCATACATTAGCCATAGGTTTGATTTATCCTAGTTGGTTGATGTTAATCTCACCTTTGTCCTTAGTGATTGAATTGTAAGACTTCCTTGCTTATTAGAGGGTTAACCCCTCACTAGCAAGTTGAAGCTTTTCTCACATGGTGGACTTGTTGTTTGTATAAGGTTGAGTTTTCTCCCGTGGATAACGAAAGACCTTAGGGCTTTTGTTTTAAAATGAATCCACTCATACTTTAGAAAATCTTTTAGCCGAACTACGGTGTTTTGATCCTTACCTTCCATGGAAAGGTACGTAGGCAACGGGTTCATCCGTTCAAACACAAAAATAATAAAAATTGTATATTCTTTTCTCATCCCTTCAATCCATGTTTGCACAATAAATATTTCATAAACAAATAACATTTCGTACAACAAGTGTAAAAAGGGCTCCCTAGGAGTACCTAGGACGTTTTGGGTGCCTAACACCTTCCCATTGCGTAATTAACCCCTTACCCAGATCTCTGATCTTTTCATTAGATTTCTATGTGTAAAACTTCTTAGGCTTTTGTTCGCTTTTTAGCCATTCCTTTGGATAAATACAAGTGCGGTGGCGACTCGATTCTTTGTATGCTTTGCTTTTGATTTAGCCAATAAATCATAAAGTGATGAATACACCGCTACAGATATACATAAGAAGCGTATTATGCTGGACATTTTCAAAGAGGTAACTCTTATTCTAATACTTATAATTCATGTTGGAATTATCACTCGAATATCAAGTGGAGTAATACCAAGGACCTCCTCAAGCACTCAAATTCCTCAAGTACAACAACAAAGGAAACCATCTCAACTTGAATAGGCTCTAACTCAATTTATGAAAGCCACTCAAGCAAGTTTTGAACAAGTTGGAAAGAATCAGGAAGCAATGTTTAAAACTCAAATGGAAATTTCCAAGAATGAAGACACCATGAGTCAGAACACTGAAGCATCCATCAAAAATTTGCAAATGGAAATCGGTCAATTATTTTGACAAATGAAAGAACAAGCTAGTTCAAGTGGAAGATTTATTCGAAACACGATCGACAATCCGAAGAAAAAAAAAGTTGCAAAGCCATTAAGTTGAAAAATAGAATGGTACCTTCAAACCAAAAGGTTAATGATAAGAAGAAGGAGTCAAGTGAGGGTGATAAAAAGAGTGAAAAAAGACGAGGAAGTTGAAAAAGAGGTTGAGAAAAAAGTGAGGAAACTTGCGAAGAGGAAGTTAGAGGGGACACCCTTGATAAACTCATAGAAACTCACATTTGAGGATAACAGATAGGTAAATTCTAAATGAACCCATAGCTACCTAACTACATCAAATCATCTTACCCAATCTTGAAAAAGAAACCAAATAAAGAAATAGAAGTGGGTCAATGCAAAAAGTTTATAGAGATGCTGAAAAAAATAAAAATTAACATTCCATTATCTGGAGTTCTTTAACAGATACAAGTTTATACTAAATTCATGAAGGAGATCTTATCAAGAGAGCGTAAATTGAAGTATGATGAGAATATCACTTTGGAGGAAGAGTGCAATGCAATAATTCAACAAAAGCTTCCACCCAAACTCAGCAATCCAAGTAGAGTTACTATTCCATGTTCTATTGGTTCACTAATTATTGGTCATGCTTTGTGTGATTTAGGATCTATCATTAATCTTATGTCTGTGTCCATGATGATAAAGTTAAACTTTAGTAAACAAAAGCCAACTCAGATGAATTTGACATTAGATAATTGTTTTGTCACCTATCCCTAAGGAGTTCTTGAATATGTACTTGTTAGAGTTAATTGTTTTTTCTTTCCAGCTGGTTTCTTTATTATTGATATGTCCAAAGACTCTTAAACACCATTAACATTAGGTGGATCATTCTTAGAAATAGGTTGAGCTCTAATTAGTGTGGAATTAAGAGATTTAATTTTGAGATTCAACAAATAACAGGTTGTGTTTAATTTGTTTGAAGCAATGAAACATAAAAAGAGAACCTTCAATGCTATAGAGTTGATTAAGTCGAGGAATGTCATCAAATGAGTTACTTTTGTTATGATTGAGGAAGGACGAGATAAATAAGTCAAGGAGTACATGTATGTCATATCAAAAAGTGAGACATGAGTAATCTGAAACCAAGTGTCTTAGTGGTAACAAAAGCTCAAACGTTTAAGATCCTTGAAATGAAAGTAAATCCTCCACCATTTTCTCTCTTGATAAAATAACTGAAACCACCTGATCGAGTTTGAAATCATTTCTCTCTTGATAAAATAATGGAAAAGTTCATTAGTTTGATCCCTAGCAACAACATATTTTTATTTTCAAAACTATGAAGTGCGCGCCACTTTACCTCTCGGTTTTCTTAAAAATCTAGAGAAGCAAGTTACATTGGTATGTCGGTTTTAGTTAATAACTGAGGGGTTAAATCTTATCTATTTCCATATATAATTTGTTTTAAAGCTCATTTTGACTAACCTGTATCATTTTTTACACATAATCAAAATATTGACAGAACTAGAATCAAATCATTTTAAATGCACAAATTAACATTCTTCTAATCAACACATAATACAAGATTTACATTGTTTTCAAAATCAAATGTACAAATTTACATTATTCTCATCAACATAATATACAAGATTTACAATGTGTTCAAAATCAAATGTACAAGTTTACATTGTTCTCACCAATACAAAATACAAAACTTACATATTTGCACAACCAAGAAAAACTATTGTTGTTCTGGTTCAGAACAAGATAATAAGACATCGGTCAAATATGATCGGATGTCATCTATATCTTCTTGTGAATATGGGGATCTGTCACTAAACTCCTATAATTAGAACAAAATTTGAATTATGATAAGCTAACAACAACAATATTAACTTAAGAAATATACATAAATTATATGTATATGGATTAAACTAATATCTTATGCTTAGTCCATCCATTTGTAATGCCTATGGAAACAATATAAAATATTTGTCTCATAACATAGTCTCCACAAGAATGGTTGTCGGGTTGTTTTCGCCACTATAAATAATTTTCATATATTTATATCACTAATACACATAAATACAAATGTCAAAAAGCACAAGTAATATAATTACTTTTGAGTAATAGAACCTTTGCTTTTTACCAAGTACATTACATTTGATTACATTGTATCTTTCCACCTCTCTACACATGTCGGTTAAAACTAAACACGAATAAAAACTTTTCAAAATTAAAGGTAACATTTGAGTATTAAAAATAATATCACTTACCCATTCAAAGTGTTAATCATAAATTCTTCAAGTTCCTTGTGCAATGAGCAAAATACAACTAGAATATTTTGCTTCTGATATATAATAATTAGTTGCCAATGACTACAACATAAACATTCAGAATAGTTAATAATATGTATAAAATTGATTTATAAATGAAAACCCAAATTAATATATACTTACGAGTGGAAAAAACGGGGCCAAATAACATTCTTTGTTCTCGTTCGACATCTTGTTTTGTACGTAAAGCGTGATGTTGTTGGCTATCACACCACCATAAAGGCTAATGTTCCCTGGATCTAAGAAGCCATACTTTCTTAAATTCTTTTCAATACACATCTCATGTCAGAACCTGCAAGATTCAAATCTTTATGATAAAGTACGAGAGTGTATGAATATAAATAGAAATCAACGTAAAAATTATATTGACGAGCATAACAATTGTAATATAGTATTGTCTATCCATTCAACTCCCTTAAAAAATTCCATAAAAAAAGTTTTATGAAGTACGAAAAACTGATTTAGATCATGACTTAATTTAATATCCTGGAAGATGTCTGGAATACTGTCTAATGTCATTGAATGTCTCTCAATGTTATCTAGTTGTGGTGGTGTGGTTTCAATATTGTCTTGGTTGGTAGAACAACTTTCTTTCGTGCTTGTACCACCCACCTCTTTATCATGAGTGCACAATTGAGCATTTAAAATTTATTGGTTTAGTAGACCCAATGAATTCAATTTCTACATGGTAAAAATAACAGAAATATAATACAAAAATTAAAATAAGTAAACAATAAAAACAACAACATACAAAACAAATTTTTTAACTTATACATATAAGTCAAGAACATCATAGGTACACTTCTCGTACATCCTCTAAATCTCTTCCTCCTTTAACTTCTTTCGCTTCTCCTCTTCCAACCTCTCTCGCTCCTCTTGCTCCTTCTCGACAGCCTCGCGCACCTGTTGCAACAAATTGTCCCTCTCCTCCTGAATCCACTTCTCCCTTACCTCCCCCGCTTGTACATCAACTATATCTTAAATCTCTCTCCTACAGTTTACTTGTCTACATGATTTAGATGGTCCAAAATATAACTTGAAGGCAAGGTCTCTTCAAAGATCACGAACATGCCCAGGATGCTCCTCGCTTCCAATCTCTTCTACCAAGATTTCATAACGATCTTGAGGAACGAGGAGGACGACTTCGGATTGTTCAACCAATACATCCTACAAGACATATAAAATTTCATATTTACCAGATTGATTTAACAAAAATAAATATTTTTGAAAAAAATGTCTACTTAAAATCTTTTCTGCCACTTCGCGTGTAGCCTCTTGCGTGAACTAGCTGCCTTTTCTTTGACATGTCCTCTTCCATTTCTCATGATGTGGTGATGGAGATGGAGTGCGATGTAACACCCTTCCTAAAATACCCCAATAATTAAAATAACAAATATAAATCAGAGTAGATATGCAATTTAAGGGTGTCACACTTGACACTTCACACCATTCACCATAATAACTTGTCATGCTCATTTATTAATCAAAATAAAACATTGCACAATTCGCAGCGGATAGAAATCTAATCAATCATGCAAACCATGTAACACATTACATGTAAAGTTGTTCAACAACCAAAATGAAAACAAAGTAAAACATCCCGTCCCGATGTTACATCTACCAGAGCATGACCCACTAAGGAACTACACTAGACTCCAAGCATTAGCTTCTACTCAATCACTGCTCGTTACCTGAAACATAGTTGTAAGGGTGAGTTCCTCAATCGATATAATAAGCATTATAAAATATCATGTAATGCTAAGTAAATTAACACATTTCATCACCCTAATCATATCACACATTCAGCAACGACAACATCAACTCATAATCATACTCAACACAACACAACACGAAACACACGTATAATATTGGAATACATCCATTCATATTATACGCCATACATACATTATGAAATGAGACTCCATGCATGCGGTACCGACTATTCGTGAACACATAGTTCAACCTCACCGATCAAATCCAGATACGGCTACCAAGCTCACTAGTCCCACTCATTTGAGACCTAGTGACTCACTCACTAATTCCTCACCATGGGAATTAGCTACCACCCCAAGGGCTATGCTATGCACGCTAAATCACCTAGCATGCAAACATCAACAACAATCCACAATAACTCACTCACTAATTCCTCACCTTGGGAATTAGCTACCACCATAAAGGCCATACTATGCACGCTAAATCACCTAGCATGCAACCCTCAACAACAATCTACAATGGACATATGCTCACACTCTAAGCCATAAACAGTCCATTCACAATTGCATACATAACAGATACATTCACAGTATTATGCATACCATCATACATCATCAGCATATTTATCACAGAATCATATTCATATCATGCCAAATAATAAATCACAGTATTAGCACACTTTACTAATACCTATACTGCTCAAAACAACGGGAAATGATCCCTACTATATCATACACCAATATAGGCCAATCATCAAATATGTACACAATATTTGAATATCAATTTTCCACTTTCCAAACAGTGTTAACCGGTTAACGCCCTGGGTTAACCGGTTAACGCAAAACAGAACACGCTTTCTGGCAATTTTTAACAGTGTTAACCGGTTAACACCCTGGGTTAACCGGTTAACGCAGAACAGAAATTAATTTTTCTAAATCATAACAGTGTTAACCGGTTAACACCCTGGGTTAACCGGTTAACGCAGAACAGAAAGTTGTTCCTGCGCTAACACGAAAACAGAATGCAGATTTCCCGCATTTCTCGTCGTCGGAGGACTTCCGGACCTCCGATTTCAATTCCATAAAAAGCTACACGTCCAGAAATTTACGATTCACCCACATATAGATTCAATTACAGTTTTAACATAACTTATTCATCACCATTTACAGCATTCCTCATCCCAATTAGGGTCAATTCAATGGCTTATTATTACCCATTACATGTTAACCCATAATACCCATTAAACGACGATAAACCCCCCTTACCTGAGTTAATCCGGCAAATCCTTTAACTTCAAGCTTTTCCCTTCTTCAACCCTTGTTCTCTTGCTCTTCCTCCTTGCCCTTTTCTCACTTTCTGTCGCTTCTCTGGTTTTCACGTGAAAAAACCCTTTTTACCAAATGGAACTCTTTATATATATTCCAACTTTATTATTCCAATAATAATAATCCAATAATATTCCAATTATTTAATTAAATTAATAAATATACTATTAACTTAAATTAAATAATTATCATATTTTATCGGGGTGTTACAATCAAGGCTTATAGAATCTCCCAACTTTAATCCCCTTTGTTTTATTGTTTTCCTCAATCATCTTTTTTTCAAGTTTTTCAGATCCTCCAAGAGTGGTACGAGACTTTACAAATTTCTCCCAAACGACCAGATCAATAAATGAATACATCAAGTATGGAGGATTACATTCAGGGTCATCTTCATATCTTGGATTATTAATATAATCATGGGTGAGCTATGTCTTAAATCCCTTCCAACGCTCACCATCATATGTAAGCTATTTCCTTTTCACCATACTATCATCTAAGTTAACATAAAACACCTCTTATGTTTACACAATACAATTGGTATTAGTATTAAACAAAAAAATGATCATATATACTTGTAAAAAATGATAAAATTCAAAATAAATACGGTAATATCGGTCCATATGCTATTATACAAATCATCTTCAAAGTCGTACCAATTATCTATCAAAATACTCACTTTACTTCTATCTTGTAACACAATGTAACCCATAAAGTCCTTAAATTTTCACTATAAGTCCTGTCGATTGCAACATAAACTGTAACCGGGTAGCGAATACCATTTTCATATGCTTTTTTCACCTTGGTATACATCGTGGCACCTCTAGTTTTTCTTTTTCGTTTTGTATTAACAGGGTTTACAGTAGATGTTGTATGGGAGGTGCTTATCGAATCGGCCATTACTATCTAAATAAAGCAATATACTAACTAACATCATTTCAATGATAAACAACATTTAGAAACATACTAACTAATAACATTTTAGTGATCAAAATGGAAAAACAAAATGGAGAAACATGAAACTAAAGCCATTTCAGTGATACTAAATCCATTTCACTGATACTAAAGTCATTTCAGTGAAACAAATGCAAGTGAAAAACAACTCGTAGAACATGAAAGATATTTCAGTGATATAAACCTACTGTCAGAAGAAGAACAAATATGACAAAGAAGAAAAGTGTACCTCAAACGTGACGACTTTTGATGTTAGAGTGTTGATGAATTCTAACTATTGGAAGAGTTTTGGTGAGAGTTACGATGCAAATTTCCTAGGATTTTGCAAAGAAAATGACAATATGAAGCTAGGGCGTTGATAGATAATGAAAAGTTAGAGTCTATTTATCTGAAGTATTTCATGCAAAAGAGAAATCATGTCGGTTTTCTATAAACAAATTAACGTGTATGTTTTAGTTAAAAATATAAAATATAAAAAAGCACCATAGCGCCATATTCTTGGAAACATTTAAAATATTTATCACGTTGTTTTTTTGGAAAAACCGAAGGATTTGATTATATATAATAAAAGAAATTGAAAAAGGGCTTTAGAAAAAATTGATTTGAAAATATTAATGCAAAATATATTACCTCCCAGTTAGATTATGTAACCGAGGTTAATACTGATAAAAGGTGAAAAAAAGTTAACAAAGTAAAAAGGGAAGCTAGAAAGGTGCCAACTGAGAAAAAGATTAAACATAAAATAACATAAAATGCAGTAACTGATATTCGAAGCGAGTTCCCTTATAACTATATTCCCCCGCTTTTTAAAAAATCGAGAAAATAGGTTGTACATATTTTTTTTATAGAACATGGCGCTCCCAATATATATACCCTCGATTTTTAAATGTTCGAGGTCAAATTTCTTTTGTGAAATGTCTTATTTGTTGTAGTGCTCTTTGGAGTTATGTAGAAAGTTTAGATTTCTTTTCCTATTCAAAAAGAATAAGTTTGTGGTTGCTCTTACAAGTTAGCAATGTTTAAGTTTGGGATTAAGGTACTAGAAAAAGAAAATGGTTAAAATAAAGAAAATAAGTAGTTAAAATGACTTCTCCAAATAAATGTGAAAAATGTATGAATAAGACCAACAATGTACATTTTTTTAGTACCGATTAACCAGGCAAAAGATTATCATGAAAGGAACAAGGTAAGTGAAGTAAAACTACGTACCTAACTCTAAAAGATTAATCCTACTATCCCAAAATATCCTACCCATATATAAGCCTCATTACAACCTTGAAAAGACCTTGAAAGTGTGTGTTTTAATATGACTTTGATTGACTTTATTAGAAATTTTGCAAACTTAGGGTAAAATTCTTTTGTATGTTGATTGTGTGATTACCCTATCAATTCAAGTGAAAATGTGAGATGAGAGACAAGTTGAGTACACAACTAAGTTAGAGGAAAATCTCTGGATTGATCCGAATTGAGGTAAGGAATAGAAGTCCTAACTCTCTTATAATTAGTGTTTGTCATTGGTTGGGTATGAGAAAAAAATTGAGGAAATTCACAAGTGTGAATGTGTTCCTTGAGAATAAGAAACATAACAAGTTTGGTGTTGTGATGACACTCTATCATTACATAATTTTTATAAGGATTTGTTATCAATTTTATGTGTTTTTGAGTTAATCAATAGGATATTGGAAAAGAAATGGCCAATATTTGGTCAAGCAAAGAATAAAGGAACATAGATGAAAAAGTACAAACTTTGTAATAAAAAATAGCAAACTTCCATCTCTTTCATGAACTTATTCATAATCGGGTAAGGCGGCTTGACATAGTATGAGAGCTTGAGATATGGTTCATTTATGATTTTCTTCTTGGTTCTCCTCAAGGTGTAATTTCTATCAATGATTTTTTAGTGTATCCCCCTCTACAGGTTCTTTACTCGCTTTTTTACTTTTATCTCCCTTCACTACTACATAAATCTTCTAAAATATCTCATATTTAATAGCACTTGTTTGTAAACTTCTATTAAATGTATTAGTCCAGTGCCTATAATAGCGTTTTTGTCACGGGAGTTATTATAAGTTATAATAAATATTAAATTACATGAACATATAATAGCACTTTATTAGAAAAGCTATTATATACTGACAAAATAAATAAATAAATCAATTAGGTTGGGCCTATGATAGCGCTTTATTACAAGCGCTATCTTAGATAAAGATAAATAAAAAACCAAAAATATAATTTTTGCATACCAACCATATTCGAACTTGAGACCTCACCCTTAAAATTTTACTTCGTACCTATTATAGAGTTCTATCAAAATCGCTATCACATATAAAGATAATTAAAACAATAAAGCTTTAGATTTTAATTCCAACAATAAGAGTTGAACACTAGACCTCCGGTTACTTGAACCTCACCGAATCGCGGGGCTATTAAACAAGTTTGGTATAATAATTGAAACAAAATTATATATCATGATATAAACATTATTTCAAATAGGGGTGGCAAAATAGGGTGTCCGCCCTGCCCCGCCTCACACTAATCCCACCAAAAAAGGGGTCGGGACGGGCAAATCCGTCAAGTAAATTTGGGCTTAAAAATCTAGTCTGCCCCACCAAGGTGGCAGGTTGGTGGATAAAGTTTATTCATTTATTTATTTTTCATATTTTTAATAGATTAATAGGCTAATTTTTACATTTCAATTAGACTTTTCACTTAATTTTTTGAGAATTTTTTTATAAAGCATCTTTATAACAAATTTTACTTAAAACAATATTGCATATATTCATAAATTAATATATAAAATAGAATAATCAACAAGTATTTCAAAACTATAGTTCAAGTATTAACCTTCAACCTCCAAAATAATTATTTTAATGCTTGATAACTAGTTTGGCAGACAACCCCGCCCTTTTTTTTGCGGCTTAACACGGGGCAGGTTTAAAGCGGGGCGAGATGAGCGGGTAGGCAGGCATAAATCCCAACTCAACCCGCCATTTTTTAGTAGGTGCCCGGCCCGGCCTGGCCCGACGGGACACGGCCCGTTTTTCCACCCCTAATTTTAAAGGGAAAAACAACTGAATAAATCACTTATTCCTTCGTCAAAATATGTCGCGCATTCTTCATCTTGTTTTCATGAATCTATTTTGGCTAGCGACATTTCAGTCTAATCTAAGGACAAATTTCAATTTCCTCTCTCAACTCAAAATTCACGCCTCCCACCCAAACCTTAATTTGTTGTGTTATTTCTCCTTCAAACCCTAAAAAGTATGAATTTGTTGTGTCATCTCCTTCAAAACTTAAAACACCATTGCATTGATTTGATGTGTAACCTCCTTCAAACCCTAAAAATCATCGATTTGATGTGACAATTCATGTGGTACATTCTTATTTTTTCAAGTATTCACTTGTGTTAGATAGTTGGAGTAAATAATTTCTTATAGAAAACCTAATATGCTCACAACTAATTATTTAGTCTTTTAATTATAGGTTGTTATGTTTCATTTGCAATAACTTGCAACTACTTACATCATGCTCAATGTTGGGTAGGATTATCGAGTTCTTTTTGTAGAGCATATTGAAACCTGAACAACTTGAGCTTTGTCGCAACGAGAATGACTCTAAAGATAAGTTATGATTACACCTCATCTAAACGAGAAACATTATTGTATTATTTGTACCTTCTTTTTAAAATCGTGCTTGTTGTCAACTTTAAATATAATTTTGTATCTTTTTTATTTTAAGAATTTATTTTTCTTTCTAACCCCAGTGTTAGTAGAGGAACAATGATATATAATCTTATTTTCGATTGGTGTTTTCATTGTAATTGAAGTCTGTGTGAAATTTAACCTTTTCGGTTTTTGTTTTATTTAGCTGCTCTTAAATAAGCACTAATTTACTTATGTGTTGCTAATTTTGATAATCATTATTCCTTAGTATTCACTCAGCACCAAGCAATACAAAATTTATGCACGAAGATTTTGATTTGGTAAAAAAAGTCAAATTTATGAGCACAAGATTTTCACTACAAGAGTTAATATTTATAAGAACCACATGCAGACCACTCAGGTAAGTTCATCAGTGATATTTCTTCATTGATGAATATGATTAAAAAGTGTCTTTGATGTAAAGGAAACTTATTGTTGCGATGTTACAAGTAATGAAAATAAATGTAATTATGGCCTTGCTTTTCATCATAATTCCTTGTAGTATATACTGCCACACGAACACGAAAAGCTTTTCCAAGTTGAATTATTGGTTGTTGATGAAGCAACTACAATTCCAGTGCCAATGAATAAGTATTTATATGGCCCATATATGGTCTTTCCATCTTCTACTATTAATGGGTATGACTAATTTTCATTTTTGGGAAAACCTTCCATATATCATAATAATTTTTCCAAGTGATAAGTTATCTACCCTTTTGAATTATTAGCCCTTACATTCATCTTGAGTCAAGTATTGTGTCAAACTCATATGAAGAAGCTAACTTTTGATTGTGATTTGATTACTGAAAAAATTGTGTTCCTTTTGCTGATGTGAAGTTATGAAGGAACTGTACGCTCTTTGTCCTAAAAACTTGTACAATAATTGCACGAGTTTAACACTTAGAGTCACAAACTTATACAACAACCGCACGAGTTTAACACCTAAAGTCACAAAGTTTAATCCGTTGACAACATAAACAAAAAGTTCACAAAGTTTAATCCATTGACAACATAAACAAAAAGTTCACATAGCTAGTGGACATATTGTTAAGTAACCTTTAAAGAATCAAGTATTATTGTTGTACTCACATTATTTTAATCGATTGTCATGGTCTTAATAGGAAACACCATTAAATGACAGGCTTGTAATAGCGCAGTCAAGCGTTATCTTAGGTAGCATACCTTTGATAGCAGGAGCTTTAATAGCTCTTTTAGGTGTTATTAAATCCTAAATAAAGCGTTATTAAAAGCTTTTTCTGGTGCAAAGCCTTAATTCGTTTGTTTCAACCAATTCCTCAACTACTACATCTCTTTCTTTTTATACTCTTTCCTCATTTTTCTTTTTCTCCTCATTCTCACTCACTTTATCTCTTCCCCCATTGGTGTTAGGAATTAAAGGTATAACCCTATTTGTCAACTCTATAACTTTACAACTCCAAGTCTTATGATTGTTCCAAGACATTCCAATTGAAACCTCCACGTGTTTGTGATGCCAATTGTCTTAATAATTGACCAATTTGCATTTCAAAAATTTTAGTGGATGCTTCATGATTCTTGATCATAGTCTCAAATTTTCTTTTAGTCCATCTTCATAAACTAGGCCCATAGTTTCTTCTAATGGAGAAGGTTATATGGGTTGCTACATTTGAGGAAGTTGAGGAACTAATTGGATTAGATTCAAACTTTTGTTCTTTTTCCATTTGAAATTGGATGATCCTTCCAACTTGTACTATAATGTTATAATAAGATCTACCTCTTGGATTTTTTTTATATTAATCTTCTTTTGTGAATCCCTATGGTACATAATATGCATTAGCGCAGTCCTTCCCACAAAACATACACAAAATTGGTTGAACTTGAATCATATTTTCTGGAATAATTGTAGCTCCATCTAACTATTTAATAAGAACCTCCAATTGACATAACCAAGTTGTGTGGGTATCCAATTCTAGCACACATTTTTTTCTTTTCTTCAGTCTTCACGCCTCTTTCACTTAGAAAGCGATATTCATTCCGACACATTTTATCAATCAACTCTTTAACTTTTTTCCACATTCTTTGTTATGGCATCGAGAAGTATTCTCACCCGAGCTTTTAGACCACTCGTGAAATGTTGCATTTATTCCATGTTATCCATGTTGTGATTTGTGCACCTTCTGGGTAAAATTTTGAATCTTTCTCATGCGTCATAAAGTGATTTTGAATCACCGTGTGAAAATTTTGAAATTTCATCCCTTATCTCTATAAACTGAGCATTGGTGAAAAATATTTCTAAGAATTTAACTTCCAACACAATCCATGTTTGAATGGTCCCACTAGGTACATAGTGCTGTTAGACGGTGTGGCTAGTGATCGAGAGGGGGGTGAATAGATCACCTCTTTTAAAATAAACGGATTTAAGAAATCTTATCAGAGTTATTGAAACTTAGCGGAAAATTACAGTCCCGAATCGACTTCCGTCTATTCTAAACCGCTACTAGAAAACCGGACACGCGAATTTATTGCTGGATTTGAATAAGAACGATAGAGATTATTAACACCAGAATATTATCAAATCAAATGCACTTATCACTAAATTCTGATTCCAATGAATAAAACTCAGCTGACAGTTTTGTCAAACATTTGGTGTGTATGTGATCAATGATGAACAATGGTGGAGTTTAGATAAAGAAGTTTTCTTGCCACTATTGTATCACGAAATGTACAGCCACAATACACCAATTGAAATCACAAAACTGTTGAAAACATAAAGAGAGATAAGGAAAGAATACGATACGCAGAGATTTGGTAAGGAAGTTCCCCACTGTCGTCCTCGCGTGTGGGTACGTCTCCCTCTCAATTTCAAATGAAATTGAGAACTGTAATTATCAATAATGCCGAATTCGTTGATACAAGGTTTCAATACAAAGACAGAAATCTAAATCCCAAGATCTTCTTCTTGTATAGAACCTCCACTTGATCTGAGCTCAATCAAGAATTTCCTGCAAGAAATTGCAAATAATTCACCGGTTCCACGACCTGTTTGTGAAATTACCCAATTTCCAAACCCTACGCTACGGCTAAATCTGTTCTGCAAACGTGACTAACAAACCCGCAAGAACACTCCAGTTCTTGAAGGACAAACCATTTGGTCTTTCCTCGAAACCCCCTTCAACCTTCAACTCAGCTAGATCCTCGATCGTTCCACTGAACACCTCAGCTAGATCCTTGATCGTTCCACTGAATGTTATCTCGTTGATCCTTTAATTCAAAGAACAAGAATGATTATGTGTTGATGTTCTTGAAGAAAAGAGATTGAGAAGATGAAGAAGATGAAGTCTCTTTCAGGTTTCTAACTGCTCAAACAATTGCTGCTACACACTCCTTTGATTTGTGTTACAACTGTTTTTCACTTGTGAATTCGTTCTTTTTCACTGAGCTGTCAAAATACTTCTTATATGTGAAAGACAGAAGCTGTTAGTAGACAAAACAGAATTATGTATTGATACAAAAGATTATGCATCGATACATACTGTAGCTTTGATTAATTTTAGAGAATTAATACAAGCATGTATCGATACAAAGCTCGTATGTATCGATACATAGAACATTTTAACTAAGCATGTATCGATACAAAGCTCGTATGTATCGATACATAGAACATTTTAACTAAGCATGTATCGATACAAAGCTCGTATGTATCGATACATACTGAAGCAAAAACGTTTTGTGATTTAAAACAAATTTATGTATCGATGCAGATGAACATGTATCGATACATACTGACACAAAACAGTTTTTATGAGTTCTTTTAAGAAATGTATCAAAGTGGATCTTTATGTATAGACACGAAACAATAGTATAGGCTAAAAACACAAATGAAACATGTAAAATAATGCACAACCAACAATTAGACAATGATCACACAATTTGCTATCATTCAAAACTTATTCAAAGTAAAGAATTTGCTCACAAACTCCCCCTTTTTGATGATGGCAAATTTTTAGCAAGATGTGTGATACTCCCCCTGAGTTTGTGCATATCTGTCAACATCTGCATTTCTCCCCCTTTGTCAACATCAAAAAGAAGAAAAAAACAGTTTTATCAAGGCAACATGTTGTAGCAGGACACAGCAAAAATGATAAAGAAGCTAACAATCACAAAGAAGGAAGCTTAAAAGTAAAGAATCACTCACAAAGAATGACAAATAAGGGCAATAACACCTGAAGTAAGCAGAAGGAGATAAGTATTTAACTAGTAGAAAGTATTTAAAAATTACATAGGCCAAGACATATAAGGTGCAACTAATCTGGAAAAAAAACTCAAGCAACATGCAATGAAATGCAGTGAAATGAAATGATGATGGTTTAATGTGGATTATAGCCACCACAGGACTCCTTGTCATCTCTATCAGGATCTCTGAAGCTTGGCGGAGGCGGAGGAGGAGGCATTGCATCTGGATTTGTGGCCCATGAAGGTGTAGTGCCTGAACCAGTCCTGAACTTCAACACTTCTGAATCTGTCCATAATACCAGGATTGGCACGGCAGTCGTCCATAAAACCAGACATTTCATTGTAGAAGACTTGGTGCCACTTAACCAAGTCCGTGTGCCAAGAGTGTTGGTTATGGGCTGATACCAAGTTTGTAAAAAGATGTGATAAGAATTGCTGATGTGTCGATCCATGAGTGAAATAAAATGCATTTAATCCAAATAACAATCAGTATGTGTCGATGCATATGGGAATGGATCGATCCATGTCACGCATTTTTGTTTTTAAAGGGTCTATGTATCGATACAAACGACGAATGAATCGATACATACTGAACCAATTTTGACAGATGTGAAATGAAGAAGACATGAATCGATACATACATCTTTGAATCGATACATACTGATGCCAAACCAAATTTTAATTAATTTTTATGCAGTATGGTTATGCATTATGAAGTATGTCATGATAATGATGCCCAAGTATAATTCACAAATCAGATATTAATGTTCAAACAATATATGCAAAGAAATTCACATAAACGAAAATAAGGAATTTTGTTCTAACATACACAATCACATAGTTCTAAAAGAGATATAGAAAGGAGTGATATTACCTCTGTTGATGTAACCTTGTGAGGTATAAATGAAATCTAAAACAAATCTCATCAACCAAGGTGAGGCATAATATAAATAAGAACAAACATGCTTAAGACAACAATGGAGAGAGATCTAAGATCCCTAATTCACGACGAATGTTGAAGAACGGTTCCGTTGCCCAAAGGTTTAGTGAAAATGTCAACAAGCTGGTTTTTAGTATCAACATGCTCAAATACAATGTCTTCTTTTTCAACATGATCGCGAAGAAAGTGATGTCTAATCTCTATGTGTTTAGTGCGTGAGTGTAAAACAGGATTTTTAGTAAGGTTTATGGCAGTAGTGTTGTCACATTTTATTGGAATACGTTTGAGTTGAATGTTAAAGTCTTGTAGTTATTGCTTTAGCCACAAAATCTGAGCGCAACAACTACCGGCTGCAACGTACTCAGCCTCTGCAGTTGACAAATCACAAATACCTGCTTTTTGCTATGCCAACTTACCAAGGAGTTTGAAAACAAGTGACATGTACCACTCGTGCTTTTCCTATCTGATTTGCAGCCAACAAAATCAGAATCGGAGTAACCTACTAAGCTACAATCACTTCCTTTGGAATACCAAAGCCCATATTTAGATGTTCCATGAAGATATCTAAATATACGCTTAACAGCTCTCAGATGTGATTCCTTAGGATTTGATTGATATCGTGCACACATACAAACACTAAACATGATGTCAGGTCTAGAAGCAGAAAGATACAGAAGAGACCCAATCATACCTCTAAACTTTTTGACATCTACGCTCTTACCATGCTCATCTTTATCTAGATTTTCGTTGGTAGGCATAGGGGTGTCAATTGATTTTGAGTCGTTCATTCCAAAGCGCTTGAGTAGTTCTCTGCAGTACTTTGTTTGACATACTGCTGTACCCTTATCAAGTTGCTTTATCTGAAGACCTAGGAAGTAATTCAGCTCCCCCATAAGACTCATCTCAAATTCACCCTGCATAACCTTAGAAAATTCTTTGACCAATTGTGTGTTAGTTGAACCAAAAATTATATCGTCTACATAAACTTGAACTAAAAGAATGTGCTTTCCCTTGTGTTTAATAAAGAGAGTATTATCCACTTTACCTCTTGAATATCCATGATCAATTAGAAATTTTCTAAGCCTTTCATACCAAACCCGAGGGGCTTGTTTAAGACCATAGAAAGCTCGTTTTAATTTGTAAACATAATCTGGATTTTCAGCATTCTCAAAACCAGGAGGTTGTGAGACATATACCTCTTCATTAATGACACCATTTAGAAACGCACTCTTTACGTCCATTTGGTAAAGCTTAAAATTATTAGAACACGCATAGGCAAGCAAGAGACGTATAGCTTCAAGGCGAGCAACTGGAGCATAAGTTTCCTCATAGTCTATGCTCTCCTCTTGGTTATACCCTTGTGCTACTAAACGTGCCTTGTTCCTAGTTATCACTCCGTTTCCATCAAGCTTATTTCTAAAAACCCATTTAGTACCTATGATATGATGATCTCGCGGACGAGGGACAAGTTCCCAAGTGTCATTTCTTTTAAATTGATTAAGCTCTTCTTGCATGGCCATTAGCCAACATTCATCAATCAAGGCCTCTTTGGCATTTTTAGGTTCTACTTGTGAAACAAAAGCGAAGTGAGAACAAAAATTACTTATCTTAGAATGAGTCATTACTCCCTTTGAAATATCTCCCAAGATGTTGTCAATAGGATGGTCTTTTGAAGATTTCCAAGCTGGTGGAAGGTCATTCACTTCAGCTGTCCTTTCTTCCTCATCTTCTTCATGACTAGTATCTTCCTCCTTCTCATGGGCAACTGTTCTGGACTGATCAGTTTCCGTAACAGCTTCCTTGAGTATGTCTTCTGTAGATACACCTGTGTCATCAAAAGAAATACCTTTTCCGACACTTTTCGGATAAGACTCATCAAAATAAACATGGACAAATTCTTCAACAGTAAGTAAACGCTTATTATATACTCTATATGCTTTACTTGATTGTGAGTATCCAAGAAAGATACCTTCATCCGCTTTTGCATCAAACTTCCCAATATTTTCCTTACCATTATTCAAAACAAAACACTTACAACCGAATACGTGAAGATGTGACAAGTTTGGCTTTCTTCCTTTTAAAAGCTCATAAGGAGTTTTATTTAAAATAGGACGAATTAAGATCCTGTTTAAAACATAACAAGCTGTGCTAACTGCATCAGCCCAAAAATATTTTGGTAATCCACCCTCATTTAGCATTGTTCTTGCCAACTCCTCTAAAACACGATTTTTACGCTCCACAACGCCATTTTGTTGTGGAGTTCGAGGAGCTGAAAAGTTATGCTTAATACCATACTTGTCACAGTACTTATCAAAGTGATAGTTTTGAAATTCACCACCATGATCGCTACGAATTGTAACTATTTTGGAATTCATTTTGTTTTGGGACAGATTTGCAAAATTCTTAAAAGCAGAAAAAGTTTCATCTTTGCTATGAAGGAATATAGTCCAAGTAAATCTAGAATAGTCATCAATGATTACAAAACCATAATAATTTCCACCTAAGCTCTTTGTCCTAGAAGGTTCAAAGAGATCCATATGGAGAAGCTCAAGGGGTCGTGAAGTTGAAATTACATTTTAGATTTAAAAGAGACCCTCATTTGTTTTCCCATTTGGCACGCGTCACATAGGTGGTCTTTTGAAAATTTTATTTTTGGAAGACCGACTACTAGATCCTTAGATACAACCTTATTAAGCAAATCAAAATTAACATGCACTAAACGTCTATGCCAAAGCCAAGAATCATCATTCAAGGTAACTAGACATTTAGTACTTATTAAAGATACCTCAAAAAGGTCAAGCATATAGATATTGTTTACTCTTACACCCTTAAACACAACGTTCTGTTCAGCATGTTCAATTATGCAGCAAGTTTTTGTGAAAGAAATTTTATAACCCTTGTCACACAATTGACTTATGCTTAACAAATTGTGTTTAAGCCCCTCTACTAAATGGACATCAGAAATAGTAGTGGTAGAGGGATTATCTACACTACCTTTGCCAAGTATAGCTCCTTTGTTATTGTCTCCATAAGTAACATATCCCTTCTTCTTTGCTTTGAAGTCTATAAAAAGCGATATGTCACCGGTCATGTGCCTTGAACAACCGCTGTCAAGAAACCATCTCCTATCTACGAAAGCAAGGCACTCATCCTACAATATCAAAAGAGAGAAGTTGGTACCCAATTTTCATTGGGTCCAAGTGGATAAGTGCTAACATGGTTGCCTTTTGGCTTCCATTGATAAATACCTTTAGGAACAAGAAATCTCCTAAACTTGCATTTCTCAATGGTATGGCCAGCACGACAACAATAATGACATAAACCATGATGATGTGTTTGTTTATTCTTGTTCATTAAAACCTTTGGAACAAAAGAGTATTTTGCATATGGTGGATTTAATGACTTCTTAAACAACCTAGAGTCAACGACATAAGTAACCTTAGGTTGTAAAGATTTTTCCAATTTGACCTTGAGAGTGTTGACCTCTTGTTGCCAAATATGACAAGCTTCACAATACCCAACTTTACTACATCCATCAATGTCAATATTTTTTGAATTTTCTGCAATACTAGCTTTTAACCATTCTAAATCTTTTTCAGCTTTGTATACTTTACCTTTCAGAAATGAAAAAATTTGTTTATCGGAAGATAATCTTTTAAAAGCATCTACAGCTTCGTTATGCAGTTTTTCAAAAGCTATTTTCAGTTCAGAAAAAGACATAGAAGAAAAATTATTATAGTAGGCTTGTTTTACCTTTTTATCATTGATTTTCTTCTTGTGGTAGGACAGATTTTTGGTGTGAGCCATAAGGCACAGATTTGCGGTTTCATCACTATCACTTGAACTTTGTGTGCTTAATGAATCACTATCACTTTCCCATGCAATCTAAGCTCTTCTTTGTTTGCTGTACCCTTTTGGTGGAGCTTTTCCTTGATCCTTATACTTCATAGGACAATCTGTTTTATAATGTCCAGATTTACCACAATTAAAACAAGATCCTTTTCCTCTACTCTTCTAATTCTCTTCCTGTTTTGAATCTGTAGATTGTCTTCGAAACTTCATGAGGTTTTTGTCAGAATACTTGACTCCATTCTTTCGAATGAATCTATTGTATCTCCTTACAAAAAGTCCCATTTCCTCATCATCTGAATCTTTGTCACTACTAGAATCATTGTCACTTTGCTCTTTTCGTGAGGACTTAGAGCTAGAGGCCACAAGAGCTATTGGCTTCTTCTCTCCCTCTTTGTCTCTCTTCTTCTCCTTTTCCTTCTTACTTTTGTTCTCAAACTTTTCAAGGCTTTCTAATGCTTGTTGATGTTCTTCCAGCTTTCCAAACAGAGTTGTAATCGTAAGTGTCGTTAGATCGTTGGCTTCCTTAATAGCTGTTACTTTAGGTTCCCATTCCCTGCTAAGACATCTCAGAATTTTATTAGTAGCTATTTCATTGGAAACAGATTTTCCAAGTGCATTCAACCGATTAGTGAGATGAGTAAATCTCTTTTGCATGTCGGAGATAGATTCTCCTTGTTTCATGCGAAAGAGCTCAAACTCTTGATTGAGTGTGTTAATGCGGGACTGTTTTACTTCAGTAGTACCCTCATGGGCAACTTCTAAAGCATCCCACATTTCTTTAGCTGTCGTGCAATGGGATACCCGATAATACTCATCAACACCAAGTGCTGAAATTAGCATATTTCGAGCTCTCCAATCACTCGACCACTTTTTCTCATCCTTCTCATTCCAATCACCTTCTGGTTTAGGAACTATGGCGCCAGCCGCATTTGTCATAGTAATTTGAAAAGGACCATTTTCAATGGCAGCCCATACTAGCCTATCAAAAGAATTTATATGAACTCGCATGCAGTCTTTCCAGTAGCCGTAATTTTCACCATTGAAAATCGGCGCTCTATTGTACGCCCCCTTTGGTTCAGAATCCATATCATTACAAGCAACCACAGAACACCAGCGAATCGGTGCTCTGATACCACTTGTTAGACGGTGTGGCTAGTGATCGAGAGGGGGGGGGGAGAATAGATCACCTCTTTTAAAATAAAAGGATTTAAGAAATCTTATCAGAGTTTTGAAACTTAGCGGAAAATTACAGTCCCGAATCGACTTCCGTCTATTCTGAACCGCTACTAGAAAACCGGACACGCGAATTTATTGCTGGATTTGAATAAGAACGATAGAGATTATTAACACCAAAATATTATCAAATCAAATGCACTTATCACTAAATTCTGATTCCAATGAATAAAACTCAGCTGACAGTTTTGTCAAACATTTGGTGTGTATGTGATCAATGATGAACAATGGTGGAGTTTAGATAAAGAAGTTTTCTTGCCACTATTGTATCACGAAATGTACAGCCACAATACACCAACTGAAATCACAAAATTGTTGAAAACATAAAGAGAGATAAGGAAAGAATACGATACGCAGAGATTTGGTAAGGAAGTTCCCCACTGTCGTCCTCGCGTGTGGGTACATCTCCCTCTCAATTTCAAATGAAATTGAGAACTGTAATTATCAATAATGCCGAATTCGTTGATACAAGGTTTCAATACAAAGACAAAAATCTAAATCCCAAGATCTTCTTCTTGTATAGAACCTCCACTTGATCTGAGCTCAATCAAGAATTTCCTGCAAGAAATTGCAAATAATTCACCGGTTCCACGACCTGTTTGCGAAATTACCCAATTTCCAAACCCTACGCTACGGCTGAATCTGTTCTGCAAACGTGACTAACAAATCCGCAAGAACACTCCAGTTCTTGAAGGACAAACCATTTGGTCTTTCCTCGAAACCCCCTTCAACCTTCAACTCAGCTAGATCCTCGATCGTTCCACTGAACACCTCAGCTAGATCCTTGATCGTTCCACTGAACGTTATCTCGTTGATCCTTTAATTCAAAGAACAAGAATGATTATGTGTTGATGTTCTTGAAGAAAAGAGATTGAGAAGATGAAGAAGATGAAGTCACTTTCAGGTTTCTAACTGCTCAAACAATTGCTGCTACACACTCATTTGATTTGTGTTACAACTGTTTTTCACTTGTGAATTCGTTCTTTTTCACTGAGCTGTCAAAATACTTCTTATATGTGAAAGAGAGAAGCTGTTAGTAGACAAAACAGAATTATGTATTGATACAAAAGATTATGCATCGATACATATTGTAGCTTTGATTAATTTTAGAGAATTAATACAAGCATGTATCGATACAAAGCTCGTATGTATCGATACATAGAACATTTTAACTAAGCATGTATCGATACAAAGCTCGTATGTATCGATACATAGAACATTTTAACTAAGCATGCATCGATACAAAGCTCGTATGTATCGATACATACTGAAGCAAAAACGTTTTGTGATTTAAAACAAATTTATGTATCGATGCAGATGAACATGTATCGATACATACTGACACAAAACAGTTTTTATGAGTTCTTTTAAGAAATGTATCAATGTGGATCTTTATATATAGACACGAAACAATAGTATAGGCTAAAAACACAAATGAAACATGTAAAATAATGCACAACCAACAATTAGACAATGATCACACAATTTGCTATCATTCAAAACTTATTCAAAGTAAAGAATTTGTTCACAAGTGCAACCAATCTTTTTCTCTTCTTGTTAATAAAAACCAGAAAAGTATCAGCTTGATTTGGCATTAAGCCCCCTAGCTTGCACATAGAGAGTGCACCGAATTGCTCTGCCGTAGAACTAATTGTTTCTCAAACCCGAAAGAGCATTATTCTTATTATCAAAAGCAACGTGTTTCGCCGGTTTGAACCCCAGAGAAATTTGTCTTGCATCAGTCCTCCAACAATTGCCCCCCATGATCCTTCTAGTTAGTGGATTAGTCATGACTACTTCCTCTTTCTCACTCCCGTGATCTAAAAAATTGGAGAATGTTCCTCTTCTACTTGATCCTGAACTGCATGTGCTACTTTTTCTTCTTTCTAATTTACTCTAGATGTTTTCCCGATTTGTGAATAAAAAAGAAGTAATGTTGATACCGAACTTCGCATACACAATCAGAAATACCATAGTAGCACTCCACCAAATACAAAACAAAATAAGATTAAAAATTAAAAATAAAATAAAATAAAAATATAATAATGAAAATAAATTAAAATTAAACAAAATAAAATAAAAATTTAAAACACCTAAATTGCCTTGTTGAAATTATTCGACAATCTCCGACAATGACACCAATAACTTGATAGATTTCTAACAAGTTTACTAAAAATATCGCAAGTAATAAAAATGATTTGTCTCAACAGGGATTGTTGTCTTTTAGAAAAACAATTGCAATGTGTTTTTAAAATATAAATTTGGGCTCACTGAGATTTTGAGTAAACAATAGAAAGTGAACAAAGTGTTGGAAATGATCAAATTAGAAAATGATCAAGCCTTATTCGAATTCTATAAATATCACTAATGATGACCGTGTTTTTTTTTATAAATTAATTTCACAAAATTAAGATGAATTTACATGACGGTTATACTCAATTCTTTGGTGTATAACTCACTATATTAGACCACGACTCCATAAGTCCATAGGAAAACATGTACTTAGTTTAACAATTATTAAGTTAAACAATTACTCTAGATCAGGTGGACGGAGTTAGGTTCAACAATCCCTACAAACCTAAGTTTAATCTATGAGCTCGTTAACACACAAAAAGAAATACACAAAAGTGTAGCTGCAATATCAATTTAAGTTGATAATACAAAATAGATCATATGTCCCAACAAATCAAAATTGGTTCATCTCATAAGACCTAATCAATTATGGCAGCACAATTCTGACTACAAATTTTCCAAAGGCTTAAATAATATTGTCTCCACAAGATTCTTCAAATGCTAGCTTATCCTCCTTTTTCACTTCCTAATTTTCTTCCATTTCCCCTTTAAAACTATGACACATTACACTACAAATAGCTAAAAACAAAAGCAAATGCTCGATAAAATCACATTATGATAGTCAGTCATCATATGTCATATATCTCAAAAGATATGAGAGTTTTCTATAATGAATCTAGTGAATTCAAATCTATATTTTCCCTAAACTTGAGAAAAAACCATGAGTTTTTTTGTCAAAAACATTTTTTCTCCTTCATTCAACCTTATGAAAAACTTCCTAGAATGTTGATATTGTAAGATCCAACCTATGTCGTGTGAGGTTATTTAGATATCCTTCATCATCTTCAACCATGAAACAAAAAGCCATTGTTATGTTGCTCATCTCTAAAGATTAAGTTTTAGTGGTAGGTACAATGTACATTAAGAAAGCTAATTTTTTGTGTTAAGTTTTGTTGTGTGTATTAGGAAAAGTAATCACTTTGCGCATATGGTATATGGAATTAACATCCAACTAGATAAGAGTTTCTCTATACTCCATTGAATACTTCGGTAGAACTGAGTAAAGTTTATTGCAGAATAAAGTTAGAAGTTATCCAATCAATCTTGTGTATAACAAATGCTCAAACAAGAAACTAGTAGGCTGAGTAAAGGTCACTGCATAAGAGATGCCCGGAGCAGGATTTTTATGTCTATAAAGATTTTCGGATGATCTGAATATTTGCAATTTTAGTGTTTTGATACAGCAACTTTAGCGTTGTTGACTATTTGTAGTACCACAAATACTATTGTGTATTAAATTTACAAATAGTGGAAAATCCAACAATTTTCACTTATGAAACCATTGAAGAGTGGATTAATCTTTAGAAGGACGAATGAGCTAAGCAACTACAAATGTGATGTACAATTTTCTTCTCCCTACCTCTTTTACATTTTTGCATTGTAGTGTATGCTTTAATTTGTTTGTCTTTTAAACCATCCAAACATCTATATCTTTACCTTGCTTATAGTGATTTATTTTACAAGTTTAGGTCTGTGATGAATCTATTTCATTGATAATTATATCCCTTGATATAATTGTAAAGAATTTAAATTTTAGATTATACAGCCTATTGATATGAATCAATTTTGAGCTATGCAAAATTTGATTTATGATCATTGATGTATTGCTTATCAAAGCAACTTCATCTATTTTGATTGTGTTGATTTTTTATTGTATTTGATAGACATTGAACAGATTGTTTTTCAAACCATCCCTATATTTTTCTTTCGTGTGCCATTTACATATCATTTTATTAAAATTTGATTTTGTAAAAAATAATATTTTTGAAAATTGTTATAGGAACCAGGCTATTCAAACCTCCTCTTCCCCTTTATTTTTCTAGAGCATTCAATTCTCTCATTCTCCACCTACAATCCTACCTCCATAAAACTACGGGAAAAGTTGTTCTCATTCGGTGAAACACCCTAATAAAATCATTCTAATATGAAACTTTCATCCATAATACTCTCATATAAGACTAACCAATAAGCATATTTTCACTACGTGAGCACACATCAGAGTTAAATCATGCGCTCATCTTAATTATGAGATCCTACCCAATGGTCTCATGTTGTCCACGTCGTTCCTTCCGAGAGCGATTTCAATCGTCGATCATATATAAGTTTATTTACATATGACATAAAAGATAATTTATTAATCATTCATTACACCTCTCTGGACCTCACTGACATAGATGTTAGAGTGCTAAGCATGAAGATACACCTCATTCCCCCTCAACCGAAGACTATTGCTGTCACATTGGAGAGATTCTATCAAGACCTCTATAACAGGTCACCAAATATATTGTTCTGCGCTGGAATAACATATTTTTTGTTGCCCGGGAAGAGGAAGAAATATTTTTTTTATGTTGCAATGGAGGTCTTATTTACCTTTCTTGCCTTTCTATTCTTGAAATTAAAGTGTTCGGTCTTGCTTTATACTCATTCCATTTCTTTATGAGTGTTATTTTCTTGAAAAAAATTGTTTCTTTTTAATTATCACTTGCAAAGTTCAAGGTAATAATAATTTCACTTTTGTCAAAATTACCCCTAGATAATTATTACAAAGAGAGAAAAAGTAAAATGAATGTAATAAATAATTAAGGGTATTATAGGGAAAAGAAAAATTATTGTTTGAAAAGTAACAATAATGATTAGTTTTCTTAATATGTGTAAAAAGTCAAAAAATAACATTTAAAAAGAAACGGAAGGAGTATATTTTTAATAGAACGTAAAATATTTAAACCAAGTCAAAAAAACGCAATCTATATCAAATTCAAGAAACTGCGGTGTAAAGCAAGTCAAGAAAACCATGACCTAAAAATAAATAAATAAAACCGGCGACTTATACCAAATTCAGAAAACCACGGCCTAACGCAAGTTTAAAAATTGTGACCTCTTCACCTATCTTTAAACATCAGTTATTTGAGTTTTGTGAGTTAAATTAAAAAATTCTGATGATAGAGAATAGGCAATGGCGTCGTAAACCCCACTTATGGTCAAACAGTTGCCATAACTTTTGGCCGTGGTTCTGGCAACATTCACAATGTGGCGTGAACTAAATAATGTTATAGTGAAATCATCATTAAGCACACATTTCTTTAGTGTTTGATTTAAAATAGGACTAATAAAATACACTGGATCCAACTTATTTATATTTAGTATAGAAAGTCTATACATATCCAAATGAGCCTTTATTCCATGACAGAATACATGTAACCCTTTCCTTCTTTCATGATATTAATTAAAATGAGCTACATGTTTCATATTTATTGAAAACAAGTGTATATACGTAAGCAAACCATAGAACTAACTTCACCATTCTACTAATAATCATTCTTTCTGGAACACAACAGGGAGTGCACCACCATCCAAGGCCAACAGAATCTTGCCATTCTCACGAATAACACCAACAGTCCCACATTCAAACTTACAACTGGGGCATACCTCTGCAGGGCACCATTGGATGTTATAGATACCTCTAGTTTGTGTTGGCACAATCCTAAAGAAGTTACCATATGATCCAACTGTACTGTCATCCCTTCCGGTTACAATCAGCCTCCTTCCACTCGTAGCATCTTTCTCACCCACTCTCCATGATGTTGACTGCGCGCAACTTGAGGAAGCTACGAATGTTACTCTCAAGTCTCGGTCAAGAAGCACGTCGTCCTCATCATCACGGGGTACGAAAGGTGTGAATACAACCGGCAAACCGTGTGCCAAGTCAGTGGTGACAAGACCAACTTGCAGAGGGCACGGTGCATTTCCAGTGATCAATGTAGAACCTCCTCCATTGCCTGTGATAGCAGGCCTGATGAAGTATTCTTCATCGTCCTCGACTGCGTCGCCACTTGTGTCTATCACAATTTGGGCTATTAATGTTGTGGCCATCAAAAGCCATACATGAGCAAGGATGACTGCGGTGAGGATTCTAGTTGACATTATGGATTAATCTTATAGGCTCACGCTGTAAGGTTATATAAAAGAGGACTTAGGCGTTTTGTGTTTCTGCTGTTGATTGCTAGGTAAGGTATTTATAGGACTAATCATGATACCATGCAACGAATAGAGTGATTGATAAATAAACAAAAGTCCAATTAAAAAACTTACATGAACAAATTAAATAATCAATATTTCCCGGGAATGGATGAATAAAATGTAAGCACTATATGTTACTTTGTTTTGATCGCACGATTTTGATAGGGTGGAAATGGTGAATTTATTCCTAGTTTAAATCGACCAATTAATGAAGTATACGTAGTTGCGTACACAAACCAATTTCTACAAGCATGCTAAAACACTTTTGTCTCTTTCATTGTTTTCCTTCTGTCACTAAATTAATAAATAATTAAACTAAATGTTGCATTTCTTGCATAGGTTTCTTAAAAGTATGATATATTATACAGGCATATACAGTTTGAATGACAATCCATCCCAACCCATCAAATTCTTGTATAACCTACTCAATTCTTTTGAATGGTAAAAAAGTCAAAATTTGTAATAAAATAAGTGTCATGACGCTAATAGAATATGTACTTGCTAAAATTAGATACGAGTGACAATCTCAGTGAATAGATTTTAAAGTTTGTTGTGAACAGAGAGCTAACTCACGTAAAAATGAGAAACTTTGTATATATGTATTTCTGTATTCGAGTTAGGTTGTCCACTCTCTACTCTAAAAATGAGAAACTTTGTATGTGTGCCGGTTTTCATAACGGACGTGTGACCGTAGTTATAAGATAGGTAACGTGCTAACTGTCACAACAGTTATATTAAAGAATCGTTGTGGTATGTGTAAGAGTTTTATTACAAAATATGTAACTACTTGTTTTTTCTGCCTCACATTAACCATATACAACCATTCAAATCAATTTTTGAGATTATAATCAGAAAAATTAAATTATTTTTGAAAAACAACTTAAACCGTCCAATATTTTTCAAATTGTATGCATCTTGTAATTCATGATTTCCTCATTAACCCATATAATTTTATTCAATCCAAAATTCTTCAAAGTAATGATGATGAATGAATGTCTTATAAGTCTTTCAAACAAAATTTGATTTCCTCTTTCTTTCTAGTTTATTTTGCAAACATCAAATTTTGTGTGAGAGACTCAGACTGACATCCATTTATCATTATTGTTTTGAAGAATTTAAGGCATTGCATCAAATTCTATGGGTTAAAGAGGAAATCACAGTTACAAGATGCATGCAATTTGATCAACATTGAATCGTCTAAGTTGTTTTTCAAGAATAATTTAATTTTTTTGATTATTGTCTCAAAATTCAATTTAAATTAATGCAAGTTCAATGAGGGGTTAGTGAAACAAAGAATCACATATGATATAACAAACTCACTAACAAAATTTATCAACAAAAACATCAATTAATTTACATAGATTGGGAGAACTTGATAACTAATTATTCCTGAAAGCTATGAAGAAGATAAAGTAGAAGGTAGAGTAGAAAACATGTGTTCACTATGATAATTTTATATGAAATTTTCATATAATATTTCCATAGCGAACACAAGTTCGCAGCTCTCTTATTAGATCCTTGTCCACACAACCAGTTTCATTAGTGATAAGTAAAAAACCATAACCACTTGGTAGTTGCACATGAAGAAACATTTATTATCAAACAACACAAAACAACATCAACAACAACATCAATAACATACAAAAACATTTATCAACATCATACATACCTTTAATTGAAAAAATTCGGGGAAAATTAAAACAAATCGTCATGTGAACCACACCCATAATATGCAAACTTGTAAAATGAAAGGATGATGAATCTGGGGAAAAAGGTGCAAACATGTATTAAATTTGAATTAATGTCATTCTAGGTCTATCACATAAGTATTCATCTTTCACTTCAGCTTCATTCTCTCTTGTAATTTTTTCTTCATAGCAACATAAATCAATTGAAATCCTACAAATATCATGAAAAAAATACCATCAAGACAAAAAATTATTAACATACATAACAATAACATCAAGACAAAAAACAACAATAACAACATGTGAAATTTGTCAACAACAACAACCAACGACAAAACACGTGAAATCGAAGTAAATAATATGAAAATAATATAAACTAACGTTTTCTACATTTATCAACAACAACAACAACAACATACAAAAAAAATCATAAACTCTTGAACAATAAGAAAATCATGTGAAACATAACAACAACATGTATGAAAACGAGAGAATAAGGAAGAAGAAGAATACTTTTATGTTTGAAGAACAAGATCGAGGAAATATTATAGAATAGAAAAGCTAATGATGAATAATAAGAGAGAAAATGTGTGTTAGAGTTATCCTGTGAGAGATAGGACGATATTATCAAGAAGTGAGGATTAATTCTCTTATATATGGGTAAACAATTTTACCACGGCTGTATTAAAGAACCGTGATGAAATGCAACGCCTTAACAATAGCTGACATTACCAACCATGGTGGTATTTATTTTAGTTTATATATAATTATTTTAATAAATATATATTATAAGGACAACACGCATTGTAACAAAAAAGTAGAAAATTGTTGAAGTTGAGACTCGAACCTTGTCACTCCATGAATGTATAATCACTATTAATTGTTTTGATCGTAATGCAATGTCTTTTCGTAAATATAAAAAAAACGCGGCCAAAATTTAGGTATTACCACAATTAAATATCAGAACGTTGTAATTTAGTGTTTTCAAGGGTATATTTTATAGTAGTGTTCTTTCTTTGTTTGATGAATATGCAATCCATGAAAGTATCACAACTCCTCCGTTATAGGCATTTCTAATTCACTTTGCATCATATTAGAAAACTCCTAGCACAAGGATTCATTAATAGTAGTAACCATCGAAATAAATTTGAGCAAGTAAAATGTCATGCTTGATTTTTTTAATAAAGAAAGTTGTCTAAAATATAAAATTGGGGGCTTGCAATTATTTTGAGTAAACGTTAGAAATTGAATAAAGTGATGGAAATTATCAGATTAAAAAACTATCATACCATATTTGAATCCCCTAAATCTCATGGCTGATGACCGTGTTTATTTGCTTTTAGATTAATTTCACATAATTACAATGAATTAACATAACTATTATACTCAATTCTTTAGTGTATAACACATTAAATTAAACTAAAACTCCATAATTCCTTAGGACAATTCGAAGTTAAATTAGACAAACTAATCATGTTAATTCCTAAGTCACAACTTATAATTGTTTATGCCTAGATAACTTACTAAGTGAAACAATTACTCTAGTTCATGTTTATGGATTTAGGGCCCGTAATCCTTACAAACCTAGAGTCACTCTATAAGTTCGTCAACACATAAAAAATTACACAAAAGATAACTTAATAGAATCTGCAATATCAATTTAAACAAATAATACAAAATAGGTCATATGTCTAGACATATCAAAATATGTTCATCTCATGAGACAAAATTAAAGTAAACTTATAGCTATTCATACTATTAGAATTCATAGCTAAGAGTTTAAAGGAATTATACATGAAACACATGGAGAAATCTGGTCTTAGGTGGAAAAAAAAACATTTGTTCTAAAGCTCAGTTGTCGTATTTCTTCGTCAAAATCCATACACACTAAGTCCCCCTCGTCAAATTTGTCAAATTCCTTTTTAAACACTTTAGAAAAATGTATAAATCGTGCTACGAACCATCCTTTCGTGCCACGATTTTCTATATTTGCTTTGGATCATGCCACAACTCATTTTCACTGAGGCACGATTTGTTGATTTTCTTACCTACGTGACACGATTCTAGCCACAAATTTTTCCAAGGGCTTAAACACTATTTTCTTCACAGAGCTCTTCAAAATTCTAGCTTTATTCTATTTATTCACTTTCTTCGTTATCTTCAAAATTCTCTTTAAAACTAGGACATATTACACGACAAATAGCAAAAAGCAAATGCAAATGCTCGATAAAATTAAATGATGACTATAAGTTATCACAATCCTAAATTTAAATTGTTGTTTGTCTTCAAGGAACTTCTCTATAAACTAAAAATTTTCAAAATAAAAAATATGCATAACCCTTATCAATGAACATCACGAATCTGTTATCTACGATCATCACTTTCACTCCCTTCTTCAATCCAGATATGTCTACAAAGTTCTTCCAACATTCAAATATACTCAATATGTGTCTCATATCACATTTTTCACTTGAATTGAACACGATGGTCACATAATCAACATACAAAAGTATTTTAATGTAGGATTTCAAAATTTCTAAAAAATTCAATCGAAGTCATACATAAATACACATTTTGATGGAATTTAAGGTTGTAATGGGACTTATGTCAGGGTAGAATTTTTTGGGATAGTATGCTCAAACATTTGAAGTTAAGTTTTTGCTTTCCTTAATTAATAATCATCCTTACATAACAACAATTCGCCTAATCAAAAGTACTAGAGAACAAACTATTGTTGATTTTTTCTATCACATTCTTTTTTTTTTAAAAAGCTAATTTAACTTCTTTTGTTTACTATATATCATTTTTTAACGAATTTCTATAGTATTCTAACTCCAAATTTAAAATATTTTTAATCCCAAGAACAACCTCAAACTTATTATTTTGCATTAATCAAGAAAAACTAAAATTTCTACATAACTTGAAAGAGTGTTGAAAGATAAATCTTTCAAGTCAAATAGGATACATATGAGGTTATGTCATCAAACAAAAGGCTAAGGAAAGAAAATTTTAGAAAATAAAAATTGTATGGACTCTCCTACATAAAAAAAAAAGTAAACAATGGATTATTTTACTATCCCTCTCATTCTTTAATTGTAAATTTACATTTAGAACTTCTGTAACAATCAACTTTTTTCTTTCATTCTTTTTCAGGTGATTTGTTTCATTTTTCTTTTTAAAGTTTCATTGATAAGGTAGCACATCATTAACTAAAAGAAACAAAAATAACAAACTCATTCATTAATTAAATCAACAGAAAGCTTACAAGTCAGGAGAGCATATAAGAACCAACTAATAACTAGGAATGTTGGTAAGTACATCAAAATATTAAAAATAAAACTATAAATAAAAGTAACTCAAATGATAATGAAATGCCTGAATAATTAGTTTGTTATCATGAAACGAATCAAATTTGTTCATGGTATCCATTAGTGCTTAATGTTCTTGCAACTGTCTGATGAATGTTTCCCAACTCATATTCTGCCAATCTTCAGCACCTCTGTTTTTCTCCAAGAAATTATTTTCCAGGTTTTGACGAGTGATAAATTTCTCCCGCATATTCGGAATTGGCATGTGGTGATGATACTCATCAAACTGCGCCTGAAACTGTGGACTGAAAGTAGGAGACTTTGCATTAAAATTGGTTGAGATGTCAGTTTCCCAACTAGCCATCCTAAATGATTCTCTTGGAGTAGGTGATATTGTTGATCCAAGAAATCTTAAGCTGGTGGTACTTCATGTTGGTAATGTTGTTGCTACTCATCCTCATAGCCCACTGCTTCTTCTAGTCGTCCTATAGGTACTGTATGCATCGTGAAGATAGCAACATAGTTAATGGGTAGCCTCAATTGAAGCAAGATGTCATTTACCTCACCTTGTACACTTCATTAATGATACAAAAATGCCCACAAGTCCTTTATTTAGCGTTAAGTTAACCATTGTTTTAATATTTTTGGCTATCAGGCGTCCTACATATATCTCATCATTCCTAAAAATAGATAACAACCCAAAGACCCTTGTAACTATAAATTCAAAAGTGTTAGAGGCGGCCTATAAAGTGGACACAAAGAAAGATGCCTAAGATTTTGGATTCGGGCACAAATCAGCGGTAGTCAGCTTGGTTGGGTTGTGACCAAACTTTATGATCCATTTTACTCCTGGATAGCATAGCTCATTCAAAATTTGGTCCAACTCATCATCAAATGGAATATTTCCAGGATGTCTTCTCCATTAGATGTCAGACTCATGTGGTGCTAGAAAACCCAACAACTTGTTAATTGCAGTACCACTATAATCTATGATTTACCTCTTACAAAAAAAAACTTACCAGCGCTTTATTGTGAGCATTTGCATAAAATTATAGCATAATGATTTTGTTGCTCTCTTTGATGAGATTGTTCATCCTCATCTAACCCATACGCCCAAACTCTTCAAGAAATTCAGGATTTTCATGGAAAGATTCAGTTTCAAATCTTCTTTCTTGAATAGTGAATATTTCTTGATGAGCAAAAATATTTCAACATGCTCTCTTAAGATAAGCTTATCAAAGAGGAAATGTGCGAGTGCAATATTGCTTGATGAGCCCACAGTTATCACATATTTAGTGGGTGGATCCATTGTTGTTACAACAATATCAGAGAAAAAACACACTAGCAGAGCTTTCCTAGGAGATGAGTAAGTGAAAGAATAAAATAAATATTTGAAGTGTAGTAAACAAAAGGGTTTGTGAGATGAATGGTACGAATTTCCTGCAAAAGTGTTATTTATAGGCAAAATTATCTTAAAATCATTCCACGATCCCTAAAAATGGTGCCATGATTTTACAACAATCAATCCAATGTCTCTTTGTAATGTTACTCTCCAACGTCTCTTCCTTCAAATCGTGCCACAACCACTTTAATCATGCCCCAGAATGATTAAAACCGTGCCACGATGGGGAAAAACTATGCCAGGCTGCACCCTTTTTTAACTTGGAAAGATTTTGGCTTCTAATTCTTTTTTCCTCCACTTCCCTTCTTCTATAGAATAAGCAAACATAAAAATGAAAAAAATACAACACATTGAAAACGAACGAAATTTTTTATTTTTACTTGTTGGGTTGCCTCCCATTAAAGCTTCTTTAATGTCACTAGCTTGATTGTTATGGCCATAAGGTTTTGATAATATCAAGGACACTTTTTGCGTCGAAGTCTACCTTTGACAAAGTTCTACAGCTTATACCTATTAACCCTGGACGTGGGTGCATATCCTAGGTCTGGAATCTCTACAACACCATTTGGAGACACTTTCTTGACTATAAAAGACTTTAGAGTTGTAAATATGGATCTATGTGCTTGTAGGTATATTCATGAAGTGATCTAATATGGTGAAGCATATGGATAGAAAGATACAAGTTAATCAGTAGCCGCTGAAGTTTGATGATGACATGGATTTAAGGCCTATTCTTGACGATGACATGGTTTTAATGATGACAACTCATGAAGCCGATCAAATGTTGTCGATAGCTCAAGTGGTCAAAGATGTACAAAATGGCTATTCAAGCTATTATGTGGAATCAAGCTAAACATTTCTCACAACTTGTATAAAATTTCAACTTTCAAATGATTGTAATGAACTTGGTAATATTTCAAGTCTCATTAAGAAGACTTGAAGCTTTAGAATGTGAAAGAGAGGAAGTGTAAAAGCATACCTGACCGTGTCCGTCTGAGTGATCAGTATATTATAAAGTCACTAGGGAATTTCATAGAGTATTATGGCTAAATCAAACACACACACACACAATATTGAAAAGACTCATTTTTCAATCAAAATCACTAAAAAATGTTTTTGGATCCTATACAATTTATTTGTGAAGTGTATATTTGATTAGGATACTTTTTTGCAACTATATTATCAATTAGATTATATGCCTAATCAATTAGATTATTTCTAATCGAGTCTAAAATCAATTATGACACTCTCTTAATGATTGGTAATGACTCTATATCTAAAACTTCCAAATTTGACCATATTAATTGATTATTTACACCACCTATCCAATTAGCCTAATTAATTAGGTCATTATTTTGGCCCATGAGTTATTTCAAATTTTACACATAACATTTTCCTATAAATAGAGAGATTATCTATCATCTTTCAACATCTTTAAAATGTGAAAAATATCACTTTTCAATTCTCTTCTCACCTCTCTAAGAGTGTTCTTGAGTCTCAATAAGGATTTTGTTCTAGGTGAGACTATTATTGAAAATTTACCAAGAGTAGATTTTTTGTCTTGTGTAAATAATTGTTTCTTAACAAGTTCTCATTTTGGTTGGGAGGTAAACATTGAAAAATATCTTATTTGTATGTTGGGGATTTTTCTAAGTCTCTAATTGGTTCGTGAGCACAACCATCGAAGAAAAGCTCGCTTTTGGGTTTATGAAGATCAACCAGTGAAAAATATTTAGAACTTCTTAAGCTCAACCCAGTTAAAAGCTTTATCAGTTCAAGATAGCCTAGTATAAAATCTCACCTGGCTTCTGAGTTCATCTCGGTATAAAAGCTTTATTGGTTTGAGATCATACTAGTATAAATATTGGTTTGTTCTATGAAAAGCCAACTTAAAAACTCCATATTGGTTTGTGGTATGCCTGTATAATAAACCGTTGTTCGGTTCATTGGATAGACAATATAAAACTTTGTCTTGGTTCGAGATCAGATTGTGCAAAATCTTTATTTGGTGTGAACATTAACCATTTCAATCCCTGTATGTTATTTGGTTTTAATTTATCCTAAAATCTTCATTTTCTTGTATAAGGGGTTCATCGGAATAAATTTCTAGATGATCTCTAGCAATATGGATATTCTCAAGATTAAGTCTTAGGGAGACGAGCAGGTCACTTCATTAGACCGATCCTTTATAAATCCCGTTGGTCATTTCTCTTCCCCTATCTCTTTCATTTTCCACTTAACTTCTTTACTTTGAATTTATATTACATACTTAGTTGAACCCTTCTAGTTTAAAGCATCTTTTCTTAGTACTATCTGTGAATTTCTATTCAAGACTCCCTTGAAATATGATACCCCTCTCACTTTCTCTCAAGCATTCTTCCAAGTCTTTAGAAAGTTACAATATTTAGACATTGATGAAATTGATTACAACTTAAAACAAACTCTATTCCTCTGTATAGGAATGCAAATAGTGAATAAAGTTTAACAACACAAAACTGAAGAAAAAAACACAAAAAAAGACACAATATAACTAAAACATGGTTTTCTTGATTATCAAGGTCTAAGTTTTTACATGGAGATCTCTTCCTTAAATATCAACAAAATCTAGCTGCAAGGCCCATTAGGGCTTGAATCATTTCGTGCGACTGAAGAAAATCCAAAGGTGCGAGGAATTATTCTTCATTAATTTGATTTGCAATCTTTGATTTTATAAATCTTCAACAATCAAATTTGTTCTCTTTAAATATTGCAAATTGGTATTTTGGGAAAATTTTCCATTTTTTATAAAGCACATAAATCAATTAAATAAAATGAACAAGAATGGAAATAAATCTTCAACAGATGCAAGATTTACTTAGCATAGACTGGATTCTGAATGAGGCAGATGTGTGATAATTTATGGGACATATTTCTCCACTCGTTGCCTCCTTGTTTTGAGCTCATAAAGACAATATGTCTCACACAATGTCATGCCATCTTCCTCCACGTGTTTCCTCTTAAAATGATGCCAATCATATGTGTCATACGGTGAACTGACTTGGGGTGTTTTGCTTTTTATCGCAATGTCGCGGATAGCAAGAGTCGCCACCGACTTTTCTTTTATCCAATAAGGAAAGGTGGAAAAGAACAGGAAAGACCTCAATAGATTTTGGGTTCGGGAGGTACATTATACAAAGGGAAGGTGTTAGCATCCTTTGTATCCATGGTTATCCATGGGCTCTTAATTGCTGGATCACTTATATTTTTGTCTGAAAAGTGTTGGTGAATTGTTTAAAAATGTTTCGAAAAAGAGAGTTTAACTTTGTAATGATTCTCGTATGAATGTATACAAAGTATTTATCTCGTTTGATTTTGAAAAAAAAGGTTTAGAAAAATGTAACTTGGTAATGATTCTAGTATGAATGTATACCAAGTGGTGATTTTCTAGGATTTGCAAGGTGTGAGGGGTGGAAAATGTTTTAGGTTATGATCCAGTAATTGAGAGTTATACCTTCCTAAGGTCGTTATGAACGTTTCCTATCCTTATGAGGGTAAAACTGTCCTTACTATTGAGAAGTAAGTAATTTTACCCTTTGGATGTTTAAGGGTCATTGTAGGGTCATCGATAGGTCATTGAAGGCAACAGTTGTAAGGATACCTTAGCATTCGAAGGGACGATCATCATTTAACCGTAGGCTACACCGAAGGGTCATCGAGGGACAAAATCGTATTTCCGAAGGCAACATCCGAGGGATCATGATTTATTTTATGATGATTTAACCGAAGGGCCGTTGCTAAGTGTATCCCTACATTCGCGGGACATGACCGTTATACCGTAATACCGTAGGGCAAAAGAGAGGTCCAAGATCACATATTTAGAGGCCATGTTTTAAAGTTAATTAGGTAATTAGGGTGAATCTCCACATTAAAATCAATACATTAAAAATAATACATTAAAATTAATTACATTAAAATTAATTAAGCAATTTAGGGCAGCTCTTCACAAGGGTATCCCACAAATAAAGTGGAAGACCTAAACAACAATCTTTTCCTGGGGTGTGTGAACCTTTGCAACATTCAGCAAACGGGTTAGAATACCAAATCAGGGTGCAATCGAGGATTACACTGCAAAAGAAATCACAACAGTAATATGATCAGATAAACAATGCATGGCTATGATAAAACATGAATGAAAAATCAGAATAGAAAAGTCGGCTACTGTCAGGTTCGCGCCTGCCTCGCCTAGCGAAGGCTTAGCGAATACTCGCTGCATGCTCGCTTAGCGACGTGCTAGCGAGCGACTGCGGATTCTGGTTTTGATATCAGTATAATTTCAACCAATTTTATGCCTTATGGCTTTCATTACAGCAATTATATGGTTAATCATTTAAGGTATTCAAGTGCACACTACAATTCACATGACAAACTTAAGATATTTTCATAAATTTAATCATAATGCCATATGCAAATTAAGAACATAAGGTAGTAATAGCAATGCCAACCTGTTTGTAATCGAATTGTAACCTTGAATTGGCCGACCGGATCGAATTGAGCGGAAGTGACCTTGCTGCCGCCGGCTTTTCCTTCAGGGTTTCTCGGAATTCTTAGGGTTAGCCTCCAGGGTTTTCCGTCTGTGAGCGCGAGGGTTTGCTTGCTAGGGTTCTCCTTTCGTCCTTTTTCGTTCTCTTTTTTCATTACTGAAGTGCTGGTATTTATAATGCTCTTTTTCATGACCTAATGGGCTCAGAATGAAGCCCAAAATTTTCTGTTGTCTGTCAGCTTCGCTAGGCGAGCGTGTAGCGAACGCGTAGCGAACGTTCGCTAGGCGAGCGTGTAGCGAACGTTCGCTAGGCGAGCGTGTAGCGAACGTGTAGCGAACAGGCCAGTTTGGGCCATTTTCTGGATTGGGCCATTCGTGAACTGGGCCTTCGTTCCTTTAAGATCAGTGTCATAAAAATGAGTCGGAGTGCCCTGAAAAATGTCTTAAAATATTAATGGGCAAATTTTGGGGTATGACAGCTGCCCCTGTTCAATATTCTTGAACCGAGAGAGTCAGAATGGTATGTACGCCATTCGTGGTCTGGAGGTGGAAGATTATTGAACACTTAGAACGCCCCAAAAATTTGCACTTGTCAATTAGTTAGTCTTGATGGAGATGGGTTTAAAGATGCCATCTAGGAAGTTTGATGATGAGAGCTTCAGAGTACATCGTACGTTAGAAGATATATGAAGTCATGGGTGTCACTGGGTCATATGCCAGCCCGTATAGTGAGTCATTCATTAGGCCGTCGACTTCACTGGGGAGTTAGAATGGGTCATACGCCGCTGGAGATAACAGATCAGAATGAATCATACGCTAGATCGTATCTGAGTTGCAGAATGGGCCGTCTGTTAGGCTGTATCTGACGAAAAGTAGTCGTACGCTAGACTACACCTCGGGATGTACCGTACGCTAGGTAGTATCTGAGGAATGAAGATCCGAATGGGTCGTACGCTAGACCGTATTGTTGGAGGAGTAATATGTTGTGCCGAATCAAAATGAGATAAGAATCCGAATGAGTCATACACTGCTGGGGATAAAGGATCAGAATGGATCGTACGCTAGATCGTATCTGAGTTGCGGAACGAGCCGTCCGTTAGACTGTATCGTTACTGGGGGTGAAGGATCAGAATGGATCGTATGCTAGATCGTATCTGAGTTGTAGACTGAGTCGTCCGTTAGGCTGTACCTGATAATGAAAGGGGGTAGTCATACGCCAGACTACACTTCAGAATGTACCGTATGCTAGGCAGCATTTGAGGGGATGAACCTCCAAGCGGGTCGTAAGCTAGACCGTCTCTGAGTAGCAGAACGAGCCATCCGTTAGGCTGCATCTGATAATAAAGGGGTAGTCATACGCCAGACTACATTTCAGAATGTACCGTACGCTAGGTAGCATCTGAGGCCTTGAAGGTCCAAATGGGTCGTATGCTGGACCGTATTGGAGTTGTTGAAGGTCGGAATGGATCGTACGTTAGATCGCATCTGAGTTGAAAGAGTCATATGTTGAGCTGAATCAGAATGAACCGTACGCTAGGCTATATCTGATAGTATTTGTAGAGGCTGTATTTGCAATGAATATCTGGGGTGGGCTTATAGATGCCATCGTTAGGAGGATGTCAGAATGAATGTTGACATGGAGTATATCTGAAAGATGTAGTTGAATCCTGAATGTAATTGATAAAGATGTCTGTCTGGATGGATCTTTGTTTTGACTGTATCAGGAAGATAATTAACCTGAAAAATAAAGTTAGCTTCATGCCATGTCATGATGCATGAGATGTTTTATGCTTCTGAAACTAAATGCGAACAATGTATGCATGCGTATGTTGTGAAATGATGTAATGAATGAATTATGCATCTGAAAAGTTCTTCCAGAGGACTCTACTGGGGAAAACAAATCTCAATCTTCTGGTTGGAGATACTGGTATCGGTGATCCTTTCTTAGCTGGGGATACTTGATTCTGTCTGAGGGTAGAAATATTTAACAGAAGCCTGGCTGGGGGTGGAAGAGATGACCAATTTGTCTAGTAATGCCAATTGCTTTTGGGGAATAACTGGCTTTGCTGGGGAATAGAATTAGCAACAGATTCATTGGAAAGCATGGTTAGACCTTCTCCTCGATCCTGAAGCCTAGTAGTAATCGCTATTTCTATTTTATGCACGCATTTTTGGTAAACATCGATCATATCCAAATGCATATATTAATTCGAATTAAATCAATGGTCGTTTATGCAAACAAAACAGAGAAAGTAAAACAAGAGCATTTTTTTTTGAAACTAAAATTATATTAATTTCGAAAGAGGGCCTATAAACAGGCAATTTGTGTACAAGGAGACAAAAATCCTAGTAAGAGGAAATTGTCAAGAAAACAAAGAGAAAGCTATGCCGAAAACGTCCTATTGACTTTAATTCCACTACTGCCATTATGTCTTCAAGCCTCTCATCTCCTGCTGTCGGATAGAAGTGATTAGCTTGTTCAGTCCTTTGAACTTGGATGAAGCAGTCTGAGAACGGGACATAGTCATACGCTTTAATCCCTAATTTTTGCCTGGACCGCCTTTTCAGGTTTTCAATCCACCAGGATACCCCTTTTTGCCCAAGCCGCCTTTTCAGGTTTTCGACTTGCCGGGTGCACATTTTTTATGTTTATCCCTAATTTTTTCCCGAACCTTTTTGGTTCGCCGGGATGCCCTTACTTTTGCCTAGGTACGTCGACCTAGCAGGTCTCTTTTATGCGTAGTATTTTTTGACTATGTCTGCGTTCACGGGATGTGGGAAGTCTTCGCCGTCCATTGTGGCTAGTATCATGGCTCCACAAGAGAATACCTTCTTAACTACAAACGGCCCTTCGTACGTGGGAATCCATTTGCCTCTGGGATCACCTTGTGGTAGAGTGATGCGCTTTACCACCAAGTCGCCAATTTGATACACCTGTCTCTTGACTCTTTTGTTAAATGCCTGGGTCATGCGCTTCTGATATATCTGTCCATGACAAACAGCCGCAAGTCTCTTCTCATCAATCAAGTTTATCTGATCGAGTCGAGTCTGAATCCATTCATCTTCATCTAAGCCCGCCTCTTTCATGATTCTTAGAGAGGGAATCTGGACTTCCACTGGTAAAACGGCTTCCATTCCGTAGACTAAAGAGAAAGGAGTTGCTCCTGTCGAAGTGCGTACTGAAGTGCGATAACCGTGAAGAGCAAACGGTAACATCTCATGCCAGTCTTTGTACGTCACCGTCATCTTTTGTATGATCTTCTTGATATTCTTATTAGCAGCCTCTACGGCACCGTTCATCTTTGGCCGGTACGGAGAAGAGTTATGGTGTTTTATTTTGAACTGCGTGCAGAGTTCAGTAATCATCTTATTGTTCAAATTAGTACCATTGTCAGTGATAATTCTTTCAGGGATGCCATACCGACAAATGAGATTATTCCTGATGAATCGTGCCACCACATTCTTGGTGACAGAAGCAAATGAGGCGGTCTCTACCCACTTTGTAAAGTAATCAATAGCGACAAGGATGAAGCGATGTCCATTAGAAGCAGTAGGTTTAATCTCCCCAATCATATCAATGCCCCACATTGCAAAGGGCCAAGGTGCGGTCAACACGTTCAATGGAGCAGGAGGTGCATGTACTTTATCCGCATATATCTGGCACTTGTGACAGGTTCTGGAGTGATGATGGCAATCAGCTTCCATGGTAGACCAATAATACCCTGATCTCAGAATCTTCTTGGCCATCGTATGTCCACTAGAATGAGTCCCGAAAATACCGTCGTGCATATCTTCCATAATCTCTTCTGCTTCCTTTTTATCCACACAGCGAAGCAAAGTTGAGTCATGATTACGTTTGTATAATACTCCATTACTCAAAAAGAATTTAGCAGAGAACTTCCTCAGGAATTTTCTATCATTGATGGATGCCCCCTCAGGGTACTCCTGAGTTTCTAAATATCTTTTTACTTCGTGGAACCAAGGTTTTTCCCGTACTCCCTCGGTGTTAAGTTCATAGCAGTATGCCGGTTCATCTAGTCGCTCAATGGTGATCCTGGGAGCTTCATTGTCCCATCTGACTCTGAACATAGATGACATGGTAGCTAATGCGTCTGCCAACTGATTCTCTTCTCGTGGGATATGTTCGAATGTTATCTCTTCAAAGTATGGGATTAATGTCATCACCCGTTCTCGGTAAGGGAGGAGATTCGGATGCTTAGTGTCCCATTCTCCTTTGATCTGACTGATTACTAATGCTGAGTCTCCGTACACACTCAAAAACTTGACCCGCCGGTCTATAGCAGCCTTGAGTCCCAAAATACATGCTTCATACTCAGCCATATTATTGGTACAATGAAAACATAATCTAGCAGTGAAAGGCGTATGGTAACCCTCGGGAGAAATGATTACCACACCAACACCATTGCCCAATGCATTAGAAGACCCATCGAAAACCATAGTCCATCGGAATCCTAGTTCGGGTCCTTCCTCCGGTCCAGGTTCTTCATAATCAGTAACAAGCATGACATCCTCATCTGGGAACTCAAAGTTCATAGATTGGTAATCATCCATTGCTTGATGAGCCAAATGATCGGCTAGCACACTTCCTTTGATTGCTTTCTGGGTAGTATACTGGATATCGTACTCTGTTAAGATCATCTGCCATCTTGTTATTCTTCCGGAGAGGGCAGGTTTCTCGAATATGTATTTGATGGGATTCATCTTAGAAATCAACAAAGTGGTATGATTCAACATATACTGTCTTAGTCGGCGAGCAGCCCAGGCCAAAGCACAGCAAGTTCTCTCGAGCAGTGAGTATCTTGTTTCACAGTCGGTAAACTTTTTGCTAAGGTAGTATATGGCATGCTCTTTTCGACCAGACTCGTCATGTTGCCCCAATACACACCCCATTGAATTTTCTAACACGGTCAAATACATGATTAGAGGTCTTCCTTCAACGGTGTAACACCTCAAAATTTGCCCTCCTCTCTTGGGACTAGCATAACATATTGCATTGCATTTTTAGGTCATTAAGCATTGCATATTGCATATCATGTGGTTACATTGTGCAAGCCATTCTCACAAGTCTTGATCAGAAGATGGGAGGTCGTGTGCAAGCTAGGGTTTTATTGGACTGGTCATTAATTATCTGAGGATGTGAAGGTTCAAATTAGGGTTTCATGATTCTCAAGAGATATTGGTCTTCATCTTGGTTGAAGTGATACATCATCATCATCATGGTCTTGTATTATCCAGAAGATTCAAGAAGATTGATCAGATACCTTGAGATTAGGGTTTTGACCACTGGTCAACCCTAATCAGTTGCATTGGGCCAATCAGGGCATGACTAGGAGATGGGGTCTACAATGGAGATGGGGATCATTATTTGGTTGTATGGAGCTTATTGAGGCTAGGGTTTCATCCTTGGGCCATTTCATCAGAGGATTGGGGCTCAGATTGATCAATGCATTGCTAAATTCATCTATCAGTTGAAAAAGTCAACTGTGGTCAACTGTGCTTGATTTTATGGATTTGGAGGTGGGAGAGAGTTGGATACACTTCATTCATGTTGGAACAAGTGTTATTTGACATGTCAAAGCTTAAGAATGGAGAAAATCATGTCAGACGAAAACTGCCAAAAATAGAAAGTGACTTGTAATGAAAGTTTCCAAAAATGGAAAGTTTTTGACCTCAAAATTACATGTCCAAGGAAGCTTCAAATGAAAATTTGTTCAACATGAAAGTTGTATATCTTGTTCTAACCTTTCCAAAAAGTCCAAGAACTTGAAATTCCCATGTATGGTTGGCAAGTTATGGTCCATTCAATTTCAAAAATGACCCATAATCAGAGGGGCATAACTTCCACATGGAGTGTCCAAATTGAGTGATCTTTTTATGCACAAACTCCATTTGACATGTACTTTCATGGTGCATAATTGGATTTCTTCAAAAATGGTCAATGCAAAAAGTCAAATTTCAAGTGTACAGTTAAAAAACCAGGGGCAAAATTGTCCAACTTGAGAAATAATGGGAATTTTTGAATGGGGATTTTTGCAACACTTCACAAATGACATTTGAAAATTGTTGGAATCATCATAACATGCCAAGGCCTTGTGGTTTGAGATTTCACTTTTGAAATGGACTTGAAAATGTATGACATAGCCATGGCATAGTGAAAATCAAAAGTATGTATCCAATCAACATGAAACAAGTGGCAACAACTCATGACAGATGTTTAGGGCATGTGTGAGCTGTCAATGAGCTGGCATTGGCTGGCATGTGAAGTTACCATTTTGCCCTTAGTTTGGAAAATGACACTTTTGCTAAACACATTGCATTTTGCTAATTGAAGTGATTAAGTGTGGATTAATTGGAGGTACTTAAACTTAATCATAACTAACTTCTAACAGATTTCACAATTTCACAAATCACAATTCCAAATTCCCCAAATTCATCAAAATTCCTCAAGAACACATCACACCAAAATCCATCGAAACTCTCTCGATTCTCCATCATTTTGCAAGATTCTTTTTGAGTTGATCTCCAATCATCATCTACTCCATCTGTTTTGGCAAGGCAAGGTCAAATTCATCTCCATTCGCAACTGTTCAAGCAAGGTGCATCAATGGTGAATCAAGATTTCTTCTTCTAGAAGCCACTTCAATCGAACTTGAGCATTCCAGTCAACTTCCACAAGCTTAAGCTTCATCTGTTTTGGACTTTCTCATCCAAATTCATTACGAATCGCCACTGCCTTCAAATCAAGGTCAGAAATCGAATCTCACCATTGCCTTAATGCTTATATGCGTTTTGTAGAGTGCGTGATGTAGAGCATCGTGATATAATTAGTTTTAGAAATAGTGAACTGTGGCTCGAGTTATGTTGATTCAAAGTTAGGATGTGAAACCCTAAGTTGTTCGATTCGTGAAATTTAGGGACAATTAGGATAAATCATGGTGATATTCGTACTCCACGTGATTAGACCGTTCCAATGACTATTCGTTTGTGGATTTTGGTGGAGGTTTGTTGTTCTTCATGTTCTTGAATTTCTGGGAAGGAGACGATGAATTCTGGGCACGCAAGGTCGTTTGATCCGTTTCTTCATTTGTTTTTTTAAACTCGTTGTTTACCGCGCCAGGATAGAGTTATTTACAAAACTGTCATTAGTTCACTTACTTAATTAAATAATTATTTAATAAATCACATAAACATTAAAAAAATTCATAAAAAATGTTTTAATGATCAGAAAAATATGTGGTTTTTTTTGGTAGCTTCCATTTTCCCTGTAGAATTTTATGAGCATATTTTTAGAAATTGTGCTTGGTGAAAAATTGGTTTGGTCTATGAATGTTTGACTTGTATGCAATTTTGACACATTTTGCCATTTTTGATGTGAAATACTCATGCCTTAAAAGAAATGCTTGAAAATTTTTGTGGTGATTGTAGACATGTTGATGGTGATTTACATATAAAGTTTGTGAATTTTGGATACCTGTGGAGTGAGATATGATTTTTTGAACTTAGGTGTGACAATTTGTGTCACACCTAACTAGGGCAACTTCATGAAATTATTTGCCTAGCCTATGATTGTTGAAATGACTCGAAATTTTACATGGATGATTATGGATATGTTGAGGTGCTATGTGAATATTTCTGGATTTTTATGTGGCATTTTCAATTTGATTGATATTTTTCATCTCTGTTGGTCAATTATGCAAGTTCATATGACACATGTTTGTAAATTTAATGTGAAATCCTCATATGGTTTTAGATGAACATGAAATTTGGTATGCTGGTTGTAGACACATTGTAGGACACCCCTGTTTTGGTACCATTCATTTCTTAATTGTTTTCATTGACTTATGAATTTTTGAAGTGAATGCATGTGTTGATGTCATGGTTTGGTTTGAATAATTGTGTCTGTATTTCTTGATTTTCATTGCCTTAGTTCCTTTTGTCCAATTGAGCTGAAAATTGACATGCTATACCTTGAATATGTCCTGTTTAGGTGTGAATTATTTGAGGATTTTTGGAATTGTTTTGATATGGATTTGATGGAATTCATTCTGTTGGGACTTTTGATGTTGCATTTGACCTAGCTTGACTTGTTTTGGTCATGAAATGAATATGATGAATGATATGAGTATGGGATCAATTGCTCTTGCTTTTTAATTGCTTTAATTTGATTTTGGTTGAAGATCCCTTGCTGTTTGGAATTTTTTCTCACTTTTGGACCCTAGGCTTGGCCTAGTGGTCTTGTTTCTCACATTTGCTTGATTTTTCAGGATGAAAAGCATAATGCTTAAGGAGAATGAACCAAGTAAATTAAGTTGATGTTGTTTGATGTTGAGAACTAACATGAATTTGTTTTGTAGGTTGTGAAGCTTGAGCTTGAGCTTATAGCTTGCCTTTGTGTGCATTAATTTGTATAGTCTGACTGATTAACATTTGCTGTTTATTGTTGTCTGTCTGAGTACTGATGATACTTGATTGATTTCAGGTACATTTAGTTGCTTACAGTTCTTTAAGAACTTGCTTGCTGCTGCTTGGTTTTTAAACCACTTGAGGTAGGACTTCTATTCTTCATGTAGTCTGGAGACCCGGTCTGTTATTTGACCGGGCAAACTGTCTGAAGTCCTCCTTAAGAGGCGATGTTTGTGATTGTTTAATATTGTGCCTAAGCAGGTAAAGTCCTTAATCAAGGCAATTGGTGGAAGCCAAGGGATATGCAATCTATCCCCCACTATTCTGTGAGTCGTCCCTCTGCTCACACGGCTGTGTGTTGATGCATTGGGACACAAACCCAAGATCTTGTGCTGTTGCACAATCGAGTCAGAGTCTTTGAGCGTAGAAGGGTCCCCCCATTCTGGACCCACGCTCCTTTGTCTGAAGCTCTCCCTGGTCAAGGATAAGAGCTGTGAGGTCTCATCCTCACTTCACCTTTTCATCTGCTTCACCTTAGCCTCGTAATGGCAAGGTTAAAAGCGAGCAATACCCATGTACAAATGAATTGCTTCGGCAGTTAACCCATTGTTTGAGCCCACTTGACTGGTTATAGTGTGTGCTATGTGGATACTTGCTTGAAATGCTTGTTTTGATCTGTTGATGCTTGTATGCTTGTTTTCCTGGATAGGATTAGCTTGCAGTTGTGCAAGTAGGTAGAAACCTCAACGTAGGGTAATGATGCATGACAACACTAGGCTCGAGTACAGCTCCCTGGTAGTGTGTCTTCCCTCGGTTTCTGGCTAGATTTTCTTTCCCTTGAGGGGGAACTACATCGCCCTGATCCTTGTTCCAGACGAGGTATGTAGGCAGGTGGTCGTGCGAGACCACTCCGGGCAACCTTTTTCTTTTTTGTGTGTGTTTACTTGTCTGATTGTGTGTTTTGGTTCGGATGCTGACGTAATTCCATCGAGTGGTTGTCGGGCTCCATGTTTGCCATCTGTCTGTGCGTTTTGTGTTGTTTGGCGTGCGTAAGCCGAACTACAGTGGCTCTGATTCTTGTTCCAGACAAGATATGTAGGCATAGGATGCGACGTCCTATCGAGCTCCCTTCTTCTAACCCCACCTGCGTTCCCTGTGTGTGTGTGTGTGATGTTTTAGAAACCTATTATTTATTTTAGAACGTGGATCCCGTCGAGTACGACGGACGTGAGGGGTGCTAATACCTTCCCCTTGCGTAACCGACTCCCTTACCCTTTCTCTTTGGTCGCAAGACCATTTCCTTTCCAGGTTTCTCTGAGCGTTTCCTTTCCCTATTTTGGGATAAATAACGCGCAGTGGCGGCTCTGTGTTGTGTTTTTATTTGAGTCCCGCCGGTTGTTTTTTCGCGGATGCGACAGCTGGCGACTCTGCTGGGGAAATGAAAGATGTTGACCTGTGCTGGTCCATCTTCCCTAAGCGAGTCCTTCCTAGCGTTCTAGGATAGTTTAGGTTGCTTGTGATGTTTGATTTATTGCATTTATTATTCTAACCAATGTATATATTTGCATTAAATATTTGCATGCATCATGCTATCATGTTGTTGCCGTCCTCTGTGCAGGTGGTTCCTCTGTTTGGGGTGGGTGTTCTGAGTGGGGCTAAAACCCAGGCCCGAGTATACACCTAGGATTAGTGTGGTCTCACGTTCCTCAATTGCTAAATCAGCATATTGTTGCAACGTGACATGCCACAAGCCGGACGAGGTTCATCTGATAGTGCTTTCCATTGTGGAATATTCCACTTTGGTTGAGTTACTTCATTTGAGCTGTTGACTCTGGTGACCGATCATTTCCCGGATCTTCGGTTTAGACGATCTCAGGAGAGCTACAATGGCACACCCGAAAGGGCAAACCCATTGAGTATCTCTGCCCGATTGTCGAGACTATTATCCGCCTTAGGATGACCTGATTAGAATTTACCTGTGAGGGGAGGGTGATTCTTACAGATGCATGTTCAGAGGGTGACTCAGATGGTGACTTTTTGTTCCGTGGATCAGAGTCCTATTTATAAGTCGGATTTATGGCCGTTTATTTCTGAGACGCCGGAGTGCTGTCCGAGTTATTTATCAGTGGGGATCCGTTTATTTCAGGATTCCCCGGGCCGAGTTATTTATCAGTGGGGATCCGTTTATTTCAGGATTCCCCGGGCCGATTCAGATGGTTTTGGGTATCTGCTCAGAGATGGTTTGGTGATGATGATGATGACGATGTATCTTTCTTCCGTTTATTTCGGAACCCGTGGGTCAGATTTGTGGTTACTTGCTCCCTCAGATGGTTGTGATCGGTTCAGAGATTAGGGCTGTAACTCAGAGCAACAGATGATCAGAGGATTTGGAGGATGGCACAATGCATTGCATTCATTCGTCTGCATCATTCTCATTTTGCATTCATCTGCACCAAACCTACGTCTAGCCATATGGGGAGTGTTATGGATTGAGAATCTGGTTGAGAGATATCTGGATGTCAAAATGTTATTGGTGAAATTTTATCTGTCTCGATGAAACCAGAATCAAAGGACAGAGTCTTCCTCATATGGATAGATGTTGCATTCATGCATATTAACCCATTTGCTGTTTTGTAGGTGTCAACCGGTGCGCATAGCTTGTTTGCTCAGATATCCTGCTAGGGGCAACAAATCCAAACTGATGGATTCTCCCAACGCCGACATCCTCGAACTGAAAGAGATGGTGAGGGATTTGTTCAGTGTTGTGCAAGGGCTTGCCTTGGGGCAGAAAGCCATGGCCGAGAGATTGGAAAGGATTGAGGGTTGGATGATCAAGGAGAAAGTTCAGGGAAAGGCTCCGTCATCCGAAGTAACAAATCCCTCTGGCTCTGTAGCAAAGAAGCCTTCTAACAGTGGTCAGCCCAAGAAGGAAGTTGAATCAGGTGGTGTGCAGGCCAAAAGAGAACGCGGTAAGGATCGTTATCACCCATATGCTGATACGGTAACAATCCCTACTAGTAATCAATCTGCACAACAGCGGCAACCACCACCTCAACAGAGGACCCAAAGAGCAGTGGGCCAAATGAGAAGGAGGACGACAGATCGTCATTTCAATAAGCCGCCCGTGACTTATGCCTTTCTATTTAAAAAGTTGAAGGATTTTGGGTTGGTGCAGCCGAGGATATTGGTTCCAGGGAAACCGGATCAGAGGGTTGCCAGTTATGATGAGAATGTCAGGTGTGAGTTCCATGCTGGGGCACCCGGACATCATGTTGAGGATTGCAAAGCTTTTAAGCATGTGGTCCAAGACTTGGTGGATTCTAAGGCAATCAATTTTGCACCGACGACAGATGATAGTGCTAACCCCGTGACAAGGCATGGTCCTGTAAAAGTGGAGATGATGTCGAAGGACAAGAAAGGGGTAGAGGTGACTGAGAAGGATCAGTTAAGAATGCCCATGTCTGTGGTCCCAAAATGCCCGACGAAAAATGGAGCTTTCCCTCGTGTTGATGATTGTTGTGCGGCCATCGCTACAAAGGGGTGTGTAGTAATTGGGGAATCGGTCCAGAGAATGATGAAAGTAGAAATGGATGATGTAAGACGTAACGCACCCAGTCTGGCCGCTGAAACCGTCAAGGTGGAAAATGCCGTTGGTGTTGAGAAAGAGAAAAAGCCGTCCATTTTTTCTTACAAGCAGGCATTGGAAGTGGTGAGAAATGGAGGGATCCCAGGCTGGGGACAGATCATAGGCATTGTAGTAAAGGCGGATATGTTTGGGATTGGTTATCATCCAGGTCAAGACTCGTCTGAGCAGAACAGAGGACGTCGTCCGTCGTTCACCTTTGTCAGTGCCGGAATGCTAGATTCAGATCACGCCTATACAGTGGGTAAAGAAACTGACAGTGACTGGGAGATTGATCAATGGATAAAATCGTGTGTACCAGGAAGCTGGAAGGCCTAAACAAGATCATCACTGACACTCGTCCGGAAGAGTAATATTTCTTGTTTTCAGTTTATATGCATGGAAGCCATATGTGTTGCCCGACACGTAATGGTTCATTGTAAGGGCCACCTCATGTTCATATTTTGCAACATTTCTGCATCATTAATAAATGGATGTTTTTCAGTCAAAAAGCGGTGTTCCCTGTTTTTCATTTATTTTTGCAGTTTAAAAACAAATAAAAATGGCAATGTTTTCATTTTTCCTTTTTGATTTGTCTCGTTCCGAATTCAAAAATATTCTCCGGATCTCGTTGATAACGATTCGGTTACACCTCGTATGACTTCGACAATCCGAGCAATCATGCCGAAGAAGAAGGCGAAGAAGATTGTGATCTGCTGGAATTAGCCAGGTTGTTGAAACAAGAGGAGAAGGTGATTCGGCCGCATGAGGAGCGGATTGAGGTTGTTATTCCAAGCACCGAGGTCAGAAAGGAAGTGAAAATTAGAGTCGCTTCAGAGGCGAGTCGAGAGCAGAATGGTAGCCCTGTTGAAGGGACATGTGAGTACCTTCACCTGGTCGTATCAGGATATGCCAGGGTCGGATACCGTTGTCGTTGTGCACAAGCTACCATGGAAAGGAGACTGTCCTCTAGAGAAGCAGAACGCCAGTGCTACTTATCAGAGAGCCATGGTGACTTTGTTTCATGATATGATTCATCATGAAATTGAATGCTATGTTGATGACATGATAGCAAAGTCCCAAGCAGAAGAGGGGCATCTGGTGGATCTGACCAAGCTGAGTAAACTGGTGGAGACAATTCAAACTGAGGTTGAATTCAGATAAGTGCACTATCAGAGTGCGGTCCGGTAAGATGTTGGGGTTCGTTGTAAAAGAGGAGTCGAGGTGGATCCTGCAAAAAAAAAAAAAAAAAAAAAAAAGAAAGAAAAAAAACAACAACAAAAAATGCCTGAATCGAGAACAGAAAGAGAGGTTCGTGGTTTCTTAGAAAGATTGAACTACCTGTCATGGTTCACATCTCATCTAACAGCCACGTGCGAACCTATGTTCAAGATGTTGAAAAAAAAAAGATCAAACGGTCAGGTGAAATAATGATTGCCAAGGGGCATTGAAAAAATAAAAGAATAAATGGCAGGAGCCTCTGATTCTGATACCTTCCGTGGAAGGAGCGACTGTTAATCTGGTACTTGACAAGCCTTCGAGGGGTCTACGAGGTGAAGTGGGTCAGCATGACGAGTCTTGTCGAAAAGAGCATGCAATTTACCTTAGCAAAAAGTTTACCGATTGTGAAATAATACATTCACTGCTCGGGAAAACTTGATGTACTTTGGCATAGGCTGCTCGCCGACTGAGACAGTATATGCTGATTCATACCACTTTGTGGATTTCGAGATGGATCTGATCAGGTAGATTTCTGAAGAAAGCCAGCAATGATCGGACGGGTTGCGAAAGGGCCAATGATTTTGATTGAATGCGATATTCGATACACCGTTCAGAAAACAATCAAGGGGAGTGTATTGTCTGATTACATCGCCCAGCAACCCGTAGAAGATTGTCAACCAATGAAGTTTGAATTCCCTGATGAGGACATCTCGAGGTGCTCTAATCAAAAGATTGGGAGTAACCGATCCCGGAGGAGGGGCCTGACCCTGAATCCGAACGGATTCTGATGTCTGATGGGGAGGTTAAGGTGAATAAGCTTTGTTGTCTAACCAGCATTTGAAGGCACCGACGGTGCGATTGTGCAGAAAATGGTGGTAACCTACAGAGACTGGCATGAGATGTTGCCGTTTGCATTACATGGGTATCGAGCGTCGGTGCGTACATTTACTGGGGCAACGCCTTTCTCGTTGGTGTATGGAATGAAGCTGTGTTACCGGTTGAGGTTCAGATTCCCTCTTTGAGAGTCCTGATGGACGTGAAATTGCAAGAGGCCGAATGGGTAAGGACCCGGTACGAAGAGTTGAGCCTGATTGAGGAAAAGAGGCTAGCCGCCATCTGTCATGGGCAGTTGTACCAACAAAGGATGAAACGTGCTTTTGACCGAAAGGTACGACCTCGGGTATGTCATGTTGGCGATATGGTGCTGAAAAGGATCCTTCCTCCTCAAAACGATCGTAGGGGCAAATGGACACCCAATTATGAAGGTCCATTCGTGGTCAAGAAGGTCTTCTCTGGTGGAGCCTTGTTGCTGACGACCATGGATGGCGAGGATTTTCCATCCCCTGTGAATGCGGACGCAGTTAAAAAATACTTCGTAGGAATTGACCCGCTGGACGAAAAGAATAAAATAGTCCAGGCAAAAAGGGGCATCCCGGCGAACCAAAAAACAGAAAAAGGTTCGGGCAAAAGTTAGGGATATAAAATGAAAAAATGTACACCCGGCAAGTCGAAAACCTGAAAAGGCGACTTGGGCAAAAAAGGGTATCCCGGTGGACTGAAAACCCGAAAGGACGGTCCAGGCAAAAGAGGGATTGAAACGAACAACTGCGTCCCGCATGATCGTTTGCGCTTTGGTTAAAGCATCATGGATAATACCCGGTAGAGATCAATCAGAAACGTCTTGTTCAGAAGGCAGAAAGCACGGAGAGTCTGAGGACATATGGGGTGTAACTGAGTTGGAACTCGATGAGATCACGGGTTTCACATTGCCATTAGGATAGATTTTTCCTTTTGCGCAATTACCTCTTTTCAGGAATTGCTTCCTTTGTATTACTCAATTGGAGCCACACTTTTTCAATCAATAAAATGCATATTCAGTCAAATAATTTTGTTTTTTGTTTTTCATTACTGCTTTGATTGCAAAAACATCCAGATATTTTTGATAAAGAATCTTGCATTTTTAACACATACAGGTTCCTTCCAATGCATGTTTATAAGATTGAAAGCTTGAAATCTTATTTGGAAGGTAGAGTGACCCAAGTGTTGAAATCTTGACACGCCTGGGGCACGGTATTATCTAACGGTCTATTTTGCAGGAACTGTTAGATATTTTCACTCACTTGCTGGTTGTGGTGTGGAAGCTGTTGACAGAACAGATCCCCAGAGAGTTCGCTCAGGAACGAATGAATATGAAGGGATGACGAGAAAACGTTGAGACGTACGACGATCCTTGAATGATAATCAAGAAGACTCTTCAAAGTCGGATGATTTGAAAGTCTGTAAAATTCCCCGCAGAGTCTGACCAGAGATGAATGGGTAGAGAAGAGACGAGAGACGTCCGACGACCTTTGGAATTAATCAAGAAGACTCTTCAAAGTCGGAAGATTGAAAATTTTGTATAGTTCCCAGGAGTACGCTTTCCGTCGAGCGCGAAGCAATTGGGAGTACAAGATGATGGAGCAGAAAAGGTCCAGACGAGTCTGGGAATTCTCAAAAGTGGAGAGCTGATACGAGATTGGGAGGTGGATACCGTGATTCGACGAGTCGACAGGTGTTCTGTATCAACTTTTCTCATTTTCCCAGCGGGGTCCCCAAGCCGAGATTAGAGGACCAACTCCCCAGCAGATCCAAGGTCTGTGGGTCCCCTAGCCGAGTCAGGATGGTTATCCCCGGCAGGTTAAAACGGTATTTCCTCAGCAGCCAGGCCTGAAGGTTGCTATCCCCGAGTGGAGCGGGTTTCAATGAAATATATCTCCAGCAGTGTTCATCCTACCAGTGGATTGGACAAGTTCCCGTAGCGGACGGATTTTGCATCCCCAGCTGAGTTGATTCTACCTATGGGTTGCATGGGTTGTTCCCAGCGGAGTAGCATGCGTTTCCCTAGCAGGGTCAGGATGGTTATCCCCAGCAGGTGATAGATCGATGCTTCCCCAGTTGCCAGGCCTGGAGATTGCTATTTCCCCAGCGGAGTATCTGTGAGCATTTCCCCAGTGAAGTCGTCAGGTATCTGTGAGGGTTTCCCAAAGCAGAGTCGGGATTGATATCCCCAGCAAGTCATGTTGTATCCCCACAGAGTGTGGGTGGTTCCTATCCCCAGCAAATTCCCGAGCGGATTGGATGCAAAGGAGGTTTTTCCCCAGCAAGGGTTGCCTTATTCCCAGCAGCAGTACTATTCCCCAGCAGGGTGGAATCGGAGTATTGATGAGTTCCTCAGCAGAGTGTCTCGTGCTCCTCAGAAGAGTCCCTTGAGGGGGATGCTTTTTATGCATTCATCATGTAGAGTAAGCATAGCATGTTGCATAGAAAAAATAAATAGCGTAGCATTTCCATAATTATGGAGCATTACGCAGAAAAATCAATCATGCATCATATTGCAAGCACAAGCTAGTCTCGAGCCGTGGTTACCGTTTGAGAGGTGGTTTCATCCGCAAAGTAGAGGTGTTACTCCGAGGAGTTAGGCCTCATGATTTGATCAAAGGTATTTCCCCAGTAGTGCGATACTGGAGGAGTTTTTCCGTCGGGCAGAGATACGCGATCAGCGCGATTCAAGCCGTGGTTACCGCTTGAGGATTGGTTTTGCCGGATAGTGAAGACGATACTCCGAGGAGTTCAGCATTGTGAGTCTGGAGCAACAGTATTTCCCAGTCATCAGTAAGTGTCTGGTCGAGCTTTGTTTGGTGTCAGTAAACATCATCGTTCGATGTCCAGTAAACGTCGAGTTATTTCCCAGTCCTTATTTGGTCCTGTCAACATCCTTGTTTGATGTCCTGTCAACATCATTGTTTGATGCCTGTAAACATCATTGTTTGATGCCTGTAAACATCATTGTTTGATGTCCTGTCAACATCATTGTTCGATGTCCTGTAAACATCATTGTTTGATGTCCTGTCAACATCATTGTTTGATGCCTGTAAACATCATTGTTTGATGCCTGTAAACATCATTGTTTGATGCCTGTAAACATCATTGTTTGATGCCTGTCAACATCATCGTTCGATGTCCAGTAAACGTCGCGTTGTCTCCCAGTCATTGTTTAATGTTTGGTCGAGTTTTCTTTGGTGTCTGTAAACATCATCGTTCGATGTCCAGTAAACGTCGTGTTTCCTCCCAGTCATCAGTAAGTGTCTGGTCGAGCTTTCTTTGGTGTCAGGTAAACATCATTGTTCGATGTCCAGTAAACGTCGAGTTTCTTCCCAGTCATCAGTCAGTGCCTGGTTGGAGGTGTTACTCTGAGGAGTTTGGTATCATGACGTCAGATCAGCAGTGTTCCCCAGTAGTGCGATATTGGAGGAAATGTTTCCGTCGGGCGGAGATAGAAATGAAGTCAGAGGACGGTACGCGATCAGCGCGATTTTCCGGGGTTCAAACGGAGAAAAGGAAGTGCTGAGGCATTTTCTGGGGTTCAAATGGAGATTGGAGTTGAAGATTATATCCAGGATGAGGTCCTAAGGATTTTCTTCTGTTCATGTGTCGCCTTAGACTCTGGCTGAGGCCAATGGAGGTCGTTATAGGTGTCTTCTGAGGAAGAGATACACATGCTACCTTCCTTTGTGAAGGTATACCCTCTGACATGTCGCCCTCAGAGTGGTGTTTGGTGTTATTTCCGACGTTGCCAGCGGAATTATCACGAGAGATTGGAGATCGGGGTTCAAGCGGAGAAAAGAAGATGTTGAGGCATTTTCTGGAGATGGGGTTCAAATGGAGAAAAGGAGATGTTGCGGCATTTTCTAGAGAACGGGGTTCATATTGGCGATCGCGAGTTATCGTCAGGCGACTGGGGTTCAAATCGGAGAATGGGGTTCATTATTTGGCAAAAAGGAGAGTGGGGTTCAAATGCAGAGATCCGAGGATCGTTTGCGCAAAGAAAAATTTCGGGGTCCAAGAAAATGGAAAATAGAGGTGTTCAGACCATGGTTATCCCTGTGTTATCATTTATTTTGGTATCCAGGTCGACTTTGTGATTCGGTATTCAGGCCGGTTTTCTCCGTACCAGGCGGATTTCTTTCAAAGATTGCTTCTTCGCCGATGCTGACAGGCGTTGTTAATTATTTTCTCATCAGAGTGCAAATTGTTCGTCTGTTCTTGGTATTCAATCACTCTTCATCCTGATCATCTGAAAGCCGAGGCTATTCATATCGACAGGTTCACAGTGGATTGAATAGGGGCAGCTGTAACACCTCAAAATTTGCCCTCCTCTCTTGGGACTAGCATAACATATTGCATTGCATTTTTAGGTCATTAAGCATTGCATATTGCATATCATGTGGTTACATTGTGCAAGCCATTCTCACAAGTCTTGATCAGAAGATGGGAGGTCGTGTGCAAGCTAGGGTTTTATTGGACTGGTCATTAATCATCTGAGGATGTGAAGGTTCAAATTAGGGTTTCATGATTCTCAAGAGATATTGGTCTTCATCTTGGTTGAAGTGATACATCATCATCATCATGGTCTTGTATTATCCAGAAGATTCAAGAAGATTGATCAGATACCTTGAGATTAGGGTTTTGACCACTGGTCAACCCTAATCAGTTGCATTGGGCCAATCAGGGCATGACTAGGAGATGGGGTCTACAATGGAGATGGGGATCATTATTTGGTTGTATGGAGCTTATTGAGGCTAGGGTTTCATCCTTGGGCCATTTCATCAGAGGATTGGGGCTCAGATTGATCAATGCATTGCTAAATTCATCTATCAGTTGAAAAAGTCAACTGTGGTCAACTGTGCTTGATTTTATGGATTTGGAGGTGGGAGAGAGTTGGATACACTTCATTCATGTTGGAACAAGTGTTATTTGACATGTCAAAGCTTAAGAATGGAGAAAATCATGTCAGACGAAAACTGCCAAAAATAGAAAGTGACTTGTAATGGAAGTTTCCAAAAATGGAAAGTTTTTGACCTCAAAATTACATGTCCAAGGAAGCTTCAAATGAAAATTTGTTCAACATGAAAGTTGTAGATCTTGTTCTAACCTTTCCAAAAAGTCCAAGAACTTGAAATTCCCATGTATGGTTGGCAAGTTATGGTCCATTCAATTTCAAAAATGACCCATAATCAGAGGGGCATAACTTCCACATGGAGTGTCCAAATTGAGTGATCTTTTTATGCACAAACTCCATTTGACATGTACTTTCATGGTGCATAATTGGATTTCTTCAAAAATGGTCAATGCAAAAAGTCAAATTTCAAGTGTACAGTTAAAAAACCAGGGGCAAAATTGTCCAACTTGAGAAATAATGGGAATTTTTGAATGGGGATTTTTGCAACACTTCACAAATGACATTTGAAAATTGTTGGAATCATCATAACATGCCAAGGCCTTGTGGTTTGAGATTTCACTTTTGAAATGGACTTGAAAATGTATGACATAGCCATGGCATAGTGAAAATCAAAAGTATGTATCCAATCAACATGAAACAAGTGGCAACAACTCATGACAGATGTTTAGGGCATGTGTGAGCTGTCAATGAGCTGGCATTGGCTGGCATGTGAAGTTACCATTTTGCCCTTAGTTTGGAAAATGACACTTTCGCTAAACACATTGCATTTTGCTAATTGAAGTGATTAAGTGTGGATTAATTGGAGGTACTTAAACTTAATCATAACTAACTTCTAACAGATTTCACAATTTCACAAATCACAATTCCAAATTCCCCAAATTCATCAAAATTCCTCAAGAACACATCACACCAAAATCCATCGAAACTCTCTCGATTCTCCATCATTTTGCAAGATTCTTTTTGAGTTGATCTCCAATCATCATCTACTCCATCTGTTTTGGCAAGGCAAGGTCAAATTCATCTCCATTCGCAACTGTTCAAGCAAGGTGCATCAATGGTGAATCAAGATTTCTTCTTCTAGAAGCCACTTCAATCGAACTTGAGCATTCCAGTCAACTTCCACAAGCTTAAGCTTCATCTGTTTTGGACTTTCTCATCCAAATTCATTACGAATCGCCACTGCCTTCAAATCAAGGTCAGAAATCGAATCTCACCATTGCCTTAATGCTTATATGCGTTTTGTAGAGTGTGTGATGTAGAGCATTGTGATATAATTAGTTTTAGAAATAGTGAACTGTGGCTCGAGTTATGTTGATTCAAAGTTAGGATGTGAAACCCTAAGTTGTTCGATTCGTGAAATTTAGGGACAATTAGGATAAATCATGGTGATATTCGTACTCCACGTGATTAGACCGTTCCAATGACTATTCGTTTGTGGATTTTGGTGGAGGTTTGTTGTTCTTCATGTTCTTGAATTTCTGGGAAGGAGACGATGAATTCTGGGCACGCAAGGTCGTTTGATCCGTTTCTTCATTTGTTTTTTTAAACTCGTTGTTTACCGCGCCAGGATAGAGTTATTTACAAAACTGCCATTAGTTCACTTACTTAATTAAATAATTATTTAATAAATCACATAAACATTAAAAAAATTCATAAAAAATGTTTTAATGATCAGAAAAATATGTGGTTTTTTTTGGTAGCTTCCATTTTCCCTGTAGAATTTTATGAGCATATTTTTAGAAATTGTGCTTGGTGAAAAATTGGTTTGGTCTATGAATGTTTGACTTGTATGCAATTTTGACACATTTTGCCATTTTTGATGTGAAATACTCATGCCTTAAAAGAAATGCTTGAAAATTTTTGTGGTGATTGTAGACATGTTGATGGTGATTTACATATAAAGTTTGTGAATTTTGGATACCTGTGGAGTGAGATATGATTTTTTGAACTTAGGTGTGACAATTTGTGTCACACCTAACTAGGGCAACTTCATGAAATTATTTGCCTAGCCTATGATTGTTGAAATGACTTGAAATTTTACATGGATGATTATGGATATGTTGAGGTGCTATGTGAATATTTCTGGATTTTTATGTGGCATTTTCAATTTGATTGATATTTTTCATCTCTGTTGGTCAATTATGCAAGTTTATGTGACACATGTTTGTAAATTTAATGTGAAATCCTCATATGGTTTTAGATGAACATGAAATTTGGTATGCTGGTTGTAGACACATTTTAGGACACCCCTGTTTTGGTACCATTCATTTCTTAATTGTTTTCATTGACTTATGAATTTTTGAAGTGAATGCATGTGTTGATGTCATGGTTTGGTTTGAATAATTGTGTCTGTATTTCTTGATTTTCATTGCCTTAGTTCCTTTTGTCCAATTGAGCTGAAAATTGACATGCTATACCTTGAATATGTCCTGTTTAGGTGTGAATTATTTGAGGATTTTTGGAATTGTTTTGATATGGATTTGATGGAATTCATTCTGTTGGGACTTTTGATGTTGCATTTGACCTAGCTTGACTTGTTTTGGTCATGAAATGAATATGATGAATGATATGAGTATGGGATCAATTGCTCTTGCTTTTTAATTGCTTTAATTTGATTTTGGTTGAAGATCCCTTGCTGTTTGGAATTTTTTCTCACTTTTGGACCCTAGGCTTGGCCTAGTGGTCTTGTTTCTCACATTTGCTTGATTTTTCAGGATGAAAAGCATAATGCTTAAGGAGAATGAACCAAGTAAATTAAGTTGATGTTGTTTGATGTTGAGAACTAACATGAATTTGTTTTGTAGGTTGTGAAGCTTGAGCTTGAGCTTATAGCTTGCCTTTGTGTGCATTAATTTGTATAGTCTGACTGATTAACATTTGCTGTTTATTGTTGTCTGTCTGAGTACTGATGATACTTGATTGATTTCAGGTACATTTAGTTGCTTACAGTTCTTTAAGAACTTGCTTGCTGCTGCTTGGTTTTTAAACCACTTGAGGTAGGACTTCTATTCTTCATGTAGTCTGGAGACCCGGTCTGTTATTTGACCGGGCAAACTGTCTGAAGTCCTCCTTAAGAGGCGATGTTTGTGATTGTTTAATATTGTGCCTAAGCAGGTAAAGTCCTTAATCAAGGCAATTGGTGGAAGCCAAGGGATATGCAATCTATCCCCCACTATTCTGTGAGTCGTCCCTCTGCTCACACGGCTGTGTGTTGATGCATTGGGACACAAACCCAAGATCTTGTGCTGTTGCACAATCGAGTCAGAGTCTTTGAGCGTAGAAGGGTCCCCCCATTCTGGACCCACGCTCCTTTGTCTGAAGCTCTCCCTGGTCAGGGATAAGAGCTGTGAGGTCTCATCCTCACTTCACCTTTTCATCTGCTTCACCTTAGCCTCGTAATGGCAAGGTTAAGAGCGAGCAATACCCATGTACAAATGAATTGCTTCGGCAGTTAACCCATTGTTTGAGCCCACTTGACTGGTTATAGTGTGTGCTATGTGGATACTTGCTTGAAATGCTTGTTTTGATATGTTGATGCTTGTATGCTTGTATGCTTGTTTTCCTGGATAGGATTAGCTTGCAGTTGTGCAAGTAGGTAGAAACCTCAACGTAGGGTAATGATGCATGACAACACTAGGCTCGAGTACAGCTCCCTGGTAGTGTGTCTTCCCTCGGTTTCTGGCTAGATTTTCTTTCCCTTGAGGGGGAACTACATCGCCCTGATCCTTGTTCCAGACGAGGTATGTAGGCAGGTGGTCGTGCGAGACCACTCCGGGCAACCTTTTTCTTTTTTGTGTGTGTTTACTTGTCTGATTGTGTGTTTTGGTTCGGATGCTGACGTAATTCCATCGAGTGGTTGTCGGGCTCCATGTTTGCCATCTGTTTGTGCGTTTTGTGTTGTTTGGCGTGCGTAAGCCGAACTACAGTGGCTCTGATTCTTGTTCCAGACAAGATATGTAGGCATAGGATGCGACGTCCTATCGAGCTCCCTTCTTCTAACCCCACCTGCGTTCCCTGTGTGTGTGTGTGTGTGTGATGTTTTAGCAACCTATTCTTTATTTTAGAACGTGGATCCCGTCGAGTACGACGGACGTGAGGGGTGCTAATACCTTCCCCTTGCGTAACCGACTCCCTTACCCTTTCTCTTTGGTCGCAAGACCATTTCCTTTCCAGGTTTCTCTGAGCGTTTCCTTTCCCTATTTTGGGATAAATAACGCGCAGTGGCGGCTCTGTGTTGTGTTTTTATTTGAGTCCCGCCGGTTATTTTTTCGCGGATGCGACAAACGGGCGGTACCAGAATTGGAGGTTCTTGGAGATATTTCTTGATTTTGTCAAAAGCTTCTTGGCATTCATCATTCCATATCATCTCTTGATTTTTCCTCAGTAATTTGAAGATGGGTTTGCAAGTAGCGGTCAAATGGGAGATAAATCGGGCAATGTAGTTCAACCGTCCCAAGAAACCTCTGACTTCTTTATCCGTACGGGGAACTGGCATTTCTTGAATAGCCTTCACCTTAGCCGGGTCAACCTCAATCCCTTTACCACTGACAATAAATCCCAGGAGTTTACCGGATCTTACTCCAAAGGTGCATTTGTTCGGGTTCAATCTTAGCTTGTATTTCTTCAACCTCTCAAACAATTTGTACAAATGATCGAGATGTTCCTCCTCAGTATGAGATCTGGCTATCATGTCATCCACATATACTTCTATTTCGTGGTGGATCATATCATGGAACAAAACCACCATAGCACACTGGTACGTTGCCCATGCATTCTTTAAACCAAATGACATTACTTTATAACAGAACGTGCCCCATTGCGTCACAAACGTAGTTTTCTCCATGTCCTCAGGCGCCATCTTAATCTGGTTGTAACCTGAGAATCCATCCATGAATGAGAACACCTTGTGTTGAGCGGTGTTATCTACCAGAACATCAATGTGCAGGAGTGGAAAGTCATCCTTGGGACTCGCTTTATTCAGGTCTCGGTAATCTACACACATTCGCACCTTACCATCCTTCTTTGGCACTGGTACCACATTAGCAACCCATTGAGGATAAGAAGTAACAGCCAGAAAACCTGCATCAAATTGTTTCATCACCTCGGCTTTGATTTTCTCAGACATTTCAGGACGCATGCGACGAACCTTTTGCTTAACAGGACGACATTCTTCCCTCGTTGGCAGTCGATGCACTACTATATCGGTATCCAGTCCTGGCATGTCTTCATAAGACCAAGCAAAAATCTCTACATAGTCATGCAACATCTGAATCAACCTTCTCTTGACACTGTTTTCCAAGCCTACTCCTATTTTGACTTCTTTCTTGTTTACTTCAGTACCCAGATTTACAGTCTCAACTGACTCCTCGTGTGGCTGTATAGTCCTTTCTTCCTGCAGTAACAGTCTGGCAAGTTCTCTAGGTACTTCACAATCTTCCTCACTTCCATCCTCGGCTTGGTAGATCGGATTTTCAAAGTCGTAATGAACAGTAGTAGAACTATTGTCAACAGGATCCAGAGTGGGTATGGATCTGCAATTCGTTACGTGAGTGTGTGTAAGAAAACATAGCTCGTTTGGAAGATGACAGAAAAGATAAAGAGCGCAATATTTGAATGCAAAAAGTCCATTGATTTATTGAATATGAATATGCTTATGAAGATGACAAAACCCTTAACAAATTAGCTATTGTGCCCGGGCATAGACACAACGCTTGGAGAAGTTCAATTGTAAAAAAAAACAAAAATTTGCAACACTAAAATAGACAATAACAATTACTCCTGACTAAAGGAAATCGGGATAGTGTCTTCAGCCTTCCAATTATTGAGTCCGTCACCAATTGTTGGGAAAATCCAGCTATCCAGGTCGCAATCGCTGTCAGCATCTTCTACAGCATTAATTTGACTCTTGTCAGAGCTGAACCCCAGGCCAAATTTGTCAGACTTGTACGGTACGTCGATCAATTGACCCCAGCCAGTACGACCACCATCTTCAACCACGGCTTGAGCGTCCTTCAGAGAAATCATAGCAGGAGGAGCACGAATAGCCTTGGGTACACAGGAAGTTGGCTTAAGGACAGGATTGGTCGGAGGAACTACTTCAAATAACTGACAAGGAGTCTCAATGAATTCACCATCCATCTCGACGTATCTGAAGGTATGCACACTACTGACAATGTACTCTTCTTCTCCACACACGGTGACAGTTTTGCCCTTTGTGGGATACCTCAACTTTTGATGGAGAGACGAGGCTACAGCGCCTGCCCCATGAATCCAAGGGCGTCCCAGTAAGCAGGAATAGGCGGGACGAATGTTCATTACATGGAAGGTAGTGTTGAAGACTTGAGGTCCTATCTTGATAGGAAGGACTACTTCGCCATGGACAACACTCTTCGCACCATCGTAAGCACGTACCACAATGTCACTAGGTTTCAGTTCAATGCTTTTACAATCCAGCTTATCCAGCACAGCTGTCGGCAACACATTCAAGGAAGAGCCATTATCAATCAACACATGAGACAAAGTGATTCCCCTACACTCAATGGAGATATGCAGGGCTTTATTGTGATTCTTTCCTGCTGGTGTCAGATCAGCGTCGGAAAAGCCTAGGCCATTGTCAACAGCCAAGTGAGCAACATAATGTTCGAACTGATCGACAGATGTCTCCTGAGGTACATGAGCGGTCTTCAAGAATTTTATCAATGCATTGGCATGAGGTTCAGAAGATAACAGCAAGGATAACATCGAGATCTTAGACGGGGTATGCCCCAACTGTTCTACAACATCAAAATCACTCTTGCGAATGATTTTCAGCACTTCTTCCATTTCTTGTTTGGCAACATCCTCGGGAGTAACTTCGACCGGTGTCTCTGACTGAGAAGGATTGACTGGTTCCTTTCCTCGAGTTTCAAGGACAGGAGGTGAGATTTCTGGAGAGAAGATCCTTCCGCTTCGAGTAATTTTACTAGTCCCAACAATTCCATTAGGATTAGTAGAATTGTCAATTTGCTTCACGCCATAGATGTAAACATCACCGCCATAATTCCACGGAATAGCTTTGCTTGAGGAATACGGGATCGGGCCAGGTGCAGTGATGATTAGGGGAGCTACCCTGGGCTCAACAGTAATCTTCACAGGCGCCCTGGTAGCGGTAATCTTCACTGGAACTTTGGACCTAGCAATCACAGATATTTCTTCAATAAGGTTTTCCACCTTAGGAATCCTTTCGAAGAGAACTGTACGATCATCCATCAGCCGTTGAATACCATTCTTCAATTCCCAACACTCATCTGGTTGGAATATACAGAGATTGCAATCTTCAGCACAACCTGGAAATAAACCAGCTTGCAATAAATTCCTCTTTATGATCGGGAGAGGAGATGTTAAGTCCGCCACATTGGAAATGTGAGAATCGTCATCCATAGCATTAACGGTCTTGTCATGGTTAGGCATAGGAGCAGTGATGACATTAGGAGTCTCCGGAGGCTCAAACTCAATTTCTCCAGCTTCGATCATATCCTGAATCTTATTCTTCAATGACCAGCAATCGTTTGTATCATGCCCGGGGCTATCGGAGTGATATGCACACCTGGCATTAGGGTTATAACGAGAAGAAGTAGTGTTGGGATTCGTAGGAGGATCTCTGAGGGTGATCAAATTTGCCTTTAGCATTCCCTGCAGTGCCTGTGCCAAGGTCATATTGATCCTGGTAAACTGCCTTCTTGGCCTGTCTTGTTTGGGCTGGAAGTTTTGAGATGGTGGTGCTGCAATCGTAACTGCTCCGATGTCATGGTCACGGTTTTTCTTGTTACGACCCTTTTGACCGTACACAGCATTTGATTCATTCCTCCCCTGATAGGACCTTTTGGTGCTTGCAGAGGCAGCCGCCTGTATCTTTCCACTTCGGATGCCGCTTTCAACACGTTCACCTGTCAATATAAGTTCAGTGAAACCAGATGAAGAACTTCCCAGTAGATGGCTGTAGAATGGGCCGGTCAGTGTGCCCATGAACATGTCCACCAATTCTCTGTCAGTCATAGGGGGTTTGACTCTGCCAGCCAAATCTCTCCACTTTTGAGCATATTCTTTAAAGCTTTCTTTAGATCCCATAGTCATATTCTGAAACTGTAGCCGAGTAGGCGCCAATTCAGAATTGTATTGGTAGTGCTTGTAGAAAGCTGTTGCTAAATCAGTCCAGGTGTGGATGTTAGAGCTCTCGAGCTGATAATACCATTCCAACTGTGTGCCAGACAGACTCTCTTGGAAGAAATGGATCCATAGTTTCCTATCAGTGGTATACGGCTGAATCTTTCTCACATAAGCTCTCAGATGCATCTGAGGACAAGACGCACCATCGTACTTAGTGAAAGTGGGGATTTTGAATTTGCGAGGAATGGTCACATCGGAGACCAGACCCAAACTTTCGAAATCCAGACCGGGCGCCTTCTGACCCTCCATAGCTAGCATACGTTCTTCCAGCAACTTGTACTTATCATCTCTTGGAGAGTACTGTTCATTTTCATAATCTTCATCGTCATCCTCAGGGTTGGAGAAATCAGCATTCTCTTCCTCTGAATCATTCTCCGCCCCCTCTTCTGGACCATTCAGGATTCCAAACTTGACTCCTGCGGCCTGTCCTTTACGCCTTCTTCCCGGGTTAATGAAACTCACAGCTTTCTTGTCTTTCTTCTTTTCGAGCAAAAGAGCCTTCAGTTCCTCCTGCCCCTTGGATAAGCTTAGCATCATCTCCTTGAATTGAGCATTCTGAGTCTGGAGATCTTTGACAGTTTGTTCGAGATCCATTTTTCTGTTTGCAATGAAGACCGTGAGAACATTGAACTTGTAGAATACCTGTTATGCAGTGTTATGTTATGTTATGCAATGCATGAAATGTTTTCAAGGACTTTTGGAATTTAACTTTGCGTAAATCACCAACAAGAGAGAAATGTTTATTGCTAATTTCTTTGATCAATGTTCATTACAAAAGGAATAATAATAAAAATACAGTGAAAGCTCAAGTCTCCCAGGGGCGACTTCTTTTTGGGCGAAGATACGCATTGAGTCTTCGTTCCTCATTAAGCTGACTGGTAAGTTCTAACACTTTCTTCCTTTCTGCGACGAACTGAGTCTCGAAAGTATCCCTTTCTTCTCTCAACTGGATCCAGGATCTCTTTAGTTCCTCAACATTGGTAGGCATATCCGGATAAGGAATGATCTGAGGAGCACCTCCTTCAGCTTCAGGTTCGACAATCTGAGGTCCGATTGCAAGATATGTCATGACAAGTTCACGAGCTCTGGCGCGTACCCATCTGAGATAAGGTTCCATAGGAATAAAAATTTTCTGTCCTAACGTACCTCTCTTCACCATGCCCCAAGCTCGTACAAATCTTTGACGGAGGCCTTGGGAATCGTTGTCATAGTCGAACATGATGCCTTCGATGATCATTTCATGTGGACCATCTCTTCGAGCACAACCAAACTGTCGCAGAGCTAAAGCAGGATTATAAGTAATACCTCCTCTTATTCCTAGGAGTGGTACATTAGGGAACTCGCCACAACGGTCAATGATGGTAACATTTTCCTTGAGCTGAGGACACCAACAGATGTCTGGGTGGGAGAGCGACATTATCCTTTGAGACCATTTCAAATTCTGCTCGTTCTTCAAGACTGATTGAGGAAGGTGCGAAATAAACCACCTAGACAACAAAGGTATGCAGCACATGAGAGTCCCTTGCTTCTTCATGGTACGAGTGTGGAGGGAATGCAAAATGTCTCCCAGCAAGGTAGGTACAGGGTTATGAGTGAGAAATATCTTAATAGCATTCATGTCTATGAATTGGTCTGGATTAGGGAATAACACCAAGCCATAGATTAGCAAGGCCAGGATGTCTTCGAAAGCACGGACATTCATAACTTTTAAGAATTCTCGGGCCTTATTCGTCAGGAATTTGGCAAGTAAACCCTTAACTCCACTCCTTGTTACCCAATTAGCTTCAATGTCGGACTTCGTCATGTGTAAAGCTGCGGCAACTTCTTCAGACTTCAGAACCTTTTCTAAACCACTGAAAGGTATTTGATCAAGGATAGGTATCCCAAGCAGTCTGGAGAATTCTTCCAGTGTAGGTACCAACTGATAATCTGGGAATGTGAAGCAATGATGTTTAGGGTCGAAGAACTGGAATAAAACTCTCATCATATCTTCTTTAAAACCAGTGGTAACCAAATTGAGGAGAGAACCATGTCTCTTGATGAACTGCGCATGATCAGAAAGTTCTGACACTAAGTTCTTGAGTTGAGGAGAGATTGCTACAAGATTAATCCGGATGGTCTTCCTGGGAGCCATAGCCTTACAAAACAGAGCAAAGTTAAATCCCTAAGTCCTTGAAATGGTTAGTACAATGTTATGATGTGATGATGTTATGATGTTATGAGGTTAAATAAATAACAAGCACAAGCAAGTCACACAACCATCATTCCTAGGTTTTAAGGCTTGCATGAGTTCCATAGGTAAGTACCCTCCCCACTGAAGTTTAGTTGGTTCAACCTGTCCTAGAATAGTAACCGGGTTCTAGAAGGATCTCAAATCACCGACCTTCCTTTAAGTCCACTTCAGTGCAACACCAAGTGGTTGACCGAAGCTTCCCTAAAGTCCAATCTCAAAGAGTGTAGTATCGAGTCTCAACCAACCCCAGTCGGAACCGAAGTCAGTTATCTCACTACTTTCTAATGGCCAGGATGAGTCAATTAGGGTTCTAAAGGTCTGGTTAATGCTTTAATGACACCACGCGGAAGCCAAATTTTTCCTCAAGTGAACATGAGGAACATCGGGACATCCAAAGTGTCACATTAACCGTAGCCATCATTTTAACCATTCCAGTATACGCCGGATAGTCGCGATGATCTATTGCTACTTACCTAAGGTACACTAGATCCGGGTGTAGGATCTTTCACTCAAAAATACCCAAGCAATCCCTTAAAAGTAAATCAGACAATTTGGAATAAGTGATATTGTTTTTAAGGTAACCTCTCTTTTTAAAGTGTCCCCAGCAGAGTCGCCAGTTCTGTCATACGGTGAACTGACTTGGGGTGTTTTGCTTTTTATCGCAATGTCGCGGATAGCAAGAGTCGCCACCGACTTTTCTTTTATCCAATAAGGAAAGGTGGAAAAGAACAGGAAAGACCTCAATAGATTTTGGGTTCGGGAGGTACATTATACAAAGGGAAGGTGTTAGCATCCTTTGTATCCATGGTTATCCATGGGCTCTTAATTGCTGGATCACTTATATTTTTGTCTAAAAAGTGTTGGTGAATTGTTTAAAAATGTTTCGAAAAAGAGAGTTTAACTTTGTAATGATTCTCGTATGAATGTATACAAAGTATTTATCTCGTTTGATTTTGAAAAAAAAGGTTTAGAAAAATGTAACTTGGTAATGATTCTAGTATGAATGTATACCAAGTGGTGATTTTCTAGGATTTGCAAGGTGTGAGGGATGGAAAATGTTTTAGGTTATGATCCAGTAATTGAGAGTTATACCTTCCTAAGGTCGTTATGAACGTTTCCTATCCTTATGAGGGTAAAATTGTTCTTACTATTGAGAAGTAAGTAATTTTACCCTTTGGATGTTTAAGGGTCATTGTAGGGTCATCGATAGGTCATTGAAGGCAACAGTTGTAAGGATACCTTAGCATTCGAAGGGACGATCATCATTTAACCGTAGGCTACACCGAAGGGTCATCGAGGGACAAAATCGTATTTCCGAAGGCAACATCCGAGGGACCATGATTTATTTTATGATGATTTAACCGAAGGGCCGTTGCTAAGTGTATCCCTACATTCGCGGGACATGACCGTTATACCGTAATACCGTAGGGCAAAAGAGAGGTCCAAGATCACATATTTAGAGGCCATGTTTTAAAGTTAATTAGGTAATTAGGGTGAATCTCCACATTAAAATCAATACATTAAAAATAATACATTAAAATTAATTACATTAAAATTAATTAAGCAATTTAGGGCAGCTCTTCACAAGGGTATCCCACAAATAAAGTGGAAGACCTAAACAACAATCTTTTCCTGGGGTGTGTGAACCTTTGCAACATTCAGCAAACGGGTTAGAATACCAAATCAGGGTGCAATCGAGGATTACATCGCAAAAGAAATCACAACAGTAATATAATCAGATAAACAATGCCTGGCTATGATAAAACATGAATGAAAAATCAGAATAGAAAAGTCGGCTACTGTCAGGTTCGCGCCTGCCTCGCCTAGCGAAGGCTTAGCGAATACTCGCTGCATGCTCGCTTAGCGACGTGCTAGCGAGCGACTGCGGATTCTGGTTTTGATATCAGTATAATTTCAACCAATTTTATGCCTTATGGCTTTCATTACAGCAATTATATGGTTAATCATTTAAGGTATTCAAGTGCACACTACAATTCACATGACAAACTTAAGATATTTTCATAAATTTAATCATAATGCCATATGCAAATTAAGAACATAAGGTAGTAATAGCAATGCCAACCTGTTTGTAATCGAATTGTAACCTTGAATTGGCCGACCGGATCGAATTGAGCGGAAGTGACCTTGCTGCCGCCGGCTTTTCCTTCAGGGTTTCTCGGAATTCTCAGGGTTAGCCTCCAGGGTTTTCCGTCTGTGAGCGCGAGGGTTTGCTTCCTAGGGTTCTCCTTTCGTCCTTTTTTGTTCTCTTTTTTCATTACTGAAGTGCTGGTATTTATAATGCTCTTTTTCATGACCTAATGGGCTCAGAATGAAGCCCGGAATTTTCTGTTGTCTGTCAGCTTCGCTAGGCGAGCGTGTAGCGAACGCGTAGCGAACGTTCGCTAGGCGAGCGTGTAGCGAACGTTCGCTAGGCGAGCGTGTAGCGAACGTGTAGCGAACAGGCCAGTTTGGGCCATTTTCTGGATTGGGCCATTCGTGAGCTGGGCCTTCGTTCCTTTAAGATCAATGTCATAAAAATGAGTCGGAGTGCCCTGAAAAATGTCTTAAAATATTAATGGGCAAATTTTGGGGTATGACAATATGTAACAATAATCTCCTCATTTGTCCAATTTTAGGAAATTAACATGAAAGATGGGTATCATAATGCTAAAGATAAACTTCATAACATGAAATAGATATTATCATAGAACGGTGGAAATAGGCATAACATGGAGATGCATACTAACAAAAAAGAATTTGATGATCTAGCAAAAATCAACCCATGAGGGGCATAAAACATATCAGAAAGCTGGAGAAAAAATTGGAACCAACCTAGAGGTTAACACGAGCTATTATCCATCCTAAAGGGTAACTCAACATATTTCCTAATAACCCACGCATGAGCGTAGAACACTATCAATAGAAATCACCAAAAAGAGCTTCCACAAAAAAAACTTCAGTCTTCGGGTTTATTAGAAGAGACAGATGCATACTCTTTTTCACTTTTGAACTCATCATTTTGATTAAGACATCCATTTGTTCCTTCTTGTAGTGGAGGTAAGTATCACATCATGAAAACTCTTGGAAACCTGCATTAATTCTAGGAAAACATAGCCTCAAGGTGTACTAGACATGGAGTGACCTCATGTAGGTTTCCCTCTGTACATAGATCATTAATATCAAAATGTTGAATCTTGGGAAGTCTAATGTATGGAACATGATTATCGATAAATAGACGATAACTAAAGTTCGGTTCCCTTTGTCTTTGGGTGGGACTCCTTGTGATTGGTTTGAGATCACCAAGCATGCTTGAATTATACATCATTGTTTCTCTTACTTTTGTTTACTAACCAAAAGCACAAAAATGTGTCACTAACATCTTTTATTTGAAGCTTGAGTATCATCCAAGACACTTTGTGGGTTCTATTTAGATGATCAGTCAACACAAGGGAATGGCTTGAGATACTTCCAACAGGTTCAAATGGGTTCTATTCGTCAGTCAAAACGTTAATCTTGAAAGAGCAAAAGTTTGTTCATGAGCTGTCATGCTCGCTAGGCGAGCAGAATGGATCGCCTAGCGAGTCCCAAGAAAAGCCACCAGAATCACCTACGCTCAGAGGAATTTCTTGAACTGTCAGGCTCGCTAGGCGAAGCCTGTAACACCCTTCTAAAATACCCCAAATGTTCAATTAAAATCACAAAGGTAAATCAGAGTAAACATGCAATCAAGGGTGTCACACAATTATTTCACACCATAATATTTAGTCATGCTCATTATTTAACTCAAAACATAAAGTATTGCACAATACGCAGCGGATAGAGATCAAATCGATCATTCGAAACATGTAACATACTACATGTAAACTGGTTCAACAAACATCAACAACACAATTAAAATGTTCCCTCCAGATGTTACATCTATCAGAGCATGACCCACTAAGGAGACTACACTAGACTCCAAGCATTAGCTTCTACTCAACTCATTGCTCGTTACCTGAAAAATAGTTGTAAGGGTGAGTTCCTCAATCGATATAACAAGCATTATAAAACATCATGTAATGCTAAGTAAATAACACGTCTCATCACCCAAATCAGATTACACATTCAGTAACAGCAATATCAACTCAATCATACTTAACATCAACACAACACACAACACACGTATAATACTGGAACACATCCATTCATATTATACACCATACATCAATTATGCCATGAGACTCCATGCATGCGGTACCGACTATTTATGAACATATAGTTCACCTCACTGTCCAAATCCAGGCACGGCTACCAAGCCCACTAGTCCCACTCATTTGAGACCTAGTGACTCACTCACTAATTCCTCACCATGGGAATTAGCTACCACCCCAAATGGGCCATGCTATGCACGCTAATCACCTAGCATGCAAACATCAACAACAGTCCAAAATGACTACTCACTAATTCCTCACCATGGGAATTAGCTACCACCCTAAAGACCATAATATGCATGCCAATCATCTAGCAATGCAACATCAACAACAAAATCCACAATGGACATATGCTCACACTCTAAGCCATACAACAGCCCCTTCACAAATACATGCATAATATATACCTTCACAGCATTATGCATTTCATCATACATCATCAACACATGTATCAACACATCATATCATGTCAAATAATTAAACACAGTATTAGCACACTCTACTAATACCTATACTGCTCAAAACAGCGGGAAATAATCCCTACTATATCACACACCGATATAGGCAACCACCAATTAGGCACACAACATTTTAAATTAATATTTTTCCACTCTGCAACAACGTTAACCGGTTAACACCCTGGGTTAACCGGTTAACGCAGGCAAAACACGCTTACTGCCCAAAACTTAACAGTGTTAACCGGTTAACGCCCTGGGTTAACCGGTTAACGCAGGCAAAACAGCACTAATTCTCAATTCGCAACAGTGTTAACCGGTTAACACCCTGGGTTAACCGGTTAACGCAGACAAAACAGCAGTTCCTGCGCTAACACAAAGCAGAATGCAGAATTCTCCGCATTTTCCGCCGTTGGAGGACTTCCGGACCTCCGATTCCAATTCCGTAAAAAGCTATACGTTAGGGAAATTACAATACACTCAATTACAGGTTCAAATTTCAGTTTTTACACAACATATTCATCACAATTTTCAGCATTCGACGATCCCAATTAGGGTCAATTCAACGGTTTATCACTACCCATTACATGCTAACCCATAATACCCATTAAACGACGATAAACCCCCCTTACCTGAGTTAATCCGGCAACTTTGAGCTTCAAGCTTTTCCGTTCTCCAACCCTTGCTCTCTAGCTCTTCCTCTTGCCCTTTCTCCGCTTTCTCAATCGCTTCTCTGTTTCACGTGAAAACCTTTTCTTTACCAAATGGGCTCTTTTTCTTTATTTCACACTTATATATTTTCCAAATTATATTATTATTCCAATAATAATAATAATTCAATAATTCCAAAATAATAATAATAATAATAATCCAATTATCTAATTATTTTAATAAATATATTATTAACTTAATTTAAATAATTATCATATTATTATCGGGGTGTTACAACTCTCCCCCACTAAAAGAGTTTTCGTCCTCGAAAACATACCTCAAGCGAACAACTCTGGGTAAGACTCCTTCATCTTACTCTCAAGTTCCCAAGTCACACTGCCACCTGCTGGTCCTCCCCAAGCTACCTTCACCAAGGCAATCTCTTTACCCCGCAACTGCTTCAACTCTCGATCCTCGATCCTCATAGGTGATGTTTCAACAGTCAGGTTATCTCTCACCTGTACATCATCTACTTGGACTACATGCGACGGATCATGAATGTACCTCCTCAACTGAGACACATGAAAAACCTCATGCAAATTCGCAAGCGACGGCGGTAAAGCGACACGATAGGCTACCTCCCCTATCCTCTCCAAAATCTGATAAGGACCAATAAATCGAGGTGTCAACTTCTTCGACTTCAAAGCTCGACCAACACCAGTTATCGGAGTAACACGAAGAAACACATGATCTCCCTCTTGGAACTCAAGTGACTTCCTCCTCTTATCATGATAACTCTTCTCACGACTCTGAGCAATTCTCATCTTCTCCTGAATCATCTTAATCTTTTCTGTAGTCTGTTGAACAATCTCCGGTCCAACCACAGCACTCTCACCGGACTCATACCAACATAACGGTGTCCGACATCTCCTACCATACAAAGCTTCAAACGGTGCCATACCAATGCTCGAATGAAAACTATTGTTGTAGGTAAACTCAATCAAAGGTAAATAACAATCCCAAGCACCTCCCTTTTCCAAAACGCAAGCTCTCAAAAGATCCTCTAATGACTGAATCGTCCTCTCAGTCTGACCATCAGTCTGCGGATGATATGCAGAACTCAATCTCAGCTTAGTTCCCAAAGCCCTCTGCAAACCTTCCCAGAACTTTGATGTAAATCTAGGATCTCTGTCCGAAACAATACTCGACGGAATGCCATGCAAACTTACAACCTTCTCAATATACAACTCAACTAATCTCTCTAACGGATAATCCATTCTGATCGGAATGAAATGAGCCGATTTTGTCAACCTGTCAACAATCACCCAAATAGCTTCAAAGTTCCTACTTGTCCTCGGTAATCCCGAAACAAAATCCATACTGATACTATCCCACTTCCACTCTGGAATAGCCAACGGTTGCATTAGCCCAGACGGCTTCTGATGCTCAATCTTCGACTTCTGACAAGTCAAACAGGAATAAACAAAACTCGCAATTTCTCTTTTCATTCCCGGCCACCAAAATAACTTTTTCAAATCATGATACATCTTCGTAGCTCCAGGATGAATACTCAGGCCACTACGATGTCCTTCTTCAAGAATACTCTTCTTAAGTTCGGTAACATTCGGAATACACACCCGATTACCAAATTTCAAAACACCATTCTCATCAATTCTGAATTCACCACCTTGACCTTGATTCACTAAAGTCAACTTATCAACCAAAAACACATCGGATTTCTGACCCTCTCTAATCTCATCCAGAATATTACTCGTTAACTTCAACATTCCCAATTTAACACTATTGTGAGTACTCTCACACACCAAACTCAAATCTCTAAACTGCTCAATTAAATCCAATTCTTTAACCATTAACATAGACATATGCAATGATTTCTGACTCAATGCATCAGCCACTACGTTTGCTTTACCCGGATGGTAATTCAAACCAAAGTCATAATCCTTCAGAAATTCTAACCATCTCCTCTGTCTCATATTTAGCTCTTTCTGATCAAACAAATACTTCAAACTTTTATGGTCACTGAAAACCTCAAATCTTGACCCATACAAGTAATGCCTCCATAACTTCAGAACAAATACCACGGCTGCCAACTCTAAATCGTGCGTCGGATAGTTCCTCTCATGAACTCTCAGTTGTCTCGAAGCATAAGCTATAACCTGCTTATTCTGCATCAACACACCACCCAAACCCAACAATGAAGCATCACAATAAACCTCAAATGATTCCGACGAACTTGGTAATATCAGAATAGGAGCAGTAGTCAACCTTCTCTTTAACTCTTGGAAACCTTCTTCACATTTTGAATCCCAAACAAACGCTTGCCCCTTTCTAGTCAACATCGTCAACGGTAACGCCAACTTAGAAAATCCCTCAATGAACTTCCTATAATAACCAGCCAAACCAAGAAAACTTCGAATCTCAGCAACAGACTTAGGAGCTTCCCACTTAGACACCGCTTCTATCTTAGAAGGATCAACAGCAACACCACCTCTTGAAATCACATGACCAAGAAAACTAACCTCTTCTAACCAAAATTCACATTTAGAGAGTTTAGCAAATAACTTCTTTTCTCGGAGAACTTCTAAAACCACTCTCAAATGCTCAGCATGCTCTTCTTCCGATTTCGAATACACCAAAATGTCATCAATAAACACCACAACAAACTTATCTAGGTACGGATGGAAAATCCTATTCATATACTCCATAAATACTCCAGGCGCATTAGTCACACCAAAAGGCATTACAGAATACTCATAATGTCCATACCTTGTTCTGAAAGCAGTCTTCTGAATATCCTCAGTTTTCACACGTATCTGATGATACCCAGATCTCAAATCTATCTTGCTGAACACACTCGCACCGACCAACTGATCCATCAAATCATCAATCCTCGGCAAAGGATACCGATTCTTGATCGTCACTTTATTCAGTTGCCTGTAGTCCACACACAACCTCATAGTACCTTCTTTCTTCTTAACCAATAACACTGGTGCACCCCACGGTGACACACTCGGACGAATAAATTTCTTATCCAACAGATCTTCCAACTGACTCTTCAATTCAGTTAACTCAACAGCAGACATACGGTACGGAGCCATCGATATCGGTCTAGTACCAGGTACCAAATCAATCGAGAACTCAACTTCACGCTCTGGCGGTAATTCATTCACTTCTTCAGGGAACACGTCAGGAAAATCACACACCACAGCCAGATCACAAATCACCAGTTTATCTTTAGCCTCCAAAGTCGCTAACAGCATAAACAACTCTGCCCCATCTGCTACTTCCTCATTCACCTGCCTCGCTGATAGAAACAAACTCTTTCCTTCTTCGATCTCAGGAAATATCACAGTCTTATCAAAACAGTTAATAGAAACTCGGTTAAACATTAACCAGTTCATTCCCAAGATAACATCAATCTGCACTAGTGGAAGACACACAAGGTCTATCCCAAAGTCTCTACCAAAAATACTCAAAGGACAATTCAAACAAACTGAAGTAGTAGTCACTGAACCCTTCGCAGGAGTATCAATCACCATACTTCCAAGCATCTCAAATATCTCTAACTTAAGTTTCACAGCACAATCCAAAGATATAAAGGAATGAGTAGCACCGGTGTCAATAATAGCTACAAGAGGAAAGCCATTAATATAACACGTACCTCGGATCAAACGATCATCTGCAGAAGTCTCAGAACCCGATAAAGCAAAGACCTTGCCTCCCGACTGATTCTCTTTCTTCGGCTTAGGACACTGTGGACTGATATGACCCAACTCTCCACAGTTGAAACAAGTTACAGTCTTCAACCGACACTCTGCAGCCAAATGACCACCTTTTCCACACTTGAAACACTTCTTCTCAGCACTGGTACACTCATGGACACGATGTCCAGCCTGACCACATCTGTAACACTTAGCAGGAGCATTAGAGTCTCCCCCACTAGGCCTCTTCATCCCACTCTGACTCTGGAAACCTCTGCCAGCTGCATACGGTTTCCCGCGATCATTCTGATTCTTGCCTCTCCTATCAACTCTCTGTTGATAGCTCTCTGCTCTGGCTTTGGAATCCTGTTCAAAAATCCTGCAACAGTCAACCAAGTCAGAAAACACTCTGATCCGCTGATATCCAATAGCCTGTTTGATCTCGGGACGCAGCCCGTTCTCAAACTTCACACACTTTGAAAATTCTCCAGCAGCCTCATTATAGGGAGTATAATACTTTGACAGCTCTGTGAACTTAGCAGCATACTCAGTAACAGACCGATTGCCCTGCTTCAATTCCAAGAACTCTATCTCTTTCTTTCCTCTGACATCCTCTGGAAAGTACTTCCTTAGGAATCTCTCTCTGAACACAGCCCAAGTGATCTCAGCATTCCCAGCAGATTCCAACTCAGTGCGGGTAGCAACCCACCAATCATCAGCTTCCTCTGACAGCATATGCGTACCGAACCTGACCTTCTGGTTATCGGCACACTCAGTCACTCGGAAGATCCTCTCTATCTCCTTCAACCACTTCTGAGCACCATCTGGATCGTATGCTCCCTTGAACATTGGAGGATTGTTCTTCTGGAACTCACTCAGTTGACGAGCAGCTCCCATTCCCACAACATTTAGATTTCCTCCAAGTACTCCAGCTAGCATACCCAGAGCCTCAGCAATCGCAGCATCATCTCTACCTCTTCCAGCCATCTCTATTCTGAAAACCCAAACAAACTAAAACAATGAGTACTGATAGGTTACACAACACCTATACCGTACAGGGGAAACAGAATAATTACGACTCGACTCGACCGACTATGCTCTGATACCACTAATGTAACACCCTTCTAAAATACCCCAAATGTTCAATTAAAATCACAAAGGTAAATCAGAGTAAACATGCAATCAAGGGTGTCACACAATTATTTCACACCAATCACCATAATATTTAGTCATGCTCATTATTTAACTCAAAACATAAAGTATTGCACAATACGCAGCGGATAGAGATCAAATCGATCATTCAAAACATGTAACATACTACATGTAAACTGGTTCAACAAACATCAACAACACAATTAAAATGTTCCCTCCCGATGTTACATCTATCAGAGCATGACCCACTAAGGAGACTACACTAGACTCCAAGCATTACCTTCTACTCAACTCATTGCTCGTTACCTGAAAAATAGTTGTAAGGGTGAGTTCCTCAATCGATATAACAAGCATTATAAAACATCATGTAATGCTAAGTAAATAACACGTCTCATCACCCAAATCAGATTACACATTCAGTAACAGCAATATCAACTCAATCATACTTAACATCAACACAACACACAACACACGTATAATACTGGAATACATCCATTCATATTATACGCCATACATCAATTATGCCATGAGACTCCATGCATGCGGTACCGACTATTTATGAACATATAGTTCACCTCACCGTCCAAATCCAGGCACGGCTACCAAGCCCACTAGTCCCACTCATTTGAGACCTAGTGACTCACTCACTAATTCCTCACCATGGGAATTAGCTACCACCCCAAATGGGCCATGCTATGCACGCTAATCACCTAGCATGCAAACATCAACAACAGTCCAAAATGACTACTCACTAATTCCTCACCATGGGAATTAGCTACCACCCTAAAGACCACAATATGCATGCTAATCATCTAGCAATGCAACATCAACAACAAAATCCACAATGGACATATGCTCACACTCTAAGCCATACAACAGCCCCTTCACAAATACATGCATAATATATACCTTCACAGCATTATGCATTTCATCATACATCATCAACACATGTATCAACACATCATATCATGTCAAATAATTAAACACAGTATTAGCACACTCTACTAATACCTATACTGCTCAAAACAGCGGGAAATAATCCCTACTATATCACACACCGATATAGGCAACCACCAATTAGGCACACAACATTTTAAATTAATATTTTTCCACTCTGCAACAGCGTTAACCGGTTAACACCCTGGGTTAACCGGTTAACGCAGGCAAAACACGCTTACTGCCCAAAACTTAACAGTGTTAACCGGTTAACGCCCTGGGTTAACCGGTTAACGCAGGCAAAACAGCACTAATTCTCAATTCGCAACAGTGTTAACCGGTTAACACCCTGGGTTAACCGGTTAACGCAGACAAAACAGCAGTTCCTACGCTAACACAAAGCAGAATGCAGAATTCTCCGCATTTTCCGCCGTTGGAGGACTTCCGGACCTCCGATTCCAATTCCGTAAAAAGCTATACGTTAGGGAAATTACAATACACTCAATTACAGGTTCAAATTTCAGTTTTTACACAACATATTCATCACAATTTTCAGCATTCGACGATCCCAATTAGGGTCAATTCAACGGTTTATCACTACCCATTACATGCTAACCCATAATACCCATTAAACGACGATAAACCCCCCTTACCTGAGTTAATCCGGCAACTTTGAGCTTCAAGCTTTTCCGTTCTCCAACCCTTGCTCTCTAGCTCTTCCTCTTGCCCTTTCTCCGCTTTCTCAATCGCTTCTCTGTTTCACGTGAAAACCTTTTCTTTACCAAATGGGCTCTTTTTCTTTATTTCACACTTATATATTTTCCAAATTATATTATTATTCCAATAATAATAATAATTCAATAATTCCAAAATAATAATAATAATAATAATCCAATTATCTAATTATTTTAATAAATATATTATTAACTTAATTTAAATAATTATCATATTATTATCGGGGTGTTACAACTCTCCCCCACTAAAAGAGTTTTCGTCCTCGAAAACATACCTCAAGCGAACAACTCTGGGTAAGACTCCTTCATCTTACTCTCAAGTTCCCAAGTCACACTGCCACCTGCTGGTCCTCCCCAAGCTACCTTCACCAAGGCAATCTCTTTACCCCGCAACTGCTTCAACTCTCGATCCTCGATCCTCATAGGTGATGTTTCAACAGTCAGGTTATCTCTCACCTGTACATCATCTACTTGGACTACATGCGACGGATCATGAATGTACCTCCTCAACTGAGACACATGAAAAACCTCATGCAAATTCGCAAGCGACGGCGGTAAAGCGACACGATAGGCTACCTCCCCTATCCTCTCCAAAATCTGATAAGGACCAATAAATCGAGGTGTCAACTTCTTCGACTTCAAAGCTCGACCAACACCAGTTATCGGAGTAACACGAAGAAACACATGATCTCCCTCTTGGAACTCAAGTGACTTCCTCCTCTTATCATGATAACTCTTCTCACGACTCTGAGCAATTCTCATCTTCTCCTGAATCATCTTAATCTTTTCTGTAGTCTGTTGAACAATCTCCGGTCCAACCACAACACTCTCACCGGACTCATACCAACCTAACGGTGTCCGACATCTCCTACCATACAAAGCTTCAAACGGTGCCATACCAATGCTCGAATGAAAACTATTGTTGTAGGTAAACTCAATCAAAGGTAAATAACAATCCCAAGCACCTCCCTTTTCCAAAACGCAAGCTCTCAAAAGATCCTCTAATGACTGAATCGTCCTCTCAGTCTGACCATCAGTCTGCGGATGATATGCAGAACTCAATCTCAGCTTAGTTCCCAAAGCCCTCTGCAAACCTTCCCAGAACTTTGATGTAAATCTAGGATCTCTGTCCGAAACAATACTCGACGGAATGCCATGCAAACTTACAACCTTCTCAATATACAACTCAGCTAATCTCTCTAACGGATAATCCATTCTGATCGGAATGAAATGAGCCAATTTTGTCAACCTGTCAACAATCACCCAAATAGCTTCAAAATTCCTACTTGTCCTCGGTAATCCCGAAACAAAATCCATACTGATACTATCCCACTTCCACTCTGGAATAGCCAACGGTTGCATTAGCCCAGACGGCTTCTGATGCTCAATCTTCGACTTCTGACAAGTCAAACAGGAATAAACAAAACTCGCAATTTCTCTTTTCATTCCCGGCCACCAAAATAACTTTTTCAAATCATGATACATCTTCGTAGCTCCAGGATGAATACTCAGGCCACTACGATGTCCTTCTTCAAGAATACTCTTCTTAAGTTCGGTAACATTCGGAATACACACCCGATTACCAAATTTCAAAACACCATTCTCATCAATTCTGAATTCACCACCTTGACCTTGATTCACTAAAGTCAACTTATCAACCAAAAACACATCGGATTTCTGACCCTCTCTAATCTCATCCAGAATATTACTCGTTAACTCCAACATTCCCAATTTAACACTATTGTGAGTACTCTCACACACCAAACTCAAATCTCTAAACTGCTTAATTAAATCCAATTCTTTAACCATTAACATAGACATATGCAATGATTTCCGACTCAATGCATCAGCCACTACGTTTGCTTTACCCGGATGGTAATTCAAACCAAAGTCATAATCCTTCAGAAATTCTAACCATCTCCTCTGTCTCATATTCAGCTCTTTCTGATCAAACAAATACTTCAAACTTTTATGGTCACTGAAAACCTCAAATCTTGACCCATACAAGTAATGCCTCCATAACTTCAGAACAAATACCACGGCTGCCAACTCTAAATCGTGCGTCGGATAGTTCCTCTCATGAACTCTCAGTTGTCTCGAAGCATAAGCTATAACCTGCTTATTCTGCATCAACACACCACCCAAACCCAACAATGAAGCATCACAATAAACCTCAAATGATTCCGACGAACTCGGTAATATCAGAATAGGAGCAGTAGTCAACCTTCTCTTTAACTCTTGGAAACCTTCTTCACATTTTGAATCCCAAACAAACGCTTGCCCCTTTCTAGTCAACATCGTCAACGGTAACGCCAACTTAGAAAATCCCTCAATGAACTTCCTATAATAACCAGCCAAACCAAGAAAACTTCGATCTCTTCAATCAGATTGCTTTGCAAACCCAATCGGGCAATTCAATTTCATTCGATCTCTCCAATCAGGTTTGCCTTATTCTCATTACTTTATGCTTTTAATTTGAATGCTCTGAATGTATGAGGTATTATGGGTGAATTTGATACCCTTTTGATGCATGTGTTTGACAAGAGGTTTAGGCCTCCTACCCTTGGTTGCTTTTTGTGAGCTTTTTATGAATTTTAATGGCATGATTCATGTGGTTACATTTTGATTTGGGGGCAACTCTTGATTACCCTATCTTGTTTCTCTAACCTGTTTGTTGAGTTTTGTTTTGTGAGGGCTCATATGACTCTTGCAGAGATAGCTTGCCTGGTGTTCCACTTTATTTGTGGGATACCACCTGGAGGTTTATTCCGATTACCTATACTGATTCATTTTCTTTGATGGTATTTAGCTTGGGAATCTTTGGGTTTCTTATATATCTAATTGTTGTTACTTCGGATCTTCATCCGTACGGTAGATCTCTCGATCCCTTTACTTTTCCCGCATGTTACCGATTTCTTAGGTTTCGTATAGCCTCTTGTGGCATGTCATTTAAGGTAACGCGGTTCCTTCATCTAGAACTGTCTTTTTGCATGAGCATCCCTAAACACCCCAAACTCATTGATTTTTATTCTCCTAAGAACACGTTATCTCCTTCTACTACAGGCGAGTAAGTCTCCAAAGGCCGAGCATCCGGTAGATTGCGTAGTAATGTCGTTCACCCCAAAACACAACCCTTACCCCATAGGTGGTCGAACTACGTTTTGCTCTGATTTTCATCCCAGATGAGATACGTAGGCATAAGACGCGATGTCTTACCGAGCACACTCCTCTTTAACCCATCGGTAGCCGAGCTACGAAGACTCTGATTCTCAGATTCAGATGAGATACGTATGCAGTGGATGCAACGTCCGTGCGAGTCATTTTCTTTTGACCCTTCTTTTAGTAAGTAGTACATTAGATAAACATACACGTTTTTCTCATCCCTTCAATCATGTTTGCACAAATAAATTTTCAAAAAAAAAAAACAACAACCTTTGCAACAAATGTGAAAAGGGCTCCCTAGGAGTACCTAGGATGCTTTGGGTGCCTAATACCTTCCCATCGCATAACCAACCCCTTTACCCAGATCTCTGACATTTTTACTAGTTTTTGATTCGATAAAATATTTAGCTTTTTGTTCGCTTTCTAACCATTCCTTTGGATAAATAGAAGTGCGATGGCGACTCGACTTGTATGATTTACCTTGGATTTAGTCAATATCTCTAATGGTAACGAATACCCCGCTACACTATCCATTCATTTTGGGAGATGAAATTTACATTTCATCAATCCCCTAAATCCAATAGTATTGGTAAAAAAAAGTCAAATCTATCATAATCAAGGCCAAACAGAAAGTTAAACATCACAAGACCATAAAAATGGCTCAACATGATTTTCAAGCAATTATTCAATTAAAAATGAATTAAAATACATTTTAAAATGGACAAAACCTCAAATCCCTTCAAAACATAAATAAATGTTCAAGGGATTTATCCTAGGTCAATTAAGGTCAAAGGACCTTAGACTAAAAATTTCACAATATTTGGAAAGTCAGAAGTATTTTTAAATATATTTAAAATAAGTTGAAAATCATTTAATTCATGAAAAATATCAAAATTAATCCAAAAAAAATATTTTAATTCAAAATATGGAAGAGGAAAACATTAAAATATTTTTGGTGAAGGTCCCATATTATTTGGATTAAAAATGAAATTAATATGAATTAAACAAAATAAAGGGATTAAATAAAAATCAGAAATAAAAAAGAAAATAGAAAAAATGAGCGCTATCAGATCTCCCTCATTAATTGAGGTGACATATCTGATGGCCAAGCACGTGCGTTCCATGGTGATCTTAAGTCAATGCGCTGCAGGCTTGGTATTCAAAAGGAAAGGCTGAGATTAAAACAATTTAAACAGATCAAAGGGCCAGGATGCAAGCCAACACATCCTTGGATCCCTAGCTCCGGTTGTCTTCTCCGGTGGACCTCACCGAACTGGTCCACCACCAACCATCAAGAAAATGAAAAGTAAGGACACTATTTTAAATAGAAAAAGCTCAGGAGATCGAATCTGGCCTCAATTTTATCTAATTCCAAATATATTGAGAGATATGAGGAATTAAATTTTGAGGTACACGATCTAAGTTGCTTCGATTTGACCTCAAAGCAACTCAATATTGTTGCCTACATTGGTAGGACTTCAAACAACCAATAAACAAGAAGAATGGTGGAGAATCGAGAGAGAATCGAAGACTTGAAGTTTTGGAAAATTCACCTTCGGGTAGCAGTGATTTGACTGAGATGAAAATGGCTATGAATCCTTGGAGTTTCAATCCTAAAACATAAGGGGGAACTCAAACTCGATTTCAAAGAAATCTTCAAGAAATTCTATGGAGTAGGATTTTAAGTTTGCTTGGCAAGGCTTGGGCATGACCTGTCTTTAATTCTGAGGCAATGCACTTTTTTATATAGGCAAGGGAAATGCTCTCTACATCATTTGAATTTTGAGCCAAAAAATAAAATCCAAGTGCATGGGTTCATGGGAATGTGCTAGACCCAAAATGATCATTGCAATTCACTCCAATTCCTGCACAAATGCTACTGATGTCACCATATGGAGCCATGCAAAGCTAAATGAAAATTGCATTCAAATGTTTCCAAAACAAACCATGAGAAGAACCCATGCACAAGTCCCTCAATTCTTATCCAAATGGAGTGAGCTTGGATGCTTTGGAAAGGTGATATCAAGGGAAACAACTTTGATGTTGAATACTTTTTCATTTGGAACTTGGATTATGATGAATTTTGAGGTGGAAGTTGGAGAAATCAAACATGTTTGAAAATTTTCTAAGTACCAAGTCAAATGACGACTTATTCTATCTTGAATAACCTTTGCTATGAGCTTCAAATGAAAATAGTTCCTTCACCAAAGTTGTATCTATTTCATTAATATTCAATTTGGTCACAAATTTAACACCATTTGGATTTGTCATGAGGGAGTTATGGATTTTAGAAGTTGAGGAAAATTGCTTGTTTAATGGTGGCCCAAAATGACCTATAATGTTTCCTCTTGGCACATGCCCTTGAAAGTAGATTTTGACGTTTATCAAAGAATAAAAGTTGGATAGGACATATTGAAATTTGTCATGAAACTTGGATGGCCTTTATATCATAATAATTGAGCAAGTTATGGTCTTTGGAAGTTAACCTCCTAATTAGGGCACATACAAAATGACCTATAATCTTTCACAATAAAAAAATGACTTTCCAAGCAAACTTATCTCTTGATGCCAACATAAAATTTGTTTTTAATTTAATAAGGAGTAACATTTATCTTAGAATAATTTTCATATGACAAAACCTATAGGAGATAGGGTCTAGGGAACCCTAGTTTTGATCAGTTGACTTTCTCAGGTCAACTTCTTTGAACCAACTTGCAAACTTGAAGTTACTTTGATGTTTAGGACTCATGGAGGTTCATATATGCATAATATGATGTAAAGTTGAGTATCCCTTGATATCTTTAACCAATTGATGAAGAAACTTGCCGAGGAAGTCACACAAGAGACCCAAATGAATTAGGGCTTCCATGGCAAACAAGCTTCAAACTCTTGATGAATTCTTGATCAAAATGGCAAATAAAGAACATGGGTATCCATATTTTATGTTTATAACCAATTTGGAACTTTGCATGCTTGATCCCTTTGCCTTGAGGGTCTCAAACCCTTGATGTAAGCTTGATGAGGCATAGGTGGACACACACACTACCTACAAAAGAAACAAAGACATACATAGACATATTTTTGGTATTTGGATTAGTAAACAAAAGAAAATAAAGTATGATACAATGAAATGTGCTTGGTGATCTCTCCCAATGCAAACTCAATGAATGAGGGGTAAGGAGGATGCCAAGGTGTGATCCCAAAGCCAATACAAAGGATGAGATAGCATGGATGGTCTTAGGGTCAAAATTGGGGTCTTACAGGTAGGCACGACGTGGACAACAGGAAACCATTAGATAGGATCCCATGATTAAGATGAACACATGATTTAACTCTGATGTGTGCCCCCGTAGTAAGAATATGCTTATTCGTTAGTCTTATATGAGAGTATTATGGATTAAAGTTTCATATGAGAATGGTCTTATTGGATTGCTTGACCGAATGAGAACAACGTTTCCCATAGTTTTATGGGGGTAGGATTGTAGGTGGAGAAAGAGGGAATTGAATGGTCTAGAAAAAAGGGGAGGGGGTTTAAATACACTAGTCCCCTATAACAATTTTCAAACATATATTTCTTTTACAAAATCAAAGTTTAATAAAATGATTCGCAAATGGAACGCAAAAGAAAAATATAGGAATGCTTTGAAAACAATATGGTCAATGTCTATCAAAACTACACGAGACAATAAAAAATCAAAACAACCAAGATAGATGAAGTTGCTTTGATAAGCAATAAATCAATGATCATAGCTCAAATTTTGCATAGCTCAAAATTGATCATATCAATAGGTTGTATAATCTAAATTTTAAATTCTTTACAATTATATCAAGAAATATAATTATCAATGAAATAGATTCATCACAGAACTAAACTTGTGAAATAAATCACTATAAGCAAGGTAACGATATAAATATCTGGATATTCTAAAAGACAAACAAATTAAAGCATACACTAGAATGCAAAAATGTAAAAGAGGTATAGAGAAGAAAATTGTACACCCTATTTGTAGTTGTTTAGCTCATTCATCCTTCTAGAGATGAACCCACTCTTCAATGGTTTCATAAGAAAAAATTGTAGGATTTTCCACTATTTGTAAATTTAATACACAAGAGTATTTGTGGTACAACAAATAGTCAACAACGTTGAACACTACAAGCCAGTTACTTTACCCAAAATAGGTCTAAATGTATTTTTTATTTTGTTGTATCAAAATGCTAAAATTGCAAATATTCAAGATCTTCACTGATCTTAATCCAAAAATCTTCATAGACACAAAAATCCTACTCCGAGCATCTCTTATACAGTGACCTTTACTCAACCTGCTAGCTTCTTGTCTGAGCATTTGTTATACACAAGAATTATTGGCCAACTTCCAACTTTATTCTGCAACAAACTTTACTCAGTTCAACCAAAGTATTCAATGGAGTATAGAGAAAATCTTCTCTAGTTGGATGTCAATTCCATATACCATATGCACAAAGTGATTAATTTTTCTAAAACACACAACAAAACTTCACACAAAAAATTAGCTTCCTTAATGTACATTGTATCTACCACTCAAACTCAATTTTTAGAGATGAGCACCATAACAATGGTTTCTTAAAAAAAAGAAACACGGTCATCATCAGTGAGATTTAGAGAATTCGAATAAGGCTTGATCATTTTCTAATTTGATAATTTCCAACACTTTGTTCACTTTTTATTGTTTACTAAAGATCATTGTGAGCCCAATTTTATATTTTAAAAACACATTACAATTGTTTTTCTAAAAGATAACAATCTATGTGGAGACAAATCATTTTTATTACTTGCGACATTTTTAGTACACTTGTTAGAAATCTATCAAGTTATTGGTGTCGTTGTTGGGATTGTCGAATAATTTCAACAAGGCAATTTAGGTGTTTTAAATGTTTATTTTATTTTTAATTTTATTTTTGTTTAATTTTAATTTAATTTCATTATTATATTTTCATTTTATTATATTTTTAATTTTTAATCTTATTTTGTTTTGTACTTGGCGGAGTGCTACTTTGATATTTTCTGATTGTGTATGCGAAGTTCGGTATCAACATTACTTTTTTTTATTCACAAATCAGGAAAACATCTAGAGAAAATTGAAAAGAAGAAAAAGTAACACATACAGTTCAGGAACAAGTAGAAGAGGAACATACACCAATTTTTTAGGTCACGAGAGTGAGTAAGAGGAAGTAGTCATGACTAATCCACTAACTAAGAGTATCATGGTTGACTATTGTTGGAGGACTGATGCAAGACAGATTTGTCTGGGGTTCCAACCGATGAACCACTTTGCTTTTGATAATAAGAATAATGTTCTTTCAGGTTTGTGAAATAACCAGTTATACAACAATGCAATTCAGTGCACTCTTTATGTGCAAGCTATAGGAAGTTTATTGCCAAATAAAGTCGATACTTTTCAGGTTTTTATTAACAAGAGAAAAATATTGGCTACACTAGGTACCTAGTGGGACCATTCAAACATGGGTTGAGTTAGAAGATAAATTCTAAGAAATATTTTCACCAATGTGCAGTTTGTTGAGATAAGGGATGAAATTTCAAATTTTTCACAAGGTGATTCAAAATCACTTTATGACGCATGAGAAAGATTCAAATTTTTACTCAAAAGGTGCAAAAATCACAACATGGATAACATGGAATAAATGCAACATTTCACGAGAGGTCTAAAAGCTCAGGTGAGAATGTTTCTCGGTGCCATAGGTGGAGATACAATTATAATAAAGAATGAACAAAAAAAAGTGAAAGAGTTGATTGAAAAAATGTGTCATAATGAATACCACTTTCAAAGTGAAAGAAGCATGAAGACCGAAGAAAATAAAAAAAGGTGTTCTAGAATTGGATACCCACACAACTTTGTTAGCTCAATTGGAGGTTCTTACTGAACAATTAGATGGAGCTACAATTATTCCAGAAAATGTGATTCAAGTTCAAGCATTTTTGTGTATGTTTTATGGGCAAGACCACGCTAATGCATACTACGTACCAGATGGATTCTCAAAAGAAGATTAATATAAAAATAATTTTCCAAGAGGTAAATCTTACTATAACACTATAGTCCAAGTTGAAAGGATCACCCTTTTTTCAAATGGAAAAACAACAAAAGTTTGAACCCAATCCAATGAGTTCTTCAAGCTCCTCAAATGTAGAAACCGAAATAACCTTCTCCCTTAGAAGAAACTATGGGCCTAGTTTATGAAGATGGACTAAAAGAAAATTTGAGACTATGATCAAGAATCATGAAGCATCCATTAAAAATTTTGAAACACAAATTTGTCAATTATTAAGACAATTGGCATCACAAACACGTGGAGATTTCAATTGAAATGTCTTGGAACAATCCTAAAACTGAGAGTTGTAAGGCTATAGAGTTGACAAATAGGGTTATACCTTTAATTCCTAACACCAATGGGGGAAGATATAAAGTGAGTGAGAATGAGTATAAAAAGAAAGAGATGTAGTAGTTGAGGGATTGGTTGAAAAAAATGAATCAAAGCTTTGCACCAGAAAAAGCTTTTAATAACGCTTTATTTAGGATTTAATAACGCCTAAAAGAGCTATTAAAGCTCCTGTTATTAAAGGTATGCTAACTAAGATAACACTTGACTGCGCTATTACAAGCCTGTCATTTAATGGTGTTTGCTATTAAGACCCTGACAATCGATTAAAATAATGTGAGTACAACAACAATACTTGATTCTTTAAAGGTTACTTAACAATATGTCCACTAACTATGTGAACTTTTTGTTTATGTTGTCAACAGATTAAACTTTGTGACTCTAGGTGTTAAACTCGTGCAGTTGTTGTACAAGTTTGTGAATCTAGGTGTTAAACTCCTGAAGTTGTTGTACAAGTTTTAGTGACAAAGAGCATACAGTTCCTTCATAACTTCACATTTGCAAAAGGAACACAACTTTTTCAGTAATCAAATCACAATCAAGAGTTAGCTTCTCCAAATGAGTTTGACACAATACTTGACTCAAGAGGAATGGAAGGGCTAATAATTCAAAAGAGTAGATAACTCATCACTTGGAAAAATTATTATGATATATGGAAGATTTTCCCAAAAATGAAAATTAGCCATACTCATTAAGAGTAGAAGATAGAAAGGCCATATATAGGCCATGTAAAGACTTATTCATTGGCACCAGAGTCGTAGTTGATTCATCAACCACCATTAATTCAACTTGCAAAAGCTTTTCGTGTCCGCGTGGCAATATATACTGCAAGAAATTATGATGAAAAGCAAGGCCATAATTACATTTATTTTCATTACTTGTAACATCGCAACAGTAAGTTTCCTTTAATTCACAAGACACTTTTTTAATCATATTCATTAATTAAGAAATATCATTGATGAACTTACCTGAATGGTCTGCATGTGGTTCTTGTAAATATTGACTCTTGTAGTGACAATCTTGTGCTCAGAAATCTGACTTTTTTTTTACCAAATCAACATCTTTGTGCATAAATTTTGTATTGCTTAGTGTTGAGTGAATACTAATGAATTGTGATTATCAAAATTCGCAACAAATAAGTAAATTAGTGCTTATTTTAGAGCAGCTAAATAAAACAAAAACCAAAAAAATTAACACAGAGACTTCAAATTTCAATGAAAACACCAGTCAAAAATAAGATTATATATCATTGTCCCTCTACTAACATTGGGGTTATAAAGAAAAATAAATTCTTAAAATAAAAAAGATACAAAATTATATTTAAAATTGACAGCAAGCACGATTTTCAAAAAAAGTTCAAATAATACAATAACGTTTCTCATTTAGGTGAGGTGTAATCATAACTTATCTTTAGAGTCGTCTCGTTGCGACAAAGCTCAAGTTGTTCAGGTTTCAATATGCTCTACAAAAAGAACTCGATAATCCTACCCAAGATTGAGCATGGTGCAAGTTGTTGTAAATGAAACATAACAACCTACAATTAAAAGACTCAAAAATTACTTGTGAGCATATTAGGTTTTCTATAAGAAATTATTTACTCCAACTATCTAACACAAGTTAATACTTGAAAAAATAATAATGGGATGAAGGAGATGACACATAAAATCGATGATTTTTAGGGTTTGAAGGAGGTTACGCAACAAATCAATGGTGTGTGAGGTTTTGAAGGAGATGACACAACAAATCAATGGTGTGTGAGGTTTTGAAGGAGATGACACAACAAATTCATGCTTTTTAGGACTTGAAGGAAAACAAACACAACAAATTAAGGTTTGGGTGGGAGGCGTGAATTTTGATTTGAGAGAGGAAATTGAAATTTGTCCTTAGATTGGACTGAAATGTCGCAGCCAAAACAGATTCATGAAAACAAGATGAACAACGCGCATCATATTTTGACGAAGGAATAAGTGATTTATTCAATTGCTTTTTTCTTTGAAATTAGGGGTGGCAAAATGGGTCATGGCTCGCCGGGCCGCGCACCTGCCAAAAAATTGTTTTTTTGGTTTTTATTTATCTTTATCTAAGACAGCGCTTGTAATAAAGCTCTATCATAGGCCCAACCTAATTTATTTATTTATTATTTTGTCATCATATAATGGATTTTCTAATAAAGCGCTATTACATGTTCATGTAATTTTATATTTATTATAACTTATAATAGTGCCCATGACAAAAGCGCTATTATAGGCCTTTGGCTAATACATTTAATAGCATTTTACAAATAAGTGCTATTAAATATGAGCTATTTTAGATGATTTCTGTAGTAGTGAAGGGAGAGAAAATTAAGAAAGCGAGTGAAGAACCTGTGGAGGGGGATAGATGAAAAAAACTCATTGATAGAAATTACCCCTTGAGGAGAACCAAGAAGAAAATCATAAATGAACCATATCTCAAGCTCTCATACTATGTCAATCCGCCTTACCAGATTATAAATAAGAAGCTTATCAAAGAGATGGAAGTTGGCTATTTTTTATTACAAATTTTGTACTTTTTCATCTATGTTCCTTTATTCTTTGCTTGACCAAATGTTGGCCATTTCTTTTCCAATATCTTATTGATTAAATAAAAATAAAATAAAATTGATAACAAATCCTTATAAAAATTACGTAATGATAATCTCATCACAACCCCAAACTTGTTATGTTTCTTGTCCTCAAGGAACTCATTCACACCCGTGAATTTCCTCAATTTTTTTCTCATACCCAACCAACGACAAACACTAATTATAGTCATACCCAATTCAATTTTTTTTCACTTGAATTGGTAGGGTAGTCACACAATCAACATACAAAAGCATTTTACCATAAGTTTGCAAAATTTCTAATAAAGTCAATCAAAGTCATATTGAAACACATAGTTTCAAGATCTTTTCAAGGTTGTAATGAGGCTTATGTTTAGGTAGGATATTTTGGGAGAGTAGGCTTAAACGTTTGGAGTTAGATACCTAGTTTTGTGTCACTTACCTTGTTCCTTTCATAATAATCATTTGCCTAGTTAGTCGGTACTAAAAAATGTACATTGTTGGTCCTATTCATACATTTTTCACATTTCTTTGATGAAGTCATTTTAACTACTTATTTTCTTTATTTTAACCATTTTCTTTTTCTAGTACCTTAACCCCAAAATTAAACAATGCTAACTTATAAGAACAACTGCAAACTTATTCTTTTTTAATAGGAAAAGAAAGCTAAACTTTCTACCTAACTCCAAAGGGCACAACAATAAATAAGATATTTCACGAAGAAATTTTCACCTCGAACATTTAAAAACCGAGGGTATATATACTGGGAGCACCATGTTCTATTAAAAATATATATACAACCTATTCCCTCTAGTTTTTTAAAAAGTGAGTGAATATAGTTATAAGGTAGCTCGCTTCGAATCTCAGTTACTGCATTTTATGTTATTTTATGTTTAATCTTTTTATTAGTTGGCGCCTTTCCAGCTTCCCTTTTTTCTTTGTTAATTTTTTTCATTTTTTATCAATATTAACCTCGGTTACATAATCTAACTGAGAGGTAATATATTTTGTATTAATATTTTCAAATCAATATTTTCAAAAGCCCTTTTGATTTTTTTTTATTATATATAATCAAATCCTTCGGTTTTTCCAAAAAACCGACGTGATAGATATTTTAAATGTATTCCCAGAATATGGCGCGATGGTGCTTTTTTATATTTTATATTTTTAATTAAAACATACACATCAATTTGTTTATGGAAAACCGACACAATTTCTCTTTTACATGAAATACTCCCGATAACTAGACTCTAACTTTTCATTACCTATCAATGCTCTAACTTCATATCGTCATTTTATTTGCAAAAACCTAGGCGATTTCCATTGTAACTCTCACAAAAACTCTTCCAAAAGCTGGCATTCATCAACACTCTAACATCAAAAGTCGTCACGTTTGAGGTACGTTTTTTCTTCTTTATCACGTTTCCTCTTCTTCCAACAGTAGGTTTATATCACTGAAATATCTTTCATGTTCTACGCGTTGTTTTTCACTTGCATTTGATTCACTGAAATGAGTTTAGTATCACTGAAATGGATTTAGTATCACTGAAATGGCTTTAGTTTCACGTTTCTCCATTTTGTTTTTCAATTTTGTTTTTCCATTTTGTTCAGTGAAATGTTATTAGTTTGTATGTTTCTACATGTTGTTTATCATTGAAATGATGTTAGTCAGTATGTTTCTTTATTTAGATAGTCATGGACGATTCAATAAGCACCTCCCATACAACATCTACTGCAAACCATGTTAATACAAAATTAAAAAGAAAAACTAGAGGTGCCACGATGTATACCAAGGTGAAAAAAGCATACGAAAAGGGTATTCGCTACCCAGTTACAATTGATGTTGCAATCGACAGGGCTTATAGTGAAAATGTTGAGGACTTTATGGGTTACATTACGTTACAAGGTAGAAATAAAGTGAGTACTTTGATAGATAGTTGGTACGACGTTGAAGATGATTTGTAAAATAGCATATAGATCGATATTACAGTATTTATTTTGAATTTTATGATTTGTTTTACAAGTATATATGATCATATATATATTTGTTTAATACTAGTACCAACTGTATTGTGTAAACATATGAGGTGTTTTATGCTAGTTTAGATGATAGTATGGTGAAAAAGAAATTGCTCACATATGATGGTGAACGTTGGAGGGGATTTAAGACATAGCTCACCCATGATTATATTAATAATCCAAGAGATGAAGATGACCCTGAATATAATCCTCCATACTTGATGTATTCATTTATTGATCTGGTCGTTTGGGAGGAATTTGTAAAGTCTCGCACCATTCGTGGAGGATATGAAAAACTTGAAAAAAAGATGATTGAGGAAAAAAAATAAAACAAAGGGGATTGGAGAAGAGAGATATAAGCCTTGATCACACTCTATCTCCATCTTCACAACATGAGAAATGGAAGAGGACATGTCACAGAAAAGGCAGCTAGTTCACGTCAGAGGCTACACGCGAAGTGGCCGAAAAGATTTTAAGTAGACACTTTTTTCAAAACTATTTATTTTTGTTAAATCAATTTGGTAAATATGAAACTTTATATGTGGTGTAGGACGTATTGGTTGAACAATAAAAAGTCGGCCTCCTTGTTCCATAAGATCCTTATGACATCTTGGTAGAAGAGATTGGAAGCGACGAGCGTCCTGGGCATGTTCGTGGTCTCTGAAGAGACGTTGGCTTCAAGTTATATTTTGGACCATATAAATCATGTAGACAAGTAAACTGTATAAGAGAGGTTGAAGAGATAGTTGATGTATAGGTGGGGGAGGTAAGAGAGAAGTGGATTCAGGAGGAGAGGGAGAGTTTGTTGGAGCAGGTGCGAGAGATTGTCCAAAAGAAGCAAGAGGAGCGAGAGAGGTTGGCAGAGGAGAAGCGAAAGAAGTCAAAGGAGGAAGAGCTTTAAAGGATGTCTGAGAAGTACACATATGATGTGCTTGACGTATAAGTATAAGTTAAAAAATTTATTTTGTATGTTGTTGTTTTTATTGTTTGCTTATTTTAATTTTTGTATTGTATTTATGTTATTTTTACAATGTAGAAATTGAATTCATTGGGTCTACTAAACGAATAAATTTCAAATGCTCAGTTGTGCACTCATGATAAAGAGGTGGGTGGTACAAGCACAAAAGAAAGTTGTTATGCCAACCAGGACAATATTGAAACCACACCACCATAACTAGATAACATTGAGAGACTTTCAATGACATTAGATAATATTCCAGACATCTGTCAGGATATTAAATTAAGTCATGATCCATTTTAGTTTTTCGTACTTCATAGAACTTATGTTATGGAATTTTCGAAGGGGGTTGAATGGCTAGACAATACTATATTACAATTGTTGTGCTCGTCAATATAATTTTTACGTTGATTTCTATTTATATTCATACGCTCTCGTACTTTAACATAAAGATTTGAGTCTTGTAGGTTCTTACATGAGATGTGTATTGAAAAGAATTTAAGAAAGTATGGTTTCTTAGATCCAGGGCACATTAGCCTTTATGGTGTTGTGGTAGCAAACAACAACACGCTTTACATACAAAACAAGTTGTCGAACGAGAACAAAAAATGTTATTTGGCCCCATTTTTCCACTTGTAAGTATATATTAATTTGGGTTTTCATTTAAAAATAAATTTTATACATATTATTAACTATTCTGAATGTTTATATTGTAGTCATTGACAACTAATTATTATATGTCAGAAGCAAAATATTATAGTTGTTTTTTGCTCGTTGCACAAGGAACTTGAAGAATTTATGATTAACACTTTGAGTGGGTAAGTGATATTATTTTTAATAATAAAATGTTACCTTTAGTTTTGAATAGTTTTTATTCGTGTTTAATTTTAACCGACAGGTGTAGAGAGGTGGAGAGATACATTGCAATCAAACGTTATGTGCTTGGTAAAAAGCCAAGGTTCTATTACCCAAATGTAAGTATATTACTTGTGCTTTTTGACATTTGTATTTATGTGTATTAGTGATATAAATATATGAAAATTATTTATAGTGGCGAAAACAACCCGACAACCATTCTTGTGGATACTATGTTATGAGACAAAAGTTTTATATTAATTCCATAGACATTACAAATGGATGGACTAGGCATAAGGTATTAGCTTAATCCATATACATGTAATTTATGTATAATTCTTAAGTTAATGGTGTTATTGTTATCTTATCATAATTCAAATTTTGTTATAATTATAGGAGTTTAGTGACATATCACCATATTCACAAGAAGATATAAATGACATCCAAGCATATTTAGCCGATCTCTTCTGATCTTGTTATGAACCAGAACAACAATAATTTTCTTGGTTGTGAAAATATGTAAGTTTTGTATTTCGTGTTGGTGAGAGCAATGTAAACTTGTACATTTGATTTTGAACACAATGTAAATCTTGTATATCGTATTTATGAGAATAATGTAAATTTGTACATTTGATTTTGAAAACAATGTAAATCTTGTATTATGTGTTGATTAGAAGAATATTAATTTGTGCATTTAAAATGATTTGATCCTAGTTCTGTCAATATTTTGTTTCTATGTAAAAAATGATACATGCCGGTCAAAATGACCTTTAAAACAAATTATATATGGAAATAGATAAGATTTAACCCCTCGGTTATTAACTAAAACCGATGTAATATAACTTGCTTCCTTAGATTTTTAGTTTTTACCAATATAACTTGCTTCCTTAGATTTTTAATAAAACCGAGAGGTAGTGTGGCGAGCGCTTCATAGTTTTGAAAATAAAAATATGTTGTTGCTAGGGATCAAACTAATGACCTTTTCAATTATAACCTCAGTTTTTAAATAACCGAGGGTTAAAATGGCCAGTTTTCATGTCTCCCTTCATTACCTCGGCCGTGTAGCCAAGGTAAAATCCATTTCGCGTCCGAGGTGAGATATGCTACTTGTAGTAGTGGAGGGTGGAAAGATTAAATATTTCAAGTCAAATGGTTATATAACATGCTATGTCACCAAAAGAAATGACTCATGCTCTTAGTGGTTAAACAAGGGATCTAAACATTTCATACTGGCTGGCTCAAAAAAGACTCAGATTTTCCACAAACAAGTCACATAGTTTGTAATTCATCAAAACTATAGTCTAAGTAGAAATAAAGCAAATTATAAAAAAGAACAATTATATGGATGTTCTCATAAAAAGTAAAAGTAAATAATTGAATTTTTGGCTCAAGCCTTAGTAGTTAGGTATCTAGAGATTGAGCACATGTCAGTTGGATATTCTCTTCTTCTTAAACTTTCAATCTGTTTCTGAAACATTGGTTCATACTTTAGTTTCTTTTCATAGGATTTTTCTTTTGCATGTCTTGTTTTTCTTATCATTGGTAAGGCATTGTAAGAAAACACCGAACAAATTCATTCATTGATTAAATAACAGACAATTTACAAAAATAAAAATATAAAAAATGACAAAACAAAATAAAGCTAAATAACACAAATCTTTGGGTTGTCACCCACATAGTGCTTATTTAAGGTCCTTAGCTTGATTATTTTCTTCTCTAATTGTGTTCTTTCTTCAAGCATGTATCATTGTTTCTAATTGGTTTGAAATCAAAATTGGTCTCGTGTATGCAATTAGTCGGATTTCTCCCATTTAGATCATATTTATTCCAACCACATGTTCCCCTATTCTTTCTCACTAATCTTCTAGGTTTATATTTTTTCAAACTAGATAAAGGATTTTAAACTCGATCAGGTGGTTTCAGTTGTTTTATCAAGAGAGAAAATGGTGGAGGATTCACTTTCATTTCAAGGATCTTAAACGTTTGAGCTTTTGTTGCCACTAAGACACTTGGTTTCGGATTACTCAGGTCTCACTTTTTAATATGACATGCATGTACTCCTTGACTTATTTATCTCGTCCTTCCTCAATCATAAAAAAAGCAACTCACTTGATGACATTCCTCGACTACATCAACTCTATAGCATTGAAGGTTCTCTTTTTATGTTTCATTGCTTCAAACACATTAAACACAATCTGCTATTTGTTGAATCTCAAAATTAAATCTCTCAATTCCATATTAATTAGAGCTCAACCTGTTTCTAAGAATGATCCACCTAATATTAATGGTGTTTCAGAGTCTTTGGGCATATCAATAATAAAGAAACCAGTTAGAAACAATAAATAATTGACTCTAACTAGTACATCTTCAAGAACACCATATGGATAGGTGACAGAACAATTATCTAACGTCAAATTCATCCGAGTTTTCTTTTGTTTACTAAAATTTAACTTTATCGTCATGGAAAGATACATAAGATAAATGTTAGCTCCCAAATCACACAAAGCAAGACCAATAGTTAGTGAACCAATAGAACATGGAATAATAACTCTACTTTGATTACTGAGTTTGGATGGAAGCTCTCGTTGAATTATTGCACTACACTCTTTCACCAAAGTGATATTCTCATCATACTTCAATTTACACTTTCCCGATAAGATCTCCTTCATGAATTTAGCATAAACTTGCATTTGTTAAAGAACTTCAGATAATGGAATGTTAATTTGTATTTTTGTCAGCATCTCTATAAACGTTTTGCATTGACCCACTTCCATTTATTTCTTTGGTTTCTTTTTCAAGATTGGGTAAGATGGTTTGATGTAGTTAGGTAGCTATGGGTTCATTCAGAATTTGCTTCTCTGTTATCCTTAAATGTGAGTTTCTATCTATGAGTTTGTCAAGGGTGTCCCCCATAACTTGCTTTTCACAAGTTTCCTCACTTTTTTCTCCCTCTGATTTTTCTCAACCTCTTTTTCATCCTCCTCCTTTTTTTCACTCTTTTTCTCACTCTCACTTGACTCCTTTTTCTTATTAATAACCTTTTGGTTTAAAGGTACCACTCTATTTTTTCAACTTAATGGCTTTGCAAGTTTTTTTCCTCCGGGTTGTCCATCATGTTTCCAATAAATCTACCACTTGAACTAGCTTGTTCTTTCATTTTTCGAGATAATTAACCAATTTACATTTCCAATTTTTTTATGGATGCTTCAGTGTTCTTACTCATGGTGTATTTATCATTGGCTATTTCCATTTGAGTTTTAAACATTGCGTCCTGGTTCTTTCCAACTTGTTCAAAACTTGCTTGAGTGGATTTCATAAATTGAGCTAGAGCCTCTTCAAGTTGAGATGGTTTCCCTTGTTGTTGTACTTGAGGAATTTGGGGTGCTTGAGGAGCTCCTTGGTTGTTACGCCACTTGATATTCGAGTGATCCTTCCAACATGCATTATAAGTATTAGAATAGGATTTACCTCTTTGAAAATGTCAAACATAATAAGCTTCTTCTATATGCCATTACCTATTAAAGTCACACTGTAGTGTTTGAACCTAACTAACATTATCCTAAACAATATCAGTTGTAACTAAACTGTCTTGAAATAACCCCAAGTTAGGATAATATTCGTGTAATTGAATCTACTTCAAGTACACCATTTGGTTTGACTCCTCGGTCACTTGTTGAAAAATATTCATTTTAGCACATTCTTTCGATCAAATCTTTCACCTCGTCTTCATTCATAGTCTTAATGGTACATCCAGTTGAGGCATCCAAAAGCATTCTTACTTGATCTTTTAGACCTTTAGTGAAACATTTCTAGCACATTCCATACTAATCATCTTTTAATTAGGATATCTTTTGAGTAATAATTTAAATCTTTCCCAGGAGTCAAGAAGAGATTTCATATCACCCTAATCAAAACTGGAGATGTCGGGCCTTCTTACCAAAAACTAAGTAGTGAAAAATATTTCTAAAAACTTGTCTTCTAACTCAGTTCAGATTTGAATGGTTCCATATGGTAAACAATGTAGCCAATCTTTTTCTCTTCTAGTTAAAGAAATCCTAAACAACTTCAGCTTTATCGGACTCTCAGTTACTCCACCTGGTTTGCACATAGAATAAGTCTCATAAAAATAAATTGAATGCTCCCATGGATCTCTAACATCACTTCCATCAAACTGGTTATCTCCCAACCCCACAAGAATAACATTTTAATGTTAAAAATTAACAGGATTAGCCGGTTGGAACCCGAGAGATATCCTTCCAACGCTAGTTCTTCTAAAATAGTCTCCCATGGTCAGCCGACGTGGATTGACCTTGACTATCTCTACTTATTCTTTCCTTGTTAACTGCGGTAACTGAGTTACTTTTATTATTTTTGTCATTGTTAATCTATCATGAACCTCACATAAACAAACAAAAAATTCAGTAGCACTGCACTAATTAACAATAACTTAAAAAATAGAAAAAGAAAATAACAAGAAAATAAAATAGAAAATAAAAATAAAAATAGAAATAAAAATTAAAATTTCAAGTATTAACAAGCAAAAAAATATATAACAGAAAATAAAGCAAACTAAAATAAAAAATAAAGATAAAACAAAAAATAAATAGTAATGAAGAAAATAACAAACTAAAACTATTTAAAAAAAAGCAAAGCAACTAAAAAAAGTCCTTAGAATAACAATAAAAGAGAAAATAAATAAAAACAAAGAAAATTTAAAACAAAACCTAAAAATAGAAATAAAAAATAACAAACGAAACACAAAAATTACCTTGTTGAAATAATCAATAATTTTCGAAAATGGCACCAAAAGCTTGATGACTTTCTTAACAAGTGTACTAATTAAGTTAGAGTAATAAAATAAACTTGTGTCCACAAGGATTGCACTATTTTAACGAGTTTGTAATTCATGTGATTTAAAAAGTAAAGTCGGGGGGTTTCAGATAGGTTTTGTGGAAAATAATAATACAAATAAAATTTGATAAAAGTTCAGATAATGAGAAGGAGATTAGATGTCATCAAAATCCCTTAATTTCCCCCTTTTGATGATTGTACATTATTTGAATCGAATTGACATATAATTCTATGGTGAATTAACAATACCATTATACTGAATTTCTTGGTGTACAAATCACTAATTAAAATTACAATTCCCTAATTCCTTAGGCAAAATCGAAGTAAAACTAAGCGATCTACGTGCGTTAATTCTCTATCCATAACTAATAATGACCTAATCCTAGTTAATTACAAAGTTGAACAATTTCTCTATGCGCGATCGATAAACTTACGGTTAATAATCCCTTCTCAGCTATTTTCACTTTGCACGCTAATAAATACACAAAAAGCATTAAGATTAAAAACAATGGAATAACAATTATAAATTCAAAGCATTCAAATAACATCAAACAATCATATGATCCAACATAGTAAATCTTCTAAGACCTAATCAAGAGAAATCTACTCATAGTTTAACAATGAAATACCATGAGTTTGGATTAAGAGTACATGAAAATCAAGTACTAATAATATCTTGAATGAATCCAAAACTCTAAATCCGCACTTTAGAACTCCTGACTGTCACTTTCTATCATCCAAAGTTCAGAACCCCTTTAAAAGTCTCTTTTTTCTCCTTTTAAACAGCTAAAATGTGTCCATAAAGTAACCTGACATGCACAAGATGCTCCCGATCATGCACATGATATTATGCCATCTCACCATCATGCTAAAGATCCTTGAGGCAATGCAAATGCAATATTATAATGCCCTGAGGGATCTTAGGGTCAAAATTGGGGTCTTACAGATGCCCCTATTTAAGGTCATTCTAGCCGGAGAAGTGAAGGTTAAAATCTTCGTCTCGACGGGGTAGAATGGGCTTAAATAATAACAAAGAGACGAATTTTGGTCCCTAATGTAGCACCTCAAATTTGCACCTATCATTGTACATATCATTTCATATTAGGTCATAGCATATCATAACCCATTGCATAACATTTGCATTGTTCCTCAGTTGCCTCAAGAGCAAGCAAGCAAGAATTAGGTCAAACTGATCAGGAGGTCAGTCAACCAACCAAGCAAAGTTGTTTCTCAAGGAATCAAGCCCTAGGGTTTGTCCAACAAGTTCACATGACTTGGAGGTTTTTTTTGAAGTGTTCAAGTCAAGGTTTGAAGGCTCAGATGTCATCAGTCAATGCACAGCCAGGCAAAAACCCTAAACAGTCAACAATCAGTCAAAGCAGTGGATGGTGGCCATTCTTGTGGAATTTGGGCACCATGATCAATAATCAAGAGTTCATATGTCTTGGGACATCATTTGAAGTCAAAATCTCAAGGAATTAGGGTTTGGAATTCATCAGAAGTGCACAGTCAAGTCCAAAACCCTAGAAAGTCAAAGTTGGTCAACTGTGATTGATTCTTGGGATTTGGTGGATGGAAATGGTTTGAAGGAGCTTATTCATGTCCTAATAGGTCTCATATGTCATGGGAATCAACATCATGGAAGAATTTGAAGCAAATCAGAAAATTTCCCAAAATAGAAACTGGACCTGTAATTTCAACTGCCAAAAATGGAAACTTCTTGATCTTAAACTTATATCATGATACAAGCTCCAAATGAATTTTTGCCCAACATGAAAGTTGAAGATCTTGTTCTCCCATTTTCAAAAAGTCCAAGAACTCTCAAATCCCATGTATGGTTGTCAAGATATGATCCAATCATTTTCATCAATTTTTGAACTTCAACTGAGCATATCTCCCAAACCATAAGGCCAAATGTGGTGGGGTTTTTTCCTACAAACCCCATTTTTCATCCTCTTTCCAAAAATATGTATTTCATGACCTAAAACCTTGCCAATCAAAATGGCATTTTTGGACCTATTCTTTTAAAAATCAAAGTTTGACCAAACTTTGACTTTTTGAATTAAAACTTTTTTCACCATTTGGCCAATTGAGATTGCTTTTATATCAAATTTGAGACATGTTCCAATTCTTAAACCATGTTCATATCACCATTATGCCACAATTATGGACCAAAATGCATATGTGACAAATTTTGCAAATGGCTTGAAACAAGTGAGACAAAGCTAGCAATTGGTGTACAGACCACAAACAACATTTGCAAAGGTCTGTTTACAGCATTAAGGCCCAAAAACGTGCAGCACTTGTACCTCCATTTCCACTTGACCAAACATTAGCAATTTATGCATTTAACTTCATTTGAGCTAATCCAACTTAGGACCTCTTAAACCAAGCTTAAACAGTCATATTTAAGGTTATTTTCTGTCAAACAAACCCTAGTAGCAGCTGCCAAGACATCAGAATCTCTCATTTTCTCTCATCTTGCATTTTTGCACTTTGCATCTTTTCTGCCAAAAACTCTGAATGAACCACGAGCACCTTTGTTTTTCCTCATCTAGCCAACATTGTAAGCTCCTACCAGCACGAAATACCAACTGTAACGACCTCATCTTGTTCTGTTTTCCCAAAGCTCCTTCCATGGCATATCTCGAATGGAGCCCTTCTAGAGTTTGTTGAGCTAAAACTCAGTGTTCATCCATCAAAGCAAGCTCCGGTGAACATCTGTTTCAGCCTGTCGAGACCAAACAACATCGGTAGCATCATTGTCTTGCCGGTTGGGTAAGTTTTCGAATCACACTACTCCAAAAATCATGCCATGTTTTAGATAGGTTACATCTTGCTGAGTCCAAAAAGCTTTAAGTCGTGTTAATTGGTTGCTTGAGTCAAGAGAAATTCAGTTTTTAAGTTATGCATCCAAACTTGTTTGTGCTATTTGCTTCTTTGTTATCCCAAATTAGTGTTTATAATTATTACAGTATTAGTGTACAAAGAAGAAGGAACGCAATGATATATGGGTTGTCGGTTTTGATGAAGATTTTGTGCTTCTGTTTGTTTTGGTGATGAACGCATGAGTACTGAGAATTTGTTCTGCAATGTGAAATCTGGAAATTCTCTTTGCCAATGCCGTTAGCTCTTTAGGTTTCCATGCGTACGCGGTACATGTGTTTTTTTTTAAGAATTTTCTAATTGGCCCAGCGCATTATCGTACTCGCGCGCTATTGGCCCTTGGTTTGCTGACCAGGTATTGTCCCCCCACTAACCTAGCAAAGCGCAGAAGGCTCTGTACACAGCAGGTGCCTGTCCCTTTTTAATGCCCACTTTACTGCCAATGCGCTGCACATGATGTTTCTTGAAGGAGCATTCTTATTGGTTATGCGTTTTTACCCTGCTTGCACGCTATTGGCCGTGGCTTTTGTTGACCGGGTTTTGACCCACTAACTTAATTGAAACGCTGAGTTTCATACTCAGCAGGTGTGTTTCTTCTTTTTTTTTTTAATAATTGTTAAATAACATTTCCCTTCATTTTTTTTTATTATTATTTCATTTCTTTACAATATTCAAAAATTCATAAATAATCAAGGGATGATCCAATTGGGATGGGACTTTTTGCATTATTCTCCATTTTTCATCTAGTTTTTTATAAGCATTTTTATTCAAATTGTGCTCATGTGGAAAATTTATTTGGCTAGGGCTTTGTTCATGTGACCATATCTTGTACATATTGCCAAAACAATTGTGAAATACTCATGTTGCATCCAATGCCTGTGAAATTTTTTGTGGTGAAACTAGACACTCTGACCTTCATTTCCATATAAAGTTTGTGGATTTCCCATTTGTGGTTTGAGAGTTATGATTTTTTGAAGTCATGTGTCATATTTGGTGCTACAACATGATCATGCATTTTCCCTAATTTTGTTCACATGCCTCCTTGCATCCAAATGACTCCAAATTTTGCATGAATGATCCCTTGTATGTCTATTTGATGTATGAATTTTCTTGGAAATTAATCTTGCTGTTTTCCATTTGATTGTGAATTTTCTTCCATGCTTGGTCATTTGTTGACTTTTTGTGCTATGCCTTGCCAAATCCTTTGTGAAATTCTCAAATCTTATCACATGACCATGAAATTTCATATGTGATAACTAGACTCTTTGAGCTTTGCATTGGTGTTAATCTCACTCATTTCTCTTCTGTTTTCAAATTGATATGTTTTTTTGAAGTTGACCCATGCTTGTTGACTTTCACCATGCTTACTTGAATTTGGTATGACTTCATGATTTTAATTGCCTGCCTTCCTCTCACCCAAATGCCATGAAATTTTACATGTGTACCATGTTAGATGTTAGGATTGGTTGTGATTTATTTCATGATTTTTGAGATTGTTTGGGTTGACTTTTGATGCAAGTCATTCTGTTGACTTTTGTATGCTTTCTTTGCCTTACTTTGACTTCAAATGTTCATGAAATGATCATAATGCATGATATGATTGTGGGCCCAATTGTGATTGCTTTCTAATTGGTTGACTTTGACTTTGAGTTGACTTTTCTTTGCTGCCTTGACTTTTTCTTTCATCTTTGACCCTAGGCTAGCCCTAGTGGTCCTTTGGACTTATGTTGAGTTCATCTGTTTCAGGTTGAGCACAATGCTTCAAAGATCACTCAAACTTGTTTGAATTTGATTTGTTTATCCCATGCTAACCTTTGTTTTGCAGATGGTTTGACTCATAACTTAAGTCTTATGCTTTGCTCAGTTGATCCCCTGTGTTGATTGTTTGCCATTTCTTTTGATTTAAACTTTTGACTTGTTTACTAATAAGTTTGACTTTTTCAGGTACTTTAGTTGCTTAAGTTCTCTGAACTTGCTTGCTTTGCTATTTTAGCATTTGCTTTTGAGGTATAAACCTCTCTTTCTTCATGTAGTCTGGAGACCCGGTCTGTTATTTGACCGGGCAAACTGTCTGAAGTCCTCCTTAAGAGGCAATGCCTGTGTTTGTTTAAAATTGTCCCTGTACAGAGTCAAAGACCTCCTAAGTGAAGAGGCAATTGGTGGAAGGTAGGGATATGCAATCTATCCCCCACTATTCCGTGTGTCTTCTGTCTTGCTCACACCACTGTGTTGATGCACTTCAGATAAAAACCCAAGATCTTGTGCAATTGCACAGTTGAGTCAGTTTAAATGTGTAGAAGGGTTCCCACTTTCTGAACCCACACATTCTTGTCAAATGCTCTCCCAGGCCAGGGATAGAAGCAATGAGGCACACCCCTCATCTCCTTTCATCTGCTTCACCTTAGCCTCTCAATGGCAAGGTTAAGAGCAACACTTACCCCATTCCAGTTGGCCCTAGTGCCTAACCTTTGATGTTTGAACCCCTTGTTGGTGTGTTTATTTTATGCTATCTGTGTTTGTGATTGATTTGTTTGCCTCTTTAGGTTTTAGTTTTGCTTGCCCTTGTGCAATAGGCTTGTGCTTGACTTGCTTCCTGTGCAAGTCAAGTCTGTGTGGCTTAACCCTTGTGTGAGCCATACTTAGAACTGTTCGGCCGAACTACGGCAACTCTGATTCTCATGTTCAGATGAGATACGTAGGCACGAGACGCGATGTCTTGCCGAGTTTGATTAACGACTAACAGCTAATCCTTGCTTGCTTTCGCCCTCGTTGCGATCCTTTCTCTCGCCCTCGTTGCGATCGAGACTTTCCCTTTCTCTTGCCCTAGTTGCAATCGAGTCCTTTTTCCCTGCCGGCCGAACTACGGCAACTCTGATTCTCACGTTCAGGTGAGATACGTAGGCACGAGACGCGATGTCTTGCCGAGTTTTGACTAACTATTAACACTGATTTCCTTTCTCTCACCCCTGTTGTGATTGAGATATCCCTCTTCTCTTGCCCCAGTTGCAATCGAGACTTTGCTTTTTCCTGTGTCTGTTCAGGATAGGTTGGCCCTTGTGCCATTTAGCTAGAAACCTTAACTTAGGGTTGACTTTGCATGACAACATCTAGGCTCGAGTTGTAGTCTCCCTAGAGTTGTGTCTCCCTTTGTTATCTGGTTAGGCTAGATCCTTTGTCCCTGCGTAGGGGAACTACATCGCCCTGATCTTCACACCAGATGAAGTATGTAGGCAGGAGATTGAGCTGATCTCTCCGGGCGCCTTTTCTTTTCTTTCGTGTGTGTTGCTTGACTGTTATAGGCTCGAGTCCCAGACTCCCTATCTATCTGTTGTGTTGTTTAGGTTCGGATGTCAACGTAAGTCCAGCAATTGGCATTTGGGCTCCACGTTTGCCTCTTTGTGTGTGTTTAGGTTCGGATGCTGACATAAGTCCAGTGATTGGCAGTCGGGCTCCACGTTTGCCTGTGTTTTGTTTTGTTTGCGTGCGTGTCAGCCGAGCTACGAATGCTCTGGTTCTTCTCTCGTCCGAGAAGATACGTATGCATAGGATACGATATCCTAGCGAGCATGTTTCGTTTCCCCAGTCCGAACTACTTCGACTCTGATGTCTATGTCTGATAGACTAAGTAGGCCCAGGATGCGACATCCTGCCGAGTCAGTTTCAGTCAGTCTCTTTCGTTTCTTTCAGCCAGTGTGTGTGAGTTTGAGCAGTGTTTTAGCAACCATTTTCCTTCCTTTTGTGCGTGGATCCCGTAGAGTACTACGGATGCGTAGGGTGCCTAACACCTTCCCTTCGCATAACCGACTCCCGAACCCATCCTCTTTGGTCGCGAGACCATGTTCTTTCCCAGGTTTACTTCGAGCATTTCCTTTCCCTCTTTTGGGATAAATAACGCACGGTGGCGGCTCTGTTGTTTCTTTCTTTTCCCGCCGGTTTTTCGCGCGATGCGACAGCTGGCGACTCTGCTGGGGAAATAGAGAAGTTGACCTATGCTGGTCCATCTTCCCTGAGCGAGTCTCTCCTAGCGCTCTCTAGGATTAGGGTTTTGGTTGCTTTATTGCTTGTTGTATTTTATTGCATTCATTGTATATATGTACATTTATTGTTTGCATTGATTGTGTGCATTGATGTTTGCATTTCATATTCATTATTCATTGCTGGCTGGCTGTCTGTTTTCTCTGTGTGGGGGGGAGTCAGTCGAGGTAAAAGGTCCAATACCCAGACCATGAGTGCAATCTAGGATGATTAGGAATAGAGTGATTCATGGGAAGCGGGTGGTATGGCGCCACTTAGCGGAACATTGATATCACGAGCAGTTCAGACCCTGGTAGGATACTGTCGTTACATACTTCGGGTGTGTATATGATAGTATTTCTGCGAAAGGTTATTTATGCTGCGTTTCTCTCAGCTTTACCCTGGCCTAGACTACACCCGTGAGTGGGGAAGGGTTATTCATTACAGGTACCGTTGGTGACTTTGGTTCTGATGGTGACTTTGTGTTCAGACAGTATTCAGTTAACCCTAAGTTGGATTTATGTTCCGATTCCGACTGAAGCTTCGACCTAATCAGAGTTTGCACAGCCAGCCGTGTCTGCATCATGTGCATCATAGCATGTTTATTTTTTTCAAAAGAAACGCATTGAAAAAAAAAAAAAAAAAAAAACACAAAAAAAATCGAAAAAAAAAAGAGAAAAAAACTAATCTCTGCATGCATATCATTTCTCAGGTACATTCCAGAGCTTGTCTACTGATAGAGATGGCAACAGTTCCTGAGCTGAAGCGGAAGACCTGTTCCTACAGTTTCCACCGTGAGCCATTGACTCCACTAGTAGAGTTGGGTAGCCTCGTGACAGACGATCGACTGAAGAGTTTTGTTGGGCGGTATGGAGATCTCTTGACAGTGCTGAAGACAGTAGTGGATCCAGTGCCTCTGCAGACACTACTTCAGTTCTATGATCCAGAGCTCAGATGCTTCACATTCCAGGATTACCAGCTTGCACCTACTCTCGAAGAGTATTCCATCCTGTTGAGTATCCCTGTTCAGCATCAGATTCCCTTCTTGGACGTCCCCAAGGAGGTCGACTTCAGTTTGGTTGCCAGAGCTCTCCGGTTGAGTGTTGAGGAGGTTGGTAAGAATTGGAAGCCCTGTGGGGAGGTTGTTGGTCTACCGTTGAAGTTCCTGTTGAGGGTAGCCAGAGTTGAGGCAGATAAGGGGAATTGGGAAGTTTTTCACGCTCAGTTAGCCGCCATGATCTATGGGATCATCCTATTTCCTAGTATGCCGAACTTCATAGACCATGCTGCCATCAGCATTTTCATCAGAGGGAACCCAGTCCCTACCCTCCTAGCAGATACTTACTATGCCATCCACAGTAGGCATGGTAAGGGTGGAGCCATCAGGTGTTGCTTACCTCTCCTGTATAAATGGTTCATGTCTCTTCTGCCAGCCAGTGGACCATTTGTAGATACCCAGAGCACTCTGAAGTGGACTCAGAGGGTCATGTCGCTCACTTCCTACGACATCAGGTGGCAGTCGTACCGGATGAATGTGAAGGATGTTATCTTAAGCTGTGGCGAATTCCGGGGCGTGCCACTCATAGGGACCAAGGGTTGCATCAACTACAACCCAGTTCTCTCCCTTCGCCAGTTAGGGTTTGTCATGAGTAGAAGGCCGCTCGAAGCAGAGATAGCTGAGAGTTTTTATTTTGAGAAGAAGGATGACCCTGCTAAGTTGGAGCAAATAGGGAAGGCCTGGAGATCAGTTGGGGTGAAGGATGGATCCGTCTTAGGGAAGAAGTTTGCCATTGCAATGCCCGAATACACCGATTGGGTAAAGAAGAGAGTGGAAACTTTGCTGCTTCCCTACGATAGGATGGAGCCGTTGCAAGAGCAACCACCTTTGGTACTTGCTGATAGTGTGCCTGCTGAGCACTATAAGCAAGCCCTGGTGGAGAGTCGGCGTCTGAGGGAGAAAGAGCAGGACACTCAGATGGAGCTGTACAAAGCTAAGGCTGATAAGCTGCACTTGGCCCATCAACTCAGGGAAGTGCAAGGAGAGAATGCTGGCAGAGCAAGGAATAAGAAGAGATCATATGATGAGATAGAGTCCATGTTGGATACAGAGCATAGGGAGTGTCTGAGACTGCAGAGAGCAGAAGTCAACTACCAAAAGAAGATCAGAGACTTGGAGAAGCAACTCAAAGACAAAGACACTCAGCTGAAGGAAGAGATGGAGTTGAGACAGAAGTCAGAGGATTATCTTGGAGGAGAAGTCTTAGAGCTCAGAAGACAATTAAAGGAGAAGATCACTCCCCTACCAGATTGTTCAGAATGCTCACTGTTGATAGACCAGTGTCATTACCTGAAGACCCTCATTCCAGAAGACCGTCTACCGTAGACTGTATCTTTGTTTGTTTTTTTGTTGAGAATCACCTCCAGGCTTGTTGGATGGGATTCTTTTTCTTTGTACTTTGAGAATATTCTGCTGATCTTGGTTGTATGACTTTTCTACCCTTATGTATATGTAAGGCTATCAGCATCTCCCTGTTGTTCATTTTTTCCTTGTATCTGTTGTTCTCTTGTTGCTGCAGGTTGCCATCTTTTGAGGATGGATCAGGCTCTTTGAATGCCTGAGAAATGAGCATATCATGTGCATCATACGCATCATTTAACATCATACTCGTATCATTTGCATAACAGGTGTTCTTGTGCTGTCTTCTCACTCCGGTCCCTTTGTCAGGCAGGATAGCTGATCAAAGACCACACCGGTTTTCAACCAGGCTCAATCAACAGAGGAGTATGGACCAGGTTCAAGCCGAGTTGGCTGAGATGAGGGCAAACATGGCCCGGTTCATAACAACGATGCAAGGAGTTGTTCAGGGGCAAGAGGAGCTGCGTGCCTTAGCCCAGAGACTGGAAGCCGTGATTCTACCAGTCCACTGTGCTCCACCAGTGGATGTATCCGTTCATGAGAATGCTGCGGTCACTATTCTCGTCGATGATTGTGCCGTGGGTGATGAATTGAAGGGGATCAGAATCAGTGAATAGCCTCTTGCTGCAGAGACTGTTAAAGTCAGAGCAACCCGCGCTCCGGTTCGCCATCCTGGCTCTTCAAGTTCTTCCGGTTCTAAGAAGCCATCCTCTGGGGCACCCAAAAGGGGAGAAAGTGAAACAAATGATGTGCACCATCGGAGGAGTGCAAACGGAGGACAGTATCGTCAGGCCACTGCTGTGACTATTCCAGCAACTCAACCTCAACAGCAACAGAGAAGACCAGCTCAGCAGCATCAGCGTCAGCAACATCGTCCTCAGCAGCAGGCTTCTCAGCCTCACAATGGTAATCAAGCTGGTACAAGTAATGAGAGGAAGAAGATCATTTTTGATCCAATCCCCACGTCCTACGCCGAACTGTATCCCTCTCTGTTAGAGCGGAACTTGATTACTCCCAGAGACCCGCCGCCCATTCCCGTCAACCCTCGGTGGTGGTATAGGCCTGAACAGCATTGTGCGTATCATTCGGGTGCTCCTGGTCATGACGTGGATAGTTGTTTCCAGCTGAAGATGAAGGTTCAGGACCTTGTGAGGTCAGGTATTCTGATTTTGGAGGACTTAGGTCCCAATGCTAATCAAGTTTGAAGACAACAAGTCCTGGGCTGGCGCCGACTTTTTCCTCAGAAGGGTTGTTCGTAAAGCAGAAGCTGCTGATGCAAGAGATATTGACAGTTGTCATCCCCGGTGGGATCTATCACAATTGGGTCACTGTGGGCTTTCCTACAGTTGTTCATAAGTCTTTGTAATAATCACTTCGTTTAAAAACCCTTCTCCCATGCCAAAAGGAGAAGTGATGACATTGTTGGCAACATTTTGTGCAATGATATTTTCATTCAAATAAATTCATGTTAAAACATTTGTTTTTCCAATTGTTTTCCCTTTTCGCTTTTTGCATGAAATTGGTGATCACAAAAAACCTAAAAAACAAGAATAAAAGCAATCTTTTCATCTGCATAACGAGTGTCTTGTTTGATTTTCAAAAACTTTTCATATCAAAATCATTATGCAGGTTGTTTCTTAAACCCATTGAACATAATGATCGGACGTCATCTCCCAATTTTGAATTCCCTGTATTCGAAGCGGACGAAGATGATGTTGAAGGGATTCCTGACGAGATTTCCCGACTTCTTGAGCAAGAAAAGAAGATCACTCAGCTGCATCTCGAGAATCAGCAGAACAGCCAACTGGGGCATTATCAAAAAAAAAAAAAGAAAAAAAAGGAAAGAGGAGGGTGCAAAATCAAAAGAAATCAAAAGCAAAATCAAAAGCAAAATCAAAAGAAAGAAAAATCAAAAGAAAACAAAAGAAAATAGCACCCTCAAAGTCCCAAGTTGACTGATGCTGAATTCGATCAAAAGCAAGAGATCAACTGCCATGTGTCATGGTCAGTCATATCAGCAGAGAGTAAAAAGCATTCAACAAGAAGGTCAAGTCTCGTGTGTTCCGAGGGACCTTGTGCTCAAGAAAGTCTTGTCTTTCGTGCCCGATTCCAGGGGCAAGTGGACTTTACAAGCTAAGAACGTCCATACGTTTTCAAGAGAGCCTCTTCAGGCAGTACTTTAACACTTACATCAATGGATGAAGAAGTTCACTCGTCCTGTAAACTCCGATGCAGTCAAGAAATACTTCGCCTAAACAAAAAAAATCAAAAGCTCGCTAAGTCGAACACCCCAAAGGGCGACTTAGGCAAAAAAGAGCGTCTCGGTGGATTGAAAACCCGAAAGGGCGATCCAGGCAAAAGTTAGAGACATTGAAAAAAGAATTCGCATCCCGCTAGATTGAGCACCTCACACTGGGGCAATCTAGGCAAAAATTAGGGATTTGGCAAGTAACTGCATCTTGACAAGACTGTGCTGTATATCTGTCATCCGTCAGGAATTCTCGATTCGTCATCGACTGAAGCTCTGAATACATCGAAAATTCAGAATGGTAGAGGAAAGGTTATTATGTTCAATGTAGCCCTCTCCAATATATATCACCGATTTCAAATTTGTACAGATCTATGGAGTCTCGCCCTTTGCAGACTACCATTCCATCACATCAATTTGAGCTTTTAGCCATTTGTTTGCACTCTTATTTGTTTTAACTCAACAAATGTTTTGCATGTTTTAAATGATAAAGTATCATTGTTTTCAAAAATAAACAAATTTTTCAAAAAAAATTGTTCTTAAACAAAGTGAACATTCCCGATGACGGAAGGATACTTAGGAGACCCACAGTGCTCTCCCGGGGGTGGTATGATTACCAACAGGTAAGACATTTGTTCGTATCTCGAGCATGGCTGTATCTTTGTCCTGCAGAACCTCGTATGGTCTCTCCTCAGTGAATTTGCCTGATGCAGCGTTGGTTGAAGTTGTTCACCTTCATGTTCCCGGCAGTACAGATTCTTCCTCCAAATCCCTGTTAGCACCTATTGTGGGGCATCCCTAGTAGAGTGCTGCTTGAGCCCTACCGTGGGACATTCCCAGCAAGTTTGCTGTTTCGGACATTATTGTGGGGCAGCTCCCCTAGCAGAGTGTTTACTGAAGACTTCAACTTTCGCCTCTCCAGCAGGGCAGTCTTCCTCTCCACCAGCCTGGGTGTTTTTCTTTGAAGATTCAGTATTCGGTGGATTGACATCCCAGTAATCCGGCATTCTCTCAGATAGATCCCTCAGCGGAGTTTGCTTGCACAAGGAGCTTTGTCATTGCCTTTGTATTTCTCATCAGAAATTTGGTTGCCTCTTGGTACCTCTGATTTCCAGCACGAGTTGTTGTGGCGCGTCCGCCAGTATGTTGAACTCTGTTCTCCGGTTGTGACCGACGATCCCTCCGGAAGCCTCTGGTGGCCTTCCTCTCATGCAGGATAAGTGTTCCCTGATATCCCAGTCCCCAGTGGATTTTCTTTGCTCTCCGGTGGCTTTGGTTTTCTCTCCGGACGGTTGATTCCCGGACTTGCGTGTTGGACATGTCTGTTTGTCAACATTCATCATACATTCATCATGCATTTTAGGTAGAATGCATACATGCATAATCATAGCATTCGGATACTCATGTTGCAGCTGTTGCCGGGTATCTGTTGATGGTTGCCTCCTGCTATTTGTTGATACAGAATCTCTCCAGTAGATTTTCCTCAAGCAAATATGGGTGTGTCCGATCTCTCCATGTAGAGTCTACCCTTTAAGCAGAAAGTGTCTGTCCTTTCTTTCCATTTCCCCACTGAGATACATCCTCGTGGATGACGGTTGCTTCCGTTCCCTCCCTAATGGGATGGGTTTTCCCTATTGAGTTCTTTCCTCATTAGGACGAGTCTTGTTTCAGTCTGCCTTTTTGGATCGATCCTGAATTGGCTTCCTATTGGCTGTCTCTTGTGCTTCCCTGGGGCATAAATGAATAGTCGCTCACTAACCGGCACTCATTCATCTTATCCTCAGCGGAATTTATTGGCTTCTACCTACAAACCGGTAGCTGTAAGTCCTATCTTTGTGGTTTTCTACCCACTAGCTGGTAGTTGTAAAATCCCACATCCCTCCCCTTGTTGGAGTTAACCCTTTGTGCTCATCCCGATGATGACTGGTTACTTTTTCCGTGGTTTTCTGCCTACAAACAGGTAGATGTAATCCCCTCTTTGTGGTATTAATGGTCTTGTCCCCTTTGGATACTTGCCTTGATCAAGCAGTATTGTCCCCATTGGGTCTTCACTTTCTTTTTGGATACTTGCTCCGAGTTAGCAACTTTATCCTCTTTGGATTGGTCATCTTTGCATACCTAGCCCTGGTACCGATGCTTTTCTGTTCGGTCGATTATTCATTTAACAACCTACAACCCGGTTATGGATAATCTTCCATGCGAGGTTATTATCTACGTTCTGACGGCTATAGATAATATATCTCATGCACTCTTTGGTCAATCCTTCGATTGTTATCACCAGTAGAGTAAGATTCGTATTCCTTGTGGAATCGAATGTTCATCCTTTAACAAGTTTGCCTTTGCTCACTTCAGGATGTTTTCGGTCGATTATTCATTTAACAACCTACAACCCGGTTATGGATAATCTTCCATGCGAGTGTATTATCTACGTTTTGACGGCTATAGATAATATGTCTCATGCGCTCTTGGGTCGAAGTCGTCCTCCCCAGCAGAGTAAGATTCGTATTCCTTGTGAAATCGAATGTCCATCCTTTAACAAGACTGCTTTTCTAGCCCTCTTCAGGATGCTGAGTGTTTTGGAACACAAACCAATTCACGCCTTGGTCGGTCACCCGTTTCATACCTACAACCCGGTATCCATGGTGTTCCTTCCTGTTTGCTCGCTGTCGTGACCTTGATCCCCGAGTGGAGCGGGTTTCACGAAATATTTCTCCAGCAGAGTTCATCCCACCAGTGGACTGAACAGGTTTCAGTAGCAGGTCGATACCTGCATCCCCAGCTGAGTTTGATTCTACTCGTGAACTGTGTGGGTCGTCCCCGGCAGAGTAACAGATATTTCCCAAAGCAGGACCTATTTTATCTGAGGTTTGTATGAGCCTTATCCCCAGAAGAGTTACCTGGATTATCTTCCCCAGCGGAGCTTTCATTTCCCTAAGCGGAATTTTTGTAGGTTGATTGGGCTATCCCCAGCAGTTTACCTTTGCTTTCCCCTAGCAGAGTTGCTTTTTTACTCCCCAGCGAGTTGCCTTCTCTTCCCCTAGTGGATTTGTGTTGTTGGTTCCCCAGCAGTTGTGTTGTTCCCCCAGCGGGATTATCTTGAAGATTCTTCAGCACAGTCGTCCTGTGTACTCTCCCCGCAAAGCTTACATCATTTTGCATTGCATATAGTAATCATTGCATCCTCAAAACTGCGTAGCATTTCCATTCCATATGGAGCATTACGCCATGGAAAAATTCAAACATATGCATTCATGTGTTCGAAACCACATCAGACTGTATCCCCCGGCAGAGGCGGATCATCTTTATTCAACGTCAGCACCAGGTCTGCTACAGTTGCTTCGACAGCATTCAGAATTGTTATCCCCACAGAGGTTTATTTCCTCACCTGATGGTGACAGAGGTTTATTTCCTCACCCGATGGTGACAGAGGTTTATTTCCTCACCCGATGGTGACAGAGGTTTATTTCCTCACCCGATGGTGACAGATAGTTTGTTTCTCCCCAGTGAGATCCCCGAGCAAGTGATCAGTCTTGCTTTGACATATCTCAGATATCGTTCTTGTGATACCAGTAAGTGTCATGTCAACACCCGCGTGTGTTCTATCATTTTTGGTGTCGGTAAACACCATTGTTTCGGTGTCGGTAAACATCGAGTTCCACTCAGTCATCGGTAAATGTCTGGTCATTCTTTTTGATGTCGGTAAACATCATCTTTCGGTGTCGGTAAACATCGAGTCTCACCCCAGTCATCGGTAAATGTCTGGTCTTTTTTTGGTGTCGGTAAACACCATTGTTGCGATGTCGGTAAACATCATCTTTCGATGTCGGTAAACATCGAGTCTTTCCCTCAGTCATCGGTAAATGTCTGATAAATCCCCAACAGAAATCCCCAGTAGAGTCATCTGTAAATGTCCTACCCGGTTTTCAGTTGCAAATATTTGTTTGTCTCTCACCAATAAATTTCTCATCCCAGTCATCGGTAAATGTCTGGTCATTCTTTTTGATGTCGGTAAACATCATCTTTCGATGTCGGTAAACATCAAGTCTCATCCCAGTCATCGGTAAATGTCTGGTCATTCTTTGTTCTCTCGTCAATAAAATCAAAATCCCCAGAAGTCGTCGGTAAACGTCTTGTCTGGTATCACCACAAAGATTTTGTTCCTCCCCAAGCGGAGATGCCATCGGTAAATGGCCCAGTTTTCTTCGATATCGGTAAATATCGAATTCCCAGTTGCAGCCACCATCGGTAAATGGTCTTGCTAAGTTTGACATCGGTAAATGTCAAGTTTCTTTGAAGCCACCATCGGTAAATGGTTTTGCTTCCTTTTCAACATCAAACTATTTCCCAGCAGCCATCGGTAAATGGTCGTGCTGAAGTTGATATCGGTAAATATCAAAGTTTTAACCATCGGTAAATGGTTTGTTTTTTCAGAAGTTATTTTCCCAGCAGCCATCGGTAAATGGTCGTGCTGAAGTTGATATCGGTAAATATCAAAGTTTTAACCATCGGTAAATGGTTTTGTTTTTCAGAAATTTGTTTTCCCCAGCCGCCATCGGTAAATGGTCGTGCTGAAGTTGATATCGGTAAATATCAGGTCTCCAGTTTCCAGCCATCGGTAAATGATCGTGCTGAAGTCAATATCTGTAAATATTGAAGTTCCAGTTTCTTCAACCATCGGTAAATGGTTTCGCTTTTCTGAAGCTGTCTTGCAGTTTGTCATCGGTAAATGACGTGGTTCTCCTATATTTCATCCAGTCGGTGCAAATTTCTACGGTTCTTTTGTATTCAATCCCTGTTTACCCTGAAAGTCTGACAGCCATTGCTGTCATCCGTTCGGGTTCCCAGCTGATTGAATAGGGGCAGCTGTAGCACCTCAAATTTGCACCTATCATTGTACATATCATTTCATATTAGGTCATAGCATATCATAACCCATTGCATAACATTTGCATTGTTCCTCAGTTGCCTCAAGAGCAAGCAAGCAAGAATTAGGTCAAACTGATCAGGAGGTCAGTCAACCAACCAAGCAAAGTTGTTTCTCAAGGAATCAAGCCCTAGGGTTTGTCCAATAAGTTCACATGACTTGGAGGTTTTTTTTGAAGTGTTCAAGTCAAGGTTTGAAGGCTCAGATGTCATCAGTCAATGCACAGCCAGGCAAAAACCCTAAACAGTCAACAATCAGTCAAAGCAGTGGATGGTGGCCATTCTTGTGGAATTTGGGCACCATGATCAATAATCAAGAGTTCATATGTCTTGGGACATCATTTGAAGTCAAAATCTCAAGGAATTAGGGTTTGGAATTCATCAGAAGTGCACAGTCAAGTCCAAAACCCTAGAAAGTCAAAGTTGGTCAACAGTGATTGATTCTTGGGATTTGGTGGATGGAAATGGTTTGAAGGAGCTTATTCATGTCCTAATAGGTCTCATATGTCATGGGAATCAACATCATGGAAGAATTTGAAGCAAATCAGAAAATTTCCCAAAATAGAAACTGGACCTGTAATTTCAACTGCCAAAAATGGAAACTTCTTGATCTTAAACTTATATCATGATACAAGCTCCAAATGAATTTTTGCCCAACATGAAAGTTGAAGATCTTGTTCTCCCATTTTCAAAAAGTCCAAGAACTCTCAAATCCCATGTATGGTTGTCAAGATATGATCCAATCATTTTCATCAATTTTTGAACTTCAACTGAGCATATCTCCCAAACCATAAGGCCAAATGTGGTGGGGTTTTTTCCTACAAACCCCATTTTTCATCCTCTTTCCAAAAATATGTATTTCATGACCTAAAACCTTGCCAATCAAAATGGCATTTTTGGACCTATTCTTTTAAAAATCAAAGTTTGACCAAACTTTGACTTTTTGAATTAAAACTTTTTTCACCATTTGGCCAATTGAGATTGCTTTTATATCAAATTTGAGACATGTTCCAATTCTTAAACCATGTTCATATCACCATTATGCCACAATTATGGACCAAAATGCATATGTGACAAATTTTGCAAATGGCTTGAAACAAGTGAGACAAAGCTAGCAATTGGTGTACAGACCACAAACAACATTTGCAAAGGTCTGTTTACAGCATTAAGGCCCAAAAACGTGCAGCACTTGTACCTCCATTTCCACTTGACCAAACATTAGCAATTTATGCATTTAACTTCATTTGAGCTAATCCAACTTAGGACCTCTTAAACCAAGCTTAAACAGTCATATTTAAGGTTATTTTCTGTCAAACAAACCCTAGTAGCAGCTGCCAAGACATCAGAATCTCTCATTTTCTCTCATCTTGCATTTTTGCACTTTGCATCTTTTCTGCCAAAAACTCTGAATGAACCACGAGCACCTTTGTTTTTCCTCATCTAGCCAACATTGTAAGCTCCTACCAGCACGAAATACCAACTGTAACGACCTCATCTTGTTCTGTTTTCCCAAAGCTCCTTCCATGGCATATCTCGAATGGAGCCCTTCTAGAGTTTGTTGAGCTAAAACTCAGTGTTCATCCATCAAAGCAAGCTCCGGTGAACATCTGTTTCAGCCTGTCGAGACCAAACAACATCGGTAGCATCATTGTCTTGCCGGTTGGGTAAGTTTTCGAATCACACTACTCCAAAAATCATGCCATGTTTTAGATAGGTTACATCTTGCTGAGTCCAAAAAGCTTTAAGTCGTGTTAATTGGTTGCTTGAGTCAAGAGAAATTCAGTTTTTAAGTTATGCATCCAAACTTGTTTGTGCTATTTGCTTCTTTGTTATCCCAAATTAGTGTTTATAATTATTACAGTATTAGTGTACAAAGAAGAAGGAACGCAATGATATATGGGTTGTCGGTTTTGATGAAGATTTTGTGCTTCTGTTTGTTTTGGTGATGAACGCATGAGTACTGAGAATTTGTTCTGCAATGTGAAATCTGGAAATTCTCTTTGCCAATGCCGTTAGCTCTTTAGGTTTCCATGCGTACGCGGTACATGTGTTTTTTTTTAAGAATTTTCTAATTGGCCCAGCGCATTATCGTACTCGCGCGCTATTGGCCCTTGGTTTGCTGACCAGGTATTGTCCCCCCACTAACCTAGCAAAGCGCAGAAGGCTCTGTACACAGCAGGTGCCTGTCCCTTTTTAATGCCCACTTTACTGCCAATGCGCTGCACATGATGTTTCTTGAAGGAGCATTCTTATTGGTTATGCGTTTTTACCCTGCTTGCACGCTATTGGCCGTGGCTTTTGTTGACCGGGTTTTGACCCACTAACTTAATTGAAACGCTGAGTTTCATACTCAGCAGGTGTGTTTCTTCTTTTTTTTTTTTAATAATTGTTAAATAACATTTCCCTTCATTTTTTTTTATTATTATTTCATTTCTTTACAATATTCAAAAATTCATAAATAATCAAGGGATGATCCAATTGGGATGGGACTTTTTGCATTATTCTCCATTTTTCATCTAGTTTTTTATAAGCATTTTTATTCAAATTGTGCTCATGTGGAAAATTTATTTGGCTAGGGCTTTGTTCATGTGACCATATCTTGTACATATTGCCAAAACAATTGTGAAATACTCATGTTGCATCCAATGCCTGTGAAATTTTTTGTGGTGAAACTAGACACTCTGACCTTCATTTCCATATAAAGTTTGTGGATTTCCCATTTGTGGTTTGAGAGTTATGATTTTTTGAAGTCATGTGTCATATTTGGTGCTACAACATGATCATGCATTTTCCCTAATTTTGTTCACATGCCTCCTTGCATCCAAATGACTCCAAATTTTGCATGAATGATCCCTTGTATGTCTATTTGATGTATGAATTTTCTTGGAAATTAATCTTGCTGTTTTCCATTTGATTGTGAATTTTCTTCCATGCTTGGTCATTTGTTGACTTTTTGTGCTATGCCTTGCCAAATCCTTTGTGAAATTCTCAAATCTTATCACATGACCATGAAATTTCATATGTGATAACTAGACTCTTTGAGCTTTGCATTGGTGTTAATCTCACTCATTTCTCTTCTGTTTTCAAATTGATATGTTTTTTTGAAGTTGACCCATGCTTGTTGACTTTCACCATGCTTACTTGAATTTGGTATGACTTCATGATTTTAATTGCCTGCCTTCCTCTCACCCAAATGCCATGAAATTTTACATGTGTACCATGTTAGATGTTAGGATTGGTTGTGATTTATTTCATGATTTTTGAGAATGTTTGGGTTGACGTTTGATGCAAGTCATTCTGTTGACTTTTGTATGCTTTCTTTGCCTTACTTTGACTTCAAATGTTCATGAAATGATCATAATGCATGATATGATTGTGGGCCCAATTGTGATTGCTTTCTAATTGGTTGACTTTGACTTTGAGTTGACTTTTCTTTGCTGCCTTGACTTTTTCTTTCATCTTTGACCCTAGGCTAGCCCTAGTGGTCCTTTGGACTTATGTTGAGTTCATCTGTTTCAGGTTGAGCACAATGCTTCAAAGATCACTCAAACTTGTTTGAATTTGATTTGTTTATCCCATGCTAACCTTTGTTTTGCAGATGGTTTGACTCATAACTTAAGTCTTATGCTTTGCTCAGTTGATCCCCTGTGTTGATTGTTTGCCATTTCTTTTGATTTAAACTTTTGACTTGTTTACTAATAAGTTTGACTTTTTCAGGTACTTTAGTTGCTTAAGTTCTCTGAACTTGCTTGCTTTGCTATTTTAGCATTTGCTTTTGAGGTATAAACCTCTCTTTCTTCATGTAGTCTGGAGACCCGGTCTGTTATTTGACCGGGCAAACTGTCTGAAGTCCTCCTTAAGAGGCAATGCCTGTGTTTGTTTAAAATTGTCCCTGTACAGAGTCAAAGACCTCCTAAGTGAAGAGGCAATTGGTGGAAGGTAGGGATATGCAATCTATCCCCCACTATTCCGTGTGTCTTCTGTCTTGCTCACACCACTGTGTTGATGCACTTCAGATAAAAACCCAAGATCTTGTGCAATTGCACAGTTGAGTCAGTTTAAATGTGTAGAAGGGTTCCCACTTTCTGAACCCACACATTCTTGTCAAATGCTCTCCCAGGCCAGGGATAGAAGCAATGAGGCACACCCCTCATCTCCTTTCATCTGCTTCACCTTAGCCTCTCAATGGCAAGGTTAAGAGCAACACTTACCCCATTCCAGTTGGCCCTAGTGCCTAACCTTTGATGTTTGAACCCCTTGTTGGTGTGTTTATTTTATGCTATCTGTGTTTGTGATTGATTTGTTTGCCTCTTTAGGTTTTAGTTTTGCTTGCCCTTGTGCAATAGGCTTGTGCTTGACTTGCTTCCTGTGCAAGTCAAGTCTGTGTGGCTTAACCCTTGTGTGAGCCATACTTAGAACTGTTCGGCCGAACTACGGCAACTCTGATTCTCATGTTCAGATGAGATACGTAGGCACGAGACGCGATGTCTTGCCGAGTTTGATTAACGACTAACAGCTAATCCTTGCTTGCTTTCGCCCTCGTTGCGATCCTTTCTCTCGCCCTCGTTGCGATCGAGACTTTCCCTTTCTCTTGCCCTAGTTGCAATCGAGTCCTTTTTCCCTGCCGGCCGAACTACGACAACTCTGATTCTCACGTTCAGGTGAGATACGTAGGCACGAGACGCGATGTCTTGCCGAGTTTTGACTAACTATTAACACTGATTTCCTTTCTCTCACCCCTGTTGTGATTGAGATATCCCTCTTCTCTTGCCCCAGTTGCAATCGAGACTTTGCTTTTTCCTGTGTCTGTTCAGGATAGGTTGGCCCTTGTGCCATTTAGCTAGAAACCTTAACTTAGGGTTGACTTTGCATGACAACATCTAGGCTCGAGTTGTAGTCTCCCTAGAGTTGTGTCTCCCTTTGTTATCTGGTTAGGCTAGATCCTTTGTCCCTGCGTAGGGGAACTACATCGCCCTGATCTTCACACCAGATGAAGTATGTAGGCAGGAGATTGAGCTGATCTCTCCGGGCGCCTTTTCTTTTCTTTCGTGTGTGTTGCTTGACTGTTATAGGCTCGAGTCCCAGACTCCCTATCTATCTGTTGTGTTGTTTAGGTTCGGATGTCAACGTAAGTCCAGCAATTGGCATTTGGGCTCCACGTTTGCCTCTTTGTGTGTGTTTAGGTTCGGATGCTGACATAAGTCCAGTGATTGGCAGTCGGGCTCCACGTTTGCCTGTGTTTTGTTTTGTTTGCGTGCGTGTCAGCCGAGCTACGAATGCTCTGATTCTTCTCTCGTCCGAGAAGATACGTATGCATAGGATACGATATCCTAGCGAGCATGTTTCGTTTCCCCAGTCCGAACTACTTCGACTCTGATGTCTATGTCTGATAGACTAAGTAGGCCCAGGATGCGACATCCTGCCGAGTCAGTTTCAGTCAGTCTCTTTCGTTTCTTTCAGCCAGTGTGTGTGAGTTTGAGCAGTGTTTTAGCAACCATTTTCCTTCCTTTTGTGCGTGGATCCCGTAGAGTACTACGGATGCGTAGGGTGCCTAACACCTTCCCTTCGCATAACCGACTCCCGAACCCATCCTCTTTGGTCGCGAGACCATGTTCTTTCCCAGGTTTACTTCGAGCATTTCCTTTCCCTCTTTTGGGATAAATAACGCACGGTGGCGGCTCTGTTGTTTCTTTCTTTTCCCGCCGGTTTTTCGTGCGATGCGACACCTAAGAGACCTCATGATGCAAATGTAGGTATGAAAAATGGTAGCACTCTGTGGAGATATGTGTCCACAAAAGCAAAGAAATCAGAAGCCACTGATAATCCATATGAGCAATTCACTCCATGGGACCAAGACCCTGGGGACTCTTCTGGGGATAGAAAAGGGATAAAAATGCGCGAGCAGGTCACGGCTCAAAGCGTGGGGAACAGAATTCCAAAGGGAAAAGATCCAATGGAAAGACTCGAGCTGACTCGAAGATGCATGTATTAGGGAATATGCCAATACATCAAAAAACTATCCACAGCGGATACTTCGGATAAAATCCGGATGAAAACAATCCACTAAGGGACTTCGCTGGGGATGTCCACAAGGACACTCCTAGGGAACCAGCGGGACGAGGTATTACCGGTTACTGGGTAATAAGCTCAAGGAGACATGTGATCTGAACGCCAAGTATGAGGGTGAGAGATACAACATGCTCAGGAAGAGATGAAAGGGTGAGAGATATCAAAACTTCAAAACGTCTGAGGAAAACATAAAAGGTATACTTCAACTCATGGATTCTGACTCCACAGGGGACAAAAAGTCATAATAGGGAGCAGAGAGGAAGGAACACCAGGGATACCGGTTACTGGGCATATAATAGGTGACCAACCAAGGCGTGAATTGGGAATATTCCCAAAACACTCATCATCCAAAAGAGGGCTAAAAGCAAACTCGATTACAGGATGGATATTCGACTCCACAAAGGGGATACGAATCTTACTCAACTGGGGAAGAACAAAAGGCTTCAGACCCGAGAGTGCATGAGATATACTATCTATTACCGTCAGAACATAGATAATATACTCGCATGGACGATTATCCACAACCGGTTACTGGGTTAATAAAGGATAAATCGACCGAAAAGAAAAGGCATCGGGATACCGAAACTAGGTATATAATGATGACCAATTCAGGGGAGAAACAATCGTTACCAACAATAACAAGGTAGACGAGAGATGACCCGCTGGGGATAAATTGCGTAATCAGGGCAATTATCCAAGCAGATGAGGGGATATCATCATCGAATATTGGATGAAGATAACTGTCACCAATTAAAGATGAGCAAAAATAGTTACTCTGCAAAAAGGGAAGAAATAGGGTTTACAACTACCGGTATGAGGGTAGAGAAACACAGACTCCGTCGGGGATAATAATTACTAATTATTGAGCAATTATTCATTTACCACGGGGAAACAGGAAAAGAGTCTCAAGAGACCGATCTAGGATCAAACTAGATAGGCACACCAAATCAAGACTTGTGTTAGGAAGGAACAAAAACAATCAACATCCACGAGGATATAACCCGGTGGGGAATATGGAAGAAAGTATAGACGCTTTCTGCTTATGGAGCTGACTCTATATGGAGAGATCAGACACACACATCTGCTCGGGGAAGTATATCACCAAATAGCAGGAGACAGCAAACAACGATATATGGCAAAGAATGCAACATGAATATCTGAATGTTATAATTATGCATGTATGCGCGTGGTTTATGTATGATGTATGCTGACAGACAGACATATCTAACACAACCAGGTCCAGGAATCAACCACCCGGTACTACATCTTAAGAGAGAAAGCCAAGTTCACCGGAGAGTATCCAATCTGCTGGGGATCAGAGATACCAGGAAGCAAAGAACTCTGCAGGGGATGAATCATCAATCATTCCAGCTGGGGACAAGAGTTATCACAGACAAGGTCCACCACACCAACAACTCTACTAGGGAATCTATCCGAGGAGATAAAGGATTTATCGGGATCAACCACCAAATACCGCTCTTGCCCAAAGAGATCCAAGCTGCTGAGGAAGAAAGATTGCTACTCTGTTGAAGGGAAGAGAGGTGACTCTCAACAAGCAATCCACTTGGTAGGATAAACCACAAGGGGTTCCGGAGGGAGGAGATATAGTCATGCCAGGAATATGGACAAAAATCTTACCCTGTTGGGGATCGTACCACCCTTGGGAGAGCATTGAGGATCTCCTAAGTATCCTTTCGTCATTGTGAATATTCACTTTGTTTAAAAACAAATTATAAAATTTTTTATTGTTTAAAACAATGATATTTTCTTAATCAAAACATGCAAAACATTTGTTGAATAGAAATAGATAAGAGTGCCAATAATTGGATAAAAGGCTCAAATTTATTTGATAGAATGGTAGTCTACGAATGGCAAGACTCCATAGATCTTTACAAATTTGAAATTGGTGATATATATTGGAAAAGGGCTACATTGAACATAATGACCATTTCTCCACCAATTCTGAATCCGATGTATTTGAAGCTTTGGCTGATAATGAGCAAGGATCTCTGACGGACGACAGTTGTAGAACAAAGTCTTGTCAGGATGCAGTTACTTGCCAAATCCCTAATTTTTGCCTAGATTTCCCCAGGGTGAGGTACTCAACCTAGCGGGATAAAAATATTCATTTTTTATGTCTCTAACTTTTGCCTGGACCGCCCTTTCAGGTTTTCAATCCACCGAGACACTCATTTTTGCCTAAGCCGCCCATTCGGGTTTTCAACTTAGCGAGCTATTCTATTTTTATCTTTAGGCGAAGTATTTCTTGATTGCATCTGAGTTCATAGGACGAGTGAAATCCTCCCCATCCATAGTTGTAAGTATCAAAGCACTGCCTGAAAAGGCTCTCTTAATAACATACGGACCCTCATAGTTCGGAGTTCACTTGCCCCTGGAATCGGGCGTGAAAGACAAGACTTTCTTGAGCACAAGGTCACCTTCTCGGAACACACGAGGCTTGACCTTCTTATCAAAAGCTTTCTTCATTCTCTGCTGATATAACTGACCATGGCACATGGCAGTCAATCTCTTCTCTTCTATCAAGTTCAGCTGGTTATAAAGACTCTGAACCCATTCAGCATCAGTCAACTTGGCCTCCATCAAGACTCTCATTGATGGGATCTCCACCTCTACTGGGAGTACCGCCTCCATGCCATAAACAAGAGAGAAAGGGGTTGCCCATGTTGAAGTGCGGACAGATGTATGATAGCCATGCAAATTGAATGGCAACATCTCATGCCAATCTTTGTACGTAACAACCATCTTCTGGATAATTTTCTTGATATTCTTGTTAGCAACTTCAACAGCCCCATTCATCTTGGGTCTGTACGGAGAAAAATTATGATGTGCAATCTTGAATTCACTACACATCTCTTTCATCATCTTGTTATTCAAGTTAGATCCATTATCATTAATGATCTTATCTGGCACACCATATCGGCATATGAGTTGATTCTTGATAAACTTCACGACCACCTGCCTGGTCACATTTGCATACGACGCCGCTTCAACCCACTTGGTGAAGTAATCAATTGCTACGAGAATAAATCTGTGTCAATTGGACACTTTCGGCTCTATCATGCCAATCATTTCAATTCCCCACATGGAGAAAGGCCATGGTGATGAAATCACATTCAAAATTGTCGGGGGAATATGAATCTTATCTGCGTAAGTCTGACACTTATGGCATTTCTTCACATATTTGCAACAGTCAGACTCCATTGTCAGCCAATAGTAGCCTGCTCTCAACATCTTTCTAGCCATGGCATGTCCATTGGAATGAGTACCAAATGAACCCTCATGGACCTCAGTCATCAACAGGTCTGCTTCGTGTCTATCCACGCATCTGAGCAGAACCATGTCAAAATTTCTTTTGTAAAGCACTTCGCCATTGAGGTAGAAACTGCCTGACAATCTCCTCAGAGTCTTCCTATCTTTTATAGATGCCCAGGCGGGTAAATCTGGCTCTGAAGGAAACATTTGAAATCATAATACCACGGCTTATCATCTTTTACTTCTTCTACTGCAAATACATGAGCTGGTCTGTCCAAGCGCATCACGGTGATATTGGGGACTTCATTCCACAATTTAACCACAATCATCGAAGCAAGTGTAGCAAGAGCATCTGCCATCCGATTCTCATCTCGAGGAATATGATGGAAGTCGACCTCAGTAAAGAACGTTGAAATCCTCCTCGCATAATCTCTGTATGGAATGAGGCCAGGCTGATTCGTTTCCCATTCACCATTAATCTGATTAACAACGAGGGCCGAATCACCATATACATCAAGATGCTTGACCTTTAGATAAATACATTCCTCCAATCCCATAATACAGGCCTCATACTCAGCCATATTATTCGTGCATTTGAAAGTTAGCCTTGCTGTAAAAGGAATATGCGCGCCCTGAGGAGTAATAATCACGGCCCCAATACCATTTCCATACTGACTTACAGCGCCATCAAACACCATACTCCATCTGGAACCAGGCTCTGGCCCTTCATCAAGTGTAGGCTCATCGCAATCTTTCACTTTCAAATACAGAATTTCCTCATCCGGGAAGTCATACTGAACTGACTGATAATCTTCAATAGGCTGATGTGCCAAATGGTCAGCTAAGATACTACCTTTAATAGCCTTCTGAACTCGATACTCAATATCATACTCAGATAACAACATCTGCCAACGGGTAATTCTCCCTGTTAAAGCAGGCTTCTCGAAGATGTACTTGATTGGATCCATTCTGGATATCAACCAAGTCGTATGATTTATCATATACTGGCGTAAGCGCTTAGCAGCCCAAGCCAAAACACAATATGTCTTTTCAAGCATTGAGTATCGAGACTCACAATCAGTGAACTTCTTACTCAGGTAGTAAATAGCATACTCCTTCTTCCCTGATTCGTCTTGCTGACCAAGGACACAACCCATCGAGTCTTCAAGAACAGTCAGATACATGATTAAAGGTCTTCCCTCTACAGGCGGAGACAGAATCGGAGGCTCAGACAAATATTCTTTAATACTGTCGAAAGCTTTTTGGCAATCCTCGGTCCAATCATGGGACTGATCTTTCCGGAGGAGCTTGAATATAGGCGCACATGTGGCAGTCATGTGGGATATGAATCTGGAGATATAATTCAAGCGGCCAAGAAAACCTCGGACTTGCTTCTCAGTTTTGGACGCAGGCATCTCTTGTATTGCTTTAACCTTTGCAGGATCAACCTCAATACCTCTTTCACTAACAATGAAGCCCAATAACCTGCCAGAACGGACTCCAAATTTACACTTGTTGGGATTCAGACGAAGCTTATATTTCCACAAACGTTGGAAAAGCTTCAACAAATGCTCTACATGTTCAACTTCCGTTCTTGACTTAGCAATCATATCGTCAACATATACCTCAATCTCCTTGTGCATCATATCATGAAACAAGGTGGTCATAGCTCGTTGATACGTGGCTCCGGCGTTCTTCAAACCGAAGGGCATCACTCGATAACAGAATGTTCCCCAAGGTGTGATGAATGTTGTCTTCTCCATATCCTCGGGTGCCATCTTAATCTGATTATATCCGGAAAATCCGTCCATAAACGAGAAGACATTGAATTTAGCTGTATTGTCTACCAACATATCAATATGTGATAGAGGGAAATCATCTTTCGGACTAGCTTTATTCAAGTCTCTATAGTCCACACACATCCGGACTTTTCCATCTTTCTTAGGAACGGGCACAATATTGGCCACCCATTGAGGATATATAGAAGTCACCAGGAACCCCGCATCAATTTGCTTCTGAACTTCCTCTTTGATCTTCACTGCCATATCAGGATGAGTTCTTCTGAGCTTCTGCTTTACAGGCATGCACTCAGGCTTTAGAGGTAGGAAATGTTGCACAATATCAGTATCTAGACCAGGCATGTCTTCATACGACCAAGCAAAGACGTCGACATATTCTCGTAGCAACTTAATCAACCCCTTCTTAACAGATTCTTCCAGAAGTGCCCCAATCTTTACCTCTCGCACACAATCTTCAGACCCCAAGTTGACTGTTTCCAGATTCTCAAGATGCGGCTGAATGATCTTCTCTTCATGCTCAAGTAGCCGGGTGATCTCATCAGGAATCTCTTCCACATCATCTTCCTCTGCCTCAAATACAGGGAATTCAAAATTGGGAGATGGTGTTGGGTCATTATGTTCAATGGGTTTAGAAATCAACCGGCATAATGATTTTGGATATGAAAAGATATAGAATTCAAACAAGGCAAATCATTATGCAGATGAAAAGATTGATTTTATTCCATTTTGAGGTTTTATGTGATCACTAATTTCATGCAAAAATAAAAAGGGAAAATAAATGGGAAAAACAATCATTTAACATGAATTTATGGAATGAAAATATCATTGTATTTATGTTGCCAACAATGTTATCTCTCCTCCTTTTGGCATGGGAGAAGGGTTTTTAAACAAAGTGATCATTACGTTGACTTATGGACAACTGTTGGAATATCCACAGCGACCCAATTGTTGCAGACCCCTCCAGGGATGATGAAATTGCCAGAATCCTCTGCATCTTCTTCTAAAACGGCAGCAACCTCCTCATCTAGACCAGTGTGGATGAAACCTCCACTCTTGAATAACCCTTGCTTGTTGAAAGTACCAGAAGAAAAACCTATGCCAGCCTGGGACTCGTTGTCTTCTAACTCAATCATTTTTCCTAAACCAGTGGTTGCACCACGCTTAACGGCCAGCTTTGCATCTTTGTAGGAAGCAAATGAAGGAGGTCTTATCTCAATAGGCTCAACAATAGATAAAGCTTGGAAAGGAGTTCCAATTTCAACCTCAGCATCTATATAAGAGAAGGAAGACAAATGGCTAACCAGGAGAGCCCTTCCTCCCCCTACCACCACCAGCTTCTTATTTTTCATGAATTTCAATTTCTGGTGTAGGGTGGACGTCACGACGCCTGCCTCGTGAATCCATGGTCTTGAAATATTGGCTCTAGTGTAGTACCGGTGAGTCAGCTTGTCTTCAAAATAAATGAAGGACAAAGAGTTAGACTACAGGGCAAGGGACTGGAAACAAAACCTGCTTATGCATATGATGCATGCAATGTTTGTGCATATGATTTGTTTTTTATTTCAAAGGAACTTTAGAGTTTTATTTGCAAATTCTGGAAATATTAAGAATTTTATCACATATGGAAATATCTCATCAAATAATATCAGGGAAAAGAAGTGCAACATCGTCAATCATATACAAGAGAAAAGGAAAATAATCATCCTATGGATCCCTAGAAACAATCATCTAAAGCTCGGGACACAGGAAGATAAGATGTGCGAAGCCTCTTCACCTCCCTCTCGTAGGCTGCCTCCATATCGGCCTTCTCTTTGGCGAGTCGATCATACCTCCTCTTCCAAAACTTAGAAGACTGAGGAAGTAGAGAAGTCCATACATCATCAGGGTCATCAATAACCTGATGCTTAAGAAACTCAATCAACGCATCCTTCTCCTTAATCTGCCGAAGCAACTCTTCACGTTCACAGATCCAGGCACGTGAACGGTCTTCGTCTCTCAACTCCTCTGCTCCTTGATTAGGGAGGGTTGAAGGCCCAGCCATAATCATAGGTGTAGGTCTCGGATACTCGTAAGGCATGAGATACTCAGACGCCCTCTTCCTAACCCAAACAGTGTAAGGCTCCAAAGCGATGCAATTCTTAGGACCCAACTCTTTCCTTCCTTTCCTATGAATCTTGCGCCAAGCGCGGACCATCCTAGCTTTCAAGCCTTGGGGATCTTTACCATCCTGAAAGAATACACCCTCTAACAGAATGTTACTGGGTTTATCCTTTAAGGGGAACCCAAGCTGCCGACGTGCCAAAACAGGATTGTAGTTAATCCCACCACATGTACCAAGAAGAGGTACATTGGAGAATTCGCCACAAGAGTCAATAATCTACACACCATCATACACACGGTTATACGAAGAGATATCATCATTAGTGAGAGACATAAGTCTCGTGGACCACCGTAGACATTCCTTGTTCTCCTTGAAAGCGACCGTCTGAGGTAAGTGAGAAATAAACCACTTATACAACAGAGGAAAACAACGCACAATGGCGCCACCACCCTTTGCATTCCTCATATGTAAAGAGAAGTAGGTATCGCCCAACAGAGTCGGAACGGGATTAAGAGTAGAGAAGATCCTAATAGCGTTCACATCCACAAACTTGTCGATGTTGGGGAATAATACTAGCCCATAGATGAGAAGTACAAATATGGCCTCAAAGGTGTCCTCACTCATGGCCTTCCCATACATAGTAGCTTGAGCAATGAGGAACTCAGAAGGGAGACCTTGAATTCCTCCTTTGGTAGTCATATGAGCACCAACCAGAGATTCATCTATGTGTAACATGTCAGCTATCTCTTGAGAAGTAGGAATACTCTCCAAGCCACTGAACGACAATTGGTCTAGAATAGGTATACCCACAAGGTAAGCATACTCCTCAAGGGTAGGCAAAAGCTGGAAATCCGGAAACGTGAAGCAACGGTACAAGGGATCATAAAACTGCACCAATACACTCACCAATCCTTCATCCACCTGAGTAGCCAGAAGAGGAAGAAGCTTCCCAAAACGAGCCTTGAAACCCAAAGGATCTAATACATAGGATGTCAGATTCCTTAACTCTTTCAAATCTGGTTGCCTGAAGCTGTACTTCTTTATATTCCTTCTTTGTCTTTCCATGTCTGAAAATTTTGCAAATAAACCCGTTAAGTTGCTTGAAAATTTTCTTATTTATTGATGATATGGATGCAAATGGGTGCATGAATGCATGCATGCAACAATCACACTCAAGGATCAAGCAAAGCACACCAAACAAAGGTCATGGTTCCATTGGTGGATTATGGTGGATTATGGTTTACACATTATCAACACCCAAGTTCCATTGATATTAAGGATTCATGAACGGATGAACCATGAATCAAGGGTTTGTTGTAAATCACGAGCATGGAGTTAGGTTAAGAACCACCCAAAAGGGAGTGTACTAGGGTTTAAACCTGCCAAACATGTTCTACAAGAGGTTCCCATAGTCATCATCCCATCTTTCGGATATTATTGGAGAAAAGACTACTCGTATACCGAAAATATTCTCAAGAGAGACTCTTATGAGTGTAGTATCGCGTAACAATCGTATCAAATCTTACACTTGAACGACTTTCTCACTACATCCTAAGAATAGGTCAAGATGGGTTTGGTAAACTAAGGTCCTTGGTGTAATACCCCAAAATTTACCCTTCATTTTTCCTGGAAGCATACGCTTTACACCTCATGCATGCATTCATTTTTTGGTCATTTAGCATTTGCATTTCATCATGGCAATCGGAATCGGATCCAAGAAGCTTGAACATCATCCAGGACATATTGTGGGCTCTATTTAGATTATCAGTCAACACAAGGGAAAGACTTGAGTTACTTCCAACAGGGGTCTATTCATCAGTCAAAACGTTAATCTTGAAGGAGCAAAGGTTTGTTCATGAGCTGTCATGCTTGCTAGGCGAAGCCCACGTGTTTTGAATAAATAAATAAATAAATAAATAAGTAAATAAATAAATAAATAAATAAATAAATAAATAAATAAATAAATAAAAGAAAAAATCTTGGACTTGGACCTCTCTCATTTGAGCCCACAGGTCCACAAAAATCAGGTTATAAATTCAGAGTATCAGTGAAACAAAAATTCATTCTATTCCTATTACCCTGTATGGGAAAAAGATAGTGAGAGAAGAACTCTGGGAAAAAGATAGTGAGAGAAGAGCTAACAGAGTTCAGAGCAGCCTCCAAACCCTGAAGGGAACTCAACTGCACAGAATCACCTCTGCCTCACATAAACCCTAAAGATTGTTTTGTAAACCTCACGGGTGCAACTCAATTTCAATCAAGCTCTCCAATCAGGTTTGTCCTGTATCCATCATCTTTATTCCTTTAATTTGAATGCTCTAAATGTATGAGGTATTATGGTTGAATTTGATACCCTTTTGATACGACATTTGTCATGGTCGTGCTCCATATGACTGTAATCACATAGTAGACGATGCAACTCAACCAATGACTGTCGGATATGGCTTACATATTTGACCTTATACTTACCAGGGCAACCCTGGACCATGTTAACCGACTTCCCATGCTCGGGCAATGGGTTCTTCGTAACATTAGGGCCTGAGTCCTCAAAGCTCAGAATGCCGCATCTCATAAGGTCTTGAACCTTAGTCTTCAATGGAAAGCAGTTTTCCACATTATGACCCGGAGCACCGGAGTGGTAAACACAATGTTGATCAGGCTTATACCACCACTGAGGGTTAGCCGGTATAGCCGGAGGATCCCTTGGAGTAATCAATTTCCGCTCTATCAAAGAGGGATACAGCTCTGCATATGATACAAGAATCGGATCGAAGGTGATCTTCTTCCTTTCATAACTCGGACCAGCTGGATTACTGTTGCGAGGCTGGTAAGCCTGCTGTTGAGGGAGATGCTGTTGCTAATGATACTGTTGAGATTGTTGCTGATTATTGTGCTGCTGATGCCGATATTGCTGATTATTGTCTCTGAAAACAGGTGCTATGTGAGCCACCTGATGCTGACTGTTGGCATGACGCACAGGCTTCCTCTTGACAGAGGGTCTTCTGGGTTTGACATGGGATTGCACAGCATGTGCCTCCCCATCTTTCTTCTTCGCAAACGCCCCATATCGCCTGCTAGAAGAGCTTTCATCCTTGGATAGACGTCCTTCACGGACTCCTTCCTCCAATCGCATCCCCATGTTCACCATTTCAGTGAAATCAGAGGGAGCACTAGCGATCATCCGCTCATAATAGAATGAACTAAGAGTCTTCAAAAAGATCTTAGTCATTTCCTTCTCTTCCAGCGGAGGAGTAATTTGAGCTGCCAGCTCTCGCCACCTCTGGGCGTACTCTTTAAATGTCTCTTTGTCCTTCTGGGACATGGCTCTGAGCTGATCCCGATCGGGAGCCATATCCATGTTGTACTTGTATTGCTTGACGAAGGCTTCGCCAAGATCATTGAAGGAACAGATGTTTGCACTATCCAGGCTCATATACCACCGAAGAGCTGCACCGGACAAACTATCCTGGAAGTAATGAATCAGCAGTTGATCATTATCAGTCTGAGTAGACATTTTCCTGGCATACATAACCAGGTGACTGAGCGGGAAGGTGTTCCCCTTGTACTTCTCAAAGTCAGGGACTTTGAATTTGACAAGTATCTTCACACCGAGAAACCAAACAGAGCTCGGCTGCAGACTTGCCGAACAAATCCTTTCCTCGAAGGGTCTTCAATTCCTTGCGGAGTTCAAGGAATTGGTCATTCATTGTGTCCATCTTCTCATTAACATCTGGGCCCTCAGACGGCTCAAAATGATAGATGGTGTCGTCCACCCTAGGAATGGTATGCACGACAGGAGGAGGCATTGCAAGGACCGGGCTAGATGTCGGCATATAAGCAAATGTTGGAGCTGGAATATCAGGCATATAACCAAGAGGCATCCCCCACGGAAACCCGGGTGGCATGGATGTTGGCACAAAATGGGCACTGGCTGTTGGCACTGTCGAGGAGACTATCTCTGAAATAACCGTCCTCTGGGGAGGAGTTGCAGGTGGTGGAGACGGTTGATTCTGAGCAGCTAGGAATTGCTCCATCAAAGCAGTGAGTATGGAAACTTCATCCTTCAGCTCACGGTTTTCTTGCTCTAGGTGATCCATCAATCTAGAAGAGTTGGCTCTGGTGTAGTACCGGTGAGTCAGCTTGTCTTCAAAATAAATGAAGAGCACAGAATTAGGCCACAGACAAGAAGACCGGAACTAACACCTGCTTATGAAAATGATGCATGCAATGCTAGTGCATATGATTTGTTTTTATTTTCGAAGGAACTTTAGGGTATTATTTGCAATTTTTGAATATTTATCATTTTAATCGCATATGGAAAATATCTCATCAAATATATTTGAACAAAGAAGTACATCATTGTCAATCATATTACAAGAGAAAAGGAAAATAAACATCCTATGGATCCCTAGAAGCTCGGGATGCCGGAAGATAAGCTGCACGAAGCCTCTTGATATCTCTCTCGTAGGCTGCTTCCATATCCGCTTTGTATTTGGCGAGTCTGTCATATCTCCTTTTCCAGAACTTGGAAGACTGAGGAAGTAGAGAAGTCCAAGTATCATCAGGATCATCAATGACCTGATGCTCGAGAAACTCGATCATAGCATCTTTCTCCTTCAGCTGTTGAAGCAACTCTTCTCTTTCACGAATCCAAGCACGTGAAAGGTCTTTGTCTCTCAACTCCTCTACGCCTTGGTTAGGGAGGGTTGAAGGCCCAGCCACAACCAGAGGTGTAGGTCTCGGATAATCATAAGGCATAAGATACTCAGATGCTCTCTTCCTCACCCAAGTAGTATACGGCTCCAAAGCTATGCAGTTCTTCGGACCCAACTCATTTCTACCCTTCTTGTGAATCTTGCGCCAAGCACGAACCATCCTGGCTTTCAAACCTTGGGGATCTTTACCCTCCTGAAAGAACACACCTTCTAACAGAATGTTATTAGGTTTATCCTTTAGGGGGAACCCAAGCTGACGACGTGCTAACACGGGGTTGTAGCTAATCCCACCACATGTACCAAGAAAAGGCACATTGGAGAATTCACCACAAGAGTCAATGATCTGGACACCATCTTATGCACGATCATACCAAGAGATATCATCATTAGTGAGAGACATAAGTCTCGTAGACCACCGTAGACATCCCTTGTTCTCCTTGAAAGCGACCGTGTGAGGTAAGTGAGAAATAAACCACTTATACAACAGAGGCAAACAACACACAATAGCACCACCACCCTTTGCATTCCTCAGGTGCAAAGAGACATAGGCATCACCCAACAGAGTTGGAACGGGATTAAGAACAGAGAAGATCCTAATAGCGTTCACATCCACAAATTTGTCGATGTTGGGGAATAATACAAATCCATAGATGAGAAGCACAAATATGGCTTCAAAGGCGTCCTCACTCATGGCTTTCCCATAAACAGTAGCTTGAGCGATGAGGAAATCAGAAGGAAGACCTTGAATTCCACCTTTGGTAGTCATATGAGCTTTAACCAAGGATTCATCTATGTGCAACATGTCAGCTATCTCTTGAGAAGTAGGAATACTCTCCAAGCCACTGAACGACACCTGATCCAGTATAGGAATACCCACAAGATGAGCATACTCCTCAAGCGTAGGCAATAGCTGAAAGTCTGGAAAAGTGAAGCAGTGATGCAGAGGATCATAGAACTGCGCCAAAGTACTCATCAACCCTTCATCAACCTGAGTAGTCAGCAGAGGCAAAAGCTTCCTATACCGAGCTTTGAAACCCAAGGGATCTAATACATAGGATGTTAGATTCCTTAACTCTTTCAGATCGGGCTGTCTAAAGCTGTACTTCTTTGTATGCCTTTTTTGTCTTTCCATATCTGAAAATTTTGCAAATAAACCCCTTAAGTTCCTTTGAAAATTTTCTTCCCTTCTTTTTTTTGATGATATGGATGCAGATGAATGCATGAATTCAACAATCACACTCAAGGATCAAGCAAAGCACACCAGACAAAGGTCATGGGAAAGCTCATAGCATCCCTAATATCAATCATCCATTTTGGTGGATTATGGTTTACACCTTATCAACACCCAAGTTCCATTGATATTAAAGATACATGAACCAGCTCAATCATCCTTAATATCAATCATCCATTTTGGTGGATTATGATTTTCACCTTATCAACACCCAAGTTCCATTGATATTAACGATGTCTGAATGACTCAACCATGAATCACGGGTTTGTTGTGAGTCACGAGCATGGAGTCTTGGTTAAGAACCACCCAAAGGGAGTGTACTATGGTTTAAACCTGCCGAACATGTTCTACCAGAGGTTCCCATAGTCATCATCCCATCTTTTGAATATTATCGGAGGAACGAATACTCGTATTCCAAAAATATTCTCAAGAGAGACTCTTATGAGTGTAGTATCGCGTAACAATCGCATCAAATCTGACATTTGAACGACCTCCGCGCTACGTCCTAAAAATAGGCCAAGATGGGCTTGGTAAACTAAGGTCCTTGGCTTCTACGGCACATATTAAAAGAACAATGCCTAACCACAAATAACTTGTGTGACATCATTAATCCAACATGACCTCCACCAAGTGAATGGACTCGCAAGTCAACTTGCTAAGGAATAACTCCACACAAGTCGATGAGACTATACCATTCTCCTATCATAAGGTGCACTCGAGTTCGGGTATAGAACTCATCTCACAGAGATCACCAAAGCAAGCAAGCAATTGATATATCAAGCAATTCAAGCATTACAAACAATACAGTAATCCCAAATTGTACAAAAATATGTCATATAACAATAGACAAATATAATACAACAAAGCGTGAAAAGTAGGCAAACCCACCAGGAAATTTCTCCCCAGCAGAGTCGCCACTTTTCTGTAGTGGTGTATTCATCACTTTATGATTTATTGACTAAATCAAAAGCAAAGCATACAAAGATAGAGTCGCCATCGCACTTCTATTTATCCAAAGGAATGGCTAGAAAGCGAACAAAAGTCTAAGAAGTTTTACACATAGAAAACTAATGAAAGGTCAGAGATCTGGGTAAGGGGGTAATTATGTTGTGGGAAGGTGTTAGGCACCCACAACATCCTTAGTACTCTAAGGGAACCTCTTTTCACAACTTGTTGTATCATTATTTGTTTATGAAATATTTTTGTGCAAACATTGATTGTAGAGATGAGAGAAGAATATACAATTTTTATTATTTTTTGTGTTTGGATGGAAAGATCCATTGCCTACGTACCTTTACAGGATCAAAACCTCGTAGTTCGGCTAAAAGATTTCCAAAAAGTAAGTGGATTGATTTTAAACAAAAGCCCTAAGGTCTTTCATTATCCACGGGAGAAAACTCAACCTATACAACCACAAGTCCACCATGTGAGAAAAGCTTCAACTTGCTAGTGAGGGACCATGCCCTATAATAAGCAAGGAAGTCTTACAATTCAATCACTAAGGACAAAAGGTGAGATTCACATCAACCACTAAGATAATTGAGATCTATGGCTAATGTATGAAAACTTATCAAGAATGGACAAAGCCACAAAACAATTGAATGAGTGGAATTAGTCAATTAGAATTATTCACAAAAAATGGTCAAAGTTGACATTAGATTCAATTCAGAAGAAGTATTGTGAAAATGAAGTTTGAAAATCAAAGGCTTAAGGCCTAGGTTTCTAGTTTGAAAACAGATGAAAATGTTTGCACAAAGTTTTCTAGTTTGGGTTAACATGCAAATGGAGGTTTAAAGAACAAAAAGGTGGGAGGTTAAGGGATGCAAAACTTCTTAGGTGTTCACCTCTTGAGATCATATGTAGATTATCCAAGTGATTCCTTTGGAATAAGGCAACAAGCAAGTAACAGGTAAACAATGTAACAGAAAAAGCCAATATAAATGAATACTAGATGCCAATCAATGGACTTATACCAGACTCACAAAACAAAAATGGATACCAGATGCCAATCAATGGACTTATACTAGTCTCACAAAACAAAGATGGATACCGGATGCCAATCAATGGACTTACACCAATCTCACAAAACAAAGAAAACATGGATACCAGATGCCAATCTATGGACTTACACTAGTCTCACAAAGCAAAGAAACATGGATACCAGATGCCAATCTATGGACTTACACTAGTCTCACAAAACAAAGAAAACAAATGCAATAAGCAAGAGGAAACAAGTTGCCAATAAATGGTCTTACACTCGACTCCAAGGAAATGGGATGCCAATCAGTGGTCTTAGTCCCAACTCCTACCAGATCACAGGAAACAACTGCCAATAAATGGGCTTACAATTGACTCCTCAATGGACAAAACAAAATGTCACAAAGCAATGAACAATGATCATGAAATGATATACAATTAATGCTCAAAGATGAAAACAATGCACAAAGGCACACACAAACAATTATGCACATATGGGCAAACAAGCAAACAATCATTCAATTAGCACACACTATACTCAATCAGGAGGCTCAAGCAAGGTTAGGCTTTAGAAACAAGCCAACTGGAATGGGGTGTTTTGAGCTCTTAACCCTAACATTGAGAGTTAGGGTGAAGCAGATGAAATGGAGATGAAGGTTATGCCTCATAGCTCTTATCCCTGGCCTGAGAGAGCTTTAATCAATAGAAAGTGTGGGAGTTCAGAATGAAGGAACTCTTCTCCACAAATGACTGACTCTATGGACAAGATTTTGGGTTTTTTATTCAAAGTGCATCAACACATGGTATGAGCAAGATGAATGACACAACTGAATAGCAGGGGATGGATTGCACATCCCTTTTATCTGCCAATTGCCTCTTAAGAGGACTTTACCTGCTTGGCACAAAATTAAACAAACAAAAACATGGCCTCTTAAGGAGGGCTTCACACAGGTGCCTGCCAATAACAGCAGGTCTTCCAGACTACATGAAGATCAAGGAAAATACCTAAGTGGTATGCCAACCACAAGCAAAGCAAAGAAAAGTTCAAATGAACTTAAAGCAACTTAGGTACCTGTGTAAACAACTAAACAAATTAGTACAATGCTCAGACAACAGTCAATAACAAACAGACAATCCCAATGTACAACATATAAGCCAAACAACGCAAATGAGCTATCATCAAAGCCTATAAAACAAACAAATGTTAGCAATCAAAAGCAAACATCAACATTCAAATGATGAAGCAATATCAACCATGGAGATTAGGTGCTTGGTCCTGAAATTCAAAGCTCAAATGTAAGTCCAAACCACTAGGTCAAAGCCTAGGGTCAAAAGTGAAGAAAAAATCCAAAACAGGAGCTAATATTCAACACAATGCAACTTCAAACACATATTAACATGTCCTAAAAAGGATCACATCAAAATCATCAAGCAAAGGCATTTTATGATCAAAAGAAGTCAAAGACAATTTCAAAGCTCATATTAGGACATCATGAATGCAAATTCCAAATCAAAACAAAAATGATTCAAATAATTCTGGAAACATTCATGAGCATTCAACACATCCAACATGATCATCATACAAAAAATCAGAAGCATCAAAGATAAATTGGAATGGAAATTAAATTTCACAAGTTGAACAACCAAAGGTGTGACACAAATTGTCACACCATGCAAACATGTTCATCAAACAGAAATGGTAAATGAGAAAAATACCAAACCAAGCCTAAAACATCCATCAATGTGTCAAGAATCATCATGTAAAATTTCATGTCCATTGGATTAAAATCAAGCATTTCACAATAGAAAGAGCAAGGCAAGGTCACACAAGCACATATGATCAAAGAGTCTAACACCATCCAAAATCCAGCCATGCACAACTTCCAAATTTAACATCATCAAATTCTAGACATTCTAAGGAACAAGTAGCAAAAAACCAGGCATTTTTTGGAGCATTTTGCAATTTTATATGGATTTTTGAAGTTGGATGAAAAATGAAAATCAAAATGAATAATGTAGCATGTAATTTGGAGGGAAAAGCATATATGAGAAAACATTTGAAAAAATGTTGTGCGCCAGAATCGAACACAGTATGAATTTGAATGAGCGCGCGCCAACACCAAAACGGTGTCGTTTAGCATGCAAAACCCTAGCGCACCAGATGGACGCTAAGAAGGACGCTAGGCCGTCGCTAGGATGAAGATCTTCATCTTCTTCACGAAGATGAAGATGAACAGCATGAATTTCATACGAGTTTTTCCAGAATTTTCCAGAATCATGAAATGAATACATCAAACAAATCCATATGCAATGTAGATCATAGATCAAGCATTAATTCAGTCTAAATCATCACCAATAACAAGAATCGATCAAAAGAAGTTTGGTGCACAAAACTTAAATCACACATAACTCACTCAATAATGCACTATTTTTCATGAAATTTTCACCAGAATCATCAGCAACATGAGATCTACAAGAATATGTGCATGAATTGCAAAATTAAGAGATTCGAAACTTGACCTCTTGAAGAGCAGATCCTTGAATTCGCACGATCCAAAGCCTTGAATGATCCAAATACACTCTATAACACTTGTAATGATGTTTGATGAAGAGATTGAAGCTTGGCAGGTGCTGGATCTAGCTCAAAACAGAATTTCCATCTCCACCTTCATGAGCTTGCTACACTTGATTCTTGCACGAATTCACCAATCTAAAGCTTGATCTGCACAAAATCAAAGCCAGAGAACCAGAATATGGAAAGAAATAGCAATGTTATTTGGAAAAAAATCGAATTATGCTTGAGAGAAAATTTTGGAGGGAGAGAGAATTTGGATCTTGAAATGGTGAAAAATGATTAACCTCCTTCAAATTCTGTTAGATTAGAGTATTTATATGCTTCCTTAATCACCTTGCTAATCCATACTTAATTTGGTTAATTTAAATAAGGTGTTTTGCAAAATTTAAAAAATTCATGGTGCATGGACTAATCCCACGTGAACAGTACCATTTTCTTCATCAATTACACTTAAAATAATTTTTTAAACCCAATGGCAATGGTAGAAAGTTCCCATGATGCACCATTTTTTAATTTTGCAATTTCCCTCCAAAAAAGGCATGGAGTAGCAAATGATCATGTGATAACAATTCATGCAATGTGGTGAATGTTTTGAAAAGCTCATGTCATGAGAAGAAAAATGCAAAAAGAACCACCAAATTTGGAGTTATGGATCAAAAGATATGGCCATTTGAAGTTCCATGCACACTTGGCAATGATTGGACCATATCTCCTCAACCATTCATCAGATGCTCATGATCTGGGACTTTTTGGAAATGGGAGAGAGAGATATTCAACTTTCATGTTGGACAAAATTTTATTTGAAGCTTCCTTGATGATGTAAGATTGAGTTGAAGTTGAACCAAAAACTTTCCATTTTTGGAAACTTGAAATTATAGGTCACTTTCCATTTTTGGAAACTTTTGACTTGACCTCAAATTCTTCAACCTTGATCTTTGGTATGATGAATAAGCATTGTTTGGACATGAATGGGATGAAGAAACTCAATTTCTCAATTCAAAATCCACAGTTGACTTTTCAGTTGACTGCATTGGCTCTTAGATGACCTGAAAATGTTCTGATGAATTTGGGGCCTCAACCACTTGGGAATTGCTCCAAAATTAACCTATAGCTCAAATAAGCTCCATGAAATGATCACATGATCCATATCTCAAGAAAATACCATCTGCTCTTTGTACCATGAATTCACCTGATGCCTTGACCTGTTGACTGCTTAAGCTGCAAGTAACAAAGGTTAATGACATATTTTTGTACATTTTTGGTTAGTGATTAAAAGAAAAGCAATGATATACAAATGCAAGCAATACTTGGTGATCAAGAAACACTCTCAAGGGGATCCCACCCACAGGGAAGGAAGCAAGGTGTCCAATGATCCTTGAGGCAATGCAATGTCATGAGATGATGCCATGAGGGATCTTAGGGACAAAATTGGGGTCTTACAGTTTCCTTTCCCTCCTTTGGGATAAATAACGCACGGTGGCGACTCTTCTGTCATTTTCTTTCGCCGGTTGTTTTTTCGCACACTGTATTTTTTAGGTTGCGACAGCTGGCGACTCTGCTGGGGACCCGGTTTCCCTAAGCGAGTCCCTCCTAGCTTTTGTAGTTTGTTTGTTTATTGGGTGTTCATGCTTTTGTATAGTTATTTATTTACCTTATTGCATTGTGTACATATTATTGCTGTATCTGTTGGCTGGCTATGGCTGCTTGGTGATATTTGTGAGATGAGTTCTATACCCGAACTCGGGTGCACTTAGGATAGGAGAATGGCATAGTCTTGTCGACTTGTGTGGAGTTATTCCTTAGCAAGTTGACTTGCAAGCCCATTCACTTGGTGGAGGTCATGTTGAGATCAATAATGTCACACAAGTAAGTTGTGGTTAGACATTACTTTTTCCAATATAGACCTTAGAAGCCGAGGACCTTAGTTTATCAAACCCATCTTGGCCTATTCGTAGGACATAGTGCGAAAGTCGTTCAAGTGTAAGATTTGATACGATTGTTACACGATACTGCACTCATAAGAGTCTCTCTTGAGAAAAAATTTAGAATACGAGTAGTTGTTCCTCCGATAATATCCGAAAGATGGGATTATGACTATGGGAACCTTTTGTAGAACATGTTTGGCAGGTTTAAACCTTAGTACACTCCTTTTGGGTGGTTCTTAACCTAAACTCCATGCTCGTGACTTGCAACAAACCCTTGATTCATGGTTGATCCGATTAGGTATCCTTAATATCAATGAAACTTGGGTGTTGATAAGGTGTAAACCATAATCCACCAAAATGGGTGGTTGATATTAAGGATAACATGATCCATCCCATGACCTTTGTTTGGTGTGCTCTTAATTTCTCTCCAGACAGTGCAACCTGACAGATGTTCAAGTAGATACAGCGATCCTGATTCCCATGCCACTACACTGCATTCACATCATTTTGCATCACATCATTTTGCATTCATAATCATTCACACATGTTTATCCATTTCTGTGGGGTTTATATCTTCTACTTGATTCTAGTCGGAATTTTCTTGGTTCTCATCAACGGCTTAGTCTTTTTTTTTTACATCGTTTATCTATTGAGAGACTGGAATCAAGGGGGTAGAATACCTTTGGAATTGATAAACATGTCATTGCATTTACATATTCATTAGCATGTCTTGCATAACAGGTACCGCCACAGTGTTCTCAGTTTGTTTGGTGTTCCATTATCAGGATAGCTGACCCAGGCATTCACCGGTACGGTACCCGCAGAAACCAATAGAGAGTAATGGAAAGCCTACAGGCAGAGTTCGCCAAAATGAAAATCCGCATGAATCAATTCATGGATGTGGTTCAAGGGGTGGCTCAGGGACAACAAGAGCTCAGGCAGATGATACAGAGGAATCCCCCTGCTCAACCAGAGACGGTGACTGATCCTCCAGCTGGAGAGGCTAATGGACCCAATGGACCGGGGCCTATCCCAGTCCTACATGTCACCTCTGGTCAATAGCCCGTTCATGATGATCAGGACGATCAGTTCCCCCTGCTGCAGGAAGACTTTGGTATGGGTCATGGTTTGGACCCCATGTTTAGAAGATTGGAAGAGAGGTTGAAGGCAGTGGAAGGACAGAATCCTCTGGGAGTAGATGTTGCTGACTTGGGGCTGGTCCCAGGTGTGAGAGTGCCACCGAAATTCAAGGTCCCGATATTTGACAAATACAATGGCAACTCTTGCCCGAAGACCCATGTGCAAGCCTATTTCCGTAAAATGGTTGCATACTCCGATGATGAAAAGTTGTTTATGTACTTTTTCCAGGACAGCCTAGCTGGGGCATCCCTGGAATGGTATATAAGGCTGGACAGAGCCCACATCCGTTGCTGGAGGGATTTGGCTGAGGCTTTCGTAAAGCAGTATCAGTATAATGCAGACATGGCTACGGACAGAACCCAACTTCAAAATCTGTCTCTTAAAAGTAATGAGTGCTTCAGAGAATACGCTCAACGCTGGAGAGAAACAGCTTCCCGTGTTCAACCTCCTATGTTGGAGAAGGAAATGGCTAACATGTTCATGAACACTCTGCCAGGACCTTATTTGGAGCACCTGGTGGGTTGCAATGCCTCCAATTTTGCTGATATAGTCTCTACCGGAGAGAGGGTGGAGAATTACCTGAGGACATACGAGACCCAGAGTGGAGGTGGATCCTCATCAGGGGTGAAGAAGTCGTTCATTCAGGGACAGAAGAGGAGAGAAGGGGATGCAAGTGCCATATCTTCTTATCAGAACAGGGATAACCGGAGGAATAACTTTCAGAACTGTCATCAGCAACCGTATGTTGCGGCTGTGAACATTCCAGCTGCAGCACCACTACAACAACAACAACCACATCGTCAACCAGCTCAGTACCAACCACAACAACCGGGTAACAGACCCGCCTATCAACCGAGGCCAAGGACGATGGATCGGCGTTTCGACACTCTTCCAATTTCGTACGCTCAGTTGCTTTCTAGTCTTCAACAACTACAACTTGTGCAGTTGCGCACTCTGGCTCCTCCCGTTGGTAGGCTTCCGGTGGGTTATGACGCCAACGCTAGGTGTAGCTTCCACTCTGGGGCACCTGGCCACAATATTGAGAACTGCAAAACTTTTAAGCACGTAGTTCAGGACCTCATTGATTTAAAGGCCATTAACTTTGCACCAGCTCCTAATGTCGTCAACAATCCCATGCCCCAGCATGGTGGATCCAACGTTAACATGGTTGAAGGAGAAGTCAAATTAGTCTCCGCGGTCAACAATGAAGATGGGGATAGTGATTGCGACATCGATAACTGGGTGCGTCCGAGGATCCCGGGTGAAGTTCTCAACAATTGGTCTTCTGAGGAGATTGTCCAAGCCACTTGTCTGGAGGAGTAATTTTCTTTGTTTATTCATGTATATCCAAGTCTTACGTTCCGCCAGGGCGTAATGACTCATTGTAGGGCTCATCTATGTGACAGTTGCATTTTTTTATCATAAATAAAGGACGTCTTTTTGCATTCAAATATTTCGTTTCCTGCCTTTCTATTTTTGCAGTTTTTCAAAAAAAATGGCAATGTTTTGTTTAGTTTCCACTTTTTTTCTTTTTTTTTTCACACTCATAAGCACATACCATCACTCATGCAGATGCACATCACCGGATCCTATTGATAACGGTTCTGATATGGCTCGCTTCGACTTTGAAAATCCAATCTTTCAAGCTGAAGAAGAGGGTGATGAAGACTGTGAACTCCCTGATGAACTTACCAGGTTATTAAAACAAGAGGAAAGGGTCATTCAACCGCATCAAGAGTCTGTTGAAGTGATTAATCTCGACACCGAGGATGCCAAGAGAGAAATCAAGATAGGGGCTGCTTTGGAAGACAATGTGAAGAAGGGGTTGATTGAATTGCTGCGAGAGTATGTTGACATCTTCGCTTGGTCTTACCAGGACATGCCAGGGCTTGACACAGACATCATGGTACATCGCTTGCCGCTCAAAGAAGGTTGTCCTCCGGTCAAGCAGAAGCTCAGAAGAACAAGACCAGAGATGGCTGTCAAGATAAAGGAAGAAGTGCAAAAACAATTGGATGCAGGGTTTCTAGCAGTCACAAATTATCCGCCATGGGTTGCAAATATCGTTCCGGTACCTAAGAAGGATGGAAAGGTACGGATGTGTGTTGACTACCGGGATCTGAACAGGGCTAGTCCTAAAGATGATTTCCCCTTACCTCACATTGACGTTTTGGTGGATAACACGGCTCAGTTCTCGGTATTCTCCTTCATGGATGGCTTTTCTGGCTATAATCAAATTAAGATGGCACCAGAAGACATGGAGAAGACAACATTCATAACCCCATGGGGCACCTTCTGCTACAAGGTGATGTCGTTTGGTCTGAAAAATGCCGGAGCAACATATCAGCGAGCGATGGTGACTTTGTTCCATGATATGATTCATCATGAAATCGAGGTTTATGTTGATGATATGATTGCCAAATCTCAGACAAAAGAAGAACATTTGGTGAATTTGCAGAAACTGTTTGAGCGTTTGAGGAAATTCAAGCTGAGGCTTAATCCGAACAAGTGTACTTTTGGTGTGAGATCTGGAAAACTACTGGGTTTTGTTGTTAGCGGAAAAGGGATTGAGGTGGATCCGGCCAAAGTGAAAGCGATACAGGAAATGCCTGAGCCAAGAACAGAGAAACAAGTCCGTGGTTTCTTAGGGAGGTTGAACTACATTGCAAGGTTCATCTCTCACCTAACAGCCACGTGTGAGCCAATATTCAAATTGTTGAGAAAAGATCAGGCTATCAGGTGGAATGATGATTGTCAAAGGGCGTTCGAGAAGATAAAAGTGTATTTGCATAATCCTCCTATCCTTGTGCCTCCGGTCCCAGGGAGACCGCTGATTATGTATTTGACAGTACTGGACAATTCCATGGGTTGTGTTCTCGGTCAACACGACGAGACAGGTAGGAAAGAGCATGCCATCTACTACCTGAGTAAGAAATTCACAGATTGCGAGTCGAGATACTCAATGCTTGAAAAAACATGTTGTGCACTTGCATGGGCTGCGAAGCGATTGAGACAATACATGCTGTCTCACACAACCTTAATGATCTCCAAAATGGATCCAGTCAAGTATATATTTGAGAAGCCAGCTCTCACCGGAAGAGTTGCTCGTTGGCAAATGGTACTGACAGAGTACGACATCCAGTATACTTCCCAAAAAGCCATCAGGGGAGTATTCTGTCAGACTATCTTGCTCAACAGCCGGTTGAAGATTATGAGCCGATGAAGTTTGATTTTCCAGATGAAGACATCATGTTCCTCAAGATGAAAGACTGTGAAGAGCCAGTTGTTGAAGAGGGACCTGATCCAGACGAAAAGTGGACTTTAATGTTTGACGGGGCCGTCAACGCCAGAGGAAGTGGAATTTGTGCTGTCATTACAACTCCGAAAGGTGCCCACATGCCTTTCACCGCTCGTCTGACTTTCGAGTGCACCAATAATGAAGCTGAGTATGAAGCCTGTATCTTGGGTATTGAGCAAGCCATTGATTTGAGAATCAAGACTTTGGACATCTTCGGAGATTCAGCTCTGGTAATCAATCAAGTGAATGGTGATTGGAACACTCTCAAGCATACTCTGGTCCTCTACAGAGATTACACGAGAAGACTGTTGACTTTCTTCACAACAGTAAAGTTGTACCATATACCTCGTGATGAGAACCAGATGGCAGATGCTCTTGCTACTCTATCCTCCATGATCACGGTGATCCGTTGGAACCAGGCTCCCAAGATCGACGTGATGCGCCTTGATAGGGCCGCGTATGTGTTTGCTGTTGAACTGGTAGTTGATGACAAGCCATGGTATCACGACATCAAGTGCTTTCTGAAGAATCAAGAGTACCATGCAGGGGCATCCAACAATGATAGAAAGACTTTGAGAAGATTGGCAGGCAGTTTCTTCTTGAACAAAGACGATGTTCTGTATAAGAGGAACTTGGACATGGTTTTTCTCAGATGCGTGGACAGACACGAAGCAAACATGTTAATGCAGGAAGTTCATGAAGGCTCCTTCGGTACTCATGCCGGCGGACATGCAATGGCTAAGAAATTGTTGAGAGCAGGTTATTACCGGATGACCCTGGAATCTGATTGTTTCAAATATGCTCGGAAGTGCCATAAATGCCAGATTTATGCTGATAAGGTGCATGTGCCGCCGAATCCTTTGAATGTGATGTCTTCGCCGTGGCCTTTCACTATGTGGGGCATCGATATGATTGGAAAGATTGAGCCGACCGCTTCCAATGGGCATCTCTTCATCCTTGTTGCCATCGACTATTTCACCAAGTGAGTCGAAGCAGCATCATTTGCGAAGGTCACTAGACATGTGGTTGCCCGATTCATTAAGAAAGAAATCATTTATCGCTATGGGATTCCCGAAAGAATCATTACTGATAATGGTTCTAATCTCAACAACAAAATGATGAAGGAGTTGTGCCAGAACTTCAACATTCAGCATCATAATTCTTCCCCTTACCGCCCTAAGATGAACGGTGTTGTTGAAGCGGAAAATAAGAACATAAAGAAGATTGTGCAGAAGATGGTCGTTACGTACAGAGATTGGCATGAGATGCTACCCTTCGCCTTGCATGGGTACCGTACTTCAGTACGTACATCGACCGGGGCAACCCCTTACTCTCTTGTGTATGGTATGGAAGCAGTCCTACCTGTTGAAGTGGAGATTCCTTCTCTAAGAGTCCTGTTGGATGTCAAGTTAGACGAAGCTGAATGTATTCAGACAAGGTTCAGTGAGTTGAGTCTTATCGAAGAGAAGCGAATGGTAGCCATTTGTCATGGGAAGTTGTATCAAAGTCGGATGAATAGAGCCTTTGATCAGAAAGTGCGTCCTCGATGCTTCCAGGTCGGAGATTTGGTGTTGAAAAGGATCCTTCCTCCTCAGACAGATCACAGGGGCAAGTGGACTCCTAACTATGATGGACCGTATATTGTCACCAAGGTTTTTGATGGTGGGGCCTTAATGCTTGCAACGATGGATGGTGAAAACTTCACTTCCCCGGTGAACTCAGACGCAGTTAAAAAATACTTCGCATGAAATAGACCTGCTGGACAATAAAAAGAGTAGTCCAGGCAAAAATGGGCATCCCGGCAAACCAAGAAAATGAAAAAGGTTCGGGAAAAAATTAGGGATTAAAAGTGAAAAGATGGTACACCTGGTAAGTTGAAAACCTGAAAAGGCAACTTAGGCAAAAATGGGTATCCCGGTGGATTGAAAACCCGAAAAGGGCGATCCAGGCAAAATTTAGGGATTAAGCGAATGACTGCGTTCTAAGTAGTTATGAATCTCATCTCGTGTCAATGACTGGAAACTTTTGAAGGATAGGAAACAATCCAATCACTCTTTCAGAAAGCTGATCATCTGGAGGATCTTGAAGACGAGCAAGTCATAACAGAATTGGAACCCAATAGAAATCCATTTCACATTGCCATTAGATTAATGTCTGTTTTTATCTATTGTGCGATTACCTCTTTCCAGGGATTGCTTCCTGATGTAAATGCCTATTCAGAGGCCGTTCAATCAATAAAATCATGTTATTCAGTATATCTCTATTTTCATTTTCATTTTTCTGTTTTGTTTGCAAAAATGACGTCCGAATTTTTTGATAAACATTGCATCATGACACATAAGAGCTTTACAGGTGCATGCTTAATAAACATTTAAAATTGCTGTAAATTTTAAGTGCTTTGGATCGTCTATTCAGAACAGGTACCCTCGGGGCATTTCCTTAAAATCCTCTGCATATGATCGTGAATGTTTCCACCAACAGACGAATTCGGTATCTTATCCCTGCAGAGCTGATCTGAGCGTTGGATTCTTCAATCCCTAGCAGGTTCTCACCACTGTACCTCCCCCCCAAGCGGTGGTTTCAGATTATACACTCTCTAGTAGAGTTGACAGTGTCAGACTATATACTCCCAGCGGAGTTGACAGTGCCAGGCTGTATCTTCCCAGCAGAAGCGGCTGCTCCTCAGAGTTCGAGGCCAGATCGATAATCCCAATGCTAGATCCATGGTTTCTTTCCTTGAAGTAGAATCTCAGTAGCGTATCGGTGTTTGCTTACCCTGCTAAGTCGTCTCTCTCGCAGGTTATGGTTTCCAGAACCACTATCGCTTTCCCCAACAGCAGGTTTTCATTGCCGTTCTCTCCTCAGTCAGAATCTCGGTATTTCGTCACTGCCAGAACATCGCATGGCGGGTCATTTCCCCATAGAGTTCTTTGCGTTGTGCATCTCCAGCAGCCTTGCCAGGGTCCAGAAGATGGTGATCATTTCCCCAGCAGATCCCCTTGCCTCGGCTTGGCATTCTACCCAACATTTCGCATCCCTAGATGCAGGATCATATTGCATTGCATCCTCCCAAATCGCGTAGCATTTCCATTTTCATGGAGCATTACGCCATTGAAAAATTCAAACATACTCATGTAAGCATAAAACATTCTCGGCATCCCAAGTGATAAGCCAGAAGTTGTTTCCAGTACTCAGACTGAAGATTGTTCATGACTTACCTTTGTTATCCCCAGCAAGTCTCATTGGCCCATGTGCCGCCTCTATTATCGTTCCCTATTTCTGCCGATGCTGACAGGCATGAAGTTTCCGGTATTCAGACCGAAGTGGCGTTCAGGCCAGTTTTCCGATGTTCAGATTGAAGAAGTTTCCGACGTTCAGGTCGATGCAACTTGTGGCGTTCAGGCCAGTTTTCCGATGTTCAGATCGAAGAAGTTTCTGACGTTCAGGTCGATGCAACTTGTGGCGTTCAGGCCAGTTTTCCGATGTTCAGATCGAAGAAGTTTCCGACGTTCAGGTCGATGCAACTTGTGGCGTTCAGGCCAGTTTTCCGATGTTCAGATCGAAGAAGTTTCCGACGTTCAGGTCGATGCAACTTGTGGCGTTCAGGCCAGTTTTCCGATGTTCAGATCGAAGAAGTTTCCGACGTTCAGGCCGATGCAACTTGTGGCGTTCAGACCAATTTTTCGATGTTCAGATTGAAGAAGTTTTCGACGTTCAGGCCGACGCAACTTGGGGCATTCAGGCCAGCCTCTCGGTGTTCAGACCGATACTAATAATCTCATATCTCCCGATGTTCAGATCGAAGTCATTTCCAGTATTCAGACTGATGAGCGGCATTCAGGCCATGGTTATTTCTGTGTTACCATTTATTTTGGTATCCAGGTTAACATTCTTTTTTGGTATTCAGACTGACTCTCACCGTACCAGACGAATTCTTCTTTCAAGACCACCTCTTTGCCGATTCTGACAGGCATTGTTACTTCACTTCACTTCAGTGCAAATTTTCGGGCTTTTATTGTATTCAATCCCTTGATACCTCGAAAGCACGAAAGCCGTTGCTATCTTCTTTCCAGGTCTCCAGTTGATTGAATAGGGGCAGCTGTAATACCCCAAAATTTACCCTTCATTTTTCCTGGAAGCATACGCTTTACACCTCATGCATGCATTCATTTTTTGGTCATTTAGCATTTGCATTTCATCATGGCAATCGGAATCGGATCCAAGAAGCTTGAACATCATCCAGGACACTTTGTGGGCTCTATTTAGATGATCAGTCAACACAAGGGAAAGACTTGAGTTACTTCCAACAGGGGTCTATTCGTCAGTCAAAAAGTTAATCTTGAAGGAGCAAAGGTTTGTTCATGAGCTGTCATGCTCGCTAGGAGAAGCCCACGTGTTTTGAATAAATAAATAAATAAATAAATAAATAAATAAATATATAAACAAATAAATAAATAAATAACAGAAAAAATCTTGGACTTGGACCTCTCTCATTTGAGCCCACAGGTCCACAAAAATCAGGTTATAAATTCAGAGTTTCAGTGAAACAAAAATTCATCCTATTCCTATTACCCTGTCTGGGAAAAAGATAGTGAGAGAAGAACTCTGGGAAAAAGATAGTGAGAGAAGAGCTAACAGAGTTCAGAGCAGCCTCCAAACCCTGAAGGGAACTCAACTGCACAGAATCACCTCTGCCTCACATAAACCCTAAAGATTGTTTTGTAAACCTCACAGGTGCAACTCAATTTCAATCAAGCTCTCCAATCAGGTTTGCCCTATATCCATCATCTTTATGCCTTTAATTTGAATGCTCTAAATGTATGAGGTATTATGGGTGAATTTGATACCCTTTTGATGCATGTGTTTGACAAGAGGTTTAGGCCTCCTACCCTTGGTTGCTTTTTGTGAGCTTTTTGTGAAGTGAAAGGGCATGATTCATGTGGTTACATTTTGATTTGGGGGCAACTCTTCGTTACCCTATCTTGTTTCTCTAACCTGTTTGTTGAGTTTTTGTGAGGGCTCACATGACTTTTGCAGAGATGGTTTGCCTGGTGTTCCACTTTATTTGTGGGATACCGCCTGGAGGTTTCATTCCGATTACCTATACTGACTCACATTCTTTGATGGTGTTTAGCTTGGAAGGATCCCTGGGTTTCCCATTCCTCTAATTGCTGTTACTTCGGATCTTTATCCGCGTGGTACTTTTACATTTTTCCCGCATTTTACTGCTTTCTTAGTTGGAAGACCTCGATAGGAGGCAATGTTTTTGTGTGTTTATTTTTTTTACAGGTTCCTTCGTCAAGGATTTCCTTTTTGCATGAGCATCCCAAACCCTAACCCTTCATTGATTTTTCTTCTCCTAAACACACGTTTACTCCTTCTACTACAGGCGAGTAAGTCTCCAAAGGTCGAGCATCTGGTAGATTGCGTAGGAACGTCGTTCGTCCAAAACCCAATCCATAACCCCGTAGTTAGTCGAACTACGGTTTGCTCTGATTCTCATTCCAGATGAGATACGTAGGCATAAGACGCGATGTCTTAGCGAGCACACATCCCCCCAACCCATAGGTCAGCTGAGCTACGAAGAATCTAATTCTCATATTCAGATGAGATACGTATGCAGTGGATGCGACATCCGCGCGAGTCATTTTCATTTAACCCCTTTTTTAGTAAACAACACAAGATAAACTCACACCCTTTAGACAAGAACTACAAAAGTGGATCCCGTAGAGTACTACAGATGCGTAGGGGTGCTAATACCTTCCCTTCGCATAACCGACTCCCGAACCCAAGATTTGGTTGCGAGACCTTGTCTTTTCCTCTCCTCTTTTCAGGTTTACTTCGAGCGTTTCCTTTCCCTCCTTTAGGATAAATAACGAACGGTGGCGACTCTTCTGTCATTTTCTTTCGCCGGTTGTTTTTTCACACACTGTATTTTTCAGGTTGCGACACTTGGCTTCTAAGGTCTATATTAGAAAGAGTAATGTCTAACCACAACTTACTTGTTGACATTATTGATCCCAACATAACCTCCACCAAGTGAATGGACTTGCAAGTCAACTTGCTAAGGAATAACTCCACACAAGTCGACAAGACTATGCCATTCTCCTATCCTAAGTGCACTCGAGTCCGAGTATAGAACTCATCTCACAAAGATCACCAAGCATACAAGGAATTAATATTCAAACAATTCAATCATTACATACAATACAATAATCCCAAATTATACAAAAATATGTCACAAAAAAAATATACAATACAATACAACAAATATGAAAAGTAGGCAAAACCCACTAGGATGTTTCGATCCCCAGCAGAGTCGCCATTTTTCTGTAGCGGGGTATTCGTTACCATTAGAGATATTGACTAAATCCAAGGTAAATCATACAAGTCGAGTCGCCACCGCACTTCTATTTATCCAAAGGAATGGTTAGAAAGCGAACAAAAACCTAAAAGTTTTATCGAATCAAAAACTAGTAAAAATGTCAGAGATCTGGAAAAGGGGGTTGGTTATGCAATGGGAAGGTATTAGGCACCCAAAGCATCCTAGGTACTCCTAGGGAGCCCTTTTCACATTTGTTGCAAAGGTTGTTGTTTTTTTTTTTGAAAATTTATTTGTGCAAACATGATTGAAGGGCTCATTGAAACTCTGAATTTATAACCTGATTTTTGTGGACCTGTGGGCTCAAATGAGAGAGGCCCAAGTCCAAAATTTTTCTGTTATATTTTATTTATTTATTTATTTTATTTTTTTTTTTGTTTTTTTTTTTGTTTTTTTTTTTCGTTTTTTTTAAACACGTGGGCTTCGCCTAGCGAGCCTGACAGTTCAAGAAATTCCTCTGAGTGTAGGTGATTCTGGTGGCTTTTCTTGGGACTCGCTAGGCGACCCATTATGCTCGCCTAGCGAGCATGACAGCTCATGAACAAACTTTTGCTCCTTCAAGATTAACGTTTTGACTGACGAATAGACCCCATTTGAACTTGTTGGAAGTATCTCAAGCCATTCCCTTGTGTTGACTGATCATCTAAATAGAACCCACAAAGTGTCTTGCATGATACTCAAGCTTCAAACAAAAGATGTTAGTGACACATTTTTGTGCTTTTGGTTAGTAAACAAAAGTAAGAGAAACAATGATGTATAATTCAAGCATGCTTGGTGATCTCAAACCAATCACAAGGAGTCCCACCCAAAGGCAAAGGGAACCAAGATGCTAAAGATCCTTGAGGCAATGCAAATGCAATGTTATGATGCCCTGAGGGATCTTAGGGTCAAAATTGGGGTCTTACAGATTGTATTGATCAGATGAATTTCCTCCTGTGATCAATTTGGGTTTCTATTTCCCCTTCCCTCATCATCTTCATCCATATTCTTCCCCAATCCACCATTTACCAATGAAATCTCTTCATGTCTAATGCTAGTTGATTCATCAATGACCTTGTGTCATATGAATCAACATGAGCCAGATTGAGATAGGTCCCTCCAATTTTTTAGTGTGTGGTATGTTTTAGGAGTTTGGTTCTTTGTACCAAATCTCTAACATGCATTAACACCTATATTTTTATTACCCGACCTCAGATAGTTGTGACTTCTACATAAGTCCAGTTACGATTCTTTAACATAGAGTTAAATTTGATCAAGAAGACATAGTATTCTAGTAAGTGAGATTATAAGTCTCCCATTCTTCATGGCATTGTGTGAAGACTTGACCTTTTTTCCCTTCATTAGAGCCAGTGGCATACTTGTTGATTTACCCAAATTGGAGCCCTTCTCATGGATGATGTCTTGGTTCAAGGATTCATACTTGTGAATGAATGGTTAAGTGTTCTCCAAAGAATGACTTAATAATTAAAACTCTTAACTAACATTTGACTAACACTTTATTATTTTTGCTTTACTTTCAAGTCATTTACTTAATACAATTTAAATTTCAGTACATTTATAATTCATCTGCCATTTACATTTCACGTAACAAGTTTATGTTTCAGTCCTTTCACTTTGCTCACTTGAGCCATATCCCGTGATTGTATATATTGTTTGCCTGTTTTGTTTTTGCTTGTGGTCTTAGGACCTTAAAACACCTAATAACAACAAAAACCCTAAAAAATATGTTGGTGGACTGTTGGACTTGATCTGAACTTTTGGACTTAGGATAGGCAACCTCACTATGCTTCGAGGACTTGGCCAATACCACTATCTGAGACAGAGTTATCCTTGCTTGTACCTTTAATCTGATGTAAGAGCCTTGAATGACTTTGACTCGTCTGTCACTTTGACTTTGTGCTTATTTGTTATACTGTTATGATTGTTGATTGTTTGATGATTGTTTCTAAGTTCATCTCAAGGAATATTTTCATCTGATACATTGGAAAAAATTGAAGACTGCTAGCTATTGGATTGCTTGCTTGGATATTATAGATATATTTATTTGATGCCTTGATCTTCATTTGGTTTGCTTGGATAATTGCTTATGCTTGTTGCTTGCTAAAAGTCCAAAGGAAAATGGGTTTCTATATGACATTCTTATCGGTTGGACTGCATCCCATTTGTCAGATCTTTTCAACCCTTAACTTTTAATTTTTGTCTAGGATATTTCTTTCATCTCCTCCCACTTCTTAAATTTCAAAATCTCTCCCTCTTTTCAAAAACTTTCTTTGTTCGTGCTTTCTAACTTAGACATGTTTTAATGATTAGAAACTTTAGCCTTATGCCAATGAATTTTAAAATATTTTCTCAATCATGTTTATGAATGAACTTAATAATATTGACTTTAATTTCAAAAGACAAAAAGAATTAACAACCCCATTCAAATCTTTGGCATTTTCGGTGTTTTCCTTGTTAAACTTTGGTTAAAATAAATTCACCAACTTCTTTGAAATTTTTACCACGAACTACGAGATTTTGATCCCTCATTTTTATATTGGTACGTAGGCATAAGACCGAAGGTCTTATCAAACACAAAAATATAATTAGTATATTCTTTTCTCATCCCCTCACTCTATTTTCTTTATCAAACATCATTTTGACCAAATCACTTGCACACAAGAAAGGGCTCCCTAGGAGTACCTATGAGACTTTGGGTACTAACACCTTCTCTCTGTGTAACCAACCCCCTTACCTGTAATCTATGACATTTTAATAGTTTTGATTTGAAAACTTCTTATCTTTGGGTTTTGTTCGTACTTTTCTTTTTTCCTTTAGAAACAATAAAAGCGCGGTGGCGACTCTAGTTTCATTGATGATCATGAATTTACCGCTACAGAAATTAAATGGCGACTCTGTTGGCGAATAGTCCTCAGTGGGTATAACCTACTTTTTTATGTGTGTATATTTGTATTATTTATGTTTGTTTGTATATATTGTTGTGTGATACTTTGTTTGTTGTGCTTGGTGATCTCTGTGGGGTGAGATAAGTTATAACCTGAACTTGAGTGCAATCTAATATAGGAGGGTGGTATAGTCATGTTGGATTTGAAGGAGTAATCGTGAAAGAGTTGACATGAGATCCCCCACTCAGTCGAGATAGACATTACTTTCTCTAAATCTGGGGTCCGAGAAGCTGAAGACCATAAAACATTTAACCCAACTTGGCCTATTTAGGACGTAGTGTGGAGACTGTTCAATTGTATACTTGATCACAGTTGTTACGCGATACTACACTCATGCGATTTTCTCTTGAGAATACTATAGGTTGATGAGTCAGTCATCCTAACCTATAGAAATCCGATAGATAGGATTAAGACTCAGAGAAATTTTATAAAACATGATCTATAGGTATTTACCCTTAGTACACTCCTTTGGGATGGTTCTCAACCCGAATCCATGCTCGTGACTCACAACAAACCCTTTGATTCTTGGTTGATCCGATCAAGTCTTGTCAATATCAATGGAACTTGGGTGTTGATAAGGTGAAATCCATAATCCACCAAAATGGATTATTGATCTTGATGATGACTTGATCCATCCCTTGACCTTTGTTTGTGTTTGCCTTGTGTGTGATCCCTTGTGTGTGGTTGTTGAATTCATGCATACATGGACATCATAACATTCATCACACACAAAAATTCAAGGAAATAAGGTCGTGTTTACAAATATTTTCAGACCATGGATTGTAGATGAACACTAAGAAGTACAGTTTCAGATGTCCTGATTTGAAAGAGCTAAGGAAGTACAGTTATCTTGGTGTTGCTCATTTATGGTTTGACTTTGTTCCCTAATGTTGACGGTTTTGTTGATGTTAACGCCATTAGAATTTTCTTGATTAGGAATCTTGTTCCGACTCTGTTGGGTGACATGTATTTCTATTTGCATTTGAGGAATTCTAAAGGTGGTGGGACTATTGTGTGATGTGTTCCTCTTATGTACAAGTGGTTTATTTCGCACTTGCCTCAGATGCCTACTTTCTTGGAGAACCGACAATGTCTACAATGGTCCCAGACACTTATGTCTCTCACTAATGATGACATTGTTTGGTATGATTCTGCATCGGGTAGCTTGGACATTATTGATAGTTGTTGTGAGTTCTCTAATGTGCCTCTCATTGGTACACAAAGAGGAATTAACTATAACTCAACATTGGCCCATCGTCAGCTTCGGTTTCCCTTGAGAGATAAGCCTAATAATGTTCCGTTAGAGGGTTTATCTTATCAAGAGGGTAAAGATCCCCAACTTTTGAAGACTAGGATGGTGCGTGCTTGGCACAATGCGCATAGGAAAGGAAGATCCTAGCTTGGTCCATGCAACTATGTAGCTTTGGAAGCTTACACTATTTGGGTGAAGAAGAGAGCTTTGGAGCTCAAGATTTCGTACGCTTTTGAGAGACCGATGTCTATGGTTATGGATGAGGCATCAACTCTCCCTAACCAAGATGTATATAAGTTGGAAGATGCACTTGCCAAGATGAAGCAATAAAGAAATTTGTGGGAAGAACGGTTCCATGATTTGAACCAAAAGCATGAGGAGTTGCAGCTTGAGTCGAAAGACAAAGATGCGCTTATTGAGATTCTTGAGGATTGTGCAATGAAGAGACAGAGAGAACCAGAGGATTTATTTTCCTCTAGTATGCCTCAGCCTTCTGGTGCTTGGAAGAAGATTGCTGATCAACTTGTTCTTGAGAAGGCTCAAATGAAGACATCCTTTGAGTCAGAGATTCGACGCATCCGAAGGAAGTATGCTCCCGTGTCCAGATCATCTGATGCAGTTGCTAGGGATCCTTAGGATGATTTTTTATTTTTATCTTGTATTTGTATTTGGGCTTCTGAAATTGTACTCAGTATAATCCTTCCAATTTTATGAATAAAAAGAGATTTTATGGTCAATTGAACTGTTATTATTATTTATTATTGTTATTAATAATTGAAAATATTTGCAAGTAAGACTTCATATGTTCCTTGAAATTAAAAACAATAAAAAACATTGCATTTCCTGCATCATTTACATAGCATGTTTCTTCCTCCAGGTGTCTTATCAGTTCTTCTTCTATGTATCAGCCAAGCGAACTCATCCTTATAACACCCGAGCTAATCGACTGAAGAGAATGGAGCACCTTGAACAAGAGAACAGGTAGCTGAAGGATGAAATTTATAGACTCAAACTTGATGGAGTTTGTGATACCTGCTAAGAACCAACAATCTCCACCTCCTGCAACTCCTCCTCCTCAGAGGACTGTCATCTCAGAGATTACGTCATCATCTGTAGCCGTGGTTGCTAGTCAGTTTGTTCTTGCCATGCGAGTTGGATTCCCATGGGGAATTCCACCCAATTTTGTGCCTAAAGGGTGCGCACAAACTTTTGCTTCTGTGTCGGCATCTAGCCTGGTCCTGACTATGCCTCCTCCTATTGTTCACACTCTACCTCGTGTTGAGGACACCATTTACCACTATGAGTCATCTGAAGGTCCATAAGTTTATGAGAAGATGGATGAAATGAAGGATCATTTTCTTGAGCTTCGCAAAGAATTGAAGACTCTAAGAGTAAAGGATTTGTTTGGGAAGAGTGATGTCGAGCTGTGTTTAGTTCCCAATGTCAAACAGTGCTAGTGCCCGTACTTTCAACGACTTGGGTGAGGCCTTTGTCAAACAATAATAGTACAATGTTGAAATGGCGCCAGATAGAGATCAGTTGAGGTCAATGTCTCAGAAGGACAAAAAGACATTCAAATAATATGCTCAAAGATGGAGGGAGTTAGCTGCTCAGATTAGTCCACCTTTGGAGGAAAAGGAGATGACTAAGATTTTCTTTAAGACGCTGAGTTCATTTTACTATGAACGAATGATCGCAAGTGCCCCCAATGATTTTACCAAGATGGTAAACATGGGGATGAGATTGGAAGAATGAGCCTGTGAGGGACGTTTATCCAAAGATGAAGCGTCAACATGTAAGAAGTACGGCGGGAGCTTCTCCAAAAAGAAGGAAGGAAAAACTAATGCAGTATCAGTAGGGAGGCAGATGAGGCCTCGTGTGAGGAAGAATTCTCAGTCCCGTCAACATCAATATCAAGTATCATCAGTAATTCCAGTCTTTACCAATAATTCAACCAATCAATCAGTTCCTATTCAGCAACAACAACATCAACAACAACCACAAAAACGTACACACTATAACAACAACAATCATCATCAAAACTTTAAGAGGAAGAATGTCTCTTTTGACCTTATTCCTATTTCCTATGCAGAGTTGTACCCGTCCTTGGTCGTTAAGAATCTTATCCAGCTAAGGAACCCTCCTTAAATTCTTGAGCCACTGCCATGGTGGTTCAAACCTGACTTACATTGTGCCTTTCACCAGGGAGCCCCTGGTCATGATATCGAGAACTGCTATCCTCTTAAGTATGAAGTTCAAAAGTTAGTTAAGAGTAAAATGGTGTCCTTTGAGGACAGAGCGCCAAATGTTAAAGCTAACCCGTTGCCTGTTCATGGCAACGCTTCTGGGAATACGGTGGACGACTGTCTAGGGAATTTCATAGTATTTGATGTACGCCGTATCCGTAGGTACTTGGTGGAGATCCACAAAGATTTGTGCATGGTGAGCCATTGTGAACATGACCGTGACGGTTGTGTCATTTGTAGTATGAACCCTCGTGGCTATATAATTGTCAAGAGAGATATTCACAAGTTGATGGATGAGAACGTTATTCTAGTGCAACAGTCAAGGTGTATGGGAGATGACGTGAACGTCATTGTGCCAGTGTTCAAAACCCCTGAGTGGGTAGTTATTCAATTTGATAGCAGCAACAAGAAAGAAAACATATCGGCATTGTCGCTGATTATATAATTAGCAGGACCTGACCCCTTTGCATCTGATAAAGTTGTTCCATACAAGTATAATGCCACCATAATTGAAAAGGTTCAAAAGGTTCCTCTCCCAGTTGCAAATTCAGTGGTGAGTATTGAGGATGTGGTGAAGGTGACCCGTAGTGGTTGTATGTTCAGTCCAGTTTTTCCTAAAGTTGTGGAAGATGTTTCTGTAGGGAAGAAGGCAGAGATTCCTGCAGCTTATCCAGTTAGTGCTCCAACATGTCATTCTGGTGAATCCAGTAAGTTGAAGACTAATGATGATGATGAAGTTTTGCGCCTGATTAAGAGAAGCGAATTCAACATTGTGGAGCAGTTCCTTCAAACGCCGACAAAGATTTTCGTGTTGTCATTATTGATGAATTCACAAACACATAGAGAAGCCTTGCAGAGGGTATTAGAACAAGCTTATGTCGAATACAATGTGACTGTGGATCAATTTGACCACATTGTTGCCAACATTACCTCCTGTAACAATCTGAGTTTTTGTGATGAAGAACTTCCCGAGGAAGGTAGGAATCACAACTTGGTGCTTCATATTTAGATGAATTGTAGGAGGACACTCTATCCAACATGTTGGTTGATACTGGGTCATATTAAATGTGTTTCCAAATTCAACTCTAGCAAGACTTTCTTATCAGGGCGCCCCGATGAGGTACAATGCCGTAGATGTTAGAGAATTTGATGGTTCTCGAAAAACCGCCATTGGAGAAGTGGATCTTCTAATTAAAATAGGTCTGAGTGATTTTCAAATTACTTTTCAGGCAATGAATATTCACTCGGCCTACAGTTTTTTGTTAGGAAGGCCTTGGATCCATGAAGTTGGCGCTGTGACATCTACTTTACACCAAAAGCTAAAATTTGTGAAGAACGACAAACTTGTCGTTGTGGGTAGAGAGAAAGCATTGTTGGTAAGCCATTTGTCATCCTTTACTTACGTAGAATCTAAGGAGAAGTTGGAACATTGTTCCAAGCTTTTTCCATTGTTGATTAATTGAAGAAGGTTAGGGCACGCATGTCTTCCTTGAAGGATGCAAAAGAGATTGTTCAGACTGGTAGCACCGATAGATGGGGTCGTATTGTGGAAGTCATTGAGAGTAAGAAAAGAGCAGGGTTGGGATTTCAGCAAGGGCCATTCAACACCAATGTCAAGGCTATACAAGAAGTTTTATGCAGCGGAGGGTTCACTCACAAGGATGATCAACACTCAGTCGCCATTATTTAAGACAGTGATGAAGACGAAGTTTGTGACAACTTTGTAACGCACGACGAGACTTGCAATATTTGGGTTGCTGTTGATGTTCCTATTGTTATGCACCATTCAAAGTAATTTGTTTTTTGTTTTTTTTTAGAAAAATCCTTCTCATGTGCCTAAGGGAGAAGTGAAACATTGTTGGGCATTTTCTTATTATCATCAATAAAAATACAATTTTATTCATCCACATCTATGATGTTTATTTTTACTTTTTTATTTTTCTGAAAATGGTAATCATAAAAAACATAAATAAATAATAATATTTCCATCTGCGTAATATTTGTTTGCACTCCACTTCTCTAAAATCAAAATATCAAATCATTATGCAGGTTGGTTCTCAAACCCATTGAATGTAATGATCCTACTCCCTCTCCAAAGTTTGATTTCCCTATATTTGAATCTGAGGAAGAGAATGATGATGAAGAAGTATCTGATGAGTTATCCCGTTTGCTTAAGCACGAGGAAAAAGCCACTCAGCCATTTGAAGAGCAGATTGAATTAGTCAACTTGGGTTCTGATGATGATGTGAAGGAAGTCAAGGTTGGGTCTCAATTGTGTCCAGAAGCTAAGAAGGGGTTGATTGATCTTCTTCATAAATATTCTGATGTGTTTTCCTGGTCCTATCAAGATATGCCTGGTTTGGATTCTGAGATTGTGGAGCATAGATTTCCGTTGAAGCCAGAATGCCCGTCGGTCAAGTAGAAGTTGAAAAGAACTAATCCTGATATGGTAGTAAAGATCAAAGAGGAAGTGCAAAAGCAGATTGATGTTGGTTTTCTTGTTACTTGCGAATATCCATAATGGGTGGCCAATATTATTCGTTTTCCGAAGAAGGATGGAAAAGTTTATATATGTGTTGATTATAGAGATTTGAATAAAGTCAGTCCGAAAGATGATTTTCCTCTGCCAGACATTGATATATTGGTAGAAAATACAGCTAAATTCAAAGTATTTTTGTTTATGGATGGATTTTCCGGTTATAATCATATTAAGATGGCACCTGAAGATATGGAGAAGACCACATTCATTATACCTTAGGAAACATTCTGTTATCGAGTGATGCCCTTTGGTTTAAAGAATGTTGGGGCAACATACTAGAGAGCTATGATGACTTTTTTCATGATATGATGCCTAAATAGATTGAAGTTTATGTTGATGATATGATTGTTAAATCAAGTGATGAAGAAGAACATGTTGAGCATTTGTTGAAGTTATTCCAGCGTTTGAGGAAATATAAACTCCGCTTGAATCCTAATAAGTGTACTTTTGGTGTTCGTTCTGGTAAGTTATTGGGCTTTATTGTCAGCAAGATGGGTATTGAAGTTGATCCTGCCAAGGTCAAAGCAATACAAGAAATGCATGCGCCCAAAACTGAGAAGCAAGTTAGAGGTTTTCTCAGCTGCTTAAACTATATTTCAAGATTTATATCGCATATCACTGCCACATGTGCGCCTATATTCAACCTCCTTTGGAAAGATCAATCTTGTGATTGGATCGAGGATTGCCAGAAAGCTTTTGATAGTATCAAAGAGTATCTGCTAGAGCCTTCGATTCTGTCTCCTCCTATTGAAGAAAGACCTTTGATCATGTATTTGACTGTGCTTGAAGAGAGTATGGGTTGTGTTCTTGGTCAGTAAGATGAATATGGAAAGAAAGAATATGAAATTTACTACCTCAGTAAGAAGTTCACCGACTATGAGACTCGGTATTCTATGCTTGAGAAGACATGTTGCGCATTGGCTTGGGCTGTTAAGCGTCTGCGCCAGTATATGTTGAGTCATACTACTTGGTTGATATCTAAAATGGATCCAATGAAGTAAATTTTTGATAAGCCTGCTTTAAATGGGAGGATTGCCCGTTGGAAAATGTTGTTATCTGAATATGATATTGAATACTGATCTCAATGCAATATGATTTTCTTGACGAAGAGATTATGTACTTGAAGATGAAAGATTGTGATGAACCATTTCTTGAAGAAGGGCCAGAACATGGTTCCCGTTTGGGCATGCCCGTTGTTGTTGATGATGCATCTCTGTCGTTCATTTAGTGAGTATCAACGCTCAAGACATTACCATTAGTGATCCTTGTGAAACCTAAAACTTAGATGAACCTCCAACTTATGCGAACTTCATCTTCTACCTCCAAACATCATCTTCCAATTATAAAACTTTATTTCTCCACTAAACCAAGATCAAAAACATAATTTATTCCATTAAAAAACTCTGTAAGACCACAATTTTGACCCTAAGATCCCTCATGCTATCCCATCATATGCATTGGCTTTGGGATCACACATTGGCATCCTCCTTACCTCTCATTCATTGGGTTTGCATTGGAAGAGGTCACCAAGCATATTTGATTGTATCATACTTTGTTTTTCAATATTTACTAACCAAAATATCAAAAATATGTCTATGTATATCTTTGTTTCTTTTCTAAGTAGTGTGTACATCCACCAATGCCTCATCAAGCCCATACCTAGGGTTTAAGACCCTCAATGCAAGGAGACTAATCAAGGATGATTCACATTGACTTTAGACATTATATATGGGTGCCCATGATCTTCACATATAATTTTGATCAAGAAATCATCAAGAGTTTGAAGTTTGTTTGCCTTAGAAGCCCTAATTCATCTGGGTATCTTGTTTAACTTCCTCCGCAAGTTTCTTCATCAATTGATCAAATATTTCAAGGTATACTTCATGTTACATCATCTTACACATATATGATCTTCCATGAGTCCCAAAAATCAAGATAATGTCAACCTAGCAAGTTGGTTCATGGTGGTTGATCAGAGAAAGTCAACTGGTCAAAACTGGGGTTCCCTAGACCCTATCTCCTACAATGTTTTATCATATGAATATGATTACAAGAGAAATGTTACTCATAATGTCATTCCAATAAACTTTAATGTTGAATTCTAGAGCTAGTTTTGCTTGAAAAGTCATTTTTCATAGTGAAAGATTATAGGTCAATTTGTCAGAACCCTAGTTAGGAGGTCAACTTTTCAAGACCATAATTTGCTCAATTTTTATGAGATGAAATCCATTAAAATTACATGATCAAATTCAAGATGTCCTATTCAACCTTTATGTTCGGACTAAGTTCAAATTCAACTTTCAAATGCATGTGCCAAGAGGAAACATTATAGGTCATTTTGGGCCATTACCATAGAACAAGTGATTTTCCTCAACTTCTAAAATGCATAAATCCTTCATGCCAAATCCAAATGAGGTCAAATTTGTGACCAAATTGAATAGGTTTGAAAGAGTGACAACTTTGATTAAGGAAGTTTTTCCATTTGAAGTTCATAACAAAAGTTATTCAAGGTGGAAGAAGTAGACATTTGACTTGGTACTTAGAAATATTTCATTTATGTTTGATTTTCCAAACTTCCACCTCAAAATTCATAATGATCCAAGCTTAAAATGGAAAAGTGTTCAACATTAAAGTTGTTCCCCTTGATCTCATCTTTCCAAAAAGTCAAAGATCATCTCATTTGGATCAATATTGAAAGCCTTGCGCATGGGTTTAATGCTTGGTACCATTTGGAAATTTCTCATGTTCAATTTCATTTCAACATTGCATGGCTTAATGCATTGCTTTCAGCATCACATGTACACGATTTGGACCTTTTCCAATCATTATTTGGACTTTGTACATGCCCATGCAAGCTCATGATGCAATTTCTATTTTTGGATTTCAAATGAAAGTGTGTAGAAAGCATCTGAATTGGCTATAAATACAAGTGCAATAAGCTCAGAACTTTATCAATACCTTGTGTAAGCTTTTCCAAGATGATTGAAATCCTTCACTCCATAGAAATTCTCGAAGATATCATTGAAATCGAGTTTGAATTTCACCTTCTATTTTGAAATTCAAACTCCAAGAATTCATTACCCTTTCCATCTCAATTGATCACTGCATGCAAGAGAGAATCAAGCAAATCCAGATCAAGATCAAGCAAATTTGAAGTAACTCAAAGGTGAAAATTCATAAACTTCATCTCTTCGATTCTCTCTTAATTCTTCACTATTCTTTGTGATTTTTGGTTTTCTGAAGTCCTACCAATGTAGGCAACAAGATTTAGTTGCTTTGAGGTCAAATCGAAGCAACTCAGATCATGAACCTCAAATTTCAAATCCATGTATCTTTCAATATACTTGGAATTGGAAGAAATGAATGTCAGATTCGTGCTCCTGGGCGTTTTTTCTTCAAATTAGTGTATTCATTTTTCATTTTTCAGGAAGTTTTGGTTGGACCAGTCCGGTGGTCCTCACCGGAGAAGATGATAGGAGCTAGGGCTCCGGTGGGTGTTGGCAGCTTCCCAATCATCTGACTTTGATTCCACATTTTAATCCTGGCCTTTGTTTTTTCGGACTCAAGTTGCAACGCGCTTGACTCATGTGTTTGGGGCACCTTAGTGCGTGGCCATCAGATTTGTCACCTCAATTAATAAGAGACATATGATGGCCCTTGTTTTTTTTTAATTTCTTTTTATTTTCTGATTTTTCATTTAATCCCTTTATTTTGTTTAATTCATATTAATTTCATTTTTAATCCAAAAAATATGGTACTTTCACCAAAAATCTTTAAATATTTTTCTCTTTCATTTTCTGAATTAAAATTATTTTTTGGATTAATTTTGATATTTTTCATGAATTAAATGTTTTTGTTCATATTTTTAATTGTTTAAAAATACTTCTGACTTTTCAAAAATTATGAATATTTTTTGTCTAAGGTCCTTTGACCTAGGATAAATCTCTTGGATATTTATTTGGTGTTTTGAAGAGGTTTTAGGTTTTGACCAAACTAATTTTTATTTTAATGCATTTTTAATTTTATTTTTAATTGATTAATTGTGTAAAAGTTATATTGAGCCATTTTTATGGTCTTGTGGTGTTTGAATAGTTTCTTGGGCCTTGGTCAAGGTTGGTTTGACTTTTAGTGGATTAAAATCATTGGATTTAGGGGATTAATGAAATGTACATTTCATCTCCCAAAATGAATGAATGATTTTAACTTGATAAAATTCCTCCCATGACCAATTTGTGTTTCTCTCATCTCCCCTCCCTCTTCATCTTCATCCCCATTCTTTCCCATCATTTTCATTGATCAATGAAGTCTCAATATCCTAAGGCTAATTGATTCATCAATGACCTTGTCTCAGATGAACCAATACAAGTATGGATGAGATAGGTCCATCCCTTGTGATCTTTTCTTTTAGTGTGTGATATGTTTTAGGAGTTTAGTTCATTATACCAAATCTCTAACATGCATTAGCACCTAAATTTTTATTGCCTGGCCTCAGATAGTTGTGACTTCTACATAAGTCCAATTACGATTGCTTAACATAGAGCTAAATTTGACCCTAAAGGAATTACATTCTAGTAAGTGAGATTGTAAGTATCCCATATTTCATGGTATTGGATGGAAACTTGGTCTTTTTTCCTTCCTTTGGAAGATGTCTTGGTTCAAGGATCCATGCTTGTGAATAGATGGTTGAGTGTTCTCCAAAGAATGACTTAATTAATTGAAAAGCAAAACGCGACTAACATAATTAACTTTGACTAACATTTGATTAATTCTTATTAATATTACTTTACTTTCAAGTCATTTACTTTATGCAATTTAATTTCAAGTCATTTATCATTCATTGTCATTTATATATCATTTAACTTATTTGTGTTTATGCCATTTTCACTTTGCTAATTTGAGCCATATATTGTGATTGTATATAATTGTTTGTGTATTTTGTTTCTGCTTGTGGTCTTGGGACCTTAAAATACCTAATAAACAACAAAAACTCTAAAAAATGTTTGGTGGACTGTTGGGCTTGATCTCAACTTTTGGACTTAGGATTAGGCAACATTCCATATGCAAAAGGACTTGGCCAATGCCAACATTTTGAGACTAAGTTATTATGATTTGAGCCTTCATATGATGCAAGTATTGGGATCTATTTGAACATATCTGCTACATGGCCTTGATGCAAATGTTATTTTGATCTTATGTCAGATGGATTATTCTGAGTTAATCAAGGAGTATTTCATCTGATACATGAGAATACAAAGAAGACTGCTAGCTATGGGATTTGCTTGCTTAGGTGTGGCCATCTTTATTCGATGCTTTGATCTTCATGATGTTTGATATTGCCAATTGCTTGTTGATAATTTCTTGATTCAAAGTCCAAAGGGAAAATGAGTTTTCTATATGACATTCTTGTCTGTTGGATTGCATCCCATTGGTCAGATCTTTTCAACTCTTAACTTTTAATTTTATGCTTAGGATTAGTCTCTTCATCTCCTACCACTTCTTAAATTTTAAAATCTCTCCCCCTTTTCAAAAACTCTCTTTGCTTGTGATTTCAAACTAAGATCTTATTTCAAATAGACACTTTGGCCTTATGCCATTGAATTTTCAAACTCTTTTCTTAAATCAAACTTGTAAATGAACTTAACCATATTTGACTTAAAATTTCAAAAGACAAAAGGAACTAACACTCATTCAAACTTTTGGGCCCTTTGTGGCTCTTTTAACTTAAATTTTGATTAAAAGCAATCCACTCATTTTGAAATTGTTACCACGAACTACAAGGTTTTGATCCCTCATTTTTATGCTGGTACGTAGGCACAAGTCCGAACGTCTTGTCAAACACAAAAATATAATCAATGCGTTCTTTTCTCATCCTCACACTCTATTTTTCTCAAACATCACTTTATACCAAACACACATACACACATAAAAAAGGGCTCCCTAGGAGTACCTATGACACTTTGGGTGCTACCACCTTCCCTTTGTGTAACCAACCCCCTTACCTGTAATCTCTGGCATTTTATTAGTTTTGATTTGAAAATTTCTTATCTTTGGGTTTTATTCGTACTTTTCCCTTTTCCTTTGGAAACAATAAAAGCACGGTGGTGACTCTGGGCTTATTGACGTTAAGCTTATCCATAGCTTGATGGTCATGAATTTACCGCTACAGAAATTAAATGGCGACTCTGCTGGGGACTAGTCCTCAGTGGGTTTAGCCTACTTTTTTATGTTTACATATTTGTATATTTGATGTTTGTATACTTGCTTGTGTGATATAATCTATCTGTTGTGCTTGGTGATCTCTAAGTGGTGAGATAAGTTCTAACTTGAACTTGAGTGTAATTAAGATAGGAAGATGGTATAGTCATGTTCAACTTGTGTGGAGTAGTCCTTAACAAGTTGGTTTAAGACCTATCTACTCAGTGGAGACCCTTTTGGAGTTACTAATGTCACACAAGTTATTTGTGGTTAGGCATTACTTTCTCTGATTTGGGGTCCGAGAAGCTGAGGACCATAGAACATTTAACCCAACTTGGCCTATTTAGGACGTAGTGCGAAGATTGTTCAGGTGTAGACCTGATAACAGTTGTTACGCGATACTACACTCAGACGAGTTTCTCTTGAGAATATTATGGGTTGATGAGTCAGTCATCATAACCTGAAATATCCGATAGATGGGATCAAGACTCTGGGAACTTTTTAGAACATGATCTACAGGTTTTTATCCTTAGTACACTTCTTTGGGATGGTTCTTAACCCGACTCAATGCTCGTGACTCACATCAAACCCTTTGATTCTTGGTTGATTCGATCAAGTCTTGTCAATATCAATGGAACTTGGGTGTTGATAAGGTGAAAGCCATAATCCACCAAAATGGATGATTGATCTTGATGATGACTTGATCCATCCCTTGACCTTTGTTTGCGTTTTCCTTGTGTGTGATCCCTTGTTTGTGATTGTTATATTCATGCATTCATGCACATCATAACATTTATCACAAAAATAAATTTCAAGGATCTGAGGTCTTATTTGAAAATATTTTCAGACCATGGATTATGGACGAAGGAACACTAAGAAGTACAGTTTCATATGTCCTGATTCTAAAGAGCTAAGGAAGTTATCATCCTTTGTATTAGATCCTTTGGACTTCAAGCAACGTCATGGGAAGCTTTTGTCCGTGCTATCTATTAATATGGTTGAAGGACTCTTGAGTGTTTTGGTTCAGTTTTATGACCCTCTCTACCCTTGCTTCACTTTTCCCAATTATCAGCTTGTGCCTACGTTAGAGGAATATGCCCATCTCTTGGGAATACCCGTTTCTGACAAGGTACCTTTTAGTGGATTGGAGGAAATTCCCATATCTCATATCATAGTTGAAGCTCTTCATTTGAAGAAATCTAAGATTGAGACTCATTGGGTGAAGATAGGAGGAATGTTTGGGTTGACTTCTGAGTTCCTCATTGGAAAAGCTATTGTCTTTGCTCAAGCCGGTAGTGTGGATGCTTTTGAAGCCATCTTTGTATTGCTCATCTATGGTCTAGTCTTGTTCCCTAACATTGACGGTATTGTTGATGTTAACGCCATTTGAATCTTCTTGATTGGGAATCATGTTCCGACTCTGTTAGGTGATATGTATTTCTCTTTGCATTTGAGGAATTCTAAAGGTGGTGGGACTATTGTATGTTGCGTTCCTTTCTTGTACAAGTGGTTTATTTTGCACTTGCCTCAGACGCTTACTTTCTTAGAGAACAAATAATGTCTAAGGTGGTCCCAGAGACTTATGTCTCTCACTAATGATGATATTGTTTGGTATGATTCTGGATTGGGTATCTTGGACATTATTGACAATTGTGGTGAATTCTCTAATGTGCCTCTCATTGGTACACGAGGAATCAACTACAACCCTTCTTTGGCTCGTCGTCAACTTGGGTTCCCCTTGAGAGACAAACCTAATAACACCCAATTAGAAGGTATTTTCTATTAAGAGGGTACAGATCCCCAATATTTGAAGCAGAAGATGATATATGCTTGGCATAAGGTGCATAGGAAAGAAAGATCTGAGCTTGGTCCGTGCAACTGTGTAGCTTTGGAAGCTTACACTACGTGGGTGAAGAAGAGAGTTGTGGAGTTTAAGATGTCGTATGCTTGTGAAAGACCTATGTCTTTGGTTGTAGCTGAGCCATTAACTCTCCCTAACCAAGACATAGAGGAGTTGTAAGACGCACTCTCCAAGATAAAGGGAGAGAGAGAGAGAGAGAGAGAGAGAGAGAGAGAGAGAGAGAGAGAGAGAGAGAGAGAGAGATGTGAGAAGAGCGGTTCCATGCTTTGAGCCGAAAGCATGAGGAATTGCAACTTGAGTCCAAGGACAAGGACACGCTTATTGAACTTCTTGAAGATCGAGCAGTGAAGAGACAGAGAGAGCCAGAGGATCTATCTTCCTCTAGCACGCATCAACCTTCTGGTGCTTGGAAGAAGATTATTGACCAGCTTGTCCTTGAGAAGGCTCAGATGAGGACATCTTTTGAGTCCGAGATTCGACGCATCCAAAGGAAGTACGTGCCCGCAGCCAGATTATCTGACATTGTTGCTAGGGGATCTTTAGGATGATTAGTTTCCTTTTATCTTGTATTTGTACTTTGGTTTCTGAAATTGTACTAAGTGTAATCCTTCCAAATTGTATGAATAAAAAGAGATTTTTATGGTCAATCAAATTGTTACTACAATTATTTAAATATATTTGCAAATAGAATTTCATGCATTCCTTGAAATTAAAAAACAAACAAAAATATTGAATTACATGCATCATATGCATAGCAGGTTTTTCTTCTGCCAGATTGTCTTATCGGTTATTCTTTTGTGCTTCAGCCAAGCTGACTCACCAATACAACATCCGCACCAATCAACCTAAGATCATGGAACATTTGGAACAAGAGAATAGAGAGATAAAGGATGAGATTGCACGGTTGACCGCTATGATGGAGTCTGTTCTTGCTGTGCAGAATCAGTCTTCACCAACTCCTGCAACTCCTCCCCAGAGGACTGTTATTTCTGAGGTTGCTACCTCAACTGTTCCTGTCACTGCTAGCCAATTTGGTCCTTCCATGCTTGCTGGATTGCCATGGGGAATGCCACCGAATTTTTTCCTAAAGGGTTTGCACCCACCTTTGTCTCTATGCCAGCATCTAGCCCGGTCATGTATATGCCTCCTCCAGTTGTTCATACTTTGCCTCGTGTTGAGGACACCATCTACCACTCTGAGCCATCTGGGAGGCCAGATGTATATGAGAAGATGGACGAAATGAAGGATCAGTTCCTTGAGCTACGAAAGAAGTTGAAGACATTGAGGGGAAAATACTTGTTTGGTAAGAGTGCTGATGAGCTCTGCCTAGTACTGAATATGAATATCCTGATGAAGTTCAAAGTCCCTGACTTTGAAAAGTATAAGGGAAACACTTGTCCATTAAGCCACCTCATTATGTATGCCAGGAAGATGTCAACTCAAACTGATAATGATCAGTTGTTGATTCACTACTTTCAAGACAGTCTGACTGGTGCTGCTTTGAGATGGTATATGGGGTTGGACAGTGTAAGTGTCCGTACTTTCAACGATTTGGCTGAAGCTTTTGTTAAGCAATACAAATACAATGTTGATATGCCTCCTGATAGAGACCAGCTGAGGTCTATGTCTTAGAAGGATAATGAGACATTTAAAGAGTATGCTCAGAGGTGGAGGGAACTTGCTGCCTAGATTAATCCTCCATTGGAAGAGAAAGAGATGACGAGGACTTTCTTGAAGACCCTGAGTTCGTTTTATTACGAAAGTATGATTTCCAGTTCCCCTAATGACTTTACCAAAATGGTAAATATGGGGATAAGGTTAGAAGAAGGAGTCCATGAAGGACGGCTGTCCAAGAAAGAAGCATCATCCAATAAGAAGTATGGGAGTAGTTTCTCAAAGAGGAAGGAGGGGGAAACTAATTCAGTATCTGTAGGGAGGCAGAGGAGGCCTCATGTTAGAAGGAGTTCTCAACCGCGTCAGCATCAACATCAATTTTCTTCAGTGATTCCTGTATTTTCCAATAAATTCCAACAATCAATCTGTTCCGATTCAACAATAACAACGTCAACAACAACCGTAAAAAAGAAACAACTACAACAACAACAATAATCAACAACAAAATTTTGAGAGGAAGAAGGTATCCTTTGACCTTATCCCTATGTCCTACGCAAAATTATATCCATCTTTGGTTCTCAAGAACCTTATTCAACCCAGAAATCCACCTCAAATTCCCGAGCCACTTCCATGGTGGTTCAAACCTGAACTCTGTTGTGCCTTTCACCAGGGAGCCCCTGGAAATGACATTAAGAATTGCTACCCGTTGAAGTACAAAGTACAAAAGCTTATGAAGAGCGGGATGTTGTCCTTTAAGGACCGTGCGCCTAATGTGAAAGCTAATTCGTTGCCCGCTCATGTTAATGCTTTTGTCAATATGGTAGATGGTTGTCCTGGAGAATATAAGGTTTATGATGTCTTCCATATCATACAATCTTTGGTTGCAATTCATAGAGACATCTGTTTGGTCAGTGATTGTGAGCATGACCATGATGGTTGTGTGATATGCAACGTGAACCCTCGAGCATGTGTTATTGTCAAGAGGGATATTCAGAGGTTGATGGATGAAGGGTTTATCCAAATTTGTCAGTCAAGAGATATAAATGATGTGAATGTGATTGTTCCTGTGTTCAAGACCCTTGAGAGGGTAGTAATCCAGTTTGACAACAGCAATAGCAACAATGTTAATAGATCAGTATCGTTGTTGGTAATATGGTTAGCAGGCCCTGTTCTGTATGCATCTGATAAAGTTGTGCCTTATCAGTATAATGCCACCATGGTGGAGAATGGTCGAGAGATTCCTTTACCCGTAGAAGATTTCGTGGTGAATATAGCTGATATTGCAAAGGTGACCCGTAATGGTCGTGTCTTGGGTCTGGTCTTTCCAAAGGAGGTAGAGGATGCTGCAACCAGTAAGAAGGTGGATATGCCAGTGGTAAATCCAATTAGTACTCTAGTGTGTCAGTCTGGTGAATCCAGCAAGCTGAAGACTAATGATGATGATGATGATGAAGTTTTGAGGTTAATAAAGAGGAGTGAGTTCAATGTGGTGGAGCAGCTGCTCCAAACCCCGTCAAAGATTCCGGTGTTGTCTCTGTTGATGAATTCTGAGGCACATAGAGAGGCGTTGTAGAAAGTGCTAGAGCAAGCCTGTGTTGAGCATGATGTTACTGTGGGTCAGTTCGACCATATTGTTGCTAACATCACTTCTTGCAATAATTTGAGTTTTTGTGACGAAGATCTTCCTGAGGAAGGTAGAAATCACAATCTGGCGCTCTATATTTCTATGAAATGCAAGGAGGACGCTCTGTATAATGTGTTGGTGGACATTGGGTCATCTTTGAACGTGCTCCCTAAATCAACTTTGTCCAGACTCTCTTATCAAGGTTCCCCTATGAGGTACAGTGGCGTGATTGTCAAAGCGTTTGATGGTTCTCGTAAAACCGTCATTGATGAAGTGGACCTTCTAGTCAAGATAGGTCTGAGTGATTTTCATATCACTTTTCAAGTGATGGATATTCACCCGACCTATAGATATTTATTGGGAAGGCCATGGATTCATGAAGCAGGAGCTATGACATCTACTCTACACCAGGAGCTTAAATTTGTGAAAAACTGCAAGCTTGTCGTTGTTGGTGGAGAGAAGGCGCTTTTAGTGAGCCATCTGTCATCCTTTTCTTATGTTGAAGCTGAGGAGGAGGTTGGAACTCCATTCCAAGCCTTGTCTATTGCTGAAGTGAAGAAAACTGGGGCATCCATGTCTTCTTTGAAGGATGCTCAAAAAGCTATTGAGACTGGTAGCATTGATCAGTGGGGCCATGTGATAGAAATTGTTGAAAACAAGAATAGGGCTGGATTGAGATTTCAACTAGGGTCGTTCAATATCAAAACTGAATATGTGAAACCGAGTGTCCGCAGTGGAGGGTTCATTCATGGGAATGATCAACACTCAACTGATGTGATTGAGGATGGTGACGATGAAGACGAAGATTGCGCCAACTTTGTAACGCATGGTCAGAGTTGCAACAATTGGGTTGTTGTTGATATTCCTATTGTTGTTCACCGCTCTAAGTATTTTTTTTCATTTTAAGAAAATCCTTCTCTTATGCCTAAGGGAAAAGTGAACATTGTTAGGAATTTCAATTATCATCAATGAAATACAATTTTATTCATCCACATCTATGATGTTTTATTTTTACTTTTTTGCTTTTCTGAAAATGGTAATCACAAAGAACATAAATAGATCATAATTGTCCATCTGCATAATATTTGGTCACAATTCACTTCTCTAAAATCAGAATATCAAATCATTATGCAAGTTGGTGTCGCAACCTAAAAAAAATGCGAAACGAAACAACCGGCGAAAAAGAAAGACAGAAGAGTCGCCACCGTTCGTTATTTATCCCACAGGAGGGAAAGGAAACGATCGAAGAAAAGCTGAAGCGAAGGAAAAGGAAAAGACAAGGTCTCGCAACCAAATCTTGGGTTCGGGAGTCGATTATGCGAAGGGAAGGTATTAGCACCCCTACGCATCCATATTACTCTACGGGATCCACTCTTGTTGTTCTTGTCTAAAGGGTGTATGTTTATCTAAGGTACTATTTACTAAAAGAGGGTTAAAATAAAATTACTCGCACGGATGTCGCATCCACTGCATACGCATCTCATCTGAATATGAGAATCAGAGTCTTCGTAGCTCGGCTACCTATGGGTGAAAGAGAAGTGTGCTCGCTAAGACATCGTGTCTTATGCCTACGTATCTCATCTGGAATGAGAATCAGAGCAAAACGTAGTTCGCCTAACTACGGGAACAAAGGCTCTCGATTGCAACTAGGGCAAGAGAAAGGGAAGGTCTCGATCGCAACGAGGGCGAGAGAAAAGAATCGCAACAAGGGCGAAAGCAAGCAAGGATTAGTTGTTAGTTGCCAGTCAAAAAAGATCTCGGTTAGACATCGCATCTCCTGCCTACGTATCTCATTTGAACATGAGAATCAGAGTTGTTGTAGTTCGCCTAACTACGGGTTAAGGATATGCCATCTGAACATGAACTTACAAAAGAGGACACCAGTTGTGTCAAAGAAAGGTGGGCAATGTGTTCACGTCCTAGCAGTAGGTGTCACAGCTCGCTGAATCGGGTCTTAGGCAGTTACCTCTTTGCAATAGAACAGACTGACATGCCACAAGATCGGAGACGCACGGAAGGTCTAAAAAGTGGGGGAAGCTCTGCCCTAGAGTTGTCATGCAATGTGGACCTATGTGTTAGGATTTACAAATGGGAACATATTCTTAATGTTAGCATGCAAAGAATAAGGGAATTCTACCTATGTTATCATACAAAGAATAAGGGAATCCTACCTATGTTATCATACAAAGAATAAGGGAATTTTACCTATGTTATCATGCAAAGAAAAATAGAATTCTACCTATGTTATCATACAAAGGTTCTACCTAATGGGTTCTACCTAAACGGAACAAGAGTCGACGGAAGGAGCAAGGAGAGGAGCCACGGGTAAGGGCAGATGGCGATGCACGAAGCAATTGACTTACAGGTAGATGGCCATGCCTAAAGCAATCGACTTACAAGAGAAATGGAGATGCATGAAGCAATCTACTTACAAGAGGATGGATGAATACGTGCGGGTTCTGTTAAGTTTTGAAAATGATTACTCGACGTTGGATCGAGCTTTTGATCTTGTTTTGAAATGGTTATCGAATGTTCGTTTTAATTCTTGTATTAACAGATGAATAAAGAATGAAAGAATAAACATTATACACTTCATGGGAGAGGGGTACATTTGTTATGAATGAGGATTGTTCATGGCAATCAAACAATAATAATATATGCCTCATACACCATACAAGTAGGCAACAGTTAATCAAACAGATAAGATAAGCAAACATGTATATAATCAAATGAAGTGAATCAAATAATGATATAAGGGAGCATTAAACAAAGCATGAGAAGTATAAACATGTCAAACAATCAAACAATAGAGGCATGGATGAAAGATACAAGTGTAAAAGATGACAAATGAATCAGACAAATGAAACGATGCACACAAAGGGTCCACTGAATAATTTAATCGGGAAATGATGCAAGGATCAAATAAAATCAAGATGAAGGCCTCTAATACATGGCATATGAGATGAACAAGGGAGGATAAAAAGATCTCTTCAATTTCCCTAAGCAATCCCTAAGTCAAACATCAATCATAGAAAAGTCAACCGAAAAGTCAAGTCAACTTAAAAAAATTATCAAATAAATAGTAAATTAATCAAGAAAATTATGAAAAATTAAACTAACTAAGGTGGGGTCAGGACATCATCATTCCCTAAAAAGATTTTAAAAATAATGTGAATTAGTGTATAAATTAATTGAAATAAAACAGAATTCAAATGAAAAGTCAACCAAGCAAACTAGGTCAAATGTAAATCCAAAATAAATTGAAAAATGGGAAATAAAATTCCAAGAAAAGGTCAGGTTGACCATATGACAATGGTCAACCCTCATCCCAAAAATCAGAACCTAAAAATGATTCTAAGTCATGAAAATAAAATTAATAAAAAAATGTGTGTCAAAATGAACCATTTAGAATAAACAATTAAAATGAAATATTAACATTAAATGAATATGAAAATAAAAATTAAATAAAACTAAATAAAACAAGAAGAAATGTGGAAAATATTTTTTGGTATTTTTATGAATAAATAAAATATTTTTAAGAATAAAAAAACAAAACAGAAAAATAAAATAAGAATTAAAAATGAAAAATGAAAATAAATGTGAATTGGAGATGGGCCTGGCGTGGAGGTGTGGATAGCGCAATAACCAAGGCCCACGGTCCACATAACTTATTCAGCGTGTGACACAAATTAAAATATACATTTTAATGAATCATGTCACATGCGTATCAACTGGTCAACTGGTTTTAAGTCACTACGAGACAAAATAGGAACGGACGGTTATGATTAGAAGCTGAGCGCGTGATCTAGCGGTCCACAGTGTGACACGTCTCATCTTCTCCACTAACATAATAAAACCCTAGCGCCATGCACTATTGGACTCGTGAAAACCAGTGTGCTTTCTCAACCTTCCAACCAAGATCACAAATGCTACGGTACACCAAATGACATGGTATAAAAAGCAAAGTTCAAGTATGCAATGATTAAAACATCATGGTGTTTTATTTCAGTAAAAATAGTGGCTCAAACATGAAGAAAAATGGACAGCAAGGTGGCCACATGCACACGGCTACAACAGAAAACAATATCCCAAACTCAAACTTAATAGTAATGCCTCATGTTGAGGGCTTTATAAGCATGCATAGCATAACATTAACATGAAAAATCAGCATGAAACAAGCATGGCAATGGTATGAAAAAAAACAGTAATGAACAAGGTAAGCATGGTATGAGCATGAAATGAGCAAAGCCATAATCATGGGAATGGATTGAAAAGCTTACCTAGTGGATGTAAGGTCCACTGCCTCTTGGTATTGGAGAGGATGGAAGGAAGAATGTGTTGTTTCAATTCTTCAATGCTTTAGCTTGAGAAATGAAAACAACCTTCAATGCTTTCCTTGCTCGAAAGTAACAGCCTCCTCTTTCAGATTAGGGTTTCAATGCTTTAAATATGTAGGGATTAAAGTGTCTAATGGGCTGAAATATTTGGTCTTGGTTATGTGAACTATGATACAAAAGGTGAGGTGGTGAAAACAAGCTCTTGTTTTGGCAAAACTTAAGTTGGTGTAAACAAAAGTACATGACCAAATGAGGAAAAATAACACATGTGCTGGTTTTATGGTCTGGCTGCAGCATGGCATGGTTTAGAAATAAGTTCAAGAGGGTGACTTTATGACTATGTATCTTGATGAGTATATGACCAAATGGCAAGGCAATGCAAACAGTAGGAAGAGTGCATGGAGCTTAACATCTTTCATGTTGGGCACAAGTTTAAATGATGAGTGGAAAGAGGTGAAAAATGGCCATAAAATCGTGTCTCATCATATGCAAAATGGCTGGGCCAGTTTGGCCTAAATGCTGCCTAGAAAACCAAGTCATGATGCCCAAATGAGATGATTCCAAAAGCATGTGAAAGAGGACATGGAAAGGTGTAATTGTTGTGAAGAAATTATTCTCAAATGGTGCCTTGAAGTTCAAGAAATATGGCCAAGAAGTCCATGATCGTGCGCGTACACACTTCCCCCGTAATGCCAAGGAATGGCCCTTTCGCTGGTGAAAGGTAAAGGACCAGGGGTCATGATAGTCATAGTGGATGGTCGCACTGGTGGCATCGGTTGCGCTTCTGGCACACTGATTTGAGCAGTTGGGTAGAAAATTATGATAGTGGCAACATCACAGTCATAATCAGAAATCTCATTCATTGAAACATAAATATCCGAAACATCGGAATCGAGTTCAACAGATACATCGGAATTAAACACATTGTTTGGGATATCATTAAAATCATTGGAAAAATTAAATACATCAATGGGAATTACACAATCAACAGGATCAACATTTGTGAATTCTTCAACAGCATCTTCAAACACCTCTTCAGCAACCTTTTTAACAGACTCTTGGACAGACAAGTCTTCATCCTGGAGGATACCATCGTCGAGCAAGGCCTGGATACCTTGCTGCAGTTTCAAACAACCTCTGCTCTGTGCAGCACAACCCAAACAACTGCTCCCACAACCGGGGGAAACATCGGCCTTCAGCAAGTAGTCTTTAATCTCCAACAGCGGAGTCTTCAACTTCAACACATCCTTGACGGACTTGGCCTTTCCTTCCACCATATTAACATTTGCACCACCATGCTGCGGCATGGGATTGTTGACGACATTAGGAGTCGGCGCAAAGTTGATGGCCTTCGAGTCTGTGAGGTCCTAAACTACGTGCTTAAAAGCTTTGCAATTCTCAATATTGTGGCCAGGTGCCCCAGAGTGGAAATTACACCTAGCGTTGGCGTCATAACCTACTGGAAGCCTGCTAACGGGAGGAGCCAGAGTGTGCAACTGCACGAGTTGTAATCGTTGAAGGCTAGGAAGCAACTGAGCATACGACATTGGAAGAGTGTCGAAACGCCTGTCCATCATCTTTTGCCTTTACTGATAGGCGGGTCTGTTACCCGGTTGTTGCTGGTACTGAGTTTGTTGACGTTGTGGTTGTTGTTGTTGCACTGGTGTTGCAGCAGGAATAGTCACAGCCGCAACATACGGTTGTTGATGGTAGTTCTGAAAACTGTTCCTTCTGATACCCCTACTCTGATATGAAGACAAAGAATTCGTATCCCCTTCTCTCCGCTTCTGCCCTCCAATAAACGGCTTCTTCACCCCTGATGATGATCCAGCTCCATTCATGATCTTACATGTCTTCAAGTAGTTCTCCACCCTCTCACTGGTAGAGACCACATCAACAAAGTTGGAGGCGTTGCAACCCACCAGGCGCTCCAAGTAAGATCCAGGCAGAGTGTTCATGAACATGTTGGCCATCTCCTTCTCCAACATCGGAGGTTGAACCCGGGAAGTTGTCTCTCTCCAACGTTGAGCATATTCCCTGAAGCACTCATTGCTCTTGAGAGACAAATTCTTGAGTTGAGTTCTGTCAGGCACCATGTCAGTGTTGTACTGATATTGCTTTACAAAATCCTCAGCCAAATCCCTCCAGCAACAGATGTGGCCTCTATCCAGCCTCATATACCATTCCAGGGATGCTCCAGCTAGACTATCCTGGAAGAATTATATGAGCAGCTTCTCGTCATCGGAGTATGCAACCATCTTGCGGAAGTAGGCTTGCACATGAGTCTTCGGGCAAGAGTTTCCATTGTATTTGTCAAATATCGGAAGTCTGAATTTTGGTGGCACCCTCACACCTGGGACCAGCCCCAAATCAGCAACATCTACCCCCAGAGCATTCTGCCCCTCTACAGCCTTCACCCTCTCCTCCAATCTCCTGAACATGGGGTCCATGCCATGGCCCATACCAAAATCTTCCGGCATCGGGGTGAACTGATCCTCCTGATCATCATGAGTGGGTTGTTGATCAGGGTTGGCACGTGGGATCAGGATAGGCCCCGGTCCACTGGGCCTGTTAACCTCTCCAACTGGAGGATCAATTATCGTCTCTGGTTGAGTAGTGGCGGGATTCCTTTGTATCATCTGTTTAAGCTCCTGCTGTCCTTGAGCCACTCCTTGAAACCACATCCATAAATTGGGTCATGCGAATTCTCATCTCGGCGAGCTCTGCTTGTAGGTCTTCCATTGCTTTATGTTGATTCCTGCGGGTACCGTACCGGTGAATGCCTAAATCAGCTATCTTGCTAGTGGAACACCAAACAAAATGAGAACCACTACGGCGGTATCTGTTATGCAAGACATGCAAATGAATATGTAAAAGCAATGACATGTTTATCAATTCCAAAGGGTATTCTACCCCCTTGATTCCAGTCTCACATCGGGTAAATAGTGCAAGAAGATCGGGTCGTGGATAAGCTTTTGAGATCAAGATGCAATAAAGAAAACCATCACATAAATGCGTTCAAAGAGAAGGGCCTTGGCCAACAGTATATCAAAAGAGGATTCCTATAACATGCCTGTGGGTCATCACTACAAAGAGACAAAGAACACGACAAGTAAAGAGAGGAACAAAAACCAGGAATCAGCCTCCTGTATACAACCCATAAGGACTGCTCCTCACTTCAGCCAGCAGTGCCACTGTGTCAAGATGATCTAGAGATTCTGTCAAACGCCGGATGAGCAGATTCCTCTTGTGAATAATCCTATCCAGCTCGTTGATGTGCTCTATATAGTAATTCCCATCGTCTTCTCCAAACACCTCTTCAAGTATAGACTTCTTCAAACCCTCTAGCACTTTGAGTTCTTCAATCTGTTCTTGAGCCTTGTCGAGTTGATATGTGATGTAACCAATGGTTGAACGGGCGCACAGAAGCTCACTGTTCTTCTCTTTCAGCAAAGTCTTCAACTTCTCCATCTGACCAGTCAACGAGTCCTCATCAATCTCTTCGACCAACTCAACGAGTCCTTGAAATCAATGAACGCCCCTGACTTGGGTAGGTGAGAACTGAACCACTTATAAAACAAGGGTGCACAACAATTCACCAATCCTCCTTTTCTATTCTCATTCCTATGATGCACTGAGTGAAAGAAATCTCCCAACAAGGTTGGCACTGGATTTCCCAACGCGAAGAGGCGTATTGCGTCTACGTCCACAAATTTTGCAACATTAGGGAATAGGACAATCCCATATACGCAAAGAGCCAACACAGCATTGAAACCTCTCTGATCACCTTCTTCAAGCTTCTTCTTGGCTTCTCCCACTAAGAAACTCAGATGAAAACCACTGACTCTTCCCTTCTGACACATATTAGACTTCAAGGTTGACTTCCCCAAATATGTGGCTGAAGCAACCATGATGAGATCGGGCAGAAACTCGGAACTGTAGAATAACAACTGCGACTTGATAGACACTCTGAGAAAACTGGAAACCTCCTCCAAAGTAGGGACCAAAATATAATTTGGGAATGTAAAACACCTCAATGGAGGGTCATAGAACTGCAGTAGTGTAAAGAGAGCATCATGTTGATCTTTGGAGAGAACCGTGACGAAACTTAGAATCAACCCATAATCCTTCCGGAATCCTTCTAGCGAATCATGATCCATTAACTTCATCAGTTGTTGAATGGGATCCAAATAGACCACAGGAAACTTGTAGGCAACGTGTCTCTTTCTACCAATGTCCATCTTAGGAGAACCAGAAAACCCCGACTGGAATCAAGAAGAAGATATAAACCCCTAGAAATGGATAAACATGTGTTAAATGATATGAATGCGAAATGATGTGATGCAATGCAGTGGCATGGAAATCAGGATTGTTGTATCTGCTTGAACAATTGTCCGGTTGCACTGTCTGAAGAGAAACCCACTAGTGGAATATAATACGAGATCAAAGCTCTGCTCCAGAAAAAACGGGTTGGTTGAAGGTTAAGGTTTCCTGAATTTAGCCCGCCCCTCACTGGTAGGTTCTAAGAACAGAAGTTTGTCAGCTTTAGCCCTTCAGTCGAATAATACGTTTACCACTGAAGGTTTGGCATTATTACGAGACAAAATACCTCCACAGACTCCCCTCAACAGGACATCCTAAAGCAAGTTCCCAGTCTCGGGGTCCTCGGATTGAGCAGCGAGAATGCGCCCACCAGAGCTAACATAATCACGTCTCGGAGGAGAGGCCTCGACTGAGTTCTCGGGAAATGGTCACCAGAGTCGACGATTTCTAAAGGAACATCTGTCGTTATGGAACACCCATAGGACAGAATATATCCAAAAGAAACCTCGTCTGGGTGTGGGTCTTCATGAACGACTTAACATAGCAACATATTACGCAAGCCTCATGACTATCCACTCTAAAACCTATGTGTACGCTCAAGCCTGGGTAGTGGGCTTATCTCTCATAAAACATCCCACCCCAATAAACAACCAACCCACTGAACCCACAGATACAACAAACATATGTACATGAATGCAATAAGGTAAAGCAGGTAAATAAATAACTGTACCAAAGAATAAACACCCAACAAACAAGAAACCTACAAAAGCTAGGAGGGACTCGCTTAGGGAAACCGGGTCCCCAGCAGAGTCGCCAGCTGTCACAACCTAAAAAAAGAGATGCAAAAAAAACAACCGGCGAAAAAAGAAAGACAGAAGAGTCGCCACCGTTCGTTATTTATCCCAAAGGAGGGAAAGGAAACGACCGAAGAAAACCTGAAGAGAAGGAAATGAAAAGACAAGGTCTCGCAGCCAAATCTTGGGTTCGGGAGTCGATTATGCGAAGGGAAGGTATTAGCACCCCTACGCATCCGTAGTACTCTACGGGATCCACTCTTGTTGTTCTCGTCTAAAGGGTGTGTGTTTATCTAAGGTACTATTTACTAAAAGAAAGGTCAAAATAAATGACTCGCACGGATGTTGCATCCACTGCATACGTATCTCATATGTGTATGAGAATCAAAGTCTTCGTAGCTCGGCTACCTATGGGTTAAAGAGAAGTGCGCTCGCTAAGACATCGCGTCTTATGCCTACGTATCTCATCGGGAATGAGAATCAGAGCAAAACGTAGTTCAGCTAACTACGGGAACAAGGGTCTTGATTGCAACTAGGGCAAGAGAAAAGGAAACTCTCGATCGCAACGAGGGCGAGAGAAAAGAATCGCAACAAGGGCGAAAGCAAGCAAGGATTAGTTGTTAGTCGTCAGTTAAACTCGGCAAGACATCGCATCTCGTGCCTACGTATCTCATCTGAACATGAGAATCAGAGTTGTCGTAGTTCGCCTAACTAGGGGTTAAGGATTGCCATCATGAACATGGTCTTACAAAGGAGGATACCAGTTGTGTCAAAGGAGAGTGGGCAATGTGTTCACATCCTAGCAGTAGGTGTCGCAGCTCGCTGAATCGAGTCTTAGGCAGTTACCTCTTTGCAATAGAACGGATTGACATGCCACAAGATCGGAGACGCACGGAAGGTCTAAAAGTGGGGAAGCTCTGTCCTAGAGTTGTCATGCAATGTGGACCTATGAGTTAGGATTTACAAATGGGAACATCTACCTAATGTTAGCATGCAAAGAATAAGGTTATTCTACCTATGTTATCATACAATAAGAGACGTAATTCTACCTATGTTATCATACAAAGAATAAGGGAATTCTACCTAGTGGGTGCTACCTAAACGGAACAAGAATCGACGGATAGAGCAAGGAGAGTAGTCACGGGTAAGGGTAGATGGCGATGCCCGAGGCAATCGACTTACAGGTAGATGGCGATGCATGAAGCAATCGACTTACAAGAGAAATGGCGATGCCTGAAGCAATCGACTTACAAAAGGATGGATGAATACGTGCTGGTTCTGTTAGGTTTTGAAAATGATTACTCGACTTTGGATCGAGCTTTTGATCTTGTTTTAAAATAATTATCGGATGTTCGTTTTAATTCTTGTATTAACAGATGAATAAAGAATGAAAGAATAAACATTATACACTTCATGGGAGAGGGTTACATTTGTTATGAATGGGGATTGTCCATGGCAAACAAACAATAAGAATATATATGCCTCATACATCATATAAGTAGGCAACAGTTAATCAAACAGATAAGATAAGCAAACATGTATATGATCAAATCAAATGAATCAAAGAATTATATAAGGGAGTATTAAACAATGTATGAGAAGTATAAACATGTTAAACAATCAAACAATAGAAAGTATGGATGAAAGAAACAAGTGTAAGAGGTATTAGATGAATCAGACAGATAAAACTATACACACAAAGGATCATTGAATACGTTAATCGGGAAATGATGCAAGGATCAAATAAAATCAAAATGAAAGGCCTCTAATACATGGCATATGAGATGAACAAGGGAGGATCAAAAGATCTCTTCAATTGCCATAAGCAATCCCTAAGTCAAACATCAATCATAGAAAAGTCAACTGAAAAGTCAAGTCAACTTAAAAAATATGGAATAAATAGTGAATTAATCAAGAAAATTATGAAAAATTAAACTAACTAAGGTGGGGCAGGACACCATCATCCCCCAAAAGATTTTAAAAATAATGTGAATTAGTGTATAAATTAATTGAAATAAAACAAAAGTCAAATGAAAAGTCAACCAAGCAAACTAGGTCAAAAGTAAATCCAAAATAAATTGAAAAATGGGAAATAAAATTCCAAGAAAAGGTCAGGTTGACCATGAGACAATGGTCAACCCTCATCCCAAAAATCAGAACCTAAAAATGATTCTAAGTCATGAAAATAAAATTAATAAAAAATGTGTGTCAAAATGAACCATTTAGAATAAACAATTAAAATGAAATATTAACATTAAATGAATATGAAAATAAAAATTAAATAAAACTAAATAAAACAAGAAGAAATGTGGAAAATATTTTTTGGTATTTTTATGAATAAATAAAATATTTTTAAGAATAAAAAAACAAAACAGAAAAATAAAATAAGAATTAAAAATGAAAAATGAAAATAAATGTGAATTGGAGATGGGCCTGGCGTGGAGGTGTGGATAGCGCAATAACCAAGGCCCACGGTCCACATAACTTATTCAGCGTGTGACACAAAATAAAATATACATTTTAATGAATCATGTCACATGCGTATCAACTGGTCAACTGGTTTTAAGTCACTACGAGACAAAATAGGAACGGACGGTTATGATTAGAAGCTGAGCGCGTGATCTAGCGGTCCACAGTGTGACACGTCTCATCTTCTCCACTAACATAATAAAACCCAAGCGCCATGCACTATTGGACTCGTGAAAACCAGTGTGCTTTCTCAACCTTCCAACCAAGATCACAAATGCTACGGTACACCAAATGACATGGTATAAAAAGCAAAGTTCAAGTATGCAATGAGTAGAACATCATGGTGTTTTATTTCAATAAAAATAGTGGCTCAAAAATGAAGAAAAGTGGACAGCAAGGTGGCCACATGCACACGGCTACAACAGAAAACAATATCACAAACTCAAACTTAATAACAATGCCTCATGTTGAGGGCTTTATAAGCATGCATAGCATAACATTAACATGGAAAATCAGCATGAAACAAGCATGGCAATGGTATGAAAAAAACAGTAATGAACAAGGCAAGCATGGTATGAGCATGAAATGAGCAAAGCCATAATCACGGGAATGGATTGAAAAGCTTACCTAGTGGATGTAAGGTCCACTGCCTCTTGGTATTGGAGAGGATGGAAGGAAGAATGTGATGTTTCAATGCTTCAATGCTTTAGCTTGAGAAATGAAAACAACCTTCAATGCTTGCCTTGCTTGCCTTGCTCGAAAGTAACAGCCTCCTCATTCAGATTAGGGTTTCAATGCTTTAAATATGTAGGGTTTAAAGTGTCTAATGGGATGAAATGTTTGGTCATGGTTATGTGCACTATGATACAAAAGGTGAGGTGGTGAATGTAGCGGTGTATTAGTCACTTTATGATTTATTGAATAAATCAAAAGCAAAGCATACAAAGAATCGAGTCGCCACCACACTTTTATTTATCCAAAGGAATGGCTAAAAAGCGAACAAAAGCCTAAGAAGTTTTACACATAGAAAACTAATGAAAAGATCAGAGATCGGGGTAAGGGGTAAATTACACAATGGGAAGGTGTTAGGCACCCAAAACGTCCTAGGTACAACTAGGGAGCCCTTTTCACACTTGTTGTACAAAATGTTATTTGTTTATGAAATATTTATTGTGCAAACATGGATTGAAGGGATGAGAAAAGAATGTACAAGTTATTATTTTTGTGTTTGAGCGGATGAACCCGTTGCCTACGTACCTTTCCATGGAAGGTAAGGATCAAAATGCCGTAGTTCGGCTAAAAGATTTCCAAAAATATGAGTGGGTTCATTTTAAACAAAAGCCCTAAGGTCTTTCGTTATCCACGGGAGAAAACTCAACCTTATACAAACAACAAGTCCACCATGTGAGGAAAGCTTCAACTTGCTAGTGAGGGGTTAACCCTATAATAAGCAAGGAAGTCTTACAATTCAATCACTAAGGACAGAAGGCGAGATTAACATCAACCAACTAGGATAAATCAAACCTATGGCTAATGTATGAAAACTTATCAAGAATGGACAAAGCCACAAAACAATTGTATGAGTTGGATTAACCAATTAGGATTTATTCACAAAAGAGTGGTCAAAGTATGATTAGAATTCAATTCAAAGAAGTATTATGAAATGGAGTTTGAAAATCAAAGGCCTAAAGCCTGGGTTTCTAATTTGAAAAGAAATGAAAATGTTTGCACAATATTTTTCAGGTTTGGGTTAGTATGCACATGGAGGTTTAAAGAAACAAAAGGTGGGAGGGTGAGGGAGTGTAAAACTTCTTAGATGTTCACCTCTTGAGATCATATGTAGATGATCCAAGTGATTCCTTTGGAATAGGCAATGATGCAAATAAGCAAAAGAGCAAAAGCAAATGGATATCGGATGCCAATCAATGGACTTACACCAATCTCACAAACAAAGGTGGATACCGGATACCAATCAATGGATTTACACCAATCTCCTAAAACAAAACAATGATACCAGATGCCAATCAATGGACTTATACTAGTCTCACAAACAAAGGTGGATATCAGATGCCAATCTATGGACTTACACCAATCTCCTAAAACAAAACAAATGATACCAGATGCCAATCAATGGACTTATACTAGTCTCACACAACAAAATAACAAGGATACCAGATGCCAATCAATGGACTTATACTAGTCTCCCGCCATATCATAGGAACAACTGCCAAGTAATGGACTTATGCTTGTCTCCTCCATGGACAAAGCAAAAATGCTATAAAGCAAAGTTTATGAAATGATATACAAATGATGATGATAAATGCACTAAGGCACACTCAAGCAGATATGCACAGATGAATCAAGTAAGCAAACACACAAGTCAATTAGCATAGACTATATACAATCAATTAGGCTCAAACAAGGTTAGACTTTACAGTCAACTAGAATGGGGTATGTTGTGCTCTTAACCCTAACATTGAGAGTTAGGGTGAAGCAGATGAAATGGAGATGAGGGGTGTGCCTCGTAGCTCTTATCCCTGGCCTGGGAGAGCTTTAAACAATAGAATGTGTGGGAGTTCAGAAAGTTGGAACTCTTCTCCACAAATAGACTCTATAAGATCTTGGGTTAATATCCACAATGCATCAACATGTTATGTGAGCAAAGGAATGACACACTGAATAGTAGGAGATGGACTACACATCTCTTTTATCTACCAATTGCCTCGTAAGAGGACTTTTCCTGCTTAGCACAAAAGATAAACAATCACAAGCATTGCCTCTTAAGGAGGACTTCAGACAGGTGCCTGCCCACAAAACAGGACAGGTCTTCCAGACTACATGAAGAAGAGAGGTTATACCTAAGTGGTTAAGCAACCAAGCAAAAGCAAGTTCAAAATGAACTTAAGCAACTTATGTACCTGTGGAAACATCAAACAAATCAGTATACAACTTAGACAAACAAACAACAGTTAATATCAACAGTCAAACCCAATAAGCAAAGGGCATAAGCCACAAGTCAAGCTCAAATGAGTTAACAACCCTACAAAACACACAATGTTAGTAGTCAAAGGCAATCATCAAATGCTCAAATGATGGAGCATCATGAACCATATAACTTGGATGTTCAACCTGAAATCAAAGCTCAAACATGAGAGGCAAACCACTAGGTCAAAGCCTAGGGTCAAAGATGGAGACAAAATTCAAAACAGAAGCTGAAAATTAACATGAATCAACTTCAAACACATCTTGAAACAATCCAAAAGGCCTCACATCAATATCATATACCAAAAGCATTTCATGATCAATTGAAGTTCAAGGCAATTTTAAAGCTCAAATGTGACCAACCAGAATGAAAAATCTCAATCAAATCAGAAATCAATCAAATAATTCCAAGAAAATTCATGCTCAATCACAACATCCATAATATGCATCAAAGATATGATACATGTTCACATTCCCTAGCACCAAATAATTTCCAGCCATGCACAATTTGTGAAAAAATGATCATAAAATACTAGACAGAAAATGTGACATCATGCAAAAAACCACATATTTTTTGGATGATTATTCAATTATATATGAATTTGTGAAGGTGAAGAAAAATAAAAAAAATGATATGTGAAGCATATACATGAACACATGGAAGGAAAGGAGAAAATCAGCATAGCATTTGGATATGTCTCCGCTGGGAATCGAAGGCGGAGCGAATTTGAATTGTGATCGGCGCCAGGACCAAAACGCGGCGTTTCATTAAACGCCAGTGCTGGCCAATCAGAAACGCGCATGAGCGCTGGCATGCACCAATCACGTGCAAGCCCTAGCAAACAATAGGCAACGCATTTGTGTTGCAGAAAATGGATTGAAACCGTTGCCAAAGACCTGCATCATCTTCCTCATCGTGCACGCGTATGAACAGTAAGCAATCAACAACCTCAAGAACAAATTTTCCAGTTTTCAAAAATAAGCACATGTACATGTTGCATAATCATCATAGATCAAGAATCAACTATTGGCTAAGCATATAACATCATACATCAAGTGGATCGAGCAAATCAAGTTTCATTCATGCAACTTCAAACAATCGAATCTCAGTCAATAGTGCATGGATTTCAATGGTTTAAAGCTCAGAGTAACCACAACAACAAGATCTACAAATATAGCATAAGAAATTTGAGAAAAGAAAGAATCAATTTTGTGACCTCTTGAAGTGCAGAATTGGAATTGTACGAATTCTGGCCTTGCAATGCTCAAAAGCTCTTCTAGGAAGCTTGTACAAGTGAATGGATGAAAGATCAAAGCTCAATTGTTCTTGATTTCAACAGAATTCGATTTCACCATTAATGCTTCCAAGCTTCAAGATGCTTCAATCATACACGAATTCTCTTGGATCTATGTTCAATCTTGCTCCATGATGCTTCAGAATGATGAATTAAGCAAAGGAAATGCAAATTTTTTGAAGAAATTGAGAGAAAAATTGAGAGAAAATTTTGATGAATTTTTCTAGATCTGAAAATTATGATTGTTGTTAGCTGAAAACAGTTAGGGTTTGTGTTATATACGCCCTCCTAATCATGATCTTAATCATATTTAAGCAAATGGTAATTGGATTAGCAAAAATGTGGTGTATGTGCAAATTAGCAATTTCACCTCATGCATGATATGCATGCATGAACAGTACACGAAAATGCTTCAATTTCACTTAAAATATCATTTTGGAGCTATTGGCAATGATAGAATGTTCAAATAATTCACCAATTTTAAACTTTAAAAATTCCCTCCAAAAATCAAGTGAATTGGCACATGTTCATATGATGACAATTGATGAAATGCAATGCATGTTTTGGAAAGTATAGGTCAAAAGAAGAATGTACAACAAAGAGCCATCCAATTTGGAGCTATGGTTGAGAAGTTATGCCCATTTGAATCTCCATGTACACCTTGCCATGTTTTGATCATATCTCCTTAACCACACATGAGAAATTGATGATCTTGGACTTTTTGGAAATGGGAGAGAAAGATCTACAACATTCATGTTCAACAAAATTTCATTTGAAGCTTTTTTGATGATGTAATATGAAGTTAAAGTTAGGTTAAAACCTTTCCATTTTTGGCAAATTTGAATTATAGGTCACATTCTATTTTTGGAAAGTTTTGACCTGACTTTAAATTCTTCAATATTGATGTTTGAAATGTCAAATGAGACTTGTTTGAACATGAATGAAGTATTTCTAATCAATTCCCACCTCCAAATCCATAGTTGACTTGGCAGTTGACTTTCTAGGCCTCCAGTTGACCTGGCAATGTTCTGATGAAATTCAAGCCTCTACCACTTGAGATTTTGATTCAAAATGACATCATAGCTCATATGAAGTCTTGATAATGACTGTGGTGTCCAAATTCTCAAGAATGGCCACCATCTATTGCTCAATGACTGCCTTTGACTGTTGATTGCTTCATCTGCAAGACAAAGGTTAGATGGCATATTTTTGTACTTTTGGTTAGTAGTAACAAGAAAAGAAATGATATACAAATGCAAAACATGCTTGGTGATCAAGAATCACTCAAAAAAGGATAACCAACCCACAGGGAAGGAAACAAGGTGCACAATGATCCTTGAGGCAAATGCAATGATATGATATGATGCCATGAGGGATCTTAGGGACAAAATTGGGGTCTTACAGTGAAAGCAAGCTCTTGTTTTTGCAAAACTTAAGTTAATGTAAACAAAAGTACATGGCCAAATGAGAAAAAACAACACATGTGCTGGTTTTATGGTCTGGCTGTAGCATGGCATGGTTTGGAAATAAGTTCAAGAGGGTGACTTTATGACTATGTATCTTAATGAGTATATGACCAAATGGCAAGGCAATGCAAACAGTAGGAAGATTGCATGGAGCTTAACATCTTTCATGTTGGGCACACATTTAAATCATGAGTGGAAAGAGGTGAAAAATTGCCATAAAATCGTGTCTCATCATCTGCAAAATGGTTGGGCCAGTTTGGCCTAAATGCTGCCTAGAAAACCAAGTCATGATGCCCACTTTAGATGAGTGCATCTCTCAAACCATGGATCCAAATGAGATGATTCCAAAATTATGTGAAAGAGGACATGGCAAGGTGTAAATGTTGTGAAGAAAGTATTTTCAAATGGTGCCTTGATGTTCAAGAAATCTGGCCAAGAAGTCTTGACAAATTTTGAAGATTTTGGACTTTGAAATTTTTTTAAGTGTTCTAAAATAATGTCTCACTTTGACCAAGCATAACTTTCTCAATTCTAATCCAAATGGAACAAACTTTATATCTCTAGAAATCTTGGAACAAGAGGAACAACTTTCATGTTGGAGAAATTTTCAAATGGAGCTTGCATCTTGATGGAAAATGGGCTTAAAGTGAGTGCAACAATCATGAAAACATGCCCTAAATGGAAAGTCAACCATTTCCAAATTAGGTAACTTCTTCAATTCCTGATTAAATGATGAATCCGTGATCCAACCTTGATCAAATTTCACATGTAGGCTCCCTTATGCATGGATTTTGAGATTCCACTCTCAAAATGTCAAGAGTTGACTTTTCTGGTCCCACAGTTGACTTTTCCCAAACTGTCTGATTCCCGATTCCATTGATCAATTGAAGCACCTCTGGCTCAAATAAAGAGCTGATTTTTTGTATGTAGACCCTTGTGGACATATGGAGGGCCATGGAAAAGAGTTTCACCCAAAGAATCAGGAATAAACTGATTTTATACCAAACCCTAGTTTTAGGGCAAAATGATCAAGAACTGATTGCACTGATTGCCAATGGATCTTCCTGAGATAATTGTGAATCTTCCTAGGCAAATATGCCTCTCTAATCATGACTTGATCGAGCCCCCTTTACTTCCAACCAAACATTTCCTGTTGTAGGTAGCCATGAAACCCTAATTTTTGATTAAATCCATATGCACATTCTGAGAGCTCTGAATCCTCCACTGATGAACTGAGGAACATAACAAGACACTTGGACCTCCTTGAGACCCTTGAGACTTGTATGCTTGGAAAATGAAGTCCAATTCTCAATCCTGCTTTGTGTGGGCTCTTTCTGTTAAGGAGTGATAAATCAAACCCTGATTTCCATGTCGTTGATGCAGTATGCAATGAGTACGACCTAGTATGATGTCAATGAAATGTAAAACATAATCCCATGCTTCCAGGAAAAATGAAGGGTAAATTTTGGGGTATTACAGCTGCCCCTATTCAATCAGCTGGAGACCCGAAAGGAAGATAGCAACGACTTTCGCACTTTCGAGGTATCAAGGGATTGAATACAATAAAAGCCCAAAAATTTATACTGAAGTGAAAAGTGAAGTAGTAATGCCTGTCAGAATCGACAAAGAGGTAGTCTTGAAAAAGAATCTGTCTGGTACGGTGAGAATCGGCCTGAGCACCGAAAAAGAGAATGTTAGCCCGAATACCAAAATAAATGGTAACACAGAAATAACCATGGCCTGAATGCCGCTCATCAGTCTGAATACTGGAAATGACTTCGATCTGAGCATCGGAAGATATGAGATTATCAAACATCAGTCTGAACACCGAAAAACTGGCTTGAGTGCCACTTCGGTATGAATACCGGAAAATTGGCTTGAATGCCACAAGTTGCATCGACCTGAACGTCGGAAACTTCTTCGATCTGAACATCGGAAAATTAGCCTGAATGCCACTTCGATCTGAATACCGGAAACTGGCATGAACGCCACTTCGGTCTGAATACCGGAAAACTGGCCTGAATGCCACAAGTTGCATCGACCTGAACGTCGGAAACTTCTTCGATCTGAATATAGGGAAAATTGGCCTGAATGCCACTTCAGTCTGAATACCGGAAAACTGGCCTGAATGCCACTTCGGTCTGAATACCAGGAAACTGGCCTGAATGCCACAAGTTGCATCGACCTGAACGTCGGAAGCTTCTTCAATCTGAATATCAAGAAAACTGGCCGGAATGCCACTTCGGTCTGAATACCGAAAAACTAGCCTGAATGCCACTTCGGTCTGAATACTGGGAAACTTTCGTGCTTGTCAGCGTCGGCAGAAAAAGGGAAAATAATAATTGAGGTGGCACGTGGGCCAACAACCTCTGCTGGGAATAATAAAAATAAGTCATGAACGAACTTCAGTCTGAGTACTGGAAACAACACTTCTGGCTTATCACTTGAGATACCGAGAATGTTTTATGTTTTACATGCGTATGTTTGAATTTTTCAATGGCGTAATGCTCCATGAAAATGGAAATGCTACGCGATTTGGAAGGATGCAATGCAATATGAATCTACATGCGGGGATGCGAAATGCTAGGTTAGAGAGGACGCCAAGCTGAGGCAAGGAATTCTGCTAGGGAAATGATCACAGTCTTCTGGACCCTGGCAATGCTGTTAAAGATACGCTGCACAACGAACTCTGTGGGGAGAAATGACCGGCCACGCGGTGTTTTGGCAATAACAAAATACCGAGACTCTGACTAGCGAGAGACTGGAACTGAAAGCTTATTGCTGAGGAAAGCGACAGTGGTTCTGGAAACCATAATCCGCGAGAGAGACGACTCAGCAGGGGAAGCAACACCGATACAGTACCGAGATTCTGCTTTAAGGAAATAGACCACGAGTCTAGCGTCGAGATCATTGATCTGGCATCGCTCTGAGGAGCAGCTGCTTCTGCTGGGAAGATACAGTCTGGCACTATCAACTCCGCTGGGGATATACAGTTTGTCACTGTAGACTCTACTGGGGAGTGTATAGTCTGAGACACATGCTTGGGGAAGTACAGTGGTGAGAACCCGCTGGGGATTGCAGAATCCGATGCTTGGACCAACTTTGCAGGGATAAGATACCAAACTCCGACTGTTGGGAAAAACATCCACGATCATCTGCTGGGAACATTGAGGAAATGCCTCGAGTGTACCTGTTCTGAATAAACGATCCAAAGCACTTAAAATTTACAACAATTTTAAATGTTCATTAAGCATGTACCTGCAAAGCTCTTATGCTTCATGATGCAATGTTTATCAAAAATTCGGATGTCATTTTTGCAAACAAAACAGTAAAATGAAAATGAGCACATCGATATACTGAATAACGTGATTTTATTGATTGAATGGCCTCTGAATAGGCATTTACATCAGGAAGCAATCCCTGGAAAGAGGTAATTGCGTAAAAGATAAAAATAGAAATTAATCTAATGGCAATGTGAAATGGATTTCTATCGGATTCCAATTCTGCTATGACTCGCTTGTCTTCAAGATTCTCCAGATGATCAGCTTTCTGACAAAGGTGATTGGATTGTTTCCTATCCTTCGAAAGTTCCCAATTATCACGTGAGATGAGATTTAGAACTACTCAGAACACAGTCATTCGCTTAATCCCTAACTTTTGCCTGGATCGCCCTTTCAGGTTTTCAATCCATCAGGATACCCATTTTTGCCTAAGTTGCCTTTTAAGATTTTCAACTTACTGGGTGTACAATATTTTTATTTTTAATCCCTAACTTTTGCCCGAACCTTTTTCATTTTCTTGGTTTGCCGGGATGCCCATTTTTTTGCCTGGACTATTCCTTTTATTGTCCAGCGGGTCTATTTTATGCGAAGTATTTTTTAACTGCGTCTGAGTTCACAGGGGAAGTGAAGTCTTCACCATCCATAGTTGCAAGCATTAAGGCTCCACCATCAAAAATCTTGTTGACAACATATGGTCCATCATAATTAGGAGTCCACTTGCCCCTGTGATCTGTCTGGGGAGGAAGGATCCTTTTCAACACTAAATCTCCGACTTGGAAGTATCGAGGACGCACTTTTTGATCAAAGGCTTTCTTCATCCGACTCTGATACAACTGCCCATGACAAATGACTTCCATTCGTTTCTCCTCGATAAGACTCAACTCATTGAACCTTGTCCGAATCCATTCAGCTTCATCTAACTTGACATCCAGCAGGACTCTTAGAGAGGGAATCTCCACTTCAACGGGTAGGACTGCTTCCATACCATACACAAGGGAGTAAGGGGTTGCCCCGGTTGATGTACATACTAAGGTGCGGTACCCGTGCAAGGCGAAGGGTAACATCTCATGCCAATCTCTGTACGTAACAACCATCTTCTGCACAATCTTATTTATGTTCTTATTTGCTGCCTCGACAACACCGTTCATCTTAGGACGATAAGGGGAAGAATTGTGATGCTGAATGTTGAAGTTCTTGCACAACTCCTTCATGATTTTGTTATTGAGATTAGAACCATTATAAGTAATGATTCTTTCGGGAATCCCATAACGACAAATTATTTCTTTCTTAATGAATCGGGCAACCGCATGTCTGGTGACCTTCGCAAATGACGTTGCTTCGACCCACTTGGTGAAATAGTCGATGGCAACAAGGATAAAGTGATGCCCATGGGAAGCAGTCGGCTCAATCTTTCCAATCATATCAATGCCCCACATGGCAAACGGCCACGGTGAAGACATCACATTCAGAGGATTTGGCGGCACATGCACCTTATCAGCATAAATCTGGCATTTATGACACTTTCAAGCGTATTTGAAACAATCAGATTCCATGGTCATCCAGTAATAACCCGCTCTCAATAATTTCTTAGCCATTGCATGTCTGCCGGCATGAGTACCGAAGGAGCCTTCATGAACTTCCTGCATTAACATGTCTGCTTCGTGTCTATCCACGCATCTGAGCAAGACCATGTCGAAGTTCCTCTTATACATCACATCGTCTTTGTTCAAGAAGAAACTGCCCGCCAATCTTCTCAAAGTCTTTCTATCATTGTTGGATGCCCCTGCAGGGTACTCTTGATTCTTCAGAAAGCACTTGATGTCGTGATACCAGGGCTTGTCATCAACTACCAGTTCAGCAGCAAACACATATGCGGCCCTATCAAGGCGCATAACATCAATCCTGGGAGCATGGTTCCACCGAATCACCTTGATCATGGAGGATAGAGTAGCAAGAGCATCTGCCATCTGGTTTTCATCACGAGGTATATGATACAACTTTACTGTTGTGAAGAAAGTCAGCAGTCTTCTCGTGTAATCTCTGTAGGGGACCGAATTAGGCTGGAGAGTATTCCAATCACCATTCACTTGATTGATCACTAGAGCTGAATCTATGAAGATGTCCAAAGTCTTGATTCTCAAATCAATAGCTTGCTCAATACCCAAGATACAGGCCTCATACTCAGCTTCATTATTGGTGCACTCGAAAGTCAGACGAGCGGTGAAAGGCATGTGGGCACCTTTCGGAGTAGTGATGACAGCACCAATTCCACTTCCTTTGGCATTGACGGCCCCATCAAACGTTAAAGTCCACTTTTCATCTGGATCAGGTCCCTCCTCAACAACTGGTTCTTCACAGTCTTTCATCTTGAGGAACATGATGTCTTCATCTGGAAAATCAAACTTCATCGGCTCATAATTATCAATAGGCTATTGAGCAAGATAGTCTGACAGAATACTCCCTTTGATGGCTTTCTGGGATGTATACTGGATGTCATACTCTGTCAGCACCATTTGCCAACGAGCAACCCTTCCGGTGAGAGCTGGCTTCTCAAATATATACTTGACTGGATCCATCTTGGAGATCAGTAAGGTTGTGTGAGTCAACATGTATTATCTCAATCGCTTAGCAGCCCATGCAAGTGCACAACATGTCTTCTCAAGCATTGAGTATCTCGACTCGCAATCTGTGAAATTTTTACTCAAGTAGTAGATGGAATGCTCTTTCCTACCTGTCTCGTCGTGTTGACCAAGAACACAACCCATGGAATTATGAAGTACTGTCAAATACATAATCAGCGGTCTCCCTGGGACTGGAGGCATAAGGATAGGAGGATTCTGTAAATACTCTTTTATCTTCTCGAAAGCTCTCTGACAATCATCATTCCACCTGATAGCCTGATCTTTTCTCAACAATTTGAATATTGGCTCACACGTGGCTATTAGGTGAGAGATGAACCTTGCAATGTAATTCAACCTTCCTAAGAAACCACAGACTTGTCTTTCTGTTCTAGGCTCAGGCATTTCCTGTATCGCTTTCACTTTATCAGGATCCACCTCAATCCCTTTTCCACTAACAATAAAACCCAACAGCTTTCCAGATCTCACCCCGAAAGTACACTTGTTCGGATTAAGCCTCAGCTTGAATTTCCTCAAACGCCCAAACAGTTTCTGCAAATTCACCAAATGTTCTTCTTCTGTCTGAGATTTGGCAATCATATCATCAACATAAACCTCGATTTCATGATGAATCATATCATGGAAAAGAGTTACCATAGCTCGTTGATATGTTGCCCCAACATTCTTCAGACCAAACGGCATCACCTTGTAACAGAAGGTGCCCCATGGGGTTATGAAAGTTGTTTTCTCCATGTCTTCTGGTGCCATCTTGATTTGATTATAGCAAGAAAATCCATCCATGAAGGAGAATATCGAGAACTGACCCGTGTTATCCACCAAAACGTCGATATGAGGTAATGGGAAATCATCTTTAGGGATAGCTCTGTTCAGATCCCGGTAGTCAACACACATTTGTACCTTTCCATCCTTCTTAGGTACGGGAACGATATTTTCAACCCATGGCGGATAATTGGTAACTGCTAGAAACCCTGCATCCAACTGTTTTTGCACTTCTTCCTTTATCTTGACAGCCATCTCTGGTCTTGTTCTTCTAAACTTCTGCTTGACCGAAGGACAATCCTCTTTGAGAGGCAAACGGTGTACCACAATGTCTGTGTCAAGCCCTGGCATGTCCTGATAAGACCAGGCGAAGATGTCAACGTACTCTTGCAACAGTTCAATCAACCCCTTCTTCACATCATCTTCCAAAGCAACCCTTATCTTGATTTCTCTCTTGACGTCCTCTGTGCCAAGATTAATCACTTCAGTAGACTCTAGATGTGGTTGAATGATCCTTTTCTCCTGTTTTAACAACCTGGCAAGTTCTTCAGGGAGTTCGCAGTTTTCATCACCCTCTTCTTCAGCTTGAAAGATTGGATTTTCGAAGTCGAAGCGAGCCATAGCAGAACTGTTATCAATAGGATCCGGTGATGTGCATCTACATGAGTGATGGTATGTGCTTATGAGTGTGAAAAAAGTGAAAACTAAACAAAACATTGCCAAAACATATTTATTTATTTTTATTTTTGAAAACTGCAAAAATAGAAAGACAGTGAACAAAATATTTGAATGCAAAAAGACGTCCTTTATTTATGATAAAAAATGCAGGTGTTCACATAGATGAGCCCTACAATGAGTCATTACGCCCTGGGTGGAACGTAAGACTTGGACATGCATGAACAAACAAAGAAAATTACTCTTCAAGAAGAGTGACTTGGATAATCTCTTCAGAAGACCAATTGTTGATGACTTCACCCAGGACCCTTGGGCGCACCCAATTATCAATGTCGCAATCACTATCCCCATTTTCTTCATTGATTGCAGAGATCTGGCCATACTGAATGATGTCAGCGCTGGAGAAAGTAATCGGCCCCTGACGAGTCTGAGGCGTTGAAGTTGTAGGAGTCAAAGCTGGCTGATACCCAATCCCAAACTTATCTTCCTTCATCGGTAACTCCAACAGACGTCCCCAACCGGGGGCAACACCTGAATTCACCACGGCTTGTGCCTGCTTGAAGGACGAGATATAGGCACCCGCTTTAACCTCTTCCATCGGAGCTGCATCCTTGACTTGAACTGCCTCAAAGGCCTGACACAGGGTCTCATGAATTTCACCTTCTACCTCTACATACTTGAATGTAGACAGGTTACTGACCAGAATGTCCTCCTCACCACAGACGGTGATAATTCATCCGTTGACCGGGAATTTGATCTTCTGATGTAAAGTTGAGGAGACTGCCCCAGCATTGTGGATCCAAGGACGACCCAGCAGACAACTGTACGAAGGAATGATATCCATCACATAGAAGACAGTGTTGAAGGTTCGCGGTCCAATCTGAATTGGCAATTCTACCTCTCCGAACACTGACCTCTTAGAACCGTCGAAGGCTCTCACAACAAGATCGGAAGGCTTCAAGATCAAACCTTCTACTTCTAACCTTGACAGGGCTCTCTTGGGTAGCACATTGAAAGAGGAACCTGTATCCACCAGGACATGAGATAGCACAGTGTCTTTGCATTCCATCGAGATGTGCAAAGCCTTGTTATGATTGCGTCCAGTTGGTGTCAATTCAGAATCAGTAAAACCCACCCCGTTGCTTGCATGAACATTTGCAACGATCCCTTCTAGTTGGTTCACTGAGATCTCCTGAGGCACATATGCAGCATTTAAGACTTTCAGAAGTGCCTCCCTGTGTGCCTCCGAACACAACAGAAGTGAGAGAATAGATATCTTAGACGGCGTCTGAATCAACTGATCAACTACCTTGTAGTCGCTTTTCTTTATGATCCTCAAGAGCTCGTCCACATCCTTCGCAAAAGTAGGCTCAGAACCAGTCTGTGGTGCAGAGGTACCCTCATTCACAGCTTGTTTGCCCTTGGCTTTCGCCGCGGCATCAGCACTATCAGCTTGGGTAGCGGGTGGTGAGAACAGTCTACCACTCCTGGTGAATCGCCCGATTCCATCGACGTTGTCCACTGCGGGATCTTTTATTTCGACTCCAGATTCAGATTTCTGATCCTGCACCTCTTCTATTTTCAGTGGCTGTTCCACTCCATGATCGTGCGCGTACACACTTCCCCCGTAATGCCAAGGAATGGCCCTTTCGCTGGTGAAAGGTAAAGGACCAGGGGTCATGATAGTCATAGTGGATGGTCGCACTGGTGGCATCGGTTGCGCTTCTGGCACACTGATTTGAGCAGTTGGGTAGAAAATTATGATAGTGGCAACATCACAGTCATAATCAGAAATCTCATTCATTGAAACATAAATATCCGAAACATCGGAATCGAGTTCAACAGATACATCGGAATTAAACACATTGTTTGGGATATCAGTAAAATCATTGGAAAAATTAAATACATCAATGGGAATTACACAATCAACAGGATCAACATTTGTGAATTCTTCAACAGCATCTTCAAACACCTCTTCAGCAACCTTTTTAACAGACTCTTGGACAGACAAGTCTTCATCCTGGAGGATACCATCGTCGAGCAAGGCCTGGATACCTTGCTGCAGTTTCAAACAACCTCTGCTCTGTGCAGCACAACCCAAACAACTGCTCCCACAACCGGGGGAAACATCGGCCTTCAGCAAGTAGTCTTTAATCTCCAACAGCGGAGTCTTCAACTTCAACACATCCTTGACGGACTTGGCCTTTCCTTCCACCATATTAACATTTGCACCACCATGCTGCGGCATGGGATTGTTGACGACATTAGGAGTCGGCGCAAAGTTGATGGCCTTCGAGTCTGTGAGGTCCTAAACTACGTGCTTAAAAGCTTTGCAATTCTCAATATTGTGGCCAGGTGCCCCAGAGTGGAAATTACACCTAGCGTTGGCGTCATAACCTACTGGAAGCCTGCTAACGGAAGGAGCCAGAGTGTGCAACTGCACGAGTTGTAATCGTTGAAGGCTAGGAAGCAACTGAGCATACGACATTGGAAGAGTGTCGAAACGCCTGTCCATCATCTTTTGCCTTTACTGATAGGCGGGTCTGTTACCCGGTTGTTGCTGGTACTGAGTTTGTTGACGTTGTGGTTGTTGTTGTTGCACTGGTGTTGCAGCAAGAATAGTCACAGCCGCAACATACGGTTGTTGATGGTAGTTCTGAAAACTGTTCCTTCTGATACCCCTACTCTGATATGAAGACAAAGAATTCGTATCCCCTTCTCTCCGCTTCTGCCCTCCAATAAACGGCTTCTTCACCCCTGATGATGATCCAGCTCCATTCATGATCTTACATGTCTTCAAGTAGTTCTCCACCCTCTCACCGGTAGAGACCACATCAACAAAGTTGGAGGCGTTGCAACCCACCAGGCGCTCCAAGTAAGATCCAGGCAGAGTGTTCATGAACATGTTGGCCATCTCCTTCTCCAACATCGGAGGTTGAACCCGGGAAGTTGTCTCTCTCCAACGTTGAGCATATTCCCTGAAGCACTCATTGCTCTTGAGAGACAAATTCTTGAGTTGACTTCTGTCAGGCACCATGTCAGTGTTGTACTGATATTGCTTTACAAAATCCTCAGCCAAATCCCTCCAGCAACAGATGTGGCCTCTGTCCAGCCTCATATACCATTCCAGGGATGCTCCAGCTAGACTATCCTGGAAGAATTACATGAGCAGCTTCTCGTCATCGGAGTATGCAACCATCTTGCGGAAGTAGGCTTGCACATGAGTCTTCGGGCAAGAGTTTCCATTGTATTTGTCAAATATCGGAAGTCTGAATTTTGGTGGCACCCTCACACCTGGGACCAGCCCCAAATCAGCAACATCTACCCCCAGAGCATTCTGCCCCTCTACAGCCTTCACCCTCTCCTCCAATCTCCTGAACATGGGGTCCATGCCATGGCCCATACCAAAATCTTCCGGCATCGGGGTGAACTGATCCTCCTGATCATCATGAGTGGGTTGTTGATCAGGGTTGGCACGTGGGATCATGATAGGCCCCGGTCCACTGGGCCTGTTAACCTCTCCAACTGGAGGATCAATTATCGTCTCTGGTTGAGTAGTGGCGGGATTCCTTTGTATCATCTGTTTAAGCTCCTGCTGTCCTTGAGCCACTCCTTGAAACCACATCCATAAATTGGGTCATGCGAATTCTCATCTCGGCGAGCTCTGCTTGTAGGTCTTCCATTGCTTTATGTTGATTCCTGCGGGTACCGTACCGGTGAATGCCTAAATCAGCTATCTTGCTAGTGGAACACCAAACAAAATGAGAACCACTACGGCGGTATCTGTTATGCAAGACATGCAAATGAATATGTAAAAGCAATGACATGTTTATCAATTCCAAAGGGTATTCTACCCCCTTGATTCCAGTCTCACATCGGGTAAATAGTGCAAGAAGATCGGGTCGTGGATAAGCTTTTGAGATCAAGATGCAATAAAGAAAACCATCACATAAATGCGTTCAAAGAGAAGGGCCTTGGCCAACAGTATATCAAAAGAGGATTCCTATAACATGCCTGTGGGTCATCACTACAAAGAGACAAAGAACACGACAAGTAAAGAGAGGAACAAAAACCAGGAATCAGCCTCCTGTATACAACCCATAAGGACTGCTCCTCACTTCAGCCAGCAGTGCCACTGTGTCAAGATGATCTAGAGATTCTGTCAAACGCCGGATGAGCAGATTCCTCTTGTGAATAATCCTATCCAGCTCGTTGATGTGCTCTATATAGTAATTCCCATCGTCTTCTCCAAACACCTCTTCAAGTATAGACTTCTTCAAACCCTCTAGCACTTTGAGTTCTTCAATCTGTTCTTGAGCCTTGTCGAGTTGATCTGTGATGTAACCAATGGTTGAACGGGCGCACAGAAGCTCACTGTTCTTCTCTTTCAGCAAAGTCTTCAACTTCTCCATCTGACCAGTCAACGAGTCCTCATCAATCTCTTCGACCAACTCAACGAGTCCTTGAAATCAATGAACGCCCCTGACTTGGGTAGGTGAGAACTGAACCACTTATAAAACAAGGGTGCACAACAATTCACCAATCCTCCTTTTCTATTCTCATTCCTATGATGCACTGAGTGAAAGAAATCTCCCAACAAGGTTGGCACTGGATTTCCCAACGCGAAGAGGCGTATTGCGTCTACGTCCACAAATTTTGCAACATTAGGGAATAGGACAATCCCATATACGCAAAGAGCCAACACAGCATTGAAACCTCTCTGATCACCTTCTTCAAGCTTCTTCTTGGCTTCTCCCACTAAGAAACTCAGATGAAAACCACTGACTCCTCCCTTCTGACACATATTAGACTTCAAGGTTGACTTCCCCAAATATGTGGCTGAAGCAACCATGATGAGATCGGGCAGAAACTCGGAACTGTAGAATAACAACTGCGACTTGATAGACACTCTGAGAAAACTGGAAACCTCCTCCAAAGTAGGGACCAAAATATAATTTGGGAATGTAAAACACCTCAATGGAGGGTCATAGAACTGCAGTAGTGTAAAGAGAGCATCATGTTGATCTTTGGAGAGAACCGTGACGAAACTTAGAATCAACCCATAATCCTTCCGGAATCCTTCTAGCGAATCATGATCCATTAACTTCATCAGTTGTTGAATGGGATCCAAATAGACCACAGGAAACTTGTAGGCAACGTGTCTCTTTCTACCAATGTCCATCTTAGGAGAACCAGAAAACCCCGACTGGAATCAAGAAGAAGATATAAACCCCTAGAAATGGATAAACATGTGTTAAATGATATGAATGCGAAATGATGTGATGCAATGCAGTGGCATGGAAATCAGGATTGTTGTATCTGCTTGAACAATTGTCCGGTTGCACTGTCTGAAGAGAAACCCACTAGTGGAATATAATACGAGATCAAAGCTCTGCTCCAGAAAAAACGGGTTGGTTGAAGGTTAAGGTTTCCTGAATTTAGCCCGCCCCTCACTGGTAGGTTCTAAGAACAGAAGTTTGTCAGCTTTAGCCCTTCAGTCGAATAATACGTTTACCACTGAAGGTTTGGCATTATTACGAGACAAAATACCTCCACAGACTCCCCTCAACAGGACATCCTAAAGCAAGTTCCCAGTCTCGGGGTCCTCGGATTGAGCAGCGAGAATGCGCCCACCAGAGCTAACATAATCACGTCTCGGAGGAGAGGCCTCGACTGAGTTCTCGGGAAATGGTCACCAGAGTCGACGATTTCTAAAGGAACATCTGTCGTTATGGAACACCCATAGGACAGAATATATCCAAAAGAAACCTCGTCTGGGTGTGGGTCTTCATGAACGACTTAACATAGCAACATACTACGCAAGCCTCATGACTATCCACTCTAAAACCTATGTGTACGCTCAAGCCTGGGTAGTGGGCTTATCTCTCATAAAACATCCCACCCCAATAAACAACCAACCCACTGAACCCACAGATACAGCAAACATATGTACATGAATGCAATAAGGTAAAGCAGGTAAATAAATAACTGTACCAAAGAATAAACACCCAACAAACAAGAAACCTACAAAAGCTAGGAGGGACTCGCTTAGGGAAACCGGGTCCCCAGCAGAGTCGCCAGCTGTCACAACCTAAAAAAAGAGATGCAAAAAAAACAACCGGCAAAAAAAGAAAGACAGAAGAGTCGCCACCGTTCGTTATTTATCCCAAAGGAGGGAAAGGAAACGACCGAAGAAAACCTAAAGAGAAGGAAATGAAAAGACAAGGTCTCGCAGCCAAATCTTGGGTTCGGGAGTCGATTATGCGAAGGGAAGGTATTAGCACCCCTACGCATCCGTAGTACTCTACGGGATCCACTCTTGTTGTTCTCGTCTAAAGGGTGTGTGTTTATCTAAGGTACTATTTACTAAAAGAAAGGTCAAAATAAATGACTCGCACGGATGTTGCATCCACTGCATACGTATCTCATATGTGTATGAGAATCAAAGTCTTCGTAGCTCGGCTACCTATGGGTTAAAGAGAAGTGCGCTCGCTAAGACATCGCGTCTTATGCCTACGTATCTCATCGGGAATGAGAATCAGAGCAAAACGTAGTTCAGCTAACTACGGGAACAAGGGTCTTGATTGCAACTAGGGCAAGAGAAAAGGAAACTCTCGATCGCAACGAGGGCGAGAGAAAAGAATCGCAACAAGGGCGAAAGCAAGCAAGGATTAGTTGTTAGTCGTCAGTTAAACTCGGCAAGACATCGCATCTCGTGCCTACGTATCTCATCTGAACATGAGAATCAGAGTTGTCGTAGTTCGCCTAACTAGGGGTTAAGGATTGCCATCATGAACATGGTCTTACAAAGGAGGATACCAGTTGTGTCAAAGGAGAGTGGGCAATGTGTTCACATCCTAGCAGTAGGTGTCGCAGCTCGCTGAATCGAGTCTTAGGCAGTTACCTCTTTGCAATAGAACGGATTGACATGCCACAAGATCGGAGACGCACGGAAGGTCTAAAAGTGGGGAAGCTCTGTCCTAGAGTTGTCATGCAATGTGGACCTATGAGTTAGGATTTACAAATGGGAACATCTACCTAATGTTAGCATGCAAAGAATAAGGTTATTCTACCTATGTTATCATACAATAAGAGACGTAATTCTACCTATGTTATCATACAAAGAATAAGGGAATTCTACCTAGTGGGTGCTACCTAAACGGAACAAGAATCGACGGATAGAGCAAGGAGAGTAGTCACGGGTAAGGGTAGATGGCGATGCCCGAGGCAATCGACTTACAGGTAGATGGCGATGCATGAAGCAATCGACTTACAAGAGAAATGGCGATGCCTGAAGCAATCGACTTACAAAAGGATGGATGAATACGTGCTGGTTCTGTTAGGTTTTGAAAATGATTACTCGACTTTGGATCGAGCTTTTGATCTTGTTTTAAAATAATTATCGGATGTTCGTTTTAATTCTTGTATTAACAGATGAATAAAGAATGAAAGAATAAACATTATACACTTCATGGGAGAGGGTTACATTTGTTATGAATGGGGATTGTCCATGGCAAACAAACAATAAGAATATATATGCCTCATACATCATATAAGTAGGCAACAGTTAATCAAACAGATAAGATAAGCAAACATGTATATGATCAAATCAAATGAATCAAAGAATTATAAAAGGGAGTATTAAACAATGTATGAGAAGTATAAACATGTTAAACAATCAAACAATAGAAAGTATGGATGAAAGAAACAAGTGTAAGAGGTATTAGATGAATCAGACAGATAAAACTATACACACAAAGGATCATTGAATACGTTAATCGGGAAATGATGCAAGGATCAAATAAAATCAAAATGAAAGGCCTCTAATACATGGCATATGAGATGAACAAGGGAGGATCAAAAGATCTCTTCAATTGCCATAAGCAATCCCTAAGTCAAACATCAATCATAGAAAAGTCAACTGAAAAGTCAAGTCAACTTAAAAAATATGGAATAAATAGTGAATTAATCAAGAAAATTATGAAAAATTAAACTAACTAAGGTGGGGCAGGACACCATCATCCCCCAAAAAGATTTTAAAAATAATGTGAATTAGTGTATAAATTAATTGAAATAAAACAAAAGTCAAATGAAAAGTCAACCAAGCAAACTAGGTCAAAAGTAAATCCAAAATAAATTGAAAAATGGGAAATAAAATTCCAAGAAAAGGTCAGGTTGACCATGAGACAATGGTCAACCCTCATCCCAAAAATCAGAACCTAAAAATGATTCTAAGTCATGAAAATAAAATTAATAAAAAATGTGTGTCAAAATGAACCATTTAGAATAAACAATTAAAATGAAATATTAACATTAAATGAATATGAAAATAAAAATTAAATAAAACTAAATAAAACAAGAAGAAATGTGGAAAATATTTTTTGGTATTTTTATGAATAAATAAAATATTTTTAAGAATAAAAAAACAAAACAGAAAAATAAAATAAGAATTAAAAATGAAAAATGAAAATAAATGTGAATTGGAGATGGGCCTGGCGTGGAGGTGTGGATAGCGCAATAACCAAGGCCCACGGTCCACATAACTTATTCAGCGTGTGACACAAAATAAAATATACATTTTAATGAATCATGTCACATGCGTATCAACTGGTCAACTGGTTTTAAGTCACTACGAGACAAAATAGGAACGGACGGTTATGATTAGAAGCTGAGCGCGTGATCTAGCGGTCCACAGTGTGACACGTCTCATCTTCTCCACTAACATAATAAAACCCTAGCGCCATGCACTATTGGACTCGTGAAAACCAGTGTGCTTTCTCAACCTTCCAACCAAGATCACAAATGCTACGGTACACCAAATGACATGGTATAAAAAGCAAAGTTCAAGTATGCAATGATTAAAACATCATGGTGTTTTTATTTTCATGATCATGGGAATGGATTGAAAAGCTTACCTAGTGGATGTAAGGTCCACTGCCTCTTGGTATTGGAGAGGATGGAAGGAAGAATGTGTTGTTTCAATTCTTCAATGCTTTAGCTTGAGAAATGAAAACAACCTTCAATGCTTGCCTTGCTCGAAAGTAACAGCCTCCTCTTTCAGATTAGGGTTTCAATGCTTTAAATATGTAGGGATTAAAGTGTCTAATGGGCTGAAATATTTGGTCTTGGTTATGTGAACTATGATACAAAAGGTGAGGTGGTGAAAACAAGCTCTTGTTTTGGCAAAACTTAAGTTGGTGTAAACAAAAGTACATGACCAAATGAGGAAAAACAACACATGTGCTGGTTTTATGGTCTGGCTGCAGCATGGCATGGTTTAGAAATAAGTTCAAGAGGGTGACTTTATGACTATGTATCTTGATGAGTATATGACCAAATGGCAAGGCAATGCAAACAGTAGGAAGAGTGCATGGAGCTTAACATCTTTCATGTTGGGCACAAGTTTAAATGATGAGTGGAAAGAGGTGAAAAATGGCCATAAAATCGTGTCTCATCATATGCAAAATGGCTGGGCCAGTTTGGCCTAAATGCTGCCTAGAAAACCAAGTCATGATGCCCAAATGAGATGATTCCAAAAGCATGTGAAAGAGGACATGGAAAGGTGTAATTGTTGTGAAGAAATTATTCTCAAATGGTGCCTTGAAGTTCAAGAAATATGGCCAAGAAGTCTTGACAAATTTTGAAGATTTTGGACTTAGAAACTTTTATAAGTGTTCTAAAATAATGTCTCACTTTGACCAAGCATAACTTTCTCAATTCTAATCCAAATGGAACAAACTTTATATCTCTAGAAAGCTTGGAACAAGAGGAACAACATTCATGCTGGAGAAATGTTCAAATGGAGCTTTCATCGTGATGGAAAATGAGCTTAAAGTGGGTGCAACAATCATGAAAACTTGCCCTAAATGGAAAGTCAACCATTTCCAAATTAAGTAACTTTTTCAATTCCTGATTAAATGATGAATCCATGATCCAAACTTGATCAAATTTTACATGTAGGCTCCCTTAGGCATGGATTTTGAGATTCCACCCTTAAAATGTCAGGAGTTGACTTCACTGGCCCCACAGTTGACTTTTCCCAAACTGTCTGATTCCCGATTCCATTGATCAATTGATGCACCTTTGGCTCAAATAAAGAGCTGATTTTTTGTATGTAGACCCTTGTGGACATATGGAGGGCCATGGAAAAGAGTTTCACCCAAAGAATCAGAAATAAACTGATTTTATACCAAACCTTAGTTTTAGGGCAAAATGATCAAGAACTGATTGCACTGATTGCTAATGGATCTTCCTGAGATAATTGTGAATCTTCCTAGGCCAAGATGCCTCTCTAATCATGACATGAATGAGCCCCCTTTACTTCCAACCAAACATTTCCTGTTGCAGGTAGCCATGAAACCCTAATTTCTGAATAAATCCATATGCATATTCTGAGAGCTCTGAATCCTCCACTAATGAACTGAGGACCATAACAATACACTTGGACCTCCTTGAGACCCTTGAGACTTGTATGCTTGGAAAATGAAGTCCAATTCTCAATCCTGCTTTGTGTGGGCTCCTTTTGTTAAGGAGTGATCAATCAAACCCTGATTTCCATGTCGCCGATGCAGTATGCAATGAGTACGACCTAGTATGATGTCAATGAAATGTAAAACATAATCCCATGCTTCCAGGAAAAATGAAGGGTAAATTTTGGGGTATTACAGTTGGTTTCCAACCCCATTGAATACAATGATCCTACTCCCTCTCCAAACTTTGATTTCCCTGTGTTTGAGGCTAAGGAAGAGACTGGTGATGAAGAAATATCGGATGAATTATCTCGTTTACTTAAGCATGAGGAAAAAGCCATTCAGCCATTTGAAGAGAAAATTGAACTAGTCAACTTGGGTTCCGAAGATGATGTGAAGGAAGTCAAGATTGGGTCTCAATTGTGTCCAGAGGCTAAGAAAGGGTTTATTGATCTTCTTCTAGAATATTCTGATGTGTTTACTTGTTCCTATCAAGACATGCCTAGTTTGGATTCTGAGAGCATGGAGCATAGATTGCTGTTGAACCCAGAATGCCCGCCAGTCAAGCAAAAATTGAGAAGGATTCATCCTGATATGTCAGTGAAGATCAAAGAGGAAATGCAGAAGCAGATTGATGTTGGTTTCCTTGTTACCTCAAAATATCCGCAGTGGGTGGCCAATATTGTGCCTGTTCCTTAGAAGGATGGAAAAGTCCGCATGTGTATTGATTATAGAGATTTGAACAAAGCTAGTCCGAAAGATGATTTTCCTCTGCCACACATTGATATGTTGGTAGACAATACAACTAAATTCAAAGTCTTTTTGTTTATGGACAGATTTTCCGGTTATAATCAAATCAAAATGGTACCTGAAGATATGGAGAAGACCACATTCATTACACCCTGGGGAACATTCTGTTATAGAGTGATGCCTTTCGGTTTAAAGAATGCTGGTGTAACGTACCAGAGAGCTATGACTACTCTTTTCCATGATATGATGCATAAAGAGATTGAAGTCTATGTTGATGATATGATTGCCAAATCAAGTGATGAAGAAGAACATGTTAAGCATTTGTTGAAGTTATTCCAACGTCTTAGGAAGTACAAACTCCGCTTGAATCCCAATAAGTGTACTTTCGATGTTCGTTCTGGTAAGTTGGTGGGCTTTATTATCAGTGAGAAGGGTATTGAAGTTGATCCCGCCAAGGTCAAAGTAATACAAGAGATGTCGGCACCCAAAATTGAGAAGCAAGTCAGAGGTTTCCTCGGCCGCTTAAATTATATCTCAAGATTGATATTGCATATGACTGCCACGTGTGCGCCTATATTCAAGCTTCTTCAGAAAGATCAATCTTGTGATCAACCCAAGGATTGCCAGAAAGCCTTTGACAGTATCAAAGAGTATCTGCTTGAGCCTTTGATTCTGTCTTCGCTTGTTGAAGAAAGACCTTTGATCATGTATTTGATTGTGCTTAAAGAAAGTATGGGTTGTGATCTTGGTCAGCAAGATGAATCTAGAAAGAAAGAATATGCAATTTACTACCTCAGTAAGAAACTCATTGAATGTGAGACTCGGTATTCTATGCTTGAAAAAACTTGTTGCACATTGGCTTGGACTGCTAAGCGTCTGCACCAGTACATGTTAAATCATATTACTTGGTTGATATCCAAAATGGATCCAATCAAGTATATTTTTGAGAAGCCTGCTTTAACAGGGAGGATTTCTCGTTTTAGATGTTGTTATTAGAGTATGATATTGAATACCCATCTCAAAAAGTGATTAAATATGGTGTCTTGGCTGACCACTTGGCTCACCAACCAATTGAAGATTACTAGTCAGTGCAGTATGATTTTCATGACGAAGAGATCTTGTACCTAAAGATGAAAGATTGTGATGAACCGTTGCTTGAAGAAGGGCCAGAACCTGGTTCCCGTTGGGGCATGGTATTTGATGGAGCTGTTAATCAGTATGGTAATGGCATTGGGGCATTGATTATTACTCCTCAAGGCACTCATTTTCTATTTACAACTAGATTAACTTTCAAGTGTACGAACAATATGGCTCAGTATGAAGCTTGCATTATGGGGCATGAAGAGGCCATTGATCTCAGAATTAAATATCTTGACGTCTATGGAGATTCAGATTTGGTTGTAAATCAGATCAAAGGTGAATGGGAGATGAATCAACCCGGTTTGATACCATATAGAGATTATGCGAGGAGGATTTCAACTTTCTTTATAAAGGTTGAGTTTCGTCATATCCCTCGAGATGAAAACCGGATGGAAGATTCTCTTCCAACGTTGGCTTCTATGGTCGTGGTGAAATTCTGGAATGAAGTTCCCAATTTGATTGTGATGCGTCTTGATAGGCCAGTTCATGTGTTTGCTATTGAAAAAGTCAAAGATGTAAAGTTGTGGTACTTTGATATCAAGAGCTTTCTCCAAAGTCAGATTTATCTACCTAGGTCATCTGTGAAAGATAAGAAGACTTTGAGGAGATTTGCTGGTAACTTCTACTTGAATGGTGAGGTGCTTTACAAGAGAAACTTTGACATGGTTTTGCTCAGATGCGTGGATAGACACGTAGTAGACTTATTGATGACTGAAGTCCATAAATCTTCTTTTGGTACTCATTCCAATAGACATGTTATGGCAAATAATATGTTGAGAGTAGGTTACTATTGGCTGATAATTGAATCTGATTGTTGTAAGTTTGTGAAGAAATGCCACAAGTGTCAAATTTTTGCAGATAAAATTCATGTTCCTCCGACACTGTTGAATCTCATTTCCTCTTCATGGCCCTTATTCATGTGGGGAATTGATATGATTGGCATGATTGAGCCTAAAGCTTCAAACAAACATCGTTTTATTTTGGTGGCTATTGACTACTTCACAAAGTGGGTTGAAGCGGCATTGTATGCGAATGTAACCAAGTAAGTTGTTGTGAGGTTTATCAAGAATCAAATTATATGTCAGTATTGTAAGACCCTAATTTTGACCCTAAGATCCCTCATGGCATCATACCATTTGCTCATTGCATTGCCTCAAGGATCATAGCATGTGTGGCTCATTTACCCTAGGGGTGGGACTTGTGTGAGTAGTTTGAGACCACCAAGAATGCTTGTATTGTATATTATTTCTTTTCTTATATGTTTACTAACCAAAAACACAAAAATATGTCACTAACTCTTTTTTTTTAAGCTCAAGTGATCATGTGCTCCCATGCTCCTAGGAAGCTCCTAAGCTCAATGAAGTGGCTAGATGAAGATGAGAACAAGCATGACAATGGTCCACCAAGTTCCTAATAATCATATATGTCTCCCAAGTATCTCAATTTTCCAATTTGATCAAGATAACCCAAAGGGCTTGAGGATTGTTTCCCAAGGAAACCCTAATTCAACTATGCTTTGACTGTGTCTTGCTCATGAAGCAACCTCGACCTATGATCAAATTTAATCAAGGTAAGTTATTTCATTCATCATTTTATGTATATATAAGCCTATGTGAGGATTCTCAATCATTCATTCATCAAGATTTGAAGTTTGGCCTTGAGAAGTTGACCAGTCCAGTCATCTAACTAAACTGAGGATCACTGAGACACAACTGGTGATGTGTTTGTCAAATGAAGATGACCCCAAGAGAAAACATGTTCTTAAGAACCATAAGAACAACTTTCATGTTCATTAAAAATCCATTTTAAACATGTAAGGTCATCATTCATTTCAAAACATTATAGGTCATTTTGACTGAAACCCTAATTTTGGGTCAACTTCCCAAGGACCTAACTTCCTTATTTTTTATAATTTTTAGGTGAGACCAATTGCATTGGAAATATTAAGTTGTATAATTCAAATTTTATGTTGGAAAAAATTTCATAATCCTAAAATAAAGACATGTGATAATACAAAATATTATCGGTCACTTTGGACCTAAGTCATTGAATTTTGAAAATGTCCAACTTCAAGTGCCCATAACTTTGTCATGAAAAATTTAAATGATGCAAAATTTGAGTCTAAATTTATCATCTTGAAAAGATATACAGCTTTTATGTTGGATGTTTTTCCATTTGAGGCTTTCATCATTGAAATAGAAGCGATTGAAGTTGCTTGCTTTTGGTAAAAAAATCAATGGGAACCTAGACATGTTTTGTACCCAAAACTTCACAGCCAGTTTTCATAAATTTCCAAACTCCAAATGAATTTTTTCCAAACATGACTTTTTTTCCTCATTTCAAGGGCTTTCCAACCATTACTTGCATTAATTTTTTTGACTTTCCATGAGTGAGTTTCAAAGAGCTTAATGTTTATGTTCAATTTTGCATTTCACAGCAAAACATCATGTGCAGGCAAATGCAGCTCCAATTACACGTCCAATTCACTTCTATGTGAGTTCAGCATGGATTTTCATTCACTTTTGGGCCTCACATGCGCCTGTACAGGCCCATGCATGGAGGATCCAATTTTCATGTACACGAGGGAAAGAATTGCTTTGCATCTATTCCAGCTATAAATAGAAGCTCATGCTCATTCAAAAATCAACCACAAGGAGATCTGAAACGCTACTTAATTGGAAACCAAACCCTCACCTAAAGGAATTTTAGTTTTTCTATTTCATTTTCAAGCTTGAATTTCAACATCATTACTTAATCTTCAAGTCTTAATTCCTTAACCTTGCATCATCATCACACTTCCAGATCAAAATTGGATCAAGAGCTTGGACAATTCATGTTGTTTGAAGCTCCATTTCAGAGTTATATCACCAAACTTTTTTGATTCAGATCTTGAAATATACTGTGAATTTCTTTGGTTTGTGCTGTTTTCTGAAGTCCTCATGCTTGAGGCAGGCCAGTGGTGGTCTTAATTTTGCAAATCGTGCCATTTTAGATCAAGCACCATGATCTTCAAGCTCATGTTTCTCTTTAAATAGGAACTTTGAGAATGATCCATGGTTACAGGGGTGATGTACATCACCTCATCTTCATTTTGATACCTTGCTTTTTCATTTTCATTCAGGTTTGATTTCCTGCGCGTGGTGGTCAGAATTGGTTGTCTGGACGGAGAAGATGGTGGTTTCCACCACCATCCCCACGTGGGAGCTTCATGGCCCTTGGATGTTGTTCAAACGTTTTAATCGTGGCCTTGTATTATGTTGACTTGTTTTAAATCAATGTGTAACACGCTTGACCAATGAGTATCATGTGACCGCGCCTCTGAGCCTTAGGATCATTGCCACGTCAATTAATGAAGTGATCCAATGGCAGCGCATTTTTGCTATTTTTCTTATTTACTGTTAATTCCATTTAATTCCTTTTATTTTCAAAAATTCAAAAATATTTTATTTGAAGTCACAAAAATATGAGACCAATGCCAAAAAAATTCTTGAAAAATCTAGTTTCATATTTTTATTTTTTATTATTTTTGTGACTTTATTTAATATTTTTTGTGAATTATTTGGTTTTTATTAGTTTTTATTCATTTTAAAATGCTTTTTGATATTTGAAAAATCCAAAAATATTTTCTTAACACATATGGATCATGATAAGTCAATAAAAAATAGTCTCATCAATTTCTTAATTGATTTGAGATTTATTTGAGATTTTAATTCATATTGTGTTATTTTTATTGTTTTTTAATTATTTTAAAATGGTTTTTGATTTCAAAAATTATTGAAAAAATTTGTCGAAGCTTGTTTGACCATGTTAGACCTATGAGAATTTAATTGGACTTGTTGAAGTTGATTTGAATTAAATTTGAGATTTGACCATATTTTGTCCATTTTATTTTTGCATTTATTTTTAATTCAAAAATACCAAAAAAATATGTTTTACTTGTGATCTTCATTTCTCTTCTGTTTAGCATTGGTTGATGATGATTTGATTCATTTTTGACCAATTGTGTTTGACATTTGAATTCTCTTTCCATTTTCATCTTCATCTCTTTCTTTTTATTTTGGCCAATGAGTTAATGTCTTATGGTTGGTCTTGACAAATGAGAGGTTTAACCTTCTTTGATCCAAATCAAACTCAACTTGATCCAAGATCAAGTGAGTTGCTTTGTGTCCAAGATAGGTCGCTTTTTGGTCAAGCAAAAAACCTAAAGTCCATACAAGGCCTTTCCTCTTTTCTTTTGGCATGGCAAGTTTTAGGAGCTTGGCTTACTAGTCATGATCTCTAACTTGTATTTATTTGCCTATAATTTTATTGACCGGACTCAGATAGGTGTGACTACTACATTAGTCCACTTACGATTGCTTAACATAGCGCTAAATTGTCTTATGACAAACTAACATAACTATACTAATTACTAACTTTAATTTGAGCATTTAATTTATTGAAATTTACTTTAATGCAATTTACTTTCTTGCTCATTTATTCATATTGCTTTTCCCTTTGCTCACTTGAGCACATATTTTATGTTTATGTCATTTTCCTTTTGCTCATTTGAGCTCATTATTGTATATAAATATATTGTTGCCTTGTGGTTGTTTTGTCTTTGTTTGTGTGAACCCAATGCAAAAAGGGAGAAAGGACTTAGAATTAGGACTCACTTATGCTTAAATAAGTTCAAGAGCAACTAGGCCTCATGCCTTTAGAATCCCCAAAACCTTCCCATTTCATAACCAACCCCCTTACCTAGATCTCTGACAGTTTTATTAGTTTTTGATTTGATAAAACTTCTTACTTGGCTTTTGTTCGCTTTTTAGCCTTTCCTTTGGACAAATAAAAGTGTGGTGGCGACTCGAATTGTATGTTTACTTTTGGTTTAGTCAATAAACCATAAGGTAACGAATACCCCGCTACAGAAAAGTGGCGACTCTGCTGGGGATTAATTGATTTCCTAGTGGGTTTAGCCTACTTTTTGCTTGTATGTGTTGTATGTTTATATTTATTGGTGACTTATTTTTGTGCAAATTTGGGATGAATGTATTGTTTGTAATGTATGAATTGCTTGATATATTATTTGCTTGTGTGCTTGGTGGTTTCTTGTGAGATGAGTTTTATACCCGAACTCGAGTGCACTTATGATAGGAGAATGGCATAGTCTTGTTGACTTGTGTGGAGTTATTCCTTAGCAAGTTGACTTGCAAGCCCATTCACTTGGTAGAGGTCTTGATGGGATCAATAATGTCACATGAGTAGTCGTGGCTAGGCATTACTCTTTCCAATATAAACCTTAGAAGCCAAGGACCTTAGATACCTAGCCCATCTTGGCCTATTTTAGGTCGTAGTGCGAAGGTTGTTCAAGTGTAAGACTTGAGGCGATTGTTACGCGATACTACACTCATAAGAGTCTCTCTTGAGAATATTTTTGGAATACGAGTAGTCGTTTTATCCGATAATATCCAAAAGATGAGATGATGACTATGAGAACCTTTTTTTAGAACATGATTGTCAGGTTTAACCATAGTACACTCCCTTTGGGTGGTTCTTAACCGAGACTCCATGCTCGTGACTTACAACAAACCCTTGATTCGCAGTTGGTCCGTTCTCGTATATTCTCAATATCAATGGAACTTGGGTGTTGATAAGGTGTAAACCATAATCCACCAAAATGGATGATTGATATTGACAGTGACGTGAGCCATCCCGTGACCTTTTTGTGGTATGACTTGCTTGATCCTTGAGTGTGATTGTTGCATCCATGCATTCATGCATTCATATGCATCCATATCATCAATAATAAAAAATTTCAAGGAACTTAAGAGGTCTATTTGCAAAATTTCAGACATGGATAAGCAAAGAAGGAATACGAAGAAGTACAGTTTCAGACAACCCAACTTGAAAGAGTTAAGGAGTTTGACATCTTATGTATTAGAGCCTTTGGAGTTCAAAGCTCACCATGGGAAGCTCCTGTCTATTCTTTCTACCAAGGTTGATGAAGGTCTGATGAGTGTGTTGGTGCAGTTCTACGATCCTCTGTCGGTGCTTCACTTTTCCGGATTTCCAGCTTCTGCCTACACTTGAGGAGTATGCCTATCAAGTGGGTATATCTATTCTGGATCAGTTGCCATTCAGTGGTTTGGAGAGAGTTCCTTATTCCCAAGAGATTGCTGACATGCTTCACATAGATGTATCTAACATTATTGCTCATATGACTACCAAAGGTGGAATTCAAGGTCTCCCATCTGATTTTCTCATTGCCCAAGCTACTTTGTTTGGGAAGGCCATGAGTGAGGACGCCTTTGAAGCCATATTCGTGCTTCTCATCTATGGGCTAGTGTTATTTCCCAACATCGACAATTTTGTGGATGTGAACGCCATTAGGATATTCTCTTCTCTTAATCCCGTTCCGACTCTGTTGGGTGACACTTATTTCTCTTTGCATATGAGTAATGCAAAAGGTGGTGGATCCATTGTCTGATGTCTGCCTCTATTATACAAGTGGTTTATTTCGCACTTGCCACAGACGCTCGCCTTAAAGGAGAACAAGGGATGTCTACGGTGGTCTACGAGACTTATGTCTCTCACTAATGATGATATCTCTTGGTATAATCGCGTTTATGATGGTGTTCAGATTATTGATTCTTGTGGTGAGTTCTCCAATGTGCCTCTTCTTGGTAAATATGGTGGAATTAACTACAACCCTGTTTTGGCTCGCCGTCAGCTTGGGTTCCCCTTAAAGGATAAACCTAACAACATTTTGTTGGAAGGCGTGTTCTTTCAAGAGGGTAAAGATCCCCAGAACTTGAAGTTAAGGATGGTCCGCGCCTGGCGCAAGGTTCATAGGAAGGGAAGGAAAGAGCTTGGTCCGAAGAATTGCATTGCTTTGGAACCTTACACCTCATGGGTGAGGAAGAGAGATCTTGAGTACCGCATGCTATATGATTATCCGAGACCTACCCCTATGGTTATGGTTGGGCCATCAACCCTCTCTAATCAAGTAGTAGAGGAGTTGAGAGATGAAGACCGGTCGTGTGCTTGGGTTCGTGAGCGAGAGGAACTTCTTCAGCAGCTCAAAGATAAGGATGAGGTGATAGAGTTTCTAGAGCATCAGGTTATTGATGAGCCTGATAATGTGGTTACTTCTCTTCTTCCTCAGTCATCCAGGTTCTGGAAGAGGAAGTATGATCGGCTTGCTAAGGAGAAGGCCGACATGGAAGCAGCTTATGAGAGAGAGGTGAAGAGGCTTCGTGCAGTTTATCTTCCAATCTCGAGAGCTGTGGACGATTGTTTTTAGGGCTCCATAGGATGTTTATTCCCCTTTTCTCTTGTATTGTATTTGGATACCAAAACTGTACTACTTCATTGGTGTAAAAAAATTCCAAATATTATTTGCTATGTGCATTCCATATATGTCTTAAAAGATTAATATTTTCAAGTATTTGCAAATAGATCTCTATAAAGTTCCTCTAATAAAAAACAAACCATATGCACAAACATTGCATGCATCATATGCATAAGCAGGTTTTGTTATGAGCTCTTAATTAGTGGTCTAACTCTTTGTTCTTCATTAATTTTGAAGACAAGCTGACACACCGGTATAACACAAGAGCTAATCATCCGAGGATAATGGAGCATTTAGAGCAAGAAAACAGGGAATTGAAGGAAGAGATTGCTAGGCCGACTGCCATGATGAAGTCAGTTCTGGCCGCTCAGAGCCAAGCTTTGCCAACTCCTGAAACTCCTCCCTAGAGGACTGTCATTTCTGAGGTTGCTACCTCGACTGTGCCTGCTACAACAGCCCATTTTGCTCCGTCTATGCCAGTCGGGTTCCCTTGGGGAATGCCTGCTAATTTTGTGCCTGAGGGTTTTGCTCCTACTCTCGCTTCTTTGTCGGCATCTAGCCCGGTCCTTTCTGTGCCACCTCCCGTTGTGCACACCTTACCCCGAGTTAAAGACACCATCTATCACTCTGAGCCGTCTGAGGGTCCGGATGTTTATGAGAAGATGGACGAAATGAAAGACCAATTCCTTGAGTTGCGCAAGGAACTGAAGACTCTGAGGGGTAAGGACCTCTTTGGTAAAAGTGTTGCTGAGTTGTGCTTGGTGCCCAACATGAAGATCCCTGTAAAATTCAAAGTGCCTGACTTTGAGAAATATAAGGGAAACACATGCCCACTCAACCATCTTGTGATGTATGCTCACAAGATGTCAACATAAACTGATAACGACCAACTGCTTATCCACTACTTTCAGGATAGCCTGTCTGGTGCTGCGCTCCGATGGTATACGGGGCTGGAGAGTGCTAGCATCCGCTCTTTTAATGATCTTGGCAAGGCCTTCTTCAAGCAATATAAATATAATGTGGATATGGCTCCGGACAGGGACCAGTTAAGGGCGATGTCGCAGAAGGACAAGGAGACCTTCAAGGAGTACGCCCAGAGATGGCAAGAGTTGGCAGCTCAGATAGTGCCACCCCTAGAAGAGAAGGAGATGACAAAGATCTTTTTGAAGACTTTGAGCTCTTTCTATTATGAAATAATGATTGCCAGTGCTCCCTCAGACTTCACCGAGATGGTAAATATGGGGATGAGATTGGAGGAAGGGGTCCATTAAGGACGGTTATCCTGAGAAGACAGCTCCTCAGCAAAGAGGTATGGGGGCTTTTCTAAGAAGAAGGAGGGAGAGACACATGTTGTGTCCTCTCATATTAAAAGAAGGCCCTCTGTAAGGAGGAAGGACGTGCGTCCTGCCATTAACCAACATCAGGTGGCTCACATAGCACCTGCTTTTAGAGAAGTTCACCATCAATAACAACAACAACAATATCGTCAACAATAACAGGCCTACCATCCTCAAAACAATAACAACACCAGCACCAGCAACTATGAGAGGAAGAGGGTTATTTTTGATCTGATTCCAATGACTTATGCTGAGCTCTATCCTTCTTTAATCGATAGAAAGTTGATAACTCCGCAAGATCCTCCTGCTGTACCGACCAACCCTCAGTGGTGGTATAAGCCAGAGCTTCATTGTGTATATCATTTCGGTGCTCCCGGACACGATGTGGAGAATAGTTACCCACTGAAGACCAAGGTGCAAGACCTTGTGAGAAGTGGTATATTTTTTTTCGAGGACGTAGGTCCTAATGTTAAGAAGAACCCATTGCCCAAGCATGGGAAGGCAGCTGACAACATGGTCCAGGGATGCCCTGGCAAATATAAAGTCATGTATGTTAATGATATAAGGCAATCTTTGGTCGAGATGCACAAGCTGTTGTATGAACACAGCCACTACGAGCATGACCATGATAGGTGTCAGGTGTGCACTATCAATGAGAGGGGATGCCGACAAGTAAGAAAGGACATCCAAGAGATGCTTGATCAGGGAATGACTGAAATACTTCAAAATCGTAATGAGGACGAAGTTGATGTTATCTCCCCTGTATTTAGAATTCCTGAGCCTGTTGTCGTCAAATATGATGGCAGCAAGAAGAAGGTATCACCAGCTCTTGTGATCAAGCCAGCGGGTCCTATCCCCTATTCATCAGACAAAACTGTCCCCTATCGATACAACACAGTTATGTTGGAAGATGGGAAGGAGGTTTTATTGCCCTCAACCTCTGTTGTTAGCATTTTAGATGTCAGTGGTGTGACTCGTAGTGGTCGTGTTTTCATGGCGCAACTGAAATCCCATGAGGATGTCATGAAGAGAACTGATGTTAATCCTTCCGGTCCCGTGGGGACTTCTTCTTCAAATAATCCTGCTCCTGTTGTGAAGGGTGTTGACCCTGTTGTTGATAAAATTGTTAAAGCTCCTATCCTGGTTGGCCAGTCTGGCATTATGAAAGAGGATGGTGATGAGATGATAAGGCTCATCAGAGGAGTGAATACAATGTTGTTGATCAGCTGCTACAAACTCCATAAAAGATATATGTCTTATCTTTGTTGATGAATTCTGAGCTACACCATGAAGCTTTGCAGAGGGTGTTGGACGTGGCATACGTGGACCACGATGTCACAATAGAATAGTTTGATAGCATTGTTGCAAATATAACCGCTTGCAACAACTTGAGCTTATGTGATACTGATCTTCCCGAGGAGGGAAAAGACCACAATTTGGCTTTACACATTTCAATGAACTGTAAGGATGATGCTTTGTCCAATGTGTTGGTGGACACAGGATCATCACTTAATGTGTTTCCAAAATCCACTCTTGTTAAACTTTCTTACCAGGGGCCTCCCATGAGGCAGAGTGGAGTGGTTGTGAAGGCGTTTGATGGATCGCGCAAAACCGTGATTGGCGAATTAGAACTCCCGATCAAGATTGGACATCGTGATTTCCAGATCACTTTCCAGGTCATGGATATTCATCCCTCTTACAGCTGTTTTCTTGGCAGACCATGGATTCACGAGGCAGGCGTCGTGACATCCATCGTACACCAAAAGTTGAAGTTTGTGAAGAATAAGAAGTTGGTGGTGATAGGATGGAGAAGGCTCTCTTGGTCAGTCATTTATCTTCCTTCTCCTATATTGACACTAAGGATGAGGTTGGGACTCCGCTCCAGGCCTTATCTATTGCTGAGCCTTCAAGGAAGGGACTCTCTTCATTTGTCTCCTACAAAGATGCAAAGTTTGCCATTGAGCATGGTGCAACTACTGGTTTGGGGAAAATGATCAAGTTGGAAGATAAAAATCCTGAGCTGGCATAGGGTATTCTTCTGGTGTTTCCAATGAGCGTGGGATGTTCCAGAGTGGTGGTTTCATCCACACCGTTGAAGATCAGGAAGATGCTGCCAATGTTGAAGATGATGAAGAGGAAGACCTTGGCAACTTTGTCATACCTGGAGGAATCTGCAATAATTAGGTCGCTATTGATGTTCCAACAGTTATCCATAAGTCAACGTAATGTGTTCATTTTGTTTGAAAACCCTTCTCTCATGCCAAAAGGAGAAGTGAAGACATTGTTGGTGTGTAAAATCTTCCCATTTCATAACCAACCCCCTTACCTAGATCTCTCACATTTTTATTAGTTTTTGATTTGATAAAACTTCTTACTTGGCTTTTGTTCGCTTTTTAGCCTTTCCTTTGGACAAATAAAAGTGCGGTGGCGACTCGAATTGTATGTTTACTTTTGGTTTAGTCAATAAACCATAAGGTAACGAATACCCTGCTACAGGTATGGTGTGCCAAGTAAGATCATTACTGACAATGGATCAAACTTGAATAACAATATGGTGGAAGCTCTTTGCAAAGACTTCAAGATTGCACACCATAATTCTTCTCCCTACAGACCTATGATGAATGGGGTTGTTGAATCTGCAAACAAGAACATCAAGAAGATCATTCAGAAGATGGTTGTAACCTACAAAGATTGGCATGGAATGCTTCCATTTGCTTTACATGGGTACCGTACATCCGTACGCACTTCAACAGGGGCACCCCCTTTCTCTCTTGTTTATGGCATAGAAGTTTTGCTCCCAATGGAGGTTGAGATCCCATATTTGCGTGTCTTGATGGAAGTCAAGTTGACAGAAGCTGAATGGTGTCAAAACATATATGATCAGCTGAGTTTGATTGAAGAAAAGAGGTTGACTGCCATGTGCCATGTCAGTTGTACCAGCAGAGAATGAAGAAAGCTTTTGATAAGAAGGTCAAGCCTCATGTGTTTCGAGAAGGTGACCTTGTGCTCAAGAAGATTTTATCTTTCAAACCTGATGTCAGGGGCCAATGGACTCCTAATTATTAAGGTCCATATGTTGTTAAGAGAGCCTTTTCAGGAGGTGCTTTGATGCAGTCAAGAAATACTTCGCCTAAAAAAAGAAAAGAACAGCTCGCTAAGTTGAAAAACCGGAAGTGCGACTTATGCAAAAATGAGCGTCTCGGTGGATTGAAAACCTAAAAGGGCGATCCAGACAAAAATTAGAGACATAAAACATAAAATTCATCCCGATAGATTGATACCCCACCTTGGGGCAATCTATGTAAAATTTAGGGATTGTGGCAAGTAACTGCATTCGGTTGGTCCCTAGTCATGGGAGCAGTTTTGAAGCAAGTCAGACAGTTCTGATTCATCATTCTCAACCGAAGCCAAGAGCGCAACAAATATTGAAGTTGGTTGAATGATTAGCGATCATTGTGTTCAAAGTAGCATTTTTCCATGTAAATTATCGTTTTTAACTCTTGTGAAGATCTATGGAGTTTTGTCATTTACAGACTACCATTCTATAATATAAAGTTGAGCTTTTGTCCAATTGTTTCTACTCTTATTTATTTTTCAACTAAATAGAATTGAATTTTATGATGATAATTTTGAAACAAATTAATAAATAAAAATCATTTTTTCTTAAAATATGAAAGCAATTACTTTAAAAAGCAATCAATTTCAGTAAGGAATATCAACAACAATCTGAGAACAGGTAAGTCCTAAAGTGAGAAGCTTTGTTGGACTCCCCGAACAGGTGGTTTGGTAACCTTTTCCTCCCCAACATTAGTCAAGCATCCCCAGCTGTGCTTTAACTAGGAGAATTGCCCGTTGGTAGATGTTGTTATCTGAGTATGATATTGAGTATCGAGCTCAAAAAGCTATTAAAGGTAGTATCTTGGATGACCATTTGGCATATCAACCAATTGAAGATTATCAGTCTGTGCAGTACGACTTCCCAGATGAGGAGATTCTGTATTTGAAAATGAAAGATTGCGATGAGCCTACGCTCGATGAAGGGCCAGAGCCTGGTTCCCGATGGGGCATGGTGTTCGATGGTGCTGTTAATCAATATGGAAATGGTATTGGGGCAGTGATTATTACTCCTTAAGGCACATATTATCTTTTTACAGCAAGGCTAACTTTCAAATGCACGAATAATATGGCGGAGTATGAGGCTTGCATTATGGGCTTGGAAGAATGTATTGATCTTAGGATCAAACATCTTGATGTTTATGGTGATTTGGCCCTTGTTGTTAATCAGATTAAGGGTGAATGAGAGACGAATCAACCTGGCCTCATCCCATACAAAGATTATGCGAGGAGGATTTCAACTTTCTTTACTGAGGTTGACTTCCATCATATTCCTCAAGATGAGAATCGGATGGCAGATGCTCTTGCTACGCTTGCTTCAATGATTGTGGTGAAATATTGGAATGAAGTCCCCAATATTACTGTGATGCGCTTGGATAGACCAACTCATGTGTTTGCAGTGGAAGAAGCGAAAGATGATAAGCCATGGTATTATGATATCAAGTGCTTTCTCCAATGTCAGATTTACCTGCCTGGGGCATCTGTTAAAGATAAGAAGACTTTGAGGAGATTGCCTGGCAGTTTCTACCTCAATGGTGATGTACTTTATAAGAGGAATTTTGACATGGTTCTGCTCAGATGCGTGGATAGACACGAAGTAGACCTGTTGATGACTGAAGTCCATGAGGGTTCATTTGGAACTTATTCCAATGGACATGCTATTTCTGTGGTTTTCTACCCAGTAACCGATAGATCTAATCCCCTCTCTGTTGGTTGTCTTTACCCAGTAACCGGTATTGATATTCCTTCTTTTTTTAGTGTACCACCCAGTAACCGGTGATACATCTCTTGGATAATTGCTCTTATCAAGCAATTTATCCCCTTGCGAGTCATCTTTCATTTACCCTTGTTTGGTAATGATTGTTTTTCTCTTTGATTGGTCATCATTTTATACCCAGTACCCAGTATCCTGATGTCCTTTCTTTTTGGTCGATTTATCCTTTATTAACCCAGTAACCGGTTGTGGATAATCTTCCATGCGAGTATGTTATCTACGTTATGACGGTAATAGATAATATATCTCATGCGCTCTTTAGTCGAAGTCTCTCTCTTCCCCAATTGAGTAAGATCCGTATTTCCTTGTGAGATCGAATACCAATCCTGTAAGTCGAGTCTGTTGTTTCATCCCTCCTTTCGGATGATGAGTGTCTTGCATATGTTCACAGTTCACGCCTGGTTTGTCACCTATTATATGCCCAGTAACCGGTATCTCTGGTGTTCCTTCCTTCTGCTCCCTATTATGACTTTTTGTCCCCTGTTTTGGATGATTGATGTCTCTCACCCTTATACCGGTCTTAGATATCCTTTCTCCCTGAGCGAGTTGTTCTCTCACCCAGTAACCGGTGCTTTGACAACATGTCTCCCTTTGAGTTTATTAGCCAATAGCCGGTAATATCTCGTTGTTTTTTTTCCTCGGCTGAGTCCTGGGTGGACGTCCCCGTCTGTGTCCGGATTTTTATCCGATGTATCCTTTGTGCATAGTTTCGCTGTATTGGCATATTCCTCAATACATGCATCTTTGCGTCAGCTCGAGTCTATCCATTGATTTACTTTCATAGAATCCCTTCGTGCCTGTCGCAACCTAAAAAATACAGTGTGCGAAAAAACAACCGGCGAAAGAGAATGACAGGAGAGTCGCCACCGTGCGTTATTCATCCCAAAGGAGGGAAAGGAAATGCTCGAAGTAAACCTAAAAAAGGGAAAGGGCAGGACGGGGTCTCGCACCCAAATCTTGGGTTCGGGAGTCGGTTATGCGAAGGGAAGCTATTAGCACCCCTACGCATCCATAGTACACTACGGGATCCACTTTTGTAGTTTTTTGTCTAAAGGGTGTGAGTTTATCTAATGTACTATTTACTAAAAGGTTAAGAGAAATGACTCGCGTGGATGTCGCATCCACTGCATACGTATCTCATCTGAATATGAGAATCAGAGTCTTCGTAGCTCGGCTGACCTATGGGTTGGGGGATGTGTGCTCGCTAAGACATCGCGTCTTATGCCTACGTATCTCATCTGGAATGAGAATCAGAGCAAGCCGTAGTTCGGCTAACTACGGGGTCATGGAATGGGTTTTGGATGAACGACATTACTAGGCAATCTACCGGATGCTCGACCTTTGGAGACTTACTCACCTGTAATAGAAGGAGTAAACGTGTGTTATGGGTTTTAGGGTTTGGGATGCGCGAGGGCAAACGGGCAGTCCTTGACGAAGGAACCGCGCTACATGTGGGGATACGAATACAAAACACACAACATGTATCTCAAAGTAAAATGCCACCAAGGGGCTCAAACATTGCCTCCTATCGAGGTCTTCCAGCTAAGAAAGCGATAAAGTACGAGAAAGGGAAAAAAATTACCACACGGATAAAGATCCGAATCTATAGCAGTTAAAGGAGCAAGAAACCCTGAAATCTCTCCAGGTGGACCGTCAAAGGAAATCAGTCAACACGAATAATCAGAATAAAACTCCAGGGGGTATCCCACAAATAAAGTGGGAAACCACGCGAGTGTCTCTGCAAAAGCCATGTGAGCCCTCACAAAACTCGACAAAGGGTTAGAGCAGCAGGATGAAATCAAGAGAAAACAATGCCATGGAAACACAAGACAGGTTAGAATAAAGAGAACAAAAAAAATGAATACTGTCACGTTCGCGACTGCTTCGCCTAGCGAAGGCTTAGCGAAGCTTCGCTACAGGCTCGCCTAGCGAAGCGGCTAGCGAGGGCCTGCGGGTTTTGGATTTTTCGTTGATACCTGCACGATGTTAAGGACTTCAAACCCTATGGAATTCATCTCAGAAACGAAATTATTAAAACATTCGATGCATTGTTCATATATTTATACACAAACATAAACCTGTGGGCAACACCTGATGTTACCTCATACATTCATAATATTCAAATTCAACGCTTAAAGTAGTAGGAACAAAGGCATACCTGATGAGAGAGATCGATCGAACGGCGCGGCTGGATTTGTAAAGCTCTGTTAGGTTTGTGTGAGGCGGAGGCAAAAGAGCGTGTGAATCGGAGTGAACTCCTCAGAGCTGCCTGAAGTTTGCTGCAGAGTAATTCCTAGGTCTCCTTCTCTCAAGATCTTTCTCCCGTGGTTCTCCCAGTGTAACTCCAAGTGTCTTTTCCTCTACTAAAACTTCAGTATTTATAGACTGATTTCGTGGGTAATGGGCTTGGGATGAGGTCAGCTGAGGCCCAAAGCTTTCTAATATTTTCTGAAATGCGCGCCCTTCGCCTAGCGAAGGATCTGCTCGCCTAGCGAGCATGACAGTGTTCTTCGCTAGGCGAAGCATCGACTCGCCTAGCGAGCATGACAGCTCAGCGGTAGATTCTTGCTTCTTCAAGCTTGGCAATTTGCACAGTGAATAGCCCCCATTTGAACCTGTTTCTGATTGACATGCTGAGATGTAATATGAAATGCTAAATGACCTAAAAAGTGAATGCATGAATGAGGAGGGCAAATTTTGGGGTGTTACAGCTGCCCCTATTCAATCAACTGGGGACCCGAAAAGAAGATAGCGGCGGCTTTCGCACTTTCGAGGTATCAAGGGATTGAATACAATAAAAGCCCAAAAATTTGCACTGAAGTGAAGTGAAGTAACAATTCCTTGAAAGAAGAATCCGTCTGGTAAGGTGAGAGTCAGTCCGAATACCGAAAAAGAATGCTAACCTGGATACCAAAATAAATGGTAACACAGAAATAACCATGGCCTGAATGCCGCTCATCAGTCTGAATACTGGAGATGACTTCGATCTGAACATCGGGAAAACTGGCCTGAATGCCACTTTGGTCTGAATACCTGAACATTGGCCTGAATGCCACTTCGGTCTGAACACCGGAAAACTGGCCTGAATGCCACTTCGATCTGAATATCGGAACACTGGCCTGAACGCCACAAGTTGCATCGACCTGATCGTCGGAAACTTCTTCGATCTGAACATCGGACAACTGGCCTGAACGCCACTTCGGTCTGGATACCGGAACATTGGCCTGAATGCCATAAGTTGCATCGACCTGATCGTCGGAAACTTCTTCGATCTGAACATCGGACAACTGGCCTGAACGCCACTTCGGTCTGGATACCGGAACATTCATGCCTGTCAGTATCGGCAGAGGTAGAGAATGATGATAGAGGCGGCGCATGGGCCAATGACACTTGCTGGGGATAACAAAGGTAAGTCGTGAACAATCTTCAGTCTGAGTATTGGAAACAACTTCTAGCTTATCACTTGGGATACCGAGAATGTTTTATGCTTACAATGCGTATGTTTGAATTTTTCAATGGCGTAATGCTCCATGAAAATGGAAATGCTACGCGATTTGGAAGGATGCAATGCAATATGATTCTACATGCAGGGATGCGAAATGCTGGGTAGAATGCCAAGCCGAGGCAAGGGGATCTGCTGGGGAAATGATTACCATCCTCTGGGCTCTGGCCAGGCTGCTGGAGATACACACCACAATGAACTCTGTGGGGAGGTGACTAGCCATGCGGTGCTCTGGCCATACCGAGACTCTGATCGGGGAAAGAATGGCATTGGAAGCCTGCTGCTGAGGAAAGCTACAATGATTCTAGCAACCACGATTTGCGAGAGATGACTCAGCAGGGGGAGCAAACACTGATACGGTACCGAGGTTCTACTTCAAGGAAAGAAACCATGGATCTAGCATTTGGGATTATCGATCTGGCATCGAACTCTAAGGAGCAGCCACTTCTGCTGGGAAGATACAGTCTGGCACTGTCAACTCCGCTGGGGATATATAGTCTGGCACTGTTGTAACACCTCAAAATTTGCCCTCCTCTCTTGGGACTAGCTTAACATATTGCATATCATTTTAGGTCATTAGGCATTGCATATTGCATATCATATGGTTACATTGTGCAAGCCATCCTCCTAAGTCTTGATCAGAAGATAAGAGGACATGTGCAAGCTAGGGTTTCATTGGACTGGTCATTAATCATCTGAGGATGTGGAGGTCCAAATTGGGGTTTTGTGGTTCTCAAGGAGATTGGTCTTCATCTTGATTGAAATGATTCATCATCATCATCATGGTTTGTCATTATCAAGTGTTGGAGCACAGTCCTTGAGATTAGGGTTTTGACCACTGGTCAACCCTAATCAATTGTATTGGGCCAATCAGGGCATGTGAAGGAGATGGGATCTATAATGGATATGGGGATCATCATGTGGTTTCATGGAGCTTATTGAGGCTAGGGTTTCATTCTTGAGCCATTTCATCAGAGAATTGGGGCTCAGATTGATCAGCGCATTGCCAAATTCATCTATCAGCTGAAAAGTCAACTGTGATCAACTGTGCTTGATTTAATGGATTTGGAGGTGGGATTGAGTTGGATACACTTCATTCATGTTGGAACAAGTGTTATTTGACATGTCAAAGTTCAAGAATGGAGAAAATAAAGTCAGGACAAAAATTGCCAAAAATAGAAAGTGACTTGTAATGGAAGTTTCCAAAAATGGAAAGTTCTTCACCACAAAATTACATGTCCAAAAAAGCTTCAAATGAAAATTTGTTCAACATGAAAGTTGTATATCTTGGTCTCAGCTTTCCAAAAAGTCCAAGAACTTGAAATTCCCATGTATGGTTGGCAAGTTATAGTCCTTTCATTTTCCAAAAAGACCTATAATCAAAGTGGCATAACTTTCACATGGAGTGTCCAAAATGAGTGATCTTTTTATGAGAAAACTTCATTTCACATGTACTTTCATGGTGCATAATCAAAATTCATCAAAAATGGTCAATGCAAAAGGTCAATTTTCAAGTGCAACAATTAAAATCCAAGGGCAAAATGGTCCAACTTGCAAAATAATTGGAATTTTGGAATGGGGGTTTTTGCTACACATCACAAATGCCATTTAGAAGATGTTTGAGCTGTCATGAGCTGTCATGGTTCAATATTTGGCAAGGGCATTTTGGAGCTTTCACTTAAGTTTCACATTATGCTAATCCATTTCATTTTTGCTAATTTGGATTAAGAGAGTGATTAAGCTGGAGTATAAAGTGCTAATTATAACTGAATTGCAAATGATAATCACAATTCTCAAGAACCTAACCACTTTTCCCTCCATTTTTCTCTCAAATTCTCAAGAACTTCATCAAGCATTTTGGATCCAAACTTCATCAATTCTTCACCAAAGTGCAAAATTCTTGTTGCTTCGTGTTCCTTGGACATTGTTCTCCGACTGTTTTGGTAGATCCATTGCCAAAAGCTTCAAAATCACAATTGTTCAAAGTGTGCTCAACAATGGTGATTTGAGAAATCTTGCAATTGGAGCGACCTTGAGCTAATCTAACTTCTCCAATCATCTTCCTCATCCTTGATGTTCATCTGTTTTGGCAAAATACATCCAGAAGCTTCAAGATCCATGGCTGCCATCACCTTAAGGTTAGTTTTCGAATCTCATGGTTTCTTGAATTGTGATATGCGTAGTGTAGTGCCTTCAATGTAGATGAATGTGATGCTTGTGGTTTGCAAAATGATTGAGTGAGGTGAGAGAAATCCGGATTTGAAACTTTGATGTCAAAACTTCATTCGTTCGATTCTCGCTGTGTATGAACCTTTGGACAATTTCGTTTGTATATTCGTGATCTACATGCTTAGACCTTTCCAACCATATATCATTTGTGAGTTTTGGTGAGGATTTGAGTGTAACCGAATTGGAAGGGTGAAGAACATATGAGTGCGCGATGAAGACGGAAATTCTGGAAAAAAAGCTGCGTTTGATCCGCTTGAA